>NC_135305.1:154045260-154645260 GCF_048772815.1 Callospermophilus lateralis | reverse complement strand
CAGCAAGCACTTAAAAGATGTTGTAGAGAGTGTTTTGTTGTTATTTAAGTCTAGAAAGAACTTTTGTGAGTGAATGCCTTGGGTTTTCCTATTTTCAGATTTTTATTTGTAAAAGAGTATTCCCTGCACTGCAATAGAGGGAAAAAGGAAGGAAGAAAAGGGGACATTTTTCTTGAGGCAGATGAAAGACAGGTTGGCTTGCAGAGGTTAGAACAGCAAGTCGTGGGCGGTCTCCTGGTGTTGACAAGGTGCCCAGATGAAACACCTGGCTGTGGGCTGACAGGTATCGAAGTGTGGAACCAGCCCTGGTGGAGGAGCCCTACTTCCTGTTCACTCCCCCTCTGAGGAAGATGGCCCTAGTCACACGCCCGCATCTGGCTCCCCCATGCTGAGGCTGCCCCTTCGCCAGCTTCTGTCCTTGTGTCCGTGTCCGTCCTCACACTGCACCGTGCTCACTGCTGGCTCCATGCTCAGACTCCTCTCTGACTTGCAGGGTATGTCTGTGAACGGAAGGATCTACTGACCAACGGCTGCTGCGATGTTAGCGTCCCCAGCACAAAGCAGTACTGCTGTGATGGCTGCCTGGCCAACGGCTGCTGCAGCGCCTACGAGCACTGTGTGTCCTGCTGCCTGCAGCCCAACAAGGTAGAGTAGCTGCGGCTCCAGGCCTCCCTGTCTGTCATCCTTTATTTCAGGGTGATCATGAGGCTCTTCTGAGGTTCTGCTGATTATAGAACGGAGCTTTGTGGGATCAGAAATCACTGCTGTGCAGTAGGCTTTGCCTGCAGAGAGAGGAGCTGGTTCCCAGGGACTGAAGGCTCCCCTGCAGAAAGGCCCACTGTGTTGCTAATCAGAGGCCTAGTGAGTAAGGGACTGGGCCCCCTCTGTCTCTGTGTCAGCGTCTCTTATTAACCTGTGCTTGCTCGATGTGGAATTATTACAGGTACTGACTTTTGTTTCTGTAGCAACTTCTCCTGGAGCGCTTCCTCAACCGGGCAGCGGTGGCATTCCAGAACCTCTTCATGGCAGTGGAAGATCACTTTGAACTGTGCTTGGCTAAGTGCAGGACCTCTTCCCAGGTCAGGAGCCACCATCTGTCCCTGGGGGTGGGGGGGGGGCGGGTGAGAGTCTGCAGCTGGAGAAAACTACAAATGTATATGGGGCGGAGTGATGGTGGAGAAGGTTCATAGGAAGCCTTCCACACCGCGCTCTGTCTGGTGTAATGACAGTGTTTACAGTGTCAGCACCAGATGGACCCAAGTTGGGAAAAGTGAAGCCTTTATATTAGCTCAAGGCCCAATCACCTTACACATCTCCTGTCTGCTGGGCATGTTTGCACTTTTTTTAAAAATATATCTTTTATTGATTTTATTTTATTTTTTAAATACACGACACAAGTGGAATGCATTACATTCCTTATTACACATATAGCACAATTTTTTGTGTCTTGGTATATAAAATATGTTCATGCCAATTTATGCCTTTTCACATGTGCTTTGTGTTTTTTTGCATTATAATTTTTAATACACATATATACCACAATTTTTCATATCTTTGTATATAAAGTATATTGACATCCAATTTAAGTCTTCATACATGTACTTTGGATAATGATGTCCATCACATTCCACCATTCTTGCTAATCTCCTGCCCCCCCACCCCGTTCCCTCCCACCCCTCTTCCCTATCTAGAATTCATCTAATCCTCCCATGCTCTCCCTCCCTACCCACTATGAGTCAACCTCCTTGTATCAGAGAAAACATTTGGCATTTGTTTTTTAGAATTGGCTGACTTCACTTAGCATTATCTTCTCAAACGCCATCCATTTATGTTTGCACTTTAAATGGAAGCATAAAATTGGTTTTTAAAGTCTGGGTGCAGTCTTCTTAGTCCAACTATTAAGAGAGATTTTTCTTCTTGTCTTTGAATGAAATTCAACTCCGGTTTTCCAGCAGTCCTTCCACATTAGAGTGAGCAGTGATTTGTACTGCGACAGAGTTGTGGTTTGTTTTAGGTTTCAAGGGGCCAGGGCAGGTAAGTGTTTGATACAGGAACACACCAGTCAGTTGTCAGGCTCTCAATGTGTATTGGTGTGCTTTGTTCTTTGGCTGTTAAATAGTGTGAGAAGCACACTCACCTGTCCAAGAGTCACAGGAACAGCAAAGAGCAAGGCTTTACTTTAATGATGGTGTTACAAGAGCCAGTGCCTGGTGCTCAGGGACCCCCAGGTTGAGTACAACGGGTGTTTTATCCCCTCTCCCAGCTCCTCATTGGCTGAGTACTCTGGGGTGCACAGTCTTCCCCAAGTCACCTAGGTTTTTCCCGCTCCTATTGGGTTATTTAAAGGATTGTGTCTGTTAGTTGTCCCACCTCTCTCTGTTCTCTTGTAGTGGGACATTCCCCTTGGCTGAGTGCCTTTTGGCAATTTCACAGTTTATCTCTGTTGGTCAGGGCCAGGTGGGCCCCTTCCTTCTCACCTCCTGTTTGTCAGGGGCTGTGAGTTTTGACACTTTGGTGTTAACTGCTTGTAACTTTCCATCCTGCTCCCCTGCCAGCTGCCTTTCCTGCATCCCAAGTCACTTTACATTTGAAGCTGAACATGTTCTGAAAATGGACAGCCAGACTTTCTATTTCTCACCAATCCCCCCTTTTTCTTTTTTCATCTTTTGGTCTCGTTTTCATTTTTGTTCCTGTACCCTTTGGTATTATCACCTATCTTAGTCATATTTACTTTTTGAGGTGGAAACCACCCATGGAAATAGGTTCACCCCTTTTAGTAGTTCGGACAGCTGTCTCAGGCATCAGGAGCACTGGTAAGTTCCTTTACAGATGGGTGGAAACTTGTCTTCTTTCTTGGTCGTGGCTAAAACCAAGTCATAAGGCTGGAAGTGGAAGTGATAACTTTTGAATCCTGGAGGAGGAGTCTGAGCAAGGAGTCCCTTTAACTTGAGTGATGATTAAGTATAGGCTATGGCCAGCATATATTTTCTTAGAAATTGGCCTTTAGTTTCCATGGTAGAGAATTCTGTAGCTTTTTCCCAAGTAGGGGAGCTCATTAAGCAGCTCATAATAAATATTAGGGCTAGATAATCATACTACCACCACCAACAAACACAGATTAAGTCACCTGTGTAGGAGGTTATAAAGACTTGTCCATCTTAAATTGACTCAGAACAGACTTATGACTCAGGTAGAGCTGTTTGTGATATTCATCAGGCACTGTTGTATAAAAACTCTTCCTTTATAACCTCTCAATTTTACTTAATTTTGGAAGGACTGACACAAATGTACATCTCTAGTTAACCATTGTCTTTTCTTTAAAATGTCCAAGCATGGCTGTGCTGGCAGGTATTTAAGACCAGTTGGTCAAAATTGACCTTGTTCTTATCTACTTTTAGAATCAGTTGAAATTCCAGAGGCCATTCTTGGGAACATATGAAAAACCTCTTGGCTTCTTTGGTTTTCCTCTCCCAGTTGTATTATCTTCCAGGATGGCTCAGGATCTTGCTGACCACAGTTGGCTTCCCTTGGTAACATCAGGGCATTTCCCTTTCGAGCGACCTTTCTCTTGGCAGAGTGTGCACTAAATGGCTTCCTGTTCTCCAGGGTCCTCTTGATCCCTCTGATCGGGAGAGCAGGTGATCTTAGAGGGTTCTCATCATTCCTGGGTCTTGCTCATCTTAGACAGCAAGGGCCAAAATATTGATTGCCTTTTTCTGGGTCCTTTTACTTTCTTGACTTTGGTGTCCATGTTTTTGGTTTTAAAAATTCATCAGGCTAGTTTCGCCAGTCTTCAAGTGGGAGTGGTGGGTTTTAACTTTACATGTCAGTATTAATACTGGAAGTTAGCCTTATAGCCTGTCTGTCCTGTAGGTAATGGTTTATTGTTTCAGATTAACTCAGGCTGTTCTAATAGAAGAAGTAACTGCAAATACCAACAGACAACAAGCACAAAAGGAAAATTTTTAAAAAAGCACAAAAACATTCGGTTAGCGTAATAGCTTTGAACCAATAAATATCATTTCTAAAATAACACTAATATCTTTTGTATCTGTTTGCCTCCAGAAAGATCCATAAATTTATCAAATCAATCATACATGAGATCCTTTACAATTTTACTTTAAAACTTTTAAGACATTGTATACCTTTTATAATTCACCCAAACCTTTACTTAGTTTTGAATTATGCCTCTTGTTTATTTTGAGATTATGGTAATCTTTACAACAAAAATATGTTTTTTGATCTCAACTATTTTTTAATTATTTTTATTGATTCTTTTTAGTTATATATGACAGAATCCATTTTGATGTAATTATAC
This sequence comes from Callospermophilus lateralis, assembly GCF_048772815.1. Classification (NCBI taxonomy): domain Eukaryota; kingdom Metazoa; phylum Chordata; class Mammalia; order Rodentia; family Sciuridae; genus Callospermophilus; species Callospermophilus lateralis. Next base: position 154,640,942 of record NC_135305.1, on the reverse strand, counting down.
AAGCATGGAGCATATCTTGTTCTAATTCAGATCCCAGTACCTCTCCTTTCCCTTCCCTCTCCCCACCCCTGCTACCTTTCCTCTTATTGATTTCTGTCATTTACCCACATTTATTTTTAATTATTATTATTTTTTTTGTGGTGCTGGGGATTGAACCCAAGGTCTTGTGCATGTGAGGAAAGCACTCTGCCAACTAAGCTATGTCCCCATCCCATGGTTATGTTTTTTTTAATGAGTCTTTAAAGCTAGCCTTCTTGGAGTCATCCTAACATGAAGTAAGGTGAGATGCAGAACCTTCTCTCAGGTGAGGCAGGGTTCTTGACTAATCTTAGGTAAAGTGTTTTATTTATGAAATTGATCTTGCCTGTTCCTTAAATATAATTTTACAGAGTTCTCATATGTTGTTTCCTGAGTCTATATGAGCATCAGTCAGTGCACTATAATGTGACATCTAAAATATGGATCAAAGCAGAAGCTAAGAGAGCTTTTGACTTTCTTTTTGAGGAAAAAGTGGTAAACTGCATCCATATTCACATTGTCAGCCTTTAAACAAGTTTAGACTCCCCTAATTGTCTTCCAAAAGTACATTTAAATTTCTATCTTATTCTAAAAGGTAAGAGAAAATTCTGTATATAACTTATTGATAATGGGTTACCCATATCCAGTTCCAGAATACTAAATGACATAAATCTGAAGGAGACTATTGCTACAGACAATTTTAGTTTGGAGGACATAAGCTTGGTAAAGTGCTTCTCTAAGCTAGACTTAAATCTCTTTTACATTTAGGAAATACTGTTAATGATTAGAAATAGACTTCACCAAAGCAAACAGATATAAGTCAGGTTTTTAAATGGGAGTGTGACCCTTTTATATCAAATATAGTGTATAAAAGAGAACAGTTGTTTATTTAACCAGTTACGAAGTAATCATTTAAAAGACTTTAAAACAGGTACAAATTCTAATTCCTTTCAGACTTGCTTTCCTTTAGTAATAAAACCTAACAGACACAAATTCTCTTGATGGATAAGAACAACTCAATGTTTTAAACTTTGTTTCATATCTGTGCCTTTAAATCGACCTTAGAAAAGCCTTTAAATAATTTTTTCTGACTGGACTACTCATAGTCAACTTAATCACGTGCATAAACTTTTTGAGACTTACCTTCCACAAACCTTTTGCAACTTAGACATTCTACAGCTTGTTTGCATCCTTAGCTTTGTCCTTGCTTTCACATAGACTTCAGCACAAAAATACTACTTTATCATACAAAATGCTTCTTGTTCAAAAACATACATTTCCATACCGGTAACTTTTTATATCCCTTCTTCCAGTTGTTGACTCTTAAATTTACATTCTGAAATTAGACAGATTTTTGAGATTTCTGAATTCAGACAAATTAGTCCTTTTTTAATAAGATTAAATACTTTATTTACAATACTTTAATGAAAACATAGCTGAAACTTTTTGTATTCCCAACATATAGAATTACACCTATTAGAATCTTTACTCGTAGCAACCTTGCTAGGCCCAGAAGCAAAGCAACTTTAAGACTGTTTTTCCATTTCCCAACTTATAAAGACATTTAACAGACCCAAATACATGTCAACTTCTGGAATTCAAGAAGTCACCAACACTTAAATTTAAACTTAGCAGTCGATGTTTTTAACTTTGCAAATTAATCAGGCGTCTCCTCTAACAAACACATTCATAAATGTTGTCTCACTTAGATTGAATCTAATTTACCCATTTTTAACTTAGGTTACCCATAAAAAACAAGGTATCAGACAAGTCCAGTTAACACTTTAAATCAATTATTCCTGCCAAATAAAAATCCTTAAAGTAATGAACATTGCACTTTAAACATTTTATAGAAACTAATGTTTTCTTGATTGCCTGGCCAACTAGAAAAACGTTCAGGTTAGTAATTTCAAAGACCCTTCATTCTTACCAATGTGAATTGACCTTTAGAAATTAAAGTAGAGCCTGTCACAGATTTCTTAGTATGACCCCCGACATGGAAAGGGCATGTGCCATTGGGGACATGAGGAATGGACTCTGACAGCCATGGTGGACGCTGACGTGAGCGGTCCAGCTGGCCACTCGTCCTCTACAGGACAGATTCACTCCCACCATTGCCACTGTATATTTTCCTTGCCTAGGACTTTTTAAGAATATTATTTTAGTTGTCAACGGACCTTTATTTTATTTTTATGTGGTGCTAGAGATCAAACCCAGGGCCTCACACATGCTAGGCAAGCGCTCTACCACGGAGCCCCAGCCCCAGCCCCCATGCCTAGGACTTTTTAAGGAAGAAGATTTCTTTCCTTTTCTAGTGAACTTGAGAGTTAACTCTTGAATAAGTACCTGGCGTCCATATAAAAATAGCACAAAAGAAAGGCAGAGCTGGAAACTCTGTGAGACAGAACAAGACTGGTCAGAACAGAACAGTAAAGAATGCGGGGTCCATGAGTGCTTAAAGGTTCTTAAAGAAGATGGGTGCAGGTGGGATCTTTCCACTTGCCTTCCCTTTCCCTGGGCCTAGAGTTTTTATTCCCTATTCTTATTAGGTTCCTGTAACCGAGTTTCACCTCATGGACTCAACCTCCCAGTGCCCGTGTGCTCAGTCCCCCTCACTGGGGATTCCTTGCGCTCCCTGGGCCACACACGTGCTCAGCCCCCTCAATGGAGTTTCCTGCATGAACTGAGCTCAGTCTCCAGCCGTCCGGAACCACGAGTGGGGCTCTGCAAAGTGCCCAGGGTGTGTCTCAGTCACACATATTCAACCTCCGAAAATTCCCAACCACTGGAGCAGCACTCCTGGTCCAATTTCCTGCCTCAGCCAAGGAAACCAAGTGTTGCTCCCGCTGGTGGGGAACAGGACATCTGGGCAGAGCAGGCCACCCAAAGTTGGATAAGATGCATCTCCTCCAGGACAAGCTCCCGGGTTGTAAGACACATGCTCACCTGTATAAGAGACACAGGAACAGGAAAGAGTGAGGCTTTAATGATGGTCTTGCAAGATTCAGTGCCCACTCGGTGCTCAGGGACCCCCAGGTTGGGTAGGACCAGTGTTTTATCCCCTCTCCCAGCTCCTCATTGGCTGTGCTATCTTCCCCAAGTCACCTAGGTCTTACCCGCTCCTATTGGGTTATTTAAAGGAATGTGGTGAAGTCCCCTGAGCTGAGTGGCTTTTGGCAATTTCACAGTTTATCTCTGTTGCCCAGGGCCAGGTGGGCCCCTTCCTTCTCACCTCCTGTTTGTCAGGGGCTGTGAGTTTTGACACTCTGGTGTTGACTGCTTGTAACTTTCCACCCTGCTCCCCTGGCCTGCTGCCTTTCCTGCATCCCAAGTCACTTTACATTTGAAGCTGAGTACTGTTCTGAAAGTGGACCACCGGGATTGTCTGTTCCTCACACAGAGTGCACCTGTCACCGAGAGGTCTGAAGGCCCTTGGCTGTCCACCCTCTGCCCTCAGTTTTGAAATTGCCAGGTGTGTACATTACACGCACACCCCTGCCTTCCATCATGTGCCACCAAGATTTCACTGGCTTCCCCGAGGTAGCAGCTCATTCGCCATGATCTGGAACTTTTGTGCCCTTCGCCAGGCTTCTGTGGCCCACCTTTTGATTTTATGCCCCTTCTGATGTCTCTGGTCTGCTCTGAGAGCACGGCAGGTGTTCCAGGGTGGAAGGAGCATTTGAGAGCATTAAGAAGTTCCTGGTGGCCTTGTTTTGCCTGAGGAACTTTCCGCTTGAGTGGACTTTAAAGAGGAAGGCTGGATGCAGGACTTTGATTCACATCGCTCTCATTCTGAGAAATGCAAGAAGAGGCCAAGCATTTTCTTTCCATAACTGATAAAACCCAGAAGTATTTCCAATCTTAAGTGAAGCTGTTACTGAAAGCTCAGTCCTTGTCCCTGATGTCAATTTAATAAGGAGGACACAGTTTTAGAAAAAGGGAAAGGAAGGTTCATATGCTAGCAAAGAAGAAGCACAAGGGACCCCTCTCCTAGAGGCTGTGGTTCTGCACGTCAGGGGAGCAGAGGGTGTTTTAAAGAGTTTTCAAAGCCTACATTCCAGTGTGCCCAGTGTGTTGGGTCCTAGGCACCCTGATGATGTGGAGATTCACTCGTTAATTTGGGAGATAGTCACTTCCTGGATCTTCCTGTGGTGGGTGTGTGCTCAAGGACAGACAGCTAGGCCTAAGGTGCAGAAGAAAAGATAACCCTGTCTCCCCAATCCTGTTAGGGAGGGGAGAGGGAAAAGGGGGGGGGGAATGTCCCTTTTAAAATGAACTTCAGAGCAAGGAGGGCTGTATTCATAAGGTGAAGTGGACCACTGCTACAAAGCTACTCTGCTTTTTGAGTTTCATTTTATTATAAATGGAGATTTCCCAAATGCCTTTCAGTTCATTTTGATAACAACATCCCAACAAAGAGGAGGTTTGGCTATATGGCTGTCAAGTTGGATTGATACCTACTTAAATTGGATTAATACTTCAGTCGCTTCGGTCATGGGCTACTTAATGAACCTGCCTAAAACTCAAGTTGCTTGTATGAAAACAAAGTGCTGAAAACTCAGTGCTGAGTTCCTTCCTTGTTCAGAGGGTCCTGGGAGCCTCCAGTCAGTCACCCTGGAGATGGTCTGGGCCGGCCGCCTGCTCCTGCCCACTCTGCCTCTCACCGTGTGCCTGTCCCCCTTTTGCCCACAGAGTGTGCAGCACGAGAACACCTACCGGGACCCCGTGGCCAAGTACTGCTATGGAGAGAGCCCGCCCGAGCTCTTCCCTGCGTGATGGCCGCTGCAGCCTGGGCCCTGAGACACTGCTGGAGGACGCACCACCCAGGGCCAGACTTAAATGTCCCAGCCAGTCCAGGGCAAGGAGACAAGGTGGCATGGGGACACTTTGACTGTGACCACTTCCTGTGCTGTCCACGGGCGCTGCCCACCATCGGGCTGCACTTGGCAGAGCTCTTCTGTGAAGCGGACTGGAATCTTGGGCTGGGCCCAGGCAGGAAAGAGCCGCGGGCTGAGCTGGGGGTGGTGTCGGCCTCCCTGGAGACTCAGCTCGGCACCCACACAGGGGCCTGTGGCTTGTGTCCATCAGGCTCCGGGTGTTCACTTCCATTTTGATCTGGGCTCTTCTCTGTACAATTATTTATTAGATTCCTTTGGAATACTGGGAAAACCATAGTGTTTTATGGAGGAAAATGCCTTACCATTCTATTGAATATATTCAAAGAAATTATTTTTGTTGTTGTCCTCGGGTCCTAGAGTGTCACGAGTTAAATTGTCCCTTCACCCAGATAAGATGGCTTGTCCCTTGGAATGTGGATCTTCTCTCTAGGGAGTTATTTTTGGTTTTGACAATGTCTTCGAGAGTGGGTCTCAGATACAACGGAGGAACCATATCCTGGCTTTTAAAATCATCTGAACACTCCGAACTGCTGCGTTCTAACCTCATGCAGCGCTGTCAGCAGTGGCCCTGAGTACCCCTGGCCCTGTTCTGGGTTTCCATGTGCCATCTGCCTTAGTCCTGTTCCAGCCACGGTGGTGACGTGTCCAGAGGCGGTCCTTCTCCCTTCCTGCACCACTGTCGAAGGACTGGGATCTGCTCAGTGTGGCACAAAGGGGCCTCCTCCCCTCTCCTGTTACAGAAGCCCTGTGCTGAGGCCATTCCTGGGCACACAGCCTGTCTACTGCTTCAGCGTTTTTGTAGCAGGTATAAATGTTCAGTTTTCCTATGATTTTTGGAGAAGAAAACCCAACTTTCTGAGAGTGTTGTGAGAGTTTCTTTTTTTTTATTTGTTCTTTTTAGTTAAACATGACTGTAGAAAGCAGTTGAGAGTTTCTTACATTTCTCCTCAGTGAGAGATGCGTTTGGTTCTCACAGATGAGAGTGCCACACACGCAGGTGGCTGGTGTGTCCTGGAGCTGTGTGCTTAAAGTCAGTGTCTCTGACTCAAGGCCTGGAGTATTTGGTCTTATGGTAAAAGCATCACGCTCCTTGAACATCCTGCCTGAGAGTTCAGGAGGCCTGTTAGCACACACCTCTTCCCGGCTGCTTCACTCACCCCAGCTTGGTCAAGGTCTTTTTGCCTTTTTTTTTTTTTTTTTTTTTTTGGCTGTTTGGGTTCATCTGGGAGCAGGTGCTAATGACCTGCTTCCAACAGTTTTTTTCCCAGTGGAGTGTTTTTTTTGGGCCATCTCCTTCTAGATGTTTCTGCAGCATGTAGTGGTCATTTCTTTTAGCCCCCCATTGTATCTCTTACATTTACCTTCCTTAGGGTATCTTTGCTCCTCAGTGAGTTTTCCTGCAGGGTAAACTGCCAGCAGTTGTTTTCAGTGTTAGATCCTAACAAATGGGTTCTGTTTGCGTTGGACTTTTCCGATTCTCTGGGTTTCCCATGGTGCTGAAGCAAGCTCTGAGAGAACCGAGGCACACCTGAGCATCTCACCCTGCACCTTATGGCAGCTCCAAGTGGAGTCTGAGGGCTAGTCTTCCCTTGGTTGCCGCTGGTGGCCGCCTGTCCTTCGTGCTCAGCGTGCTGTGGAGCAGTGGACAGCTGCATCAGAGGCAGTGTCCACCTGCCGGTCCCCCCGACTTTGCACTAAACAGCACCTCTTCGTGTTACTGCTGTCACGCAGATGCTGCAGCCATCAGTAGGACTTGTGCTTCCGCCTCGTGGATGAGGAAATAAGGTGAAACGACCTGAGTCCCCACTGAGACTTCATGCTGACTCACACCGGAGCTCCTCTCTGGGTCTGGTCCTGTGTGCTTCCCAGCTCGCCTGCCAGCTCCAGGGCTGACCAAGCTCGCCATCTGCCCCCAGAGCCTATGGCTTTCAGTTGTCCAGGCCAGAGGAGGAAGTGGTGGCTCCCATGTCCACATTAGGTTGATAGCTCAAAGGTCATTTTCATTTAGATGAGGAGTATGATTTTTTGTGCTTAAAAATCAGTTGGGGGGTGTGCACTGTTTTGGAGATTGACAGCAGGGTGATCCGCAGCGGAGCACCTGGCGTGGCCCAGGCTCCTGGCCCAGCCCGCACTGCTCCTCTGCTTTGCTTATGGTTTCTTGGATCAAGGCTTCTCACACAGGGACCTTGTCTTAGCTGCATGTGTCCGGAGCCTACCAGAGCACATGATACGTGTTGGCAGTTTAGGAAAAGATCCCAGAAAGGAGAAAACACCTTTAGTTGAGAAAAAATATTATCGAATATTGAGATCTTTAGGCAAAGGTGATTGGGCAGTACCAGGTTTTTCCCTCAGTGCTAAGTCTTCTGTTTGCCATGCTTGTTGCTAGAGCTGTACAGATGTGTGAGAAGCTCTCGGTGGGGTAGAGAGGCTCTGAGACAGAAATGTCAGAGGAAGGCCTGGCCACCTCTGAGCTCCCGAGTTCTTGGGAAAGCAGAGGCTTTCGGAGCACTGATTGCGCCCCTCCGCATCTTTCAAAGGCTGACTCGGGAGCTTCCTCCTGGAAGTGCCTCGGTTGGTGTCTGTTCCCAGGGAACTGAGGGGAACAGTGGCTCAGTTTGTGAGATGTCTGAGCAGATTTTCCCAGGGTTTGCAGACTCTTTGTCAGCTGGAAAGATCGGTGCCTTGCAGTCAGTAACTACTGCTTATTAATGGTGCAGCCTTGGACAGTCTTCTGTCCTCTTCTGAGTCTCAGGCCGCCATCTGTTACATGGAATGATGTCTGCCTCTCCCAAGCCAGCGGTGAGGTGTCTGAGCAGGGACCCACTGCTTGGCAAGAAGTTCAGGCCTGCAGCACATGTGAAAGGCAGGACTAGGAACAGACAGGCTCCTGGGGTTGGGAGGGCAGTGAGTACAGAGTGCTCGTGATTTATTTATTTATTTTTATGAGTAGAAACTCCTGCTACAGACACAAAGCTTCAGATAATTCAGACAAACCAAAGGCAGAAAGAAGAACCTGAAGTCCTATAACCTAGAGATAAGCACCAGCCATTTTTCTCTTCCAGGACCTTTCTAGACAATATGGAGGGTGTTTTTGTGTTGCATACGTGCCTATGTGATTCTTATCTGCGGCCACATGCCTTTTTCATGGATCTAAAGTACTGTTCTTCATTCCCTACTAATGAGCACATTAGCTAACATGTCCCAGGTCTGTTGTCGCTTTTGCTACTACGGATAGTGCATTGGTGACGACCCTTGTTTAGACATGGGTATCAAACCCTTTCCACAATTTACTTTACCCAGAGTGCCAGGGGTACCCATTGCCATGCCTCTGACAACCCTGTATTACCATTTTTAAACTCTTTAATCTCAGTGTTCTCGTTTGTATTTTAAATTTTTTTAATCATGATATTTGTCCTTCTATATAAGGATCAAAACTCATATACTGAAAAATGAGTTGCAAAGATTTACTTTTTGCTTCTGTCTTTGTTGAGTTAAAAACACACAAGTGCTATTTATTTGTATTTAATTTCTAGTGAGGTAAACTCCATCCCATGTTTGATTGGTCATTTATCGTTCACATGTGGTGAATTGTATATTTCTGACAACTTTTCCCTCTTTTCTTCCTGATTACTACAGAGCATTGCGGGTGGAGGAGCTTCAACCCCTTATCTTTTTCAGTCCCTGACTCTCAGAAGCAAGTGGCTCACATATTCAAAACTCAGTTTTCCAGTAGATCTAGGGCAGATCAACCGGACAATTTTTCTCAACCCGGCAATTTTTCTCCCAGGGGACATTTGGCAACGTCCAGAGACATTTCTGACACAACTGAAGAGGGGCGGTGCCACTGGCCTCTAGGGGGCGCAAGCCAGGCATGCTGCTCGCATGCCATGCTGCCCAGGACTCCTGTAGCACAGGGCGCTCCGGCTGCCACTGCCACCGCAGTGCTGTGGGCGAGAAGCCAGCCCCCCGGGTCGTGTCTACCCCTCAGGCTGCATAGAGGAGCCCCGGGATGCACTGACTTCATTATTTCCCTGCCCTCGCCTTCTGCGGTGCAGAAGCGCTGCTGATTAAATTACCCTGCCATCCCCACGGGATGTGTTACTTTCTCACAGGTCTCTGGCAGCCCAGCGCTGCCGCAAGGCACCATGTTATTGCCCTGCCACGGTGTCCTTAACACGCTCGGAGAGCCACCGAGTGCAGATACCGTCCTGTCTGCAGAATGAGCTGTGGTCTAGAAACCCCTCTCTTCCCCTCCCCTCTGCGAAGGACTGGCTCCCCCAGCACAAAGGGAGTTCCAAATGGAGTGACTTTGTGGGTAGCGGGGGAAGAGGTGTGGACCTATCATTATGGATTTTATTTAGAATTCTAGCTTTTCTGCTAAAAAAGGTATAAAATACAATCAAATTTAAAAGGTAATTATATTCTGAGGGTTTTCTTTCTAACAAGATTTCCCTGCGTCTCTGACATGTCAGGCTGTCACCTTCTTGGCGGGTTCTTCCCAGCTCTGCATGTTTGCAGTTTATCACGATGTGGCTGCGGGTTTGCATCCCTGTACCTGTTTGCATTCCGTTGTGTGTCTGCAAATTTCCCATCCAGTCTGCTTTCACACATGAAGAGGAGCAAGTAGCCAATGGCGTCTGACCTGAGCCCAGGACCAGAGTGGCTGTGTTCAAGGGTCTCAGGAGAACCTCAATGATCATCCTGTGTACAGCTCGCAAGCTTCTGATGTTAGAATTGAACTTCACACTTCACATATATACAATGAAAGTACAGCTTCGAACACCGTAAAGGAACGAGTCCAGTTATGTCATTTGTTGGGCTTGCACTTTCTGAGGGATCAGATCATCACGCCTAGAAATGTGTTGTTTGTAAGTGGACAAACAGAAGGGCAAACAGTTCCTTCCATCTTGGAATTTTTTTTATTCATAAATTCTAATGCAGTGTTGAAGGTAAGTTTCTGGCCACCACACATCCGTGTTATTCCCAAATCAAAAGTAGTGGTGGCTGAGTGAGAAATCACTGTTGACAGTGATTCAAAATCCTAGACCATGTTGGTTAATGGCGGTACTGAGGATTGAGCCCAGGCATGCACTACCACTGAGCTACATCCCTAGATTTTTAATTTTTGAGTCAGGGTCTTACTAATTTGCCAGAGCTGGCCTTGAACTTGAACTTGCTATCTTTCTGCCTCAGTCTCTTGAGTCTCTGCGATTACAGATGTGGACCTCCATACCCAGTTTCATATCTCATATTACTAAGGTGGTGTGTTGTGTGTGATTTTTTGGGTTCTGTTCAGATGGGACATTTTCTTAAGCTGTATTAGGAGGTATCAAGACAGAAATGTTGAAGAAAATACTTCTTATTATAGACATTTGATTGGATGCTGATTTGGATGGTGAGTATGACATGCTTCTCTGGTACGACCCTCACACCCTGGCCGTGTGTGTATGCATACGTGCGAACACGTAGGTAAAAATAGCTGTATGAGGTATGTGAGTAGCATCCTGATTAAACTGACAAGAGCCCAGGCATCAATGACCTTGAGTACATTGACCTTGTTGGCTTTGGTTTCTTCATTTGTCAGTAATTGCTAAGAGATTTTGCAGATCCAAAATTCTGACTTTCTGTTTCTCCAAAGGTACCACCTCTGATTAAAAACCCAAGCCCCTGTCACCTAGTTGTGGGCTATGATTTTCACATGGTGAGTGAAATTGAGTTGTTTGGACCCCTTCATCTTAAACCAGGGTTTTCCTGCTTCTCTTTTGGAGATTTAAACTGGGGCCAACCACTTTCTCCTCTTCCCTGATTTCAAATAAACATCTTTCTCTGCTGGGACCAGCCCATTATGTGTTGCTACCCTGCACCTGTGAAGACAGCTGCAGCATGTTCGCTCATGAAAACATTTGTCTTTCGGCAGGAAGCACGGAGCTGCCGACCCTTAGGTCACCTGAACACACTGCTGAGTTATTTGAACACACTGCTTAACTCAGGTACCCAGAGCATCTTGGAGTTTGCAGCAGGGCTTCTGTAGGCAGACCCTCTTCCTGGATATGTAGTGCTCAACAAAAGGTGGCCGTTTTTCTTTTGCATCACATGGCACAAACCTTAAAGTGTACAAACCTACCAAAAATTAAATTAGGTCAAATCAGATTCCTAGCTCCCCAAAGATAAACACTGATGAAAGTTCTGATGATAAGTTTTGCCCATATTTTGCACATTAGTGTGTATTTTGTATTTGTATGTAAATAAAGATAGAATCCTGCTGTGTTATTTTAAAGGAATTGGTTCTTGGTAGATTGATTTAATCCAATTATAGCTAATTCATTACTGAGCAGGAAAGTGCACTTTCTACTTATATCATCCTGCCTTGAAAATTGAAGCCCAGTTAGAGGTTAAAACCCTTTATAATTGCACTTGAGTTTGGCTTTGCATTTTTGCATTCTTTTTCCTTGCCTGATTTAACACAGTGGGGAAAGAAGTCTTTTTGTTCTTCACAAGTAGAGGCATTTTCTGCAGCCAGAGCTGAGCTGCATGAAGCATGCTGAAGATCAAACCCACCAAGGCAGGCTCCTTGGGGTTCCACCTCTGTTCTCCTGAGAAAGCTAAAGAAAGGTAGCTCAGGAAAACTCCACTCCAAATCTCCTAGGTCCTCCATTAATCTAGTGAATCATCGTATGCAGAAGTCTGAAGAATGAAAAGTTCAGGGAAGGATCTGTCGACCCTCTCCCTGGACATGTAGTGCTGTAAAGGTGAGCTGAGCTCAAGCCCAGCTTTCCCCCAGCGCTGGGTCTCAACAGTGGTGCTTAGGGGTAGAGAACTTCCGTTTTTTAGGTGTTCCTGAGTACTTGGTGTTCCTACAGGCACTGTTTGGAGCTGGGATCTGCGTTCTCCTCCTGGCGCCCAGAGGCACGGGAGTCTCCCTCAAGTGTGGACTCAGTTTCCCCTGGGGGTGTGCATCGGAACAGGCTTTCAGCACGAGCCCCCTGGGCTCCCTTGGTGAACTCCATACCTGCCTGCAGCCTACTAAATGCCAACTCGGAAGCCCAAGATAAATACTCCTGCGGCAGCTTAGCAGTTGGTCGGGCTAATTTATTTGACACAAATAAGCTCGTTGACCTGATTTAGCACTGGGAAGGACTAGGAGCGAGACCGCCCCGATCTCAAAGCGCACGCTCTCACTGCAGCCTGTTCAGAGCTGAAGGACAACATCGCGAACGACACTTGTGGGTGCTATTTCAAGGAAGGGGGAGGGGGGAGACGTGGAGAGATGGAAAGGGGCCAGGAGGCACAGCGCCTCTGGTGGTGCACACACCAACAATTGCTCTCTGTGCCACTTGGTGGCACCAATTCCATAGGTTTTCCATCTTCTCCGTGATCCTGTGTGGAAGCTGGGGCCTTGTGCTGCATGGAGCTCCCTCTCCTGAAGACAATGAAGCTATTTCTATAGATGGAGAACCATCTGGTGCGGTGACAGATCAGGACCCTCTCCTGGGGCCTGGCAACGTGAGGACAGGGACTCAAGAAGGGAGCCCATGTAGAAAACAGGCCCGCTCTGGTGCTCCAGGAGTGCCCCCGGCCACCCCCGGCCACCCCCGGCCACCCCTTTCCTCTGCCGCCATCCACCAAGACACAAAGTAGGTGAGGCTTTGGGGCTGTCCTAACCCAGTAGAAGTAAAGTGGCCCTAGAGCCCCTCCCCGGCACTGCTATGCGCATGTACAGCACCGCTATGCCACCCCCTCCCAGGCACGTGCTTCTCTCTTCATGGGATGGAGGAGGACACCGATGCTCAGGTTCGCTTCTGCTTAAGGCTGCTCCATTGGTTGAAGGAGCAAATGGCCATCCCAGTGTGGCCGGCCCTGCAGGCAGGGACTGCTAAAAAGTCTGCTTGTTGAATAGCCCCAACAAGTGGGCTGAGTGCATGGCTCAGAGGTGGACACTTGCCTCAATCGCACAAAGCCCTGGGTTTCACCCCTAGCACACCCCAAAACACGACCTAATCAAACCCTTATGTGATAGGTAGATCTTACCCCCCCCCCCTTTAAAGAAACAAGCTCAGAGGCAGAGGCACACAGGGGGTCCTCCTGGCTGAAACCAGGGTAGTGATTTGAACACTCCTGACCCCTGCCAAATAGTTAGGGTGGGGTCCGTGGAGGACGATGGTTGTGGCATTTGCCATGAAATCTGCTGCTGGCCCTGGGATCAGGTCATCCTTGATTTAAGCCAAGTGTCGTGCCTGCTTGCTGTTGTCCCTGCAGGGAGGGCTTGGGAAGGATGTGTGCAGCAGGATTTGAGCACTTTAGGATGGCCCTGGTGAGAAAGCTGTATCTGAGTGTCCTTTTTTTTTTGCCTCTGAGCATAGTCCTTAGGAGCTGAATTGTGTCCCCCCAAAACTCTCATCTTGAAGTCTGAACCCCTAGTACTTCAGAATGTACATGTGTTTGGAAACTATGTCTCTAAAGAGGTGATTAAGTAAGAAGGAGGCCATTAGGGTGGGCCTCAATCCCATATAACTGGTGTCCCTGGAAGAAGACGAATTATCACCAGCAATGTGCACAGAGGGATGACCACGTGGACACAGCCAGAACGTGACCACCTGCAAGCCCAGGGGAGAGGCCTCGGGGTAAATCAACCCTGCCCACACCTTGGTCTTGGGCTCGAGCTGTACCAAAATAAGTGTCTGGTTGGAAGAACCCGTCTGTGGTGTCCTGGGCATCCCTGGCTCCCTGGCACAGCCCTCAATGGCGCTGAGTTCAGAGTCGCTGTACAAACCTGAGGGCAGCACTCTGGGAGGCACCAAGTTGTGCTGCTGGGTTTCTCCCGGCTTCTGTGCCTCTTCTGGGTCCACGTGCCCACCTGTGAAGGGCGTAAACAGGACCATGCACAGGGACCTAGGCCTAGGTGACCACATCCAGCACACCCAGGTCTCAGGCGGGCTCCTGCCCCTTCAGAGCCTGTGATGCCTCGACATTTTATATGGAAAGGTCCAGGCCAAACCTCACCAGCTTGCTGTCATAGCTGCCATAGATGTTGTTGTCACCTGCAGGGTGCACAGCCAGGCTGGACACACTCACAATTGGGCATCAGCTTTTTGGTGAGCTCCTGGTGCAGGAGGGGCTGGGTCGGGTGGAAGCAGCTGCTGCACCTGTCCCTGGCTCAGAAGTCGGACCCCCAAGATGGATTCACCAGCAGCACCACATCTTTTACCCTGCAGCCCCCAGGCTGGGGGAGGGTTCCAGGCCTCACTCCTCACCCCACCCCCACAACACAGTTTCATGCAGCAGGCATTGGCACCTTCCAGAGCCACCCTGATCCATCTGAGAAACCAGCCACCAGCCCCCTGGGAAGACACTGAGGCAGCAGACAAGGTTGCAGTGGCCCCTGTAGACCAGGGCCTGGTCCCTGGGGAAAGGCTGCAGGTCTCTCAGCTGAGACAGTTAGGGGACGAGGTCTTCAGGATCTCGTTCATCCTTATTCAGTGCTCAAAACGCTTCTGGATAAAGTGGCGGTGCCCAAGAGTGGCCCACCGGCTCTGGAACTTCCGGGGCAGGAAATTGAGGGTTCTCTCTCCGATTCCTGCTGGTCCAGGCCAAGCGCTCCCCCTTGCTGGGCAGGCATCGGGGAGGGGGACTGCATGACTCGGCATGGCCAGGCAGGGCCAGCTTGGGCGGGCGCACATGCATCTTGTGGCACCCCAGCACAGCATTGTAGCGTCGGGGTCCTCTGCCACCCACAAGTCCTAGAATCTGGGGGTGGGGTCTCCAGCCAGTGAGGCTGAATCCAACTCATCTGATGGCATGTGTGATGTGAGGCACCTTTCCTTCTCCACCAGCGACAGGACAGAAGCTGTTTGTCAGCAGGGCAATTGGTCACCCAGTGGATCATGATGTCCCCCTGAAGAAGTCCACAGTCGGCTTGTAAGAGTGGAAGCTCATGACCTGGCTGTAGCCACTGCACTGGGGTCACCTGCTTATCAGCAGCCTCACCGTGCCCATGTCCTGTCCTTCATTGTGCCCAGAAATCAAGATCGTCCAACTTATCCAGAAACTGGTCCGGCCCGTCCCTGGTCCACAGAGGCTTGTGGATGTGCCTGCCATGCAGGTCACAGCCCACGGGCGGAAGTCCTGGTACCACTCCAGAGGCACGATGCCCACTGATCCTCCGGATGTCCTCATCAGAGCTGCCTCCTCCTCCCTGTCTCCAGGCAAGGGGGTGAGCCTGTGCCCACTCCCCAGAGGTCTCCTGCGCGCTACCATTGCCTTGTCATAGCTGCTCTGACCCCTTCCTCCTCATTGTCCTCGCTACTGTCCCTGCCAAGATCTTCCAGATCTGAGAATAAGCTCGCCCCGCCTGAGAAAAGCCGGAATCGCTGCCATCACTGTGGTCGGGAGCGCGGTTGCGAAGGAAGGGAGGGCTCCAGCCCAGGAACCCTGCTTGGTGACTCTGCAGCTCCAGCTCCCCACTGACAGCCACTTACCATGCCCCCGCCGCCTTTTAGGGGGAACCGGGGATTGAACCCAGGGGCTATCGACCGGTAAGCCGCATCCCCAGATCTCGCTGAGTTGCTTAAGACCTCTAGAAGTTACTGAGGCTGACTTTAATCTTGCAACCTTCCTGCCTCAGCCTCCCAAGCCACAGAAGAATATATGTATAAGAATATATAGAGAAATAGATATAGGAATAGATATAGGAATTACATCCAGTGCTTCCGCTCAGAATGGGGAAAGGATCACCTTGCCCACAGCTAGAGGAGGTGAAGAGCTCCACCCGTCTTGTGAGAGGTGTGAGAGGTGTAGGTCCACGTGGGGGGAATAGACCCACCTGTCTTTCACCCCCTGAGGGCAGCAGAGCCTCATGCCCTCCACCTGTGAGGGGAGGAGAAAGAAGTATCCTTGACCTGATCAGAGGAGTGAATCCCTGGACCCTCCATCTGATGAGTTTCCATTCCAGAACATGCCAGTTCAACCCCAGAAACACCAAACCGGAGAAGTCAGAATCTATGGAGATGAATCTATAGATAAGTGATATACATATTCATATATACATGTATTCATATGTGTGTTAATATATGTATGTTCATAACATTAATATATTTACATATATTCACATATATATGCATATGTATTAATATATATAAATTAATATATAGGTGAATATATGTACACACATGCATATGTATAATATTAATTATATAATAATACACACATATAGTCATATACATATATTAATATATAAATTGGAATATATGCATATAAATGAATAAATATATAGGAATGAATATGTATGTTCATACAAATGAATATATATAGGAATACATAAAAATATATGCAAAAATGTATATGCACACATATGAATATTTATGGATATATGTATGTGTATATAATAAATACATATTCATACATATTCATGTTCATATTTATATAATACATGCCTATATAATTCTATACAGGTATATATAGGCATATATGAATCTATGGGAATCCTATATAGGCATATATAGTAGTATATATTTATATGTCTATATATTCCTATATATTCATATGTGTACATCTGTATATATTCACATAGATATTCATATAGGCATCATATATATTCTTGTTGATATATATGTATTCATATATATATTTATGTAATGGTCTTTAGTTTCTTATTTTGGGGGTTGAACTAGAATGTGCTGGAATCGTAACTCATTAGATCAAGGGCACAGGGACTGACTCTCCTCATCCAAAGGAGGACACACGGTTCTATTCCCCTCACCATGTGGAGGGCATGGGGATGGATTCCCCTGTTGGGAACCGACTCCCCTCATGGGGTGGAGGACATGCAGAGCTATGCCTCTCATCTAGTGGAGGGCAAGGTGGTCCCTTCCCACACTGAGAGAGGGTACTGGTATCTAATTTCACACACGTATCTATATGTGTGTTCATATATGTGTTCCCTTATGTGTTCATTCATGTATCCACTTGTATATTAATATATACATTCATATGTTTAGTATATGTACTTACACATATTCTTATATTCATACATATATCACATACACTCATTTCTATACTCATATTCATATATATGTTCATATAAACTCATATATTCAATCATATATTCTCATATATAAAGTTTTCTCCAGTTTTGTATTTTAGGGGTTGAACTGGAATGTTCTGGAATGGGATCTCATCAAATGGATGGTACAGAAATTATCTCACATGATCAGGTGGATGATACATGAGTCTACTCCCCTCATCAGTGGAAGGCAGGGGATGTAATCTCCTGAGAGCACAAAGAACTCAGGGACCTACTCCCATTGCAGGCTGGAGGGCATCGTGCTGTGCTGCCCGCATCCAGCAGCGCCTGGTGATACGTTTCTGATACTGGGGGGAAGGCACTGGAACTGTGTACTTACATATATATTCAAACTTAGATTCATACATATATTCACACATATGTTCACAAAAATATCCACATATATATCATATATCTGTCTTCTACACTTTCATACTTCAGGGGTTGGACTGAAATATTCTGGAGTGGGATCTCATCAGATGGAGGGTATAGGAATTAAGTCCCCCGTTCAGGTCAAGGATACATGATTCCAACCCACTCACCCGGTGGAGAGCATGGGGACCTATTCCCCTGAAGGTGGCCAAAGCCTTCAAGGTGTGGAGGGTGCAGAGATCTACTCACCTCATGTGGCAGAGGACACGGTGATCCATTCCCCATGTGAGCAGAGGGCATAGGATCTAATTCATATATGTGTGTGTGTGTGTATTTATACCTACCTCTTACATATTCACATACATATTCATATACATGTTCATCTGTAAGTTCATATAATAATCACATACATATAATATACATATTCATGTTCATGTACAAATTCACATATTCAAATTCATTAATATTCATACACACATTCATGTGTACATTCATTTCATAAGTACATTTTCATGTATGTTTGCCTAATCATTTCATATCCATGTGCATGTACTCATTCATAGTCATAGTCGGGAACGTGTACATATTTATATTCATGTACAAGTACATGTACATACCCATATTTATGCACATATTTGTATTGATATTCATGTTCATGGGTTCACATACATGTTTATATTTGTATCAGTATTTATGTACATGTTAATATACATATTCCTATTTGTATGTACTCACATTCATATTCATATTTACACTAATGTACATATTCTTGTGTATAAACATTCACATTCATCCACACATTCATATAGATTCATGCCTTCTCCAATTCATACTGTGAGGGCAGAACTGGAATAATCTGGAAGGGCAAATCACCATCAGGACTGTACCGAGATGGACTCCCGTGATCAGGTGATGACACGTGGTTCTACACCCCTCACCAGGTGGAGGGCATGGGGACCTTTGCCCCTCGGGTCATGGGAACTACCCCTGTCACTTGCTGGAGTGCGTGGAGGTCTACTTCCCCATCTAGGGGCGGGCACAGCCACCAATAACATCTCCAGTTTCCACTCTGGGGCTTGACCTGGCGTGTTCTGAAATAGGAACTGATCACATGGAGGGTACAGGCATCAACCCCCTGCTCAGGTGGAGGATGCTCGTTCTCCTCCCCTCACCAGGTGGAGGGCGTGAGGTGTGACACTCTCAGAGGGTGAGGGACGTGGACCTTCACCTCTCACGTGGCAGAGGTGGGGATGTGCTCCCCTCATCTAGGGGAGGGCAGTGATGGGAGTCGGTCCTTTACTCCGCGAGGGGCATAGATTCCCATGCCCTCTGCCTTATGAGGGGGTAGAATCCTGTATTCCCACCTGAGCAGGGGAGGTGACCCCTGGTCCCTCCATCAGATGGGTTCCCATTCCAGAACATTCTAGTTCAACCCCCAAAGTATGAAACTGAAGAAGAGCTATATATATCTTCATGTATGAATATATGTATGAATATATATATGAAGCCATATGAAATATACATATGAATATAAATGTGAACAGAGTGGTTTTGAATTGCATATCTTTGATGGCTAATTATTTTTAAGCTCTTTTCTCATGCTTGTTGGCCATTTGTATGTATTTTTTGGAAAGATCTATTTAAATCCTTGGCCTATTTTAAATTATTTATTTTTCTTTTCATTTTGGAGTTATTAGAGTTCTTTATGCGTCCTGGACCCTATTTGTAAACATTTTCTTTCTTTCTATGGGTCATCTTTTCACTTTTGGGGCAGGGTTCTGGGAAGCATGAAAGTTTAATTTTGATGAAGTTTAAGCTGCCTGATATTTCTCTTGTTGCTTGTTTTTTTGTGTGTGTCAGACCTAATACCCCTTGAATTTTCCCATTTTTGATTGGTGCATTATATAATGTTGGGATTCCTTGTACCTGTTTGTGTGTGCACATGATAGGACGACCTAATTTGGTCAGTGTTGGGACCCCTACTTCCCTTTCCCTCTCCTTCTCCTGGTCCCTTTCCTCCTCCCTGTTGGCCTCCCTCCAATTTTTATAGACATCCCCCCTCCCCACTTTCTTGTTTTCCTCTCTAGCTTCCACATATGAGAGAAAAATATGACTCTTAATTTTCTAAGTTTAACAAAACTGCTTGGTTTTCAATGAATGATAGTATTCCTTGGAAAGGAAGTGCCGTAAGTGGACCATTGCTCAATTAGGCACTTGTAGCCGGGTGGGGTGGCGCACGCCTGTAATCCCAGCGGCTCGGGAGGCTGAGGCAGGAGGATCGCGAGTTCAAAGCCAGCCTCAGCAATGGCGAGGCACTAAGCAACTCAGTGGGACCCCATCTCTAAATGAAACACTAACTAGGGCTAGGGATGTGGCTCAGTGGTCGGGTGCCCCTGTGTTCAATTCCCGCTACCTCACACCCCTAAAAATTAAGCTACTTGTGAAACAATCTGTTTTCTGTAAGGGGAGGACACTTAATGTACTTCTTGCTCCATGAACAACTCTCCATACTTGAAAAGTTTCATCACTGAGTCGGAAGCAGTACTTTGTCTCAGGGGACAGAGGACAGTGGGTACAGCTTATATATTGAATCATAACAGCATGTTATCATGATTCTATTTGATGCATGTCTGGTTTGGTAGAGTCCAGAATGCACGCCAGTGTCTTGTCCCCAAGGCTTTTCCCAACCTTCCCAGTGCACAGTCCCCACTTTCCTGATGAGGAGGATGAGGTCCTGAAGAGAGAGATGATTGACATTGGCGACAAGTTTATTTTTTAATGAATGACAGTCTATTCAGGTCTGAAATGACTAGTACCTAGTGTAGCATGTTACACTTTGGAGGTATTTTAACAAGGATTGAATGACCAAAAATGATCATTTTTATGTCCTGACCCAAAAGTCCTCACTTTTTGCCCACCACCCTCATCTGCTCCTCCTGTCTTCACCATTTCAATAAATATTTGTAATATTATTCAATGAGAAGCATGTGTGCATAGCTTTTCTTTTGGTCTTTAATAAAAGGGATGAAATATGATATTAAAAAGCGTATAGAATATGCTCATGGCAACACTAGTCACAGTAGCCAAAAAGTAGAAACTGCCCAAGTGCCCATCAACTGATGAATGAGCAAACAGAATGTGGTCTAACCACATAATGGAATATTGGTTGGCCGTAAAAAAGGAATGAAGTGCAGACACAGGCTGCAACATGGATGGATGATCCTTGAAAATATCCTGCTAGGTCATAGACAGGAAGCCAGGCTGTGTTTGGGCACATGTTGTATAATTCCAGTTCTAAAGCTGTCTGTGAGGTTGGTTGTGCACCTTGATATACTAAGAAGGTATATGAAGAATACATAAACCAGTCTGAATCTTATAGTATGTCGATTTCATCTCAATGAACCTGTTTAAGATCTGCACAGTGCAGCTTTGCGAGGGTTGGTCTATGTGTTGTGTGGAGAGAGCAAGGCTCAGCCAGGTTGGCCTGGGTGTGCTAAATTGCTCAGAAGCTTTGATTCTGTATTTGTAAACTAAGCGTGAGAATATCCTCCACACAGGCTTTTTGTGGATTAAGGAATCCTTGCCTGCTGGAGGCGTCTGCAGCTCCCCCATTTGGATGCCCTCTGTAAGATAGGAGTTCAACTTGGGACCCTCTGAGCAACACTGCCGGGTCCTGACTATGGATGGTGGTTTGTGTGAGCTGTGGGACCCAGGCATTCCTCCTGCCCATCCACAGAGTGTGCCCGGCCTCTGCAGGAAGGCTGCCTCCTCTGCCTCAGCCCCAGCCTGCCTTCTCCCAACTCCTGCTCTTCTGGGGGCTCTTTGGCAGAGTAGCCTGATTGCAAGGAGAGTGGCCTCTAGAAGTTTTTCTTGACCCCTGAAAGCAATTTGTCCTATATGAACAGGGACCCTGAACTATTCCACATAAGTGGTACATTAAAGGAAAATCAGGATGTCCTTAGGAAGCTGGAAGAAATGTAAATGGATATGTAGAAATGTCTCTGCTGTCCCCCAAGCAGACAAGTCCCATCAGTCTTGCCTTCAGACACCTCAGAACCAGATGAAATTGGTTCATCCCTGAACTCTGAACTACTCTGACCTCTTCTGCTTAAGTCTAGGCATCCAGGGGGTCATGAACTCACCCACCAAGAACCAAGGCTTGGCTTTCACTGAGAAGGGTGCCCCCAGTGGCTAGCGCTCAAAAGAGGGGACTCCATTCCCCAACATGGAGTCTGGGGATTGGGTGGATTGAGTGGGTGGGAGCCATGAGAGACAAATGTTTTGGATAAGCAGAAGGATAGGGTACAACATGTGATTCTAACAAAAATGAAATAAGTAGGGAGAACTATTTTATTGAGTTTTTTTTTTTTTTTGTATAGGGATTGAACCGAGGGGCATTCAACCACTGAGTCACATCCCAGCACTTTTTTGTACTTTATTTAGAGACAGGATATCGCTGAATTATTTAGGGCCTCGCTAAGTTGCTGAGGCTGGCTTTGAACTCACGATCCTCCTGCCTCAGCCTCTTGAGCTGCTGGGATGACAGGTGTGCACCACTGCACCTGGTTTCTGAGTTTTGACAAAGCCAAATTCTTGTGCTTTCACTGAGTGAGTAAATTCAGATTCCTTTTCCTCGGATAACTTCCTACTGATCAGAGACACTCATTGGGGGCCTTCATTTGGGGTCTAGTGCTAATAACAGTAATCAAACTGTGGGAGAAAGAGAGAGTTCAAGAACCAGGAGTGGAGTTTCCTTCTGATACAGGGATGCCAGGAAACAGGGTCAGTCTTCTTCTCTGGGGCGGGGAGACGGGGGGAGGCGGGGGGGGGAGGCGGAGGGGAGGCAGGGGGGCTTGAAGGACTCAGACCCAGCCCCTACCTTTTCTACTCTGCCTCATGGCCTCTCCTATGAGGTGTGGTAGCATTAGGCATGGCAGGACTTCAGAGAAGTCCTCTCTTACCTTCTGCCAACAGCATCAACAAGTCACAGTGCAACACCTCCCTGTCAGGCAGATGCAGAGACAGCTTAGTGCAGAGGTCAGCAAACTTGCCCTGCAAGGGGGCAAACAGTCAATTCCTTTCAGGTTTGCAACCAGGACAACATGTCAACAAATGGGCATGGCAGTGTGCCAATAAAACTTTATTCACACAGACAGGCTGGGGGCCAGATTCAGCACTCAGGCTGTGGGTTGCCAATCCCCAGCCTAGTGGGCTAGCCTTAATTGCTGGGGCTCTTTTCCCATGTTGTTCCTTATTTTAGATCTTAAGTGCTAAAAAGGTCAGTCTTTTTCCAAATGCTCCCAGGAAGGTTGCTAAAAACTACAAAGAGCAGGGGTTGACCAAGTAGAAGCAGCAAGAATTGGATTTTTCATCCTGTGCCAGATGCCCGGATATGACGATTCGGCTCTTTCCCCACTGTCCTCAAATGAAAGGCTGGGTGTTTTAATTAGTTAATGTTGGCAAATTGCTTTGTAGAAAATTGTAAAATGTTGCGTGTTACAAGTGCCAAGAGTCCTAATGAGCTCTCCTTAAAGATCCCACCTGGAAGTGTGATATTTCTTTGCTTAAGGTCCAAGTGTGCAAGAAAAATCTGCAGATGAAAAACCAGTTTTTCAGCCAATGTAACAGGAAAAAAAAAAAGAAAAAGGATCTCTGCATTGAATGTCACATTCTCTTCCTTCTGTCCCACCTGTGTGCCTAGCACCTGGAATGTCAAGCCCCACAAGCAGAGGTAGTGGTTGTCAGTGTGTGTGTGTGGGGGGGGGGCGCACACACGCCTGTGTACCTGGTAGCAATGAAACAAATGAAGCCACACATTCATTGTGGCTGACACTGGCGGCTGGATTCTCAGCCTGTGCACGGGAAGCCCTGCTCTGGTATGTCAAGGTCACAGGGAGAAGGGGGCTGGCAGCCACTCAATCATACCAGGGCTGCTCCCAGGTACCCGAGTCGGGGAGCGGTGTCGGCAAGCCTCGTGTCTCCTAACAGCTGGATAATGAATTTCCTCTCCAACACTCTTGTTTCACGGGGTGACAGTGGGGACAGCAGCAGCTGATCGGCGTCACTGTCAGAGCAAGTGAGATGTAGTTAATACAGACTAGAGCCACCAAGATGCATCCACTGGGAATCTCCAGCCTCGATGAAGTCCCTGCTAAATTGTCAGGGCTGGGCCTGTTGTGAGAGGGGGTGGCAGGGGTTAGGGATAGGACTGGGGCAGGAATCCCGAGCTGACATTTGGGGCTAGGTGGTTTGGCTGCTTCTCTGTGCACCCCAGCGTCTGGAGCAGCACCCTGACCCCCACCCACCAGATGCCAGGAGCAGCCCTTATGTCTAGTTGTGACAATCAGAAAAGTCCCCAGGCATTGCCAAGGGGGAAGGGGCACAATCACCCCTAGTTGAGAATCGCCAGGTTAGGGTTAGGGGGAGCCTTAGGATCAGTTTTGCTCAGGGACACACTTGGACCAGGGGTCCAGGAGAAAGTCAGCTCCCAGGGTCCCTCTTGACTCTTCTCTGTCTCCATCCATTCAAAACACCAAAGACCAGAGCCCGGGGGACAAGTTCTGAACGGAATCACTCCTTACCAGCCAGCCCCTGCTCTCCTTCCAGCCTCACCTCTGCCCCTACGGCCCCCCACCCTCCGCCCACAGACGTCCTCCACTCCTGGGTCTCTGCTCCCCGGAGCCCTTCCCCGCGCCTGCCTTGAAGAGCACAGTGCTGGCTTCTCCTGCCGTTGATGACATCTGGGGCCGGGTGATTCCTTGTGTGTGCGTGTTGGGGCGGGGGGAACCTGTCCTATGCATTGTGGGCTGTTGGAACAGCATTCCTGTCCCCTGCTCGGCAGATGTCAGCAGCACCCCCTCCCTCAGTGCAACACCAAATGTCCCCAGGGGCGTGGGATGGGACACGCTGCCCTCCTGCTGTGTCTCTCACTCTTCCCCTTTGTCTTTCCCACTGGAAGGCAGCTTGTGTAGAGGCAGGGACTCAGATTTGTCCCTTGCTGTATCTCCAGGCTTCATATCTCGTCGGCGCTCAGCCCATGTGCTGGGTGCGTGAGCTTGATTTTTCTGCACAAGGAGTGGGGCGATGGCAGCATGGATTCAGGGCAGGACTGGCCTGCAGAGCGCATTTTGCTGATTCTAGGCATCTGAGTCTTGTGGCGCACAGTGGCTTGGTGGCCCTGCCGTGCACAGCCATTTAATCCTACTTTTTGTTGGTTTTCTTGCTTGCTGTCTCTCTACGTGTTTACGGGGAGAGTGGAATGCTGTCAACGGTAGCGATTAGGAGAAACCCGACTTCCAACTGAGGTTCTTCCACTAGCTGTGCATCTTTGGGCCAGTTACTTAGGTTCTCTGACTCGGTTTGCCCCTCTGTGCAATGGAATGACTCCCAGCTCTTGGTTTTGCCATGAGGAGTAAGGTGCGTTAGCAGAGTCCCTGCCCGGGTCTGGCCACTCTGAGTGCCCTCTCTCGGGGAGCCCATGGACCCCTTCCTCTTGCTGGAGCTCAGCCCTGCCAGGGTTCACCTGCTTTTCCTGTTCCCCATTTCTGCTGCCTCCTCTGTGTCATCCAGCTCCAGGGCTAGCTGCACCCCCTCGGGGCTCTCCTCCCGCCCCCTCCCAGCATGCGGATCTCATCACTGTGATTACGCTGTATTAGCCACAGCGACTGTTCCATGCCTTGGCACCTCATTACTGAAATAAAGTCAACATTAATGGGAGTCCTGCCGCTATCCCTCTGCTCACCTCTCCTGAAGTGCATTCCGGTGATTAGCGGGAGAGACACATGCATATATTCATGTTAAAACCCTTCCCCTTCTCCCGCCCTCCCTTCCCCTCTAGAGGTGGAGGCCAGGGGGGCCTTTTAGCTGCCAAGGGGCAGAGGTCAAGGCACTGAGACCCGTCTGGACCTGGGCTGGGCTGGCGTTGGGGGGCAGAATACGTCCCCCCCAGAAACAGAAACCTGTTCCTCTGGGTGCAAGAAAAACAGACAACCAACAAAACACACAGGACTCGGAGTGGGACAAACCCTCTGGGTGTCCTGGGCCTGCCCTGACTGGACACTGGGACACATGGGTGGTGTTCACCTCCTGAGCCTCAGTTTCCCCTTCCTTTGAAGTGGGCTGCACAAGGAGGATCAGGTCAGGCCAGATGAGCACAGCCCACACCTCCAGCCCTGGGACAGTTTGTCTGGCTCCAGGCCCATGGATCCAGGGGTCCCAAGGGTCCATGGGGGCTCCCCGGGCCCCTCCCACTCCCAGTGCTCCACTCCAGGACCCAACCCACCCATCCCAGGCAGAACACAATGAGGACCAATGTGGGGGTGAGTTGTCATTTATAAGAACTGCCGCCCGCGCCCCTCCCCCCAGGGCACATTCTTAGGACCCAGGAGCCTGACTCCCAGGTCCACCCAGGTAACCGTGGACCTTTGGAGCATTTTCTCTGGGCGGATTAGCAGTGGGACTGTACTGAGATTGGCAGGCACCGCTCCTCCCCCTCCGCGTCCAGGAGGCGTTCTCAAAAAGGACTGAGAGGGCAGCCAGGCAGATCCCTCTGCCAAAACCCCAGGTGGAGGCCCCTGGAGTGCTGAAGCCGGCCTCTGTGAACAGAGCAGTCCGTGTGCACAGGAGAAGCCCGGCTCCCGCCCGGCGGGCAGCTGTTCCCACCAAGGGGGACAATGGCCTGGCCCCATCCCTCGCCCTGGCCGTCGAGGCCGCTGCCAGGGCTTTGATCAGTTCTCACTGGGGACCTGGAGGGCACGTTCCAAAGTGTTGGCCGTCTGCCAACAGGCACCTCAGCAGAACGTGACAAGGGCCCGAAGTGTCACTGTCGGAGGGCGGCCGTTCACGGGGTGCCTTTAAAAAAAATAATTGTATTAGAATTTTAAAAGCCATCTCCCTATATGTAAGTGGATTCATTGATATGGAAAACCAGGCTGGTCCCTCTCCCTTTTAATATTTGATGCCTCTGCAGCCTTCTTGCAGGGGACTCAGGGTCTGCGGGACTTTGCAGGCGCCCAGGGGGAGGAGGGCCTAGGCTGGGCGCGTTCTCTCTCTCCCCCAGTCCCCGTGGCCCATGCTTCTGTCCCTCAACCAGACCCTTCGTGGCTACAATGGTTGCAGAAGATTTGAAGGGACGGGGTGAGGAATGAGATGCCTGAAAATAATTTTTTGGTGGGGGTTCCTTATCAATAATAATAGCATTTATTTTTATTTTTTTACTGGGGCAAACTATACATCATATTCACCACTCCTACCATTTCTAGGTGTCCCGTGCAGGGATGTCCAGCACATGTGCACTGTGGGGCACCCGTCCCCCCCCATCTGTCTCCAGAACCTTCTCCCCTCCCTCCCTCCCTCCAATTCATTTGGCCACCACGCCACCTTCTGTCTCCATGTCTTTGGCTACAGCAGGGGCCTGGTGCAGGTGGAAGTGTTCTCTATTCTGCATCTGGCTTCTTTCACTTAACACAAGAGCTGCAAGGTTCATTCATGTCCACATGGTCCTTCCTTCTGACAGGATGCCCTTGTACTGTGGCACACTGCATCTCTGTTTATCCATGTCCGTCTGTGGACAGCTGGGTTGTCTGGCGTTGGCTAGAAAGTGGCTGACCCGCCCAGCTAGGTATTTTAGTTACTTGGGGACACCTCATTCAGTTCTCACCAAAGCCATTGTGCAGTTGAGAAATGAAGGCCTGTGGGTGGAGGATGAGCCTGCTGGGGTTGGGGAAGCTGATGTTTGGTTTTAGGGCTCTCCCACTCTGAGACTCTGGCTATCAAATGTTGGTACCTTCCCAGAGGCACATAGGAAAATCAGTTTAAAAGGAAGATTCTTGGGCCCTGTCTTGACCTATTCTGATTAGAAGGTTAGGAACAGGACTCAAATTGAGAAGCTCCGTGGCGCACACCTGTAATCCCAGCGGGTCAGGAGGCTGAGGCAGGAGGATTGGGAGTTCAAAGTCAGCCTCAGCAAATTACAAGGCCCTAGGCGACTCAGTGAGACTCTGCCTCTAAGTCTCTAAATAAGATACAAAAAAGGGTTGGGGGTGTGGCTTGGTGTCCAGTGTCTCTGAGTTCAATCCCAAGTACCAAAAAGAAAAAGAAAAAAAGAAATTGACAAGCTCCCTGTTCCAGTGTAGGTCGTCAGAGACCCAGAGTTTGCTAAATGTTCTCTCCACTCGGGTTGTGACCTTTGACTCCCATGACCTCGTCCCTAGTGGAGGCAGCTTCCTGGAAAACAATTAAGAGAAGACACACAAACACTTCCTAGGTCAAGGCAGGATTGGGAGAGACTTATTCACGGGATCCATAAACAGCTTATGTGTAGGAACCTGTGTGAAGGGCTGCAGTTTGGGCTGCACCTGGGACTGTGAGCTTCTTAGTGGCCCAAGCAAAGAGTGAAATAAGATCAATCCCAAGATCTACACCACTCCTGACGTGAGGAATACCTCACAAAATGGATGGCATTGGAGGGCATTATATTAACTGAAATCAACCAGGCATGGAAAGACAGATACCCACCGCATGTTCTTTCTCATGTAAAAGCTGAAGAAAAGATTTCAAAGTAGAGAAGAGGGAAGGGCAGGGGGCTGGATATTGATGTCCAAACACAGGAGGAAGAGGTTCCAGGGTTCTGTAGCACAATGGGGTGTCTATAGTTCACAATAACCTGTTTTAATAGTTCTACTTTAGTATTTAAAAATTTTTATTGTAGTTGTGGATGGACAGAATGCCTTTATTTTATTGGTTTATTTTTATGTGATGCTGAGGATCGAGCTCAGTGCCTCACACGTGCTAGGCACGCGCTCTACCACTGGGCCACAACCCAGCTCCTAATTCTATTTGATTTTAATAATTCTATTTGATGAAGAGCTACGAGACTCCAAGTCTCCAAATACAAAGAAACGTTAAGGAGATGGAAATGCTTGTTACCCTGATTGGATCACGACATGTTGTGTGCCCGTATTGAAATATCCCACGAATATGTACAATTACTATGTGTTAATTAAAAAAGAAAACGAGTAAACGGACTTCCCTGCATCCTGACCCGAGAGCTCCTCAGGGAGACTGATGCTCGAATGGAATGGTCACAAGGGCCCTAAGTCAACAGGTGAGGGATCTTCAGGGTGAGCCAAAGCACGGACCCACAGAACCCCGAGCTGAGCCATGGGACCAGCTTTCCCACAGGGACATGATGGAATTCTGTGCCTGGCCTGCCGCGGTCTCTCCTCTCGGGTTCCTGTCCCGCGTGGGCCCCCCTACCCCAGAGACGAGATCCCAGTGGGGGCCTCTGCCTTTGGGACAAGGGTGCTTGTCTGTAAAGTTTGCAAAGCCCTTGGTCTCCAACCGCTGGCCGCTTTGGCCCCTCTTCCGCCGGCATGCAAGAAAAGGCGCTGTCTGCTCGAGTGAGCTCTGCTATAAATCAAAGTGTCACCACTTAGCCAGTAGAAGTGATTTAATTAATCCGCTGTGCTGTCCCTTGAGCATCACTCCACCTGACTGCTAATCAACTTCCATCAGCGGGAGGAACACAGGCCCCCTTTTTCTGAACCGCATTGCCTGAGATGAAGGAGGAGAGGGAGGGAGGGGAAAGTTAATTGTGGCAGGAGAGCTCAAACTGTCACAGGAAAAAAGTCTCTTGTCTGGCATCTGTGGGCTGCCTCATTCTATGCTGGCGGCCCGTCTCGGGTGAGCGGCAGGAGGGGAGCACTTTGGGGTGATATTAATACAGACATTATCTATTGTCCATATCTATTTATCAGAAATAATATCTCGCCTGGAAACACATGGTAGCTGGCATATTCCAGAAAAGTGACTGTCCTTTGATCAAGCACCGCATATTTAGACCTTTAAACACACACACACACACACACACACACACACACACACACACACACCCTCCACTGCTAATCAAATAAGACTGAGGGTATGGATGACCACACCAAAATTGACAGATGACCACCCCAAATTTCTGTCGCATTCAGGCAAAATAAATGCGAGCCCTTTCCTTGGAATGTAATTAGGCAGGTCTAGTTAAGGCTATATAGTGCTTTGAAGGTGCAAAGAGCTACCACCATGAGAATTCCAAATCCAGGGTGCTTAGAAGCTTCCAGCGCCTTGAGTTTCCTTGAATCTCTTCACAGATGGTAAATTGCCTGGCTCCATTTTACAGATGGAAGAAACAGAGGCAGGCAAGGCGGAGGGAAACTTGCAGAGCCAGAATGGCCTTCTGAGAAGGGGATCCATTGCTTGTGAAGGAAGAGGTGTTACCTCTAATTCTCCTTGAAAGCACGGACTTATCTGGAAATTTTTTCCTTTTTTCCTGATCATCAAGAACTTGCAATGTAAAAAGCAACTTGTAGAAAATCTCTTTGGTCAAAGGAAGACCAGAAAATCTTTTATCTGATCCAAAATACAACATCTTGCATCAATTATAGGAAAAGTTTGGTTCTCCCCAGCCTGCCCCCACCTCCACCCCCATCCCAAGTAAACTTGGAGTTCCTGCCCTGCTGACGGTGGGAGGGCCTTACATCTGTCAAGGGCGGGGACAGTGTCAGCTGCCCTGGAACACTGTCTCAGCACAGATGTGCTTGGGCTCAGAGCCTCGGCTGTGCTTGCTGATGGATGTGCTTGCTAAAGGAGGGAGAGCCCTGGGATCCATTTCTACCGGCTTTGAGCATTCTGTGGCATGCCAAGGACCTTGCAGGCACATCCACACATGACCTGGTTCTGTGCATCTTGACTGCTAGGCCAGGGCCTCACACCTACTGTGGAGCTGCAGATCTGTGTGCAGCCTGTCCAACACTAGGGGGCAGTGCAGTGCCTCCCCTGCTTGACCCTGGGGCTTCTCTAGGAACAGGTTCTCCCCGCCTGGGCAGAGAAGAGAGGGTGCATCTCTTGGGCGACTGGGGGAAACTCTCCCCTTGCAGAGAGGAAATCCTGACCCTGTGCATTGCTGTTCCAGGGGCCTGGTATGGAAAGGGCTGAGACTGGAGCTTAGAGCAGGGTGGAATTCGGACTGTACCACTGACTGCCTGTGTGTGTACCTCCAATGTCCGTCTTCCAGAACAGTCCCCGCATTCACCCTATAATCTGTGCTCTCACACGCTTGATTGGACAGCAGGTACTCAGATCCCAAATGCCGCCACGCCTGCTTTCCTTGCAGGCCACTCATCTGCTGGCACCAAGGGTCCTGGACCCGCCCCCCCTGTCTCCCACCCACCCAACAGGCTGTCTCAGATACAGCTGTGTCCATGCGGGCCTCTCACTCAGAGGGTTGCCACTGGCCTGCAACTGATGCCAGGCCTGCAGAGACCAGCCAGGGAGCCTGTCTCTAAATAAAATACAAAATAGGGCTGGGGATGGGCTCAGGGGTCGACTCCACGTTTATTCCTTTGTTTATTTTTACCCACAGTTTAGAAACATCTGTTCTGACATTTTCTGGTTGCAGACAGGTGGAGAACAAGGCTGCTATTTCTCTGATGCCAGGGCCTTGGTGCTTCTGGGGTTGAAAAGCAAAACAGTTCTCCTGTCCGACACGTTTCATCTGAAGGAGGTGGTGGAGTCCCTGTGGCTGGGGTTATGTCAGAGGTGAGCAGGTACTCACAGCGTGCGAGTCAGAAATGGCTCAACGTGGTGGATACCCATGGGCAAAGGCTGTCTTTCAGACAAAAGATGGCCACTGGGCGTCTACCTTTTCTACGCTCTGGGATGGTGGGAAGCACGTTTGCTTTTTGTCAGTGAATCCCCTTCTTGCAACGAAGATGATACAATTCACTGAGGGCAGGTAAGCAAATGGGTCTGTTCAGAAAAAGTGTTTGCTGAGCACCTACTCTGCCTGCATCTGGGCGAGGTGATGCCTATGACATGGCTTTTGCCCTTGGGAATGTTACAGACCATGGGAAGCAGATTGACATGTGACCCAATTATCATCAAAGTGGTGGAAATCCCGGTGGGCAAATGAGTTCACCATATGGGACTGTAAAAGCGGTGGCCGGGGGAGGGCTTTTGCTTGCGAGGTTGAAAAGGGGGAGGGGGCCCTGAAGTAGAAGGAAGAGCATCTCTGAAGAGAGGAGGAATGAAAGAAAGCCAGAGACACCGATGGCATCCTTTCATTAATTATTATGTCACATTAAATACCAAGCAGTTGAATCCCGGAACCCACATCGTCTGCTGTATCCTCCACGAAGGAGCAGGTGGGCTTATCCCTGTTTTATGGATGGGGATGCTCAGGTGACATTGGGGGAGGTGGAAATGCTTGCCCAAGGTTGGGCCCCCCTAGTCTCCTGCTCCTAAGAGCCCTGGAGGGGAGTAGGGGACACACTGCCGAGGACTCTTCATGCTGTGCTGCAGAGTTCGGACTTCTTCCTGTAGACAGTTGGGGAGCCAGCAGAAGTTTTTAAGTGGACATTGATTCTGTTACCGATGGGATATGGATGGGAAAGGTACCCTGTGTCGAACTGAAGCCTGGAGCTTCGACCACGTTCAGATTCAAGGTGCTGTCTGCCCAGCTGCCCCCTATGGCCAGCTGTCCACTCCGATGATAGGACCAACCTCCTGCCCCTGAGCAAAGGAAGTCATTTTCTTCCTTCCTTCCTTTTTTTCTCTTCTTTATCTTTTGGCTCATGTAAGCTCTTTAACATTTTGCTATAAAAAAACCACAATTGGTGGTATGAGATTCCCTGATGCAGTACCATTAATAATAACTTCTTCTATAGCTTTCCTTTACTCACATGTGAGGATGTGTGAACATATAGGCTTCTTTGGACTTTTTCAATTGTGTTGACTTTTGACCAGTTAATACGTGCCATGCTTTGACATTCCAAAGGGTTTACAGTGAAAAATCTCACTCCTGTGGCTGTCCCCAGCCAGTCTCTTCCCCTTCAATGTCATCATTTTCTCACATTTTGGTAGATTATTCATGCATATGCAAACTCATATTTGCATGTGTTATTTCTCTTTTTCCTTTAAGTGCAAAAGTTACAGAGCATTCTCCATACACTCTTCTACTTCATGATCGTAATTTTTGAAATTCCAGTATTTAGATGGTACCTACTAGGTACCCTCAATGTATTAATTGGTCAGAAGTGGTGCAATTGAATGGTACTTACTTACTAGGTACCCTTTGCAAGTATTTCTTGCACATTATCCCATTTAATCCTTTGATGCGGGCACTGTTTTGTCCCCCCTTAAATGGATGAGGAAACTGAGGCACAGAAAAATTGAGCGACCTATCCAAGGTCATTCAGTTAGTAAGTTAGCCCTGACCCCATACCAGAGCTGAACAAAGGCAGGGGAGGGGACGCCCAAGTGTCTCAGGACTCTCGGAGGATGCCCAGATACTATTAATCACCACCATCATCATCATCATTACAGATCAGCTCATCTTGCTGAGCTCTCTGAATCAGCACAAAGGTTTCCTAGTTCTTTTTCCATGGCTGGATACCTATTGCCTCCTGATGGATATTCTGGTTTTTGCTTACAGTCCTCCTACCAATTCTGCTTCAGCTGAAATGTCTTCCACGAGTGTCTCAGAGCATCTAACACGGGTAGAATAAATCTCTAGTAGTGGACTATGAGCCCTGGGCTCTGTACACTTTGAATTCAGGTCCGTGTTGCTAAATCACACTTCTAACAGCTGCGCCAATACGTGCCTCTCTAAGAATGAATGCAAGCGTTGGCTCGGCACCCTCTCCCGCCCTGGGCATTACCAACCTGTTTCATCTTTGCCAATCTGACTGCTGAAAAATTAGCTCATTTTCATTCGCCTGCGTTAGGAGAGCATTTTTTTCCCACGCGTTTATTGGCCATTTATATTGCTTTTATGAACTTTTTTTCGTGTCCTTTGTACATTTTGTATTTGGGCTTTGTCTTTTTCATAGAGATCTATAAGAGCTCTCTGAATACTAAAGAAATGTGTTACAGATATTTTTTCCCGTTTATTGTTTGGACCTGTAATTTTTCCTCGCCCTATGCAGAGCTTTAATTTTCATGTAGTTAGATCTATTCATCTTCTCTTTATGGTTTCTGGGTCTTCTGCCTGCCTTTTCCACAATTATATATATTTTTAATGATCAATTTTTTTCTTCTCAGTCTTTTTATGGCTTTAATTTTTAAATTTAGCTCGAATCTATTTGGAACTTGCTTTGGGGTGAGAAGTGATATAGGGGTTCAGCTTTACCTAGGGGCTTGGGGGAACCTCCCTAGCTTCCCTGGTACTCTGGCTTTCCCTATTGGGTGGACACTGGAAGGAGGCTGCAGATTGGGGGCAGGGGAGGAAGAGTTCCAGCCTCTGGCTGGCCCCCAGAGGCTGCCGGCCCTTCTGGCTGATTCTATGGTGACATGGGGCAGCCCTGGGGTGCGTGTCTGGGCCAATCCTCCCTAAGCCAACCAACGAACCCGTATCTCCATATTCCTAGTGCTTCTTGCTGATCTGGGCACACGGTGGGTGCTTGGTAATTGTTGCCCTGTATGAAATGCACTAATTCTGACCCCAGCAGTGCCACTGACCTGATACAGGGGACTTGGGGACCTTCAGTAGGTCCCTTCATCTCTCTGAGCCATGCTTCCCTCAACACAATACCTACTTCCAGGAGTTATTTCAAGAAGTTCCAAGAATAAAGGGAATAATGGGGGGCGGCCCTGGGTGACACCCAATGAGCGCTGCCTCTTTGCTTCTCTTAAGATGTGTCTGCCCCTCACCATCTTGGTGGTTTTAAAACAGTATAGTCATCTTTTAGGAAAATTCTTCTCTTCAGTAAAGCAATCAATTTAAGTTGCAAGAATTACCCTTTATCTCCTTGTGGGACGTAGCAGCGCTTTTAATTTTTAATGAGAAAAGGCAACTTGTAAACATTTCTTTTCTTTTTCTGAATGGATTCTTGTTCAGTCATGTTGCTCCATACCATCTCCAAATCCCCTCTTCCTGACATTTGAGGAAGTGGATGGGCGTGGGGTGGGACGGGGGTTCAGGGAGAAGCAGGTGACCACGTGGGTGGAGCGGGGTACTCACCGACTATCTACTCCTAAGGAAGTTTTGGGCACTCCAGTGTCATCTGATTCAGGTGAGATTTGGGTCCCCTGTGTGCCTCAGTTTCTTCCACTCGGTGAACGAAGAGGCCCCCCCACTACAGGAAAATGGATCTAGAATCACCATCTAGACCAGGGGTTGAGAGAAGAGGTGCCAGGATCTCCCCCACCAAGTTCAAATCCAGTGCCACCTTTTCCTGTGTAGCCTTGGGCAACCCACTGACCTTGGTCCTACTTCCTGGGGACGGTGGGGCCCCCTTCATGGGGCTGGCGGGATGACATCCGTCTGGAGCCGCAGCAGAGCTGGGCATGCGGAAAGTGCTCAACAAATGTCCCTGTTACATCTGAAAAGGTTTTATTGGCATCAAAAAGTCTGTTTATGGAGCAAGGCAACTTTGGTGCACAATGTCACAGCAGGGCACTCTGGGAAGCCAGGGGTCGTGAATACTAGGTGAGGGACGGTCCTCCAGAGCATAGGCTCCCATGGAAGAGATGCTGCAAACACACGGGAAAAGCCAGAGGCTGAGGACTTGACACCTTCAGGGAACGCCAGGCACCAGACAGGACAGATGCATCTTCTCTCCTCTCTCTCTCTCTCTCTCTCTCTCTCTCTCTCTCTTGTTCTCTCTCCCTCTCTCTCTCCCTCTCTCTCTTTACCTACTGAATCACAGAGGTAGAGCCCTTTTCTCTGCCAAAAAATCTGCCTTCTTCCTTTACCTTGAGGCAAGCTTAACGAGGTGTTCTCATGCTTGGTGGAGGCCCCGCTATGGGTAAGTGGTTCTTACCTATAAGAAAAACAACAGGGCTGGATGCCATGGTGCAGGCCTGCCATCCCAGCAGCTTGGGAGGCTGAGGCAGGAGGATCAGGAGCTCAAGGCCAGCCTCAGCAAAAGCGAGGTGCTAAGCAACTCAGAGACACGCTGTCTCTAAATAAAATGCAAAATAGGTCTGGGATGTGGCTCAGTGGTTGAGTGCCCCTGGGTTCAATCCCTGGTACCCCCCACCAGGACCTCAGCACACTCGGCATGTAAGCCATCTTGAGTCTTCAGTGCCAATCAGCATGCTTTGCAACATGGTCACATGAAAGGCAACTGTATTTTTCCAAATCACTGAAGCGTTGTACTGTTACACATTCTCCTACTCCAGGTCATAGGCTGCATGATCCCTCCACACAAAGCTGCCTCTTAAGAAAAGATCAGATGGCAAGTGGAGTGTTTTCGTACAGTGTGAGTTTACAAGAAAGATCTGCAGGATTCACTGCAGCCCAGGATGGACTCTTAATGCCAATTGATTTTTCTTTTTTTTTTTGCAAAGCACTTTATTGAAGGAGGATCGACGTACAAAAGCTATACATATTTAATGTATATAACTTGATGAGTTTGGAGATAAGTATACCTGCATGGAGCCATGGCCACGGTCAGTAACTTAAATGTGTCTGTCGTCTCCAAAAATTTCTTCTTGCCCTCTTTATCATTATATTATTGTTAATTATTTTACAATAAGAACATTTAACATAGGATCTATGGATTTGTCAGCTTCCCATTACTGTGACAAATAGCTGAGGTAGGTCAACTTATAAAAAAAAAAGGTTTATTTGGGCTCAGAGTTTGGAGGTGTCAGCCCATGGTGCATTGGCCCTATTGCTTTTAGACCCGTGATAATAAGCACATCCTGGCAGAAGTGTGTCAGAGTAATGCTGCTCATCTCACAGCTGGGACATGGAGAGAGGAGAAGGAGGACAGGGGTCACACTGTCCCCTTCAAGGGCAGATCCTTGACGACCAGAACTCCCACAAGACCTTGCCTTCTTAAGTTTCCAGAACTTGTGGGGGACAGTTAAGATCCAAACTGTGGAGTCTACCCTTTTAGCAAAGTATAAGACACAATATTATTAACTACAGGCCGTACGCTGTATGGTCGTAGCTCTCTAGAACTCCCTCAGTTTGTCTGACTGCAGCTTTGCAATTCCCCCGCCCCCCAGTACTGGGGATAGCACCCAGGCCCGTGTGCATGCTTGGCAAGCACTCGACCACTAAGCTATACCCCCAGCTCTTTAAAAATATTTTTATTTTGAGAAAGGGCCTTGCTACATTTTTTGAGGCTGGCCTCAAACTTGTGATCCTTCTGCCTCAGCCTCCTGAGTTGCTGGGACTACAGGCATGCACTACTATGCCCGGCTTGAAGCTTTGTATATATATATATTTTTAATCAACATCTCCCCTTTCCCCCACCTCAACCCCTGGCATCTACTCATCTACTCTTTGCTTCTATGAGTTTGACTATTTAAAATTCCTGATGTAAAGGAATCCTGTAGCTTTTGTCCTTCTGTGTCTGGCTTGTTTTAATTAGCGTAAGGTCCTCCAGGTTCATCTCTGCTGTCTCAAGGGACAGGATGTCCTTCTTTTTCTTTTTAACATGCCATTGTACATACGGGCCACATTTTCTTCCTCATCCCCACGGATGTGCACCAGTGGCCTCTGTGTCCTGGCTACGGAGAAGAATGTGTCAACGCACCTGGGCGGGCAGGTGTCTCTTTGAGATCCTGATTTTCATTTCCTTTGAATATATACCTGGAAATGGGATATCACCTTACGCTAACAGGGACGGCTCTGTTATTTAAAAAACAAAAGATACCAAGTATTGATGAAGGTGTAGAGAAGAGGGTATGCTTTTTTGTTTCTGGTGAGATTGTAACAGTGTAGCAATCGTGGCAAATACTTTGGAGGCTCCTGAAAAAATTACTAATAGAACTAACATATGATATCAATTAATTTTTTTGACAGGGATTCCAATAGAATTCAATGGAGGGGAAATAGTTGGTTTTTTTTTTTTTTTTTAACAAATGGTACTAGGACAATTTGCTGGCTACTTGTAGAAGAATGAATTTGGACTCCTTCCTGCCTCACACCATTCACAGAATGGGTTGAAGATCTAAATGTAAGAGCTCAAATTACAAAAATTCCTGGAGAAGACAGAGGAGGCAGTCTTTGTGCCCTTGAGCAGGGAGATGGCTTCTTGGATATGACACCACAAACAAATGACAAAGATTTTTTTTTTACTAAATGGAAATAAAACTCTGTTGTTGCATATTATACCATCAAGAAAGTGAAAGGCAATTTTTAGAAAATATTTGTGAACATCATATCTGATTGTATATCCAGAATATATAAAGAATGCTTACAACTTAATAATTAAAAGACAACCCAATCAGAGTATTAGGGAAAGATTTAAGCAGACACTTCTCAGAAGAAGACAGACAAATGGCCAAATCACAGGAGAAGATGCTCAACATCCTTAGCTGCTAGGAAAATGGAAATGAAGTCCACGGGGGAACATTCTATGTCCAAAGGGAGAGATGTAATTTCAAAAACATAGAACATATTATAATAAAAAAGGCAGAATGTAACAAATGTTGGCAAGGATGTAGAGAAACTGGAACCCTGAAGATTGGAATATGAATAGTGCAGACACTTTGGATGGCATTCTGGTGATTTCTTAGAAAGTGAAAGCCGTGGATGGATAAACAAAAGGTGGTATATCCATACAATGGAATAATACTTGACCAGGAAGATGAATGAGGTATGTGGTCCTGCTAGCTGCTAGGACGTGGATGAATCTGGTGGTAACTGAAAGAAGCTGTCCCCAAAGACCATATATCATCTGATCCAATTTATATGAAATATATACAAGAAGCAAAGGCAGAGAGGCAGAAAGTTGTGTTGGGATGAGGAGGGAGTCTTGGCACAGAGTTTCTCTCAGGGAACACAAAAATGCTCTCCAGTTAGATTGTGGTGACGGTTTCACAGCCCTGTGAATACGCCAACAACCACTGGCTCGTGGGAATCGCATGCTGTGTGAATTGTCTCTGAAAAAGCTGTACAAATAAAGAGGTCACTTGGCACATGCATTGGTGATCTTTGCCACATAGACAGTATCAGTCAGTGTCATCCTTGAACGCAAAGGATGGTGACCTAATTGCTGGCAGTTACCACCCACTCATGCATTAACAATCAGCAGCCATTGGCAAATGAACCGGGTTCAGACTCCCAGGACGAATCTCAGTGTGTCTGCTCCATTCTTTGCTGACATGATTTTGCAGGTTCACGTAAACAGCACCGTACGCAGCTGTATCAATTTCAGGTCTGCAAGGACAGGGGAATTTGAAGACATGCCGGTGGCTCTTCCCATAATCTGCCCAGTTCCAACGAAGGGAAGTCCCAGCCCCATCCCACCAGGCCACAGTCAAATGGGAGCCCAGCAGATCTTGGAACGAGGCCACTCCCCATCCTGTTTGCTCCCATTCACAGTTTAGTGGGTGTGTCACGAAGCTTTCCTCCTGGTGTCACCCGGACTTCCCCTTTATAGCCTTTACCCTCTGACCCCACCCCTCCCAGGGCCCGGGAACCCCAGCCATGAGAGTGACTGGACAGTGACCTGGCCAAATGAATGAGGACCTCAGACTGGCCAGAAGCAGGTGGCCCGTCTGCCAGCGGCCTCCTGCCTCCTCCCCGTGACCTCCGTGAGCCCGTGTCTTCCTGGCTTGACCCACCTTCTGTCCATGGAGAGAGCAAGTGTCTGACGTGGACGGGGGCCTCTCTCCACGGCTATCCCCTGCTCCCCTCCCTGAGCAGAAAGGACAATGGTGTCCTTGCCTCTCCCCAGAGCACCTTGCCCAGGGCTTCCTCATGTCCACCCAAGTTCACCGTTTGATTTGTCCCCACCTCTTCTCTGAGCTCTGGGGTCAGCCCCCGGCCCCCTTCCTCTGGCCTTTGCTGGCTCTGTTTTTTCACGTTGGACGGTCACTTAGGAACTTCCTGCTCGGATGGGGAAAGCCCTCCTAATGAAAGCCCCCCCCCGCCCAGGCCTCGAGCTGCCATGGCCTCTGCCAACAGAGACCCTGGGACTTCCAAGCTCTGAAGCACTTGACCTGCCTGTAATCACAGTGTGACCTGCCAGACAAGGAAATGTTTGTTTATGTGAAATCTCTGCCACCCCTCCCCCGCCTGTCCCCAAGGGGGACCTTGGGGACCACCAGTCCTCCCACATCCATTGTGTGGCTTTCCTCTATGTTTCCGTCCTGTCCCCTCCCTCTGGTTCTGCAGGCCAGGCAGCAGTTAAAAGGGATGGAGGGTGTGTTCCCGTGGGACCTCAGGTGCAGGACGATTGTCTTCACTTGGTCAAGTTCAAGGCAAACATTAATTGAGCAAATACTCTGTGCCAGGCCCTGTGTTGGAAGGGACAGTGGACATAGGTCAGTCTGGTGGGGCCCCTGCTTTCATTAGGGGACAAATGTGAAATAACAACTGTGGGGAGGACTTAGGCAGAGGCAGAGGGTACAAAGGAAGCCCTTAGCAGGAAGCCTGCCCTGGTAGCCTACGGGGCCAGGCAGATGTCAGAAAAGTCCCCAGGGACTCTTGCCTTCGTGGGTCCCTCTCTCATTAAGAAAAAGGGTTTCCAGTTTACAACTTCATTGATATAAATCCAGGTTGTTTTCATCATTATATACTCATTACTATAGCCACTTTTTTTCCTTTAGATTTTAAAAGAAATTAAACACCCCCTGCCCACCACAGGCCCCTAAAGGCATCTATCAATCCTTGGCACCGTGCCTAATGGAGAAGTTGGCCCTAGAACAGGCTGCCCTGAGGAAAAGAGAACTGAATTGAAAACTGCAGAATAAACAGGAGTTAATTCAATGAACCAGGTGTGGGGTGAGATCTAGGCAAGAGAAAAGCAGGAGTAAAGGCCCTGTGGCAGAGGGAACTAAAGGTTTAAAAGAGTCTCAGTGAGATATGGTTCAGGGAGCAAGTGGAGCTGGATCAGGTGAGGCTCAAGAGTGGAACCATGAGCAGCAGAAATCATTGACTGGTCTCAAGGCAGGGGGTACAATGACATCAGAGGGTGTCCCCAGGCAAAGCTGACCAGAGGGACAGAACACCCCCAGACTTCCCTACTAAGTCTAATCAATGGGGCGGGATCCAGTCTGGAAATGGTCAGGCGTGAGTGATTAAGAGGTTAAGAGATTGAGGTGGTATTTTCCCCAGACTTTTTTCTGTCTCCATCCTAGGTCAGGTCCTGAGGCAGGGCCCAGCGTGCAGGGTCGCAGGTGAGCTGGTGTGACTTACGGTCCACATGACTTTACTGACGGACACTGAGATTTAAATTTCATATAATTTCCATGTTTCATCACGTCTTTTTTTTCCTTTTACTTTTGTCCTCCAACCATCCAAAAATGTCAGAACCACCCTTGGCTCGTGGGCAGCAGGGGTCCAGTTGGACTCTGCCCCCCTTGCCCCCCCCTTGCCCCCCCTCCGTCCAGAGGGACAAGAAGTTCCAGTGTTGACATCCCTGGTGTTGGAGTTGTCCCCTGTGGCCTGGTGACAGCTCCCTCCTACCTTGAGCCTGCTCACTAGGAAGATGGCAGAGAGTCTTTCTAGAACCCAGGTCCCTGACACGGGGTGTGCGGAGGAGTGGGAGGGGCGGCGTCTGTTCAGTGGCCACGGGTGACATTTCAGAATGTGACATGTCCCAGGTGCTTCTCACCACCTGCTCGTCTCTCAGGCCAGAGCCGTGCACGGGTCCAATGGTGGCAGTTGACATGGAACCAGGTGCCACCCTAGAAGGACAAGAGAAGGACATGGGGTCACGGTTGGGTCGGGATATTCGGGAATTTTCCTCAGTGTGAAAGTCACTTGAGACCAAGAGTAAAGCCAAGCTGTCCCTTTCCTGTCTTCCTTTATGGAGAGACCAGCGATGCACTCGTGCACCAGGCTCTCCTCGCCCTACTTCATTTGCGCGTGCTATGAAGTGACCCGTGCTGGTGGCTCCCTTGCTGTGTCCCCTGAGGGGACACCACAGCTGCCAGAAGGACCTTCTCTGCTCCAAAGGACAGGACTCCTCTCTCCAGCCTCCTCCGCCCCATCCCCACACCAGCGCTGGGGACGACCACAAGGCCCGGGACGTCCTTCAGCACCAGGGCTGGAGTCACGCCAGTTACCTCGGGAGAAACATGCCTGCTTCTTCAGCCCGTCACCCTGGTTGCCTGTGCCCAGGAAGGCCGCAGGTCTGGTGACTGGGGGACCCAAGAAGCCGCTGGACCTTCCTGTTCCCTCTTGCATTCTAGGCACCTGGTCTGAGTGTCACTTTGTCCCTTGATTCCTGGGGGGCGCTCCTCAGTGTTGCTCAGGTGGGCAGTGGGTGGGAGCCTGCTGGGACGCCTCCTGGGAGCTGGGCCACTCCTTCTTCCTGAGCCACCGGGGTCCTCACTGTCTGTCATCAGTTCTCATTTTCTTCTCTCTTCCCCTCTTGGACTTTCCAGATGTCTGAGCCCCTAACTTCTGCGCCAGTGACATGGGGCTCCTGACATTGCAGCAGGGAGCCCCGATCCTCTGACTTCCCTGAACTGTGAGCTCGAGGGAGCCCCTCATTCCTTACCCATCTTCGTATGGACAGGGTCATTCACAAGGCCGGGCCCTTAAAGGTCCCTCAACAGTGTGCAGACTCCTGGCTGGGTGCAGTCTGTTTAGCATTGTGTACATTTACTGTAAAGTCCTCTCTAAAGGAGGGTCTAGCAGAGTCCCAAGATCACTGAGTTTGTTAAGTGAAGTGTGTTCTTTCCGTATTTAGAGAGTAACCAGCACTTTGGCTTTTTTTTTTTTTTTTTTTTTCTTTTCCATTTTGGTACCAGGGACTGAACTCAGGGGCATTCGATCCCTGAGCCACATCCCAGCCCTATTTTGTATTTTATTTAGAGACAGGGTCTCACTGAGTTGCTTAGGGCCTCGCTTTTGTGGAGGCTGGCTTTGAACTCTCCCTCCTCCTGCCTCAGCCTCCCGAGCCCCTGGGGTGACAGTAGAATGCCACCTCAAGGGCCACTTTGGCATTTAAAGTATCCGAGTCAATCTGCATGTAGAGGCCTGGTTAGTTCCGTTTAATTCCAAATTTCCCAAACTCATGTGAAGATGGAAACTTTTGTTTCTCCCAGAACTAGTCTTCCAGGATTGGAGACTTAACACAGACACTTTGTGTCCTTATTTATAAAACACAGTAACCGCATGCCCAGGGCTTCCATAGAAAGCTCTTAACCCGAGCACTCGGACGTAGAGCTAAGTCATCGCCAAGAACACGCGGTCGGTCTGTAAAAACGTGCATTGGTAATGCTGATGTGCACAGATGTGGAAGTGTTTGAAGGACGCGGATGCTCATGTCAACGTGTTCCCCCAGGTCCCCCATGCAGCGCCCACGCGGAGGGGCTCACGTGATCATTTTTCCTTCCTCGAAGACTCGCGGTCCTGGGAACCTGGAACACAGCAGTGAGCAGAGCAGACGTGGTCCCCGAGCAAAGAACCTTCTCTGTGTGGATGTCAACCAATAAACTAATAGAATCTTGAACACCCCCACCCCCCCCACACACACACAGGGAGAAGCAGGTCAACCCCCAAGATGAGGAGGCTACTAGGATCCTTAAAGGTGACTTCCTGCTCACAAATGGATTGTTCATGAA
Source organism: Callospermophilus lateralis (assembly GCF_048772815.1). Classification (NCBI taxonomy): domain Eukaryota; kingdom Metazoa; phylum Chordata; class Mammalia; order Rodentia; family Sciuridae; genus Callospermophilus; species Callospermophilus lateralis. The sequence continues at coordinate 154,598,072 of NC_135305.1, read as the reverse complement.
ATAAAATTATCCGGGCAGAGGCAGGGGGTCCTTTTATGGAGACATTTTATAGGGGGCGGAAAATGTGTCCTGGACAGAGTTTGTATAAATTTCAAAACTGTAAATAGAATCCTATTATCTGATAAATGCATATATCAACTTCTCGAGTGTTTGAACCACTTCTCATTAATCTTTCATTCACAGGGAACAGACACAGAGAGCCTTACAGCGCCCCTTCCCTGGGTTGGTAATTACTGATCCTAAAGTTAAAGCTGAGCCTCACCGTGGGGGTGGAGGTAGAGGAAGGAGCACCCCCTGGCAACTGATTCTTCCTCCCAAATCGGTTCTGTCTGCAGGTGGGGGATGTGAGAACTGTCCAGGTGAATGTTGGGAGAGCCCCCAGGTGACACGGAACACCTGCCCTCTTCTCCCTGAGGACCTGGGGCAGACAGCTGTCCACAAGAGCACCTTGCAAATAAGAGAGCTGTACCTCAGAATCCTTCTTAACCCAGCTCCCAGGAAACTGCCTCTGGTCAGTCAGGATTGGCCCTGAAGAGGAGGAGGGGCTTATGGGACATTGGCCTGGTTCTTTGTGCCCTCTGTGCCTCCAGAGGGGTCCTTCCCTGCTTAGAGCCTCGGTGACCCCAACTGGGAGAAGCAGAGCACCCACCTCATCCTAGACATGGAGTCTCCCTTCCTGTCGACTGAACGTTGAAGGGGCCACAGAGAAGCCCCAGAACCTGCGCGGCCAGGGTCTTTCCCAGCCTTGGTGCAGAGCCTGGGAAATGTGGGAGGACTGCTGACCCCGAATTGAAAGTGAAGGTGCAGGGTGGGGGAGGGGCAGCCCGACATCCCCAGGGACCCAGAGTGACTGGTGATGACCAAAGCCAGCCCCCTACAGGGCGCTCACCCAGCCAGTCCCATCTGAGCACTGAGTAGGAGTCAGCGATCGTGCCCAGCCACCAGCCCAGAGAGACCACTGTGGTCATCTGTAGCTTTACAGCCCCAAAGGGAGCCAGGCTCTCTTGTCTACACTGCTGCTACTACTACTGTCACAGGGCCAGGATTGGGCCCCAGGCAACCTGGACTCAAAGTCCACGCTCCAAACCGCTGCACTGCTGGACAAAACGAAGCCATTTTCCACCCACCAGACTAACAAGCCATAGGTTTGATGCTATCAGGTGCTGGTGAGGCATTGGAACCTAATTACCTGGGGAGCCCGCAGGGCTGGGATGGGGTGGAGGCTGCGGGCTCTTTCATCTTATCTGTGTTTGTTTTGTCCTGCCAAAAAAGAGTCTGGCCATCCTTGGGTGCATAACTCATACCGAGCAACTGCAGGAGGTCTGATTAAGAGAACCCAGGACAAGGGAAAGGGAGGCTGCCCGGAGGGAGTCCAGAACTCCTCTGAACACGGCCTCCTCTGGGTTGCAGAAGCTGCCAGCTTCAAGTCTGCTGTGCGGTTTTATTCAGTGTGTTTTCTGAGAACCCCTCTGTCCCAGACTCAGTGCCCGCTTCCTGGCTGTTTCCCAGTGAAACCAGGGTGTGTCCTCCCCGTCTACTCTCTGGGTGCCTTTGTGGCAATAAGGTCACAGCTGCAGGGAGAGGCCAGTGCTGCCCTCCGCCCTGATTGGCTGTGGGCTGTTCCCCCAGAGCAGCTGCAGCAACAACATTTACTTTGTACAGTGGCCAAGAGAGAAGGAGAGAGAGGGAGCGAGCGCACGCACCCGCGCACACACACACACACACACATACAGCCTACCCCATCCAAAATGTTTCCGACAAAAATCTGGCACTCCTGGTTCTAATCAAAATACTGAACTTTGGAACAAATTAACATTCCGCAGCCTGCAGGGAAGGGGGAACTCAGCCGAGACAACTTCGGCTCACAACCATAACAAAAATAGCTCCTCCTGGGGAAGACACATTCTGCTAACAAGGTCACTTTTGTTTGGCTTCTCCTGCCATCTGGCTGAGTGGCACCAGGGGCTGGCTCTGGGACCAGCTAAATTCTGCAGCGTGGATGGGAGCCGGGTGGCACCGCAGAAGGCTTCTCAGCCTCCTGGCAAGAAAAGTCGGTGCAAAGTTACCTTCAGACATCTCCAGAAAGTGCACAGGCAGATGGAGCCCTGGTTTCACCCAGCCCTGCTCTGCTCGGCTCTGCACTCAAGCTTGCGGGAGGTGTCACTCCAGAGACAGCAACAAGCAGGTGGGGACTGGAGAAGGAGGCGGCAGGATGGAAGAGCTATCTTTACCTCACAGAACATTCCAGAACCCAGTGCTGGCTCCCGGGGGCTGGGAGTCTGAGTTACAGGAGGAGGGGGACAAGCGGAGCTTTAGTTTTCTTCTCCTCCTCTCCTTCCTCCCACTCCTCCTCCTCCTGGGACCACGGGGACATTCAACAACCTGCCTCTCCCCCATGTCCTCATCCGTAGAATGGAAATCACTTGCCCAGACCCTGAGCAGCTATGGGGAAAGGGGACAAGGAGGGCGAATGTCATTGCTCAGAGCACCTGGCTGAGGTCCTCTGGAGAGAACGCTCTGGAATTCTGAGCTCTGTGTTCGTTCCAAGAGGGCTTTCATGCCCAGGAAGCTTCTGCAGCACTTGACGTGACCCAGATGGTCTGGCTGGAACTCTCTGTGTGTGAGGTGCAGGGCTGGGTCTTGAGCATTGGTACTTTTCCTTTTCCCCTCAAAGATGATGCTTCTTTGATGCCAGTAATTTTGTCTTTTACAGTAGCTCGAAAAACAATGAATGCAGACACAAAATATTGCTTGCAACTATAAGGAGTTTGTGACATACTGAAGCCATCTATCTCCTAGGAGGAATCCAAGAGGTCCCAGAATATCTCCTGGGGACCAAAGGAGGGGAACAAAAATCTTCAATCCCATAGAGGAAGGGACTTCAAATGGCCTACTCTCAAGGAAAATAGGTTTATTTATTACACATACTTTTCAGGATTTAATATTGAAAAAAAAAAAAAGACAAATGAAGGGACTTTGACTTCCAGGTGAGCTGAATCCAGTCTCCAGGGGGTTTGGAGCAAGGTGGTTTAGGGGCCTGGGGTTCTACAGCTGGGGTGGGGGATGACAAGGGAGTCGTAGGGTTTCCCCCAAAGCGGATTGGAAACTTTACCTCCTGTGTGACAGAGTTGGAAGGCGGGGCTTAATGGGAGGTATGTAGGTCATGAGGGCTCCAGGACCCTTGCAAACAGATCAATGCCCATTGTAAAAGGGCCTGGGCTACCTGTTCCATCTCTTGCTGGCTCTCTGTCACTTTATCTTGCCCTATTACCGTCTGCCACAGGAGCATGCAGCACCAAGTCCCCCAGCAGATGCAGGGCCCTCGCCCGGGACTTCCTGGCCTCCAGAACTGTAAGAACAAATTTTTATGCTTCTAATTATCCAGTCTGTGGTGTTCTGTGATAGCAATGCAAGGCAGAACACCTCTAAAGATTACCCACCACTTCAAGTACACGCAGCAAGTATATATGGAGCCTTAGTTATGCCAGGCAGTGTGCTCAGGTCTTGGTACACGGCAGAGCAGGAGAGAGCTTGAAGGCTCCTTCAGTGTGGATAGAAGAAGGGAGCTAGACATCTATCACATAGACACTCAGAGAATGGAGCGGGGTGGGCTGAGGGCAGAAATTGACATCCTAGGTAGGGAAACACAGGCCATTGTAATATCTCGACATAGAAAAGGATAGCAGTGGCCCCAGGATGTTCTTATTTAATGAATATAGGTTTTTGCCAGAGGATCAGAAATTCCTCCCCTGCCCACCCCCCTCACTTTCTCTCTCTCTCTCTCTCTCCCTCTCCCTCTGTCTTTCTGTGCAGAGGACTGAACCCAGCACCTTGCACCTGCTAAACAAGGATTGTATCCCTGAGCTACATTCACAACTCGGCTCCTGAGTCTCCTCTAGAAAAGGTAGATATTAGGCTGGAGTGTAGCTCAGTGGTAGAGCACTCGCCTAGCATGTGTGAGGCCCTGGGTTCGATCCTCAGCACCACATAAAAATAAATTAATAAAAAAATAGGTATTGTGTCCAACCACAACAAAAAAAAAATAAAATATTTTAAAAAAAGAAAAAGAAAAGATAGATATTGATAACTTGTCTTGCAGCTCAGGGTAAAGTAGCACTTTATAGGATGTTGAGGAAACGAGAATCGCCTACATCAGGGAATGAGGAGGGAGAGGAACTGAAGATCCAGATGGTGGCTGCAGCCTGTGCCAGGCCTCTGGACCCTGCAGTTGGGAAAGCCCTGGCTACACCTGGAAGAAAGGAGACCCCTGCGATAAGGGATCCTGGACAGAGGAGAGTTCAGGGCACCGGATGACAGGAGAGGCATCGGGGGCTGATGCGGAAGTCCTGGAGGACAGGATTTCCACAGCGGGAATCTGGGTCACCCCGGGGATTATTTTATGCATGGGAACTCATGGTTCGCAGTAGGCTCTGGACTTCATCCTACAGGCAAAGGGAGGCCATGGAAGGGTCTGGAAGGGAGGACATGGTGTGTTTTGCAGATGTTCTGCCTCTGGGGCTGGGGTTGAGTGGAGGGGGATGATGGGGAAGCCAGGGCGGAAGCCACGCTGGGCAGACCTGCTCCTTACTCCAGTCATATGAGCCCCCAGGGTCTGGCTGCACCCCAGAGAGACAGGCACATGGACCCTGGCTCTCAGGTCGTCCACATCTTGGGCCTCAGATTGCTGGTCGCCTTTTAATGTCCTTGTCACTCACGGTCAGCGTAGCGGTTGGAGGTCCAAGGATTCACCTCCTCCGCCGGCTGCGCAGGATGGTCCAGGAGGTGAGAGATCCTCTGTGCTTCTCCAGGTTGTCTGGCCCCATGAGTTTGTGATCTGAGCTCTGCTGGGGGTGGGAGTCTGATTCCCAGGCTGGGGTCAAGTGCACCCCCAAGGGCTCCTGCTGTGGGCCTGGGCGGAGGGGAGCCCAGCGACTCAGCTCTTCCCAGTCAGAGGCTGGGCTCAGCGACTCCCGTCTCAGGCTGGTGCTATCCCAACTGGCCTCCATCTTTCAGGTAAATGACACATTTTTTCAGTCTCTCTGTGTTTTGAACGAGAGGCCGACAGAGAGAGGAGGCTGTGAATTACAATCAGAGTTTCCTGCCGCAGAGCACACAGATGAGCATTGATCTCAGACTCTCTTACTGTCATCATTTGCTGAGTGCTGGAAAGACTTGCACATAATTCAGCAGAGGAAAACAGAATTCTGGTCGCCAGCCGCATGTCAACAAAACACCCGGATGATATGGGCGGCTGAAACAGAGAGAAGCAAGCCTCCACCCAGCCCAGCCTCCTCAGGCTCCACAAATACCAAGCTCTTTGCTGAGGCTTGCATTAGTCTCCAGATCAACATTATCAGGATGTGATTTACATGCAAAAAACTGCAAAAAAATTATGATTTGATGCTTTAACAAATGTGCATCTCCAAGTAACTATCACCTTGATGGAGGTATGGAATATTTCTGGCACCCGCGGAGAGTCCTGCCAGCCCCTAGAAGCCAGTCTCTCATTCACGAGTGACTTGCTAGCTGTCATTGTAGCTTTGCATTTTTATAATTTCATATCATGGAATCATATCGGTGATATCTCTGTGTCTAACTGCTATTACTGATATTTGAGATCCACCCACATTGTTCTGTTTACCCTTTTACTGTTAAGGTCTATGTCACAGTTTGTTTATCCACTAGCCTGTGGATGGACATTTGTTTCCAAGGTTTTGCATGTGATGACTTGAGCTGTTATACATATTAGCGTACAAGTCTTTGTGTGGAGTTATGTTTTCCTTTCTCTTGGGTAAATATCTAAGAGTAGCTGGGTTGTCTGGTAGGCATTTTTTTTTTTTTTTTTGGTTAGAAACTGCCAGATGTTTTTCTGGAGTGGATGCACTATGTTTTCATTCCCACCAATAACATGCAAGAGTTCCAGTTGCTCCACATCCAGGATGGTACGTGGGATCGTGAGTCTTTCTGATTTTAGCTATTCAAATGGGCTTGCGGTGGTACCTCGTATGGTTATTACTTGCATTTCCTTGATAACTGGTATAGTTTGGGTCTCGAACTGAAGGCCCATGTGCTGTGGCTTGGTCCCCATGCCCGGGTTCTATGGGAAGGCGGTAGAATCTTTAAGAGGTGGGTCCTAGTCAGAGATAGGTCATTGGAGGTCATTAGAGGTGTGCCTTCAAATGGAATCATGGGACCCTGGTCTCTTTCTGCCAACTGATCAGGGATTGGAACTTCTAAAACTATGAGAATAAACCTTTCCTCTTTTTTAAGTTGATTATTTCAACTATTTTGTTGCAGTAACAGGAAACTGGCTAACACAATGGCTATTTTTTTGGCATACTTTCATGTGCTTTTAAGAATTCATATGTTTTCTTTTAGGAGTGTCTTTTATATTTTTTAACCATTAAAATTAGGTTGTTTGACTTATGATTCAGGTGTAGAAGTTATTTAAGATTTTGCTATAAACACTTAGGCACATGTATTTTTTCCAAATCGTGTTTTTGTTTTATTTTTTTAACTATGTCATTCATGAAACCAAGTTTTATGTTATGATAAAGTCCTACTTATCAACTTTTTATTTTATGATCCATGACTTTTAAGTCTTATTCTAGAAATTTTTGCCTACCCAATATCAGAAATTTTCTCCTATGTTTTCTTCCAGAAGTGTTATAGTTTTAGCTTTCATGTGTAAGTCTATGATCCACTTCAGGGTAATTTTGTGCATGGTATATGGCAAGATTTAATGTTTACTTTTTTCCACATAGATACTCAGTTATACCACCACTCTTTGTTAAGAAATTTTATTTCCTCATTGAATTACCTCAATGCTTTTGACAAAAATAAATTGGCCATATGCCTGAGGGTATATTTCTGAACTCTTTTTCATATCCCATGGATCTTTCTTTGAACCAATTTTTGGGGTCTATTTAATTTTTTTCTATCTATCTTTTCAACCACTATCACACTGTCAGGTAAGTTCTCCAACTTTGTCCTTTTTTAAAAAAAATTGTCTTGTCAATCTAGGCATTGCCTTTTCACATAAATTTTAGAATCAGCTTTTCAATGTCTACAAAACACCCTGCTGGGATTTTGGTTGGGGTCCTGTGGAACATATTCTATGGATATATTTGGGGAGAATCAACATCTTAACTACTGTGTAAGTCAGCTTTTATTTACTGTGACCAAATACTTGACCAGAACAACTTACTACAGGAAAAGTTTATTTTGGCTCATGGTTTCAGGTAACTCCAGTTCTCTGGGAGCTCAGTGAGGCAGAACATCATGGAGGAAGGGAGTGGCAAAGGAAAGCATCTCACCTCAGGGTATCTGGAAAGCACAGTGAGAAAGTGGAAGGAACCAGAGACAAACCATGTAACCCTCAAGGCATGTCCCCAGTGACTCACTTCCTCCAGTCACACCCCACCTGCCTATAGTCCTCACCCAATGATCCATTCAAATGGATGAATCCAATGATTAAGTTACAGCTCTCATAATCCGATTATTCACCTCCAGCATTAACACAGAAGCTTTGGGGGGATACCTCATATTCAAGCCATAACAATTTAATTCCTCCCATCCATGAACATGGTATACCATATCATTCATTTTGTTTAGGTTGGCAATATCTTGGTTGAGTTTTTGTTTTGATGACTTGTCTATTGGTGGCAAGGGTGTATTGAAATCTCCCAGGATTATCGTGTTAGGGTTATGTTGAATTTAAGGTTGTGAAGTATTTTTTTCCATGTAATTGGGTGTGTTGACATTTGAGGCCTCAATGTTTACTATACATTCTTGTTGGATTTTTTTCCCCTGACTAGTATGTAATGTCCTTCTTTTTCTCTTCTAATTAATATTTGCTTGAAATCTACTTTGCCAGATATGAGAATAGCTAGTCCTATTTGTTTTCTTGGACCATATCCATGGAATATTTTTTGCAACCCTTTTATATTCAGCCTGCCCATAAGATGGGTAACTTGTAAACAGCATATAGTTGGGTTTAATTTTTTGATCCATTCTGCTAATCTGTGTCTTTTAATTGGGGACTTGAGACCATGAACATTCAGCATTAGCATGGATATGTGTTTGTGGTTTCCTGCCATTTTGTTTTTTTGCTGTATTTTACCCTGTCTTAGTTCTCATTTAGTGGCTTATTCTTTATTGAATGTCCTCTGTTTGTGAGCTTTGGGCATTGTTTTTTATTCCTCTGTGTAAAGTTTATCTTTGAGTATTCTTTGTTGTGCTGGTTTGTTGCTCATAATTCTTTTAGTTTCTTCTTGTTGTGGAATATTTTTGTCTCCCCTCAAATTTGAAGCTGAATTTTGCTGGATATAGTGACCTTGGCTGACAGTTGTCTTCTTTAAGGGTTTGGAATATCTCATTCCAAGTATCCCTTGATTTTAGGATATGAGCAGAGAACTTACATGTGAGCCTTGTTGTTTTGCCTCTAAATGTGACCTATTGCTTCTCTTTTGTGGCTTTTAATATTCTTTCCTTGTTTTCTGTATTAGGCATTTTGATTATGACAGATCTTGGCAAGCTTCTCCTTTGGCTGGGTCTATTTGGGTTTCTGTAAGACTCTTGTATGTGGATGTCTACCTCATTTCTGATATGTGAGAAGTTTTCTATAACTATTTCATTGAGAATATTTTTTATGCCTTTAGTTTGTATCTCCATGTTCTCTTCTATTCTGGTGATTCTCAGGTTTGATCTTTTAAAGTTGTCCCAGAGTTCTTGTAATGTTTTATACTTTCCCTTTACTTCCTTCTGTGTATTTAAGATCATATAACCTGTCTTCTGTGCCTAAAGTTCTGTCTTCAAGGGATGAGCTTCTATTTTCTACACCATCTAGTCTGTTATTGATGCCTTCAAGTGTAATTTGATTGATCTTGTCTTTCAAGATCAGTTGAAGTGGATTCCTCTACCCATTTTCCTTAGAGCATAGTTTTCAGTTGCTAAAATGTCCTAGATTGATCTTGATTGAGACCCCTTATAGGTGTGGTGTCCACAGCCTTTGTGTTATTTCTCTCTGTTTCTGCTCTACAAATGAATGTTCCTAGGTGGGACTTGAGGGTCCATCTCCAGCTGTTTCTTCTTGGAGCCTGGACATTAGTTTGGATTATTATGCCTTTATTCTTTGTATTAAGGTATAGCTGAAGATTGAATGTTATTGATTTGTGTGGGGGGCGAGGAGTGCTGTCTTTTGGCTGAGTTTAGTTCAGCAGCAGAGTTTCTACCCTGTGAATTTGTAGCATCCCTGTGGGTCTCCAGTATCTCACAGAGTAGGGGGAAACAAGCAATAGCAACAACCAATGCAAACAATATATAGCATTAAATAAACTAAATACATGGTTCCTTCTATGACATCCACACTGTCAGTTATCACAAAACTCCAGAAATGCTATAGTCAGCAATTGTCATCAGCACAAAAAATAAGGGACCATGAACCATGTCTGGTATTAAGTCAAACAACAGGTGTCAACCGTGGCATCCACAGCAGTAATAATCACAATAGCATTAATGATGGGGGCAGGCATTATATAAACCAATTAGTGCTAAAATATTGTGAGAAATATATAATTAATTAAGAGAAAAGAAAATGTGATAGGGATGGAGGAAAAAAGGGTACAGAGAATGCAGAAGAGATGTAGGATGTGATGGTTATAAGGAAGGAGGAGAAAAAATAGAAGTAAGGAAATAAAGGGAAAGTGAGAGAGAGAACAATGGAATTTGGTTGCTACGAGAATAGACAGAAAGAGAATCAAGAGACATAGAAAAATGAAAAAAAAAATTAAAAACCAAACCAAAGTATACTAATCAAAACCCTATCCCTCAAAAGGCAGGAAAAGTAGCTACATTTTTAAAAATGCTACAAATGAGAAAAAAAGAAACAAATATATATGTGTAGATGTTCATGAACCAATCAGCACACACACACAAAAAAGAAAAAAAGAAAAAAAGAAAAAAAAAGGGAAGAAAAATAACAAGAAAAAAGCCAGATTTTTAATTGAAAATTAAGCACTCATTCCCCCTGAGGTGGCCAAAATACTCAATGCGATGGTATTTTCACTGTCTGTGTGTCTTTCCTGCCATTTCTTCTTGAGCCCTGTCCTGAGCGTGAGAGTAAGGGCAGAGGGTTGTTGAACTCGTCCTCTTTCTGTGTGGCTCACCAAGTTTTCAATTGGAGTTTAAAACTTCTCGGCTTCCCTTCTCCCCAGCGCGAGGTAGGATGGCATGGGAAGTACTGTCGGCTGGAATTCTGTCCAGGCCTGTGCCCTCCAGGGGTGGGGCCCCTGCGGGGTTCTGTGAGGGGAGCTCCTGGAGGTGGGGCCTGGTCTAATCAGGCCTGGGGGGGGGAGCTGCTCTGGAGAAATTAGGTCAACACACCCCTAGGGGCTGGCAATCGCCGATCCTGGCCGAGAGTCTGGATCTCGGGAGTCTCCCTAGGATTCTGCTCAATAACACGAAGGCTGTGGACACCACACCTATAAGGGGTCTCAGCCCTGTCTGTTGCTCATGAACACAGGCTGTCCAGGATTCCTGGGCTCAGTCCCTGAGGGTATTCACTCCCACCTGCTCACATTCCCACCAGCTTCAGCTGGTCACGTGAGCCCCCAGACTCAAAGGGGGAAACCAGCAGGGCTCCCCATCCCGTCTCTGATTTGACTCCCCCTGGGTAGAATACTCTCTATGCCCACTGTGCTCTTGTTTTTCTAGGAACACCCAGGTCACGCTTGCCAGGACAGTGTAGCAGTATCTGCTCAGATCTCCCGGCTCTGCAGTAGCCGCTGCAGCATGGCCACCCCAAGATGGCTCCACCTCAGCTCTCCGTGGCCAGTTGGGAAACACGGAGTGCTTTTTATGCACCAGTGCACTCTGCAGCTCTGGATGCGCTAAGGTGGGCTGCTTTTCTGATCTCGGGATGTCTGCACTGTCCCTCTCTCTGTGCCCAACCCCTGCTGCTGCTGCTGCTGCTACCAGCTTGGCTCCAATGTTGTCTTTCTTCTTGGTTTAATGTACCCAAATGTCTGAGTCTCTAAGACACTCTGACTGTCCCATATTGAGTTTCAGTGAAATCCCTCTCTCACCCACTCCGCAGAGAAGCAGTATTCCCACTCCTTGAATCCTGGGTCAGGGAGCCACAGGGAACGTAGCCCCCCTCTAACCCACCATCTGGAATCTCCATCTTAGTTTTCCACTTTGGGAACTTTTTCCTTAGGAGCTCCTTTGAATGAATAAGCATTTGGGGTCATATTTAAATGTCTTCCTATGTGGAATTCTCTTTTTTGATTGACAGCACTATGGGTAACGTGTGAAATAAGAATAGTGTTTTAATGTCAATGCAGTATAACTCGGTTTCCTTTTTCTGTCTTTGAGGGGCTGCTGGGGTTGAAGTGCCTGGGCTTTCTACCCTTGGCACTGTTGACCCTCTAGGCTGGATTAGTCTTCATTGCGGTGGCCGGGGTTGGGGGTGGGTGGGGGGGTGGTGATCTGTGCATTGCAAGGTGTCAAAGAGCATCCCAACCTAATGGGCGCCAGTAGCACCCACCTGCCCCATTGTGACAACACAAAATGTTTCCATACATTGCCTCAAAGGGGTCAAGTCACCCCAGTTGAGAACAACTATAGAATAACCTAAATGGGTTGGAAATCTAAAATTGTAAAAATCACCTACATTTTCTCTTTATTTCACTAACCTCCCAATTCTTCCCATGTCTTATCAGGCTGCCCTGCACTGAGACCCCCGGCACTATGCGCCCATTACGCGACTTGGCTTTTCTCGGCTCCCTGTGCACCTGAGACCTGAGGGTGGTCTTGCTGATGAAGAGGGGAAATATTAAGGTCCCCGTTTGTTATAAAGACTTGCACATCTGAGGAACCAGACCAGTGCTTTGACGTGCACAGCCACGTGAACTTCACCCTCGGCCCCAGAAGTTGCTAAAGCCCTTGCTGATCTCCTTCCTTGCCCTGAAGGAATGTGTTGAGGTTTTGGAAGAAAGATCTAAAAACCTGGGCTGCGTGTCATCGAGGGGAAAGTTCAAATCAGCACCGCAGAAGGGCAGATGGGAAGGGACTCAGGCAGTCCCCAGAGTTGTTTAGAAGATGTGGTTTCTGCAGGGGTCTCCAGGCTGGGCCTGGGCAGAGGGAAGGGGCTGTCATTTACAGACAGGTCATGTCGTCGTTTCTGTTCTGTGGCTGGGACAGCGGGAGGCAGAGCCCGCTGTCCGGCAGTGGCCTTGGCTGTGCCTGCTTCCCACAACTCTTTGGTTTCAGCCTGAAAACTTCAGTGTTGGCTGGCATGGGAAGCTCCCCTCGGGCGGCTAGCCAAAGTCCCCGAGGGATTGGGAGACCTGGGTCTGAGTGGAGACCGACCTTGGGGCTTGGGATATTTACTGAACCAGGATGCTGTTCCTCTTGTGCTTTTTAAAATTTTGAGATCAAATTCACCTAACATAGAAGTATCCTTTTGAAAGTATAGTATTCAGTGGCATTTAATACATTCCCAATGTGGCACAACTGTCACCCCAACTAGTTCCAAAAAGTTTTTATACCCCAAACAGGGAGCCCATGCCCACAAGCATCAGTCCTGCTTCCCTCTCTGTGACTCCCTGGCCTCCACCCACCTGTGCTCTGTCTCTGTGAACTTTCCTATTCTGGACATTTCCTGCAGGTGGAGTCATATAATATGGGATTTTGTGACTGGCTTCTTTCATTCAGCACAGTCCCTTCCAGGTTCATCCACATCATGTCATGTCTCAGCATTGGTCCTTCTCATGGCAGGGTAATGTTCCAGTGTATGGACAGATTACATTTGGTTTATCAATTCATCCGTTGGTGAACATTTGGGTTGTTTCTGTCTTTTGGTTATTGAGAATATTGCCTTTTGGTGGGGGTGCGGTAATGGAGATTAAACTTAGAGGTGTTCTACTACTGAGCTACAACCCTAGCCCTTTTTATTTTTATTTATTTTTTTTTTTTTTTGAGACAGGGTCTTACTAAGTTACCCAGGCTGGGCTTGAACATGCAATCCTCCTGCCTCAGCCTCCTGAGTGAGTAGCTACGATTACTGTCATGCACCCCTATACCTGGCTTCCCGAAAGCTCTTGCAGTCTGTAGCCCTCAGCATAATATCCTAACTCCTTAGCATGTTGCTCATTGTGAGGCCCCTTCTGTGTCCTTCACCTGGCACATACACGTCTTAATGGCCTCACCACTCAGAACAACCCACAGTACCTGGAATTCAACTAAATGTGCTCCAGCTCGTGTCTTTGTGCAGGTGAGTCCTGGCTTGGAATGCTTTCTTTGTCCTTCCTTTACCTTGTGTCCTGGTCTGTTTTCTGCTGCTATAACACAACACCACAGACCAAGCAGTTTCAAAAGAAAAAAAAAAAGAAATAAAGAAAAAAGAAAAGAAAGAAAAAGAAATCTATTTCCCACAGTTCTGGAGGCCAGAAAGTCCAATACCGAGGGGCTAGTGCCTGGTAAAGACCTTCTTTCTGGTCACTCCATGGGAGCAGGGGAGCTTGTGTCAGCTCTGGTCTCTCCTAATTAACCCTTTCATGCCATCCTGGGGGCCCCATTCTTATGATCCCATCTGGTCTTAATTGCCACCCAACAGCCTCGTCTCCAAATACCATCGGGCACATAAATTTAGGGAGGAGTTTCCAGCACATGATCTTTGGGGGACAGGGTCCACCATAGCACCTGGCTACCTTTTACTTGTCCTTGAAGATGGGGATGGAGTATCAGACCTACCTGCGGGTCTGGAACACAAAACAGCTCACTTCTGATAAGAAAAAAAAGAACCCCAGTGAACAAAGAGGCTGGATTATATTTCTAGGGGGCATGAAATTGGTTATAATTATTATTTGCCTTGCTTATTCAATTACTAGAAGTTATTTATGTTAAATAACTGTAGGGCCTTTTGGGTTCCCAAGAATAGAAAATGCATGCAAGCAGGTATATTGCCTAAGGAAACCAGACCCATTCTTTTTTCTTGAGCCTATTAGACTGAGCCTTTAAAAAAAAGTTTATTGAGATATTATTCACATACCATATAATTAGCCATTAAAGTATCCAGTTCCGTGGTTTTTAGTATATCCGTGAAGGGGTGCGACTATGACCCAAAGAATCCCATATCTGTTGCCAGAAACTTCCTTTCCCATCCCTCCTCCCCACCCCTGCCTGTGTATCCAGTTCTCTGCTTTCCTGGACTGAATCTTGAGACACTGAGCCTGAGGCGCCCGCCCTCCCCACCCTCTCTCCTTGGACGTGGGCTTTGGACATCTGTGTCAATGAGGAGATTTTTCCAGGCAGAGTTTGAGAGTGTATTAGTCTGTTTTCTGTTGCTAATAACAATACCACAGGCTGAGTGAGTTATAATGAAAAGAGGTTTATTTTGGCTCATGATTCTGGTCTCAGACTGTGGGGCTGCATCTGGAGATGACCTTCCTGCTGGCCCAGTGCCCAGAGAGCACAGGGCGTCTTTTGGCACAAGGACGGATGTGTGTGTGCTTGTGGGCAGTCCTGTGTGTGTCTTTTGGTCTCTCTCTCTTCTTATAAAGCCATCAGCAACCCACCCAGTGGACCCATCCCATCCTAATCACCTCTAAACTCCACAGTGAATTTAATTTCTCACCTCCTTCCTTCCTTCCTTCCTTCCTTCCTTCCTTCCTTCCTTCCTTCCTTCCTTCCTTCCTTCCTCTCTCTCTCTCTCTCTCTCTCTTTCTCTCTCTCTCTCTCTCTCTCTTTCTACCAGGGATTGAGCTCAGAGGCACTCAACCACTGAGCCACATCCCCAGCCCTACTTTGTTTTTTATTAGAGACAGGGTCTCACTGAGTTGCTTAGCACCCCGCTTTTGCTGAGGCTGGCTTTGAACTTGTGATCCTCCTGCCTCAGCCTCCTGAGCTGCTGGGATCACAGGCATGTGCCACTGCGCCCTGCAAATTCCCACCCTCTTAATACCTCACAATGAGGATTAAACTCCCCCATAGGTTTTTTTTTGGGGGGGGCGGGGATATGTCCTATTTAAGCAAAGGGGTGAGGCAGAGGGGAGGCAGATACATATAGGAAACTGGGACTGCAAGGCTAAAATGTGCTTTAGAAGAAAAGAAAGAAGATGCAGACAGAGGGATGAACCTGCAAGGCAGCCCCTGGGCAAGTGTTCAGGGTTCATTTCCACCAACAGAAGCATTGATGTCATGAGCGCTTGCTGGATGGAGTTGGGAACATGATTGGAGTGCGTGTTCCATTGATTATATGAGCTGCTGACCAACGGAAGCAACATCGGAGCTGGGTGATCTCTCCCAGACCCCCCCACATCTGCGAGAAAGTGAAGAGCGTCACCCCGAGCCCCCTTATAACCCGCACCATTGCACGTATGGGGTCAGCGATCTTCCTGCTGGATGCCAAGTGTCCCCATTTAATAGGCTCCAAAACACTCAAAATATCTACCGGGTCTAAATGCCACATACAATGCAGGTGTCCATCTTTTTTTTTTTTTTTTCTTGCTTTGTTTAATTAAAAATAAACAAATCAAGCAGTCCACTTAGAGGACGTTTCTTCCCTCTGGTGGATGAGGCAGGGCCTTAAGGGTCTCTGGTAGGGAGATGATGACTTGGCAGAGATGTCCACGTCCTAATCCCTGGACTTCGGATTCAAGGCTCTGTGTAATCACATCAGCAAAAGGGACTTATCAGTTAAAGGTCTTGAGATGGGGAGGTGACCCTCCTAGGAGGAAGGGGGGAGGGTCAGAGAGGGAGAGGGATGATAAAGGGCAACTTCAGAGCAGGCAGGACCGCAGCCCAGGAGTAGAGCTGGCCTCTGGGTGCTGGAGAAGGGAAGGAAATGGAAATGGACCACCACCCCCACTCCAGAGTGTCCGGGGAGCACTCTACACTTGTGACCTGCAGAACAGTGAGGAAATACATGGCTTGCTATAGGCCCCTCCCTTTGTGATCGCTTGGTCCAGCAGCCCAAGGAAGCGCGTGGAGGTTTTGACGTAAAGTTTGAGTCTTCCTTGGAGACAGTGGCCCGTCCAATTGTAGCAACAGCTCACAATCACCGAGGGTCAGAACATGCTAGAAACTGCTCCCGATGCCCAGCTGATCCCATCTGAGAAAGAGGTCACTAGCATCGACCTTATTTTGTAGACCACAAACTAAAGCTTAGAGCAGTCTCTTTTAACCAGAGTCAGTTTTGACCTCCAGGGGACACTTGGCAATGTCTGGAGACTTTTTTGGTTGTTACAACAGGGGGTCACTTTGCTCCTGGCCTTGACAGGGGAGAGGCCAGCGATGGATTTCTAGGGAGCTCCTGGAGGGTAGCCTGCTCTCAGTTTTCTTCTGAGTACCGCATTTGGTGGGGTGCACCAAGTTATTGGTAAATGAATGTGCACTGTGTGTGAACTTGGGTGTGTTTGAGCTACGTGTGCACATGGGATGACAAGGGGCGCATGCAGGATGCATGTGTTATGTGCCCGTGTGTGTGTGTGTGTGTGTGTGCATGCCTGTGTGCTGGTCGGGGAGGTGGGAGGGAGAGAGTGCCCCTACCTCAGCCAGAAGCCAGGGTGACCAGCGTTCTCCAAATACATTCTGCATTTTCTCACAACTGTGCCCCCTATTTTGTGCCCCCATAACCGACTAGTACCTTCTTTCTGCTCTCCTGGCACCACCCTCTGTAACTGCCTCAAAGCTTTTGTCTCTGCCAGGATTGTGCCCTTTACACCTGGCTCAGGCACCAACACAGGTCTCACAAGAATCCAGGTAAAGCGTGTGACATCCACAGGTACGTCCATTTTCATCTCTTTTTCTTTAGGGAAAAATAAAATAAAATTCATGTTTAATTTCCTCATGAGTGACAAAATATTTTGGTGTTATTTATGAAGGATTTTAAAAGCACGGGTGTTTTTTATTATTATTATTATTTTCTATTGCTGGGTAACAGTCTGTTCCCCAATGAGCGACTGAAGCCAATCTATTATCATAGAATTTCTGGCTGTTCTGTGGGTTGACTGGGAGCTAGGGACCACTCTTGGAACCTCTGTGGCATTGCAGCCCGGGGGCAGCCGAGCTGGAGTCCCCTGAGGTTCCCTCCCTCCCTTGTCTGCGGCCTCGGTTCAGATGGCTGTCACAGCTGGAGGTGGCTGGCATCTCCCCCCATGGGGCCTCTTCTCTTGGCTTACGTGGGCTCCCTCCCAGCAAGGATGTCTCAGGGAAGTCGGACTCTGACATGGGGACAGAGTTCTCCCCCAGCCAGAATCCGAGAGCCAGGCTTCTCGGGAACTAGCTTGGAAGTCAGGCAGGATCACACCTGCCATATTCTGTTGGTTACCCTGCCCAGGCCAAATCCACAGACTAGAGCTTGGGCACCTCCCTTTCTGTTGTTCCCCAGGGCAGAGACTGGCTACTGCTTTGCAGAGTTGTATAAAAAAAAAGAAATAACATTCTCCATTAGATGCATCTAATTACAAGTGACAGAAAATGTCTTGTGTTGAGAGCAAGGTACTAAACACGTAAGATTTGTGGACTATACAATCTTTGCTGACTACTGAACTCTGCTTCCATAGTGTGAAAACAACCCCAGACAATATGTAAATGAATGGACATGGCTTTGTTCCAATAAACCTTTATTGACAAAATGGGTAGTGAGTGGGATTTGCCCTACAGGACAGAGTTTGCCAACCCTTTGGCCTATTAGATGATGTAGACCTTAACAGCAACAATTTATTAGGTACTTAGCCAATGGGTGCATTCATTTCCTATGGCTGCTGTAAGAAATCACCCCAAACCTGGTGGCTTAAAAAACAAAAACTTGCTCTGGAGGTCAGAAGTCTAAGGGCAGTTTCACTGGCCCCAAAGCAAAGTGCTTGCTGGGCCTCTCTCTCTCTCTCCCCGGGTTCTGGAGACTCTGTTCCTTGTGTTTCTGGAGACGAGTGAGGCATGGCACATTTGTTCCCGGCTTCTGAGGACATCTGGGGCTCCTGGTCTTGTGGTTGCATCATTCCTGTCTCTGTCTCCATCTCACACGCACTTCTCCCCCGTCTCCCTCTGTCTGTGCACACAGAATCTGCTTCTGATTCTCTCCCATAAAGATACAAGTTGCACTTGGGATGTGCCTGGATAATCCCACCTCAAGATCCTCAGGTTAATCATCTTTCTCATGCCATTGAAGGTAACACTCACAGGATCCTGCATTTAGGAAACAGATATATCTTTGAAGGGCTACTTTTCAGCCTACCACAAGGGAGCAAGTACTTTATACATCTTTACTTTTCCTACAGAGCCTAAGAGGTAGCCATTAGTTTTGCTATTTCACAGATTATTATTATTATTATTATTATTATTATTATTATTATTATTATTTCACACAGGAAATTGAGAGCCAGAGATACTTCCTAACTAACCTGCACTTCTCATGAAGCTGCTAAGTGGCTCAGACGCTCTCCATTTTCCCCCAAGGAATATTCCTGGGAGGGAGGCCGACCGCTACACCATCCTGTGCAACTTTTTAAGGAATTCACTTAGTTTCTCCAACCCTTCAGTATTTCCAGCTGTAAAATGAGAATCGTACCCTTCCTGACCTCAATCAGATGAAATTAGATGATTTTCATGACAATCCCTGGAAAACGATTATGCCTTCTATAGATGCAGGGGGTTATTTTTATCTAGAGTGGGTTCATCAGAAAGTCTTAGAGGAAAGAGACCTGAGCATTATGAATAAAATGCCAAAATATTTCTAGAAATTTTTGGCGGCTTCAAGTGCTGGGACTTCACTTAAAAGATAGTGAAATTCTGATGTAGATAGATTTAAAAAGTTTCCCTGTTTGAGGAATTACACCTGGAAGCCACTTCCTACAGAAAGACAGCAAGAAATGCTGAATTATTTCAAGATGGAAGGGGGAAGGAAGGTGAGGTGAGTTTTTTGTTTTTGTTTTTTTGTTTTTTTTTTTGGAGTTGTAGATGAACAGCTACCTTTGTTTTATTTATTTTTATGAGGTGCTGAGGATCGAACCCATGCATGTTAGGCAAGGGCTTTGCAACTGAGCCACAGCCCCAGCCCTCCAAAACATTCACACGAAACGAGTTCTCTTCTTTGTAAAGATCATCTCCTCCCCTTCCTGGCCCTTCATAACCAGCATGTTAGGTGGATAGCAGTCGTTCCAGGTGCTGTTTGGGTCTGTTGACTTTCTGCAGTGTGTCTGTCCCCTGGCACTGGAGAGAGAATGGGAGAACAGAGCACCTGGAGGTTGCATAGGTGAGCAGGAAAATGAAGAAAGGGGGGAAAAAGGGCAGGCACCGTGGAAAAACACTTAGGAGGAACCTAGACGTCTTTATCAAAATTGATTTTAACTGGACAGGCCTCTCCTCTGCATCCATGCCATATTTATAAATCTAGATGAGATTGCAGAAAACACAGGCACTTAGAACACCGCGCAGCCGGCAACACAGCAGACATCACCAATCAATCACAGCGACCCAGCACTCCAGGCAGTCACTACCAGTCAATGAATTCTATCCATCACCTCCGGCGCTACTTGATAAGCCTAGAACATAAATTTCACTGCATTAATTAACTGACTTAATTCAAAAGGCTTTTTCACCTGCTGTTTGTACCCAAGCCGAAGCTGCTCCTTTACTATTTTCGTAACTGCCTGGTGTATTTGCAACACAACAATATCAGCTATTGATGGCTTGCTGTGCACTGAATTCACTGCATCGAATTCTCACAAATGTTAGTTTTCTAGGTAACCAGAGCTCATCTGAATAAGATGCCAATCTAAGGGAAGGGTTCCCCTTACTATGTGTTTGAAGACTGCTGCTCCAGCCAGTCTCATTTCTGTAGAGGAGTGAACCATTCATTGCACGACCTTCTTCTCCAGTTCATTGCTGTGTTTATTATTAGATGATTTGGGGAATGCAAAAGAAGTTATTACCCTCCACAAAACAGTGGGGGCAAGACTGGAAAAAGACACCTTGTACTGTGTCTGCGCTTGTGTAGAGAGAAAGTGAGGACATCCAAGCAAACCAATAAAATGTAACAATTGTTGACTGTGGGTGGAGGGAGCCCAGGGATTCATTCTATCAACTTTGCTGTGTGTTTGAAACTTTTTACAATGATAAGCTGGGGGCAAGAGAGTGGATTGAAATGCAGAGAATAGATACAGTTAAAAAGCAAAAGTAACTTCAGCTAAAAAAACCCCTTCATCCATGGGCTCTCTGCCACTTCTGTTTTTATTTATTTTTTTCAATTTTTACTGAAATACAATTTGCATGGCATTAAATTCTCCCCTTTAAGGTAAACACATCAGTGCTCATTTTTGTTGGGCGACTCACACTTCTGTCTAATTCTGGAACATTCCCCATCACCCCTAGAGGAACCCCAGCCTGGTCTGCAATTTGTCTCAGTTTTCCCTCCCAGCAACCTCTGATCCACTCTCTGCCTGAGAATTTGCCTGTTCTAGATATTTCATTTAAATGTGTTCACACAACATGAGACCCTCTCTGACTGGCATATTTTGCCAGTGTGTTTTCAAAGTTCTTCTATGTTGGAACTTGTATGAGAACTTCATTCCTGCTGATGGTTGGATAGTCACAATATGTCACATTTGATTTACTCACTCATCCCTTGACGGATGTGTGGGTTGCCTCTCTGTTTTGGCGATGGCAAACACCCCTGCCGTGAATCTTGGTGTTTTCCTGGATGTGTCTCCAGTTGTCCTGGATCTAGACCTAGGAGTGCAATTACTAGGTCATTGAGAAACTATGTGCTTGAACTTCAAAGGTCCTGCCAGAGTGTTTTCCCACCTGGTGGCTACATTTTGCACACCCACCAGCAACATTTGATGGCTCTGATTTCCCCACACCCTCGCCGACAGTCCTTATTGTCCTTTTGCCTTAAAAAAAAATAGCCATCCAAGTGGGTGTGGAGTGATAACTCAGTGTGGTTTGACTTACTTTTCCCTCATTTCAGTTTTTATTTTAGTTCTGGTGGATTTAGGGGAAACTGTCTGCTGAGATACTGAACCTACAAACGCAACAGGGGACCTTAGGAGCACCTCCTCCTGAGCCTCCTGCAATTGATTCTCTTCTTTCTCCCCCCACTCCCACCTGCCCCCGTGCTGAAAGGCAAATGCTCCGCCCTGAGCTACACCCCCAGCCCCACTTCTACTGATCCTTAGGCTTCATCCTGCATTTCTCCATGTTGTGCCCCAATTGGTGTTTCCCTAATCTGAAAATCCGAGAGGCTCCAAACCCCAAAACTCTTAGAGTCCTGACATGATGTCACAAGAGGAAAAGTCTACACCTGACCTCACGGGATGGGTCGCAGTCAAAACCCAGATCCAATGAAGATATTATATTCGGGCTGGGTATATAAGGTATGCCCGAAACATAAATAAGTTTGGTGTTTAGGCTTGGGTCCCGTCCTTGATGTAGCTCATTATGTACGTGCAAATATTCCCAAATCCAAAATGCTTCTGATCCATGCATTTCACATAAGGAATGCTCAACCGCTACTCGTTTTCTTCTACTGTCTAACAAATGACCACAATCCTTGTGGCTTCAAACCTTTATTGGTTCACAGTGCTGTCGGTCCGAGGTCTAGCTGGGGTCTCAGCGTGTGGCATCAGGTGGAAACCAAGGTGGTGTCCAAGCTGAGCTCTCCTCTGGAGGCTCTGGGGGAAATTCCACGGAACTGAGATGCTCAGCTCCAGGAGACCACCCACATTCTTGGCCTCATGGTCCCCTCCAGTTGGCCATGGCGGGCGAAACCCTTCTTGTGCTTTGAAGCTGACTTTTTCTTATGAGTTTTAAAGTGCTCTTGTGACTAGGTCAATCCTGACCAGATCATCTCTGTAATTTAAAGTCAACTCACCTGAGACCTTGTGATTCAGATTCAAACTGCTGAATCCCATCACAGAAATACCTCGGTCAGTGAGTAAGTAACAGGAAAAGGTGTGTGTAAGTAGTGCCTGGGAATCTTGCTGTACAGTTGAGAGCTTTGTTTCTGGGGAGATCTTTGACATATACATTATTTTATAAGTCTTTTGCTAGCCACGGCTTCAAAAACAAACAACAAAAAAATTATTTAGTACTAGACATTTTAACCCAGGAGTGCTCTACCACTGAACTACACCCCCAGCCCTTTTTGTTTTTCATTTGCAGAAGGAGACACTTGTGATCCTCCTGCCCCAGCCTCCTGAGCTGCTGGGATTACAGGCATCTGTCACCGCTCCCAGTTAGACATTTTTAAGATTAATGATCGAGTTTGTTTCTCTTTTGGCGGTGCTGGGGGTCAAACCTAGGGCCTCATGCATGCTAGGCAAGCACTCTACCACTAAGCCCCAGCCCCAGCCCTTCAAAATGTCTTCACACGGGACTCTACAAGGACCTCCAGTCTGAAGGCTGATGTTGGGTAGCAACTGTTTAACGTATGACAAAGACCTGCCAATTCACTAGTATCATCTGTCCCCTGTCTGTTGTTGTTGATTGCTGAGCCATTGCTCCTGCTGGCTTTGGGGGCTCTTAGCGTGTTGATCAGGACCTTGCTGAACCTCGACAGAGTGATAAATTGCACACTTTTTTCCCTCTCCTGATTCTGTGGCTCCTTTGAAAAGACGATCCCTCTGATGTGCCCAAGAAAATTCTCTTTGATGTTGCAAGTCGGGACACTTGAGCTTTTAAGGAATTTTAAGTAGAGAAAATTAGTCTCTGCCCATTTTGAGGCAAGCACGGTCTTGCTCCTCACCGCGGACCTTGGCTTCAAGGGACGCTTTGTTCTCTGCCGTGTCATTTCCGACTCCTGTCAACGAGTCTAGCTCCCATATTCTGAAACAGGAATAAATTGTCCCTTGTTATGTTAAGTAGAAGAAACTAAAGGGTGAACATGTGTGAGAGGTAAAGTGATTTGGGAAGAGAAAGCCGATCAGAGAGTGTTCCCATTGCCAAGGTCAGGTCAGAAGTAGCTAGAGATTTCTTTCTTTGATGCTGTCAAAATATAGTAGGTTTTGACTGGTCCAAAAGCGGCACTTCCCAGTGTGTTTCCCTGGGACACCCATTTCATAAGATGAGTGACAGGTGGGAAAAATTCTATGGTCAAACAGGTTAGCCATTATGGCTCATTATGAATCTCCCCAGGGGAGATAGAGCTGCTGTGATTTCCAAGTTTACCCAGAGCTTGGATGCTAGTTTCCGGCTAAGGAAATACTTGTGATATCAGAGCCGAAAGGAGCACAGTTTGGGAAGGATTTGTGTTGAATTCATTCTTTGGCTTGAGATAATAGAAACATGTCAACCGGTTGGCATGTTTGTGATACCAGTCAAGGAAGAGACACATCTCTCCGTTTAGGACACAAGTACATATTTGGGTCATAGATACACATATAAGTATAGATAGTCACTTTTTTTTATATCTTCAACATTTCCCATTTATAGATGATTAATATTCTCCAGTTGAGGTCTTTGAAGCAACCTTGGAAGTCTCAGTAACAATTTTATTTCCAGTGAATGGAGAAGAGAAATAGTTCTTGGCCATCTCCAATGGCAGGGATGCTTGGGTACATCATTCTATTTAAACTTTGTGATGACTTGACTGATGGAAGTGTCAATACCTTCAGTTTGAAAATGAAGACAGGGAAAATCAGAGAGGTGAAGTTTGCCTGAGGCCACATAGTTTGCAAGAGCCAGGGGGGTGTCTGGATCCCGTGCAGTCTGACTTGACAGCCCGTTCCCTTTCCTTCAGAGCATCGGGTTCTCTGCCTTTCTCACTGGTCTACTTTAATTTGTGCCATAATTGAGTACGCTAATAATTGAATGTAGACGGAATGTTTTGAACTGAGTTGTATTTCCCCACAGATCAGCATTAGGATTTCAGAGAAAATCATCTTCAACGATGAACAGTGGGTTTGGGTAAGTGTGTTCTCAGTTACCCCATTCCTCCTCTGTTCTGAATGATCAGGGCGGGGGAGGATTACATAATGCACCAGGAAACTAACTCTGATTTCACTTATTTCCCGATTTTTCTCTTCGTAAAGGGAACACTAGCTTTTCATTTATTGGTGAAATAATACCGGCTCAAACGTCTTGAACCTGGGGAAGGCTACTTTATTTCTGTGCCTGTTTCCCCCTCTGTAAGATGGGAGCCGTGATGTTCCGGGAGCAGAGAGAGGATCCAGCAAGGTCGTGAAATGGGACAATGACTCTCAAGTCCTTCCGTAAGAGTGCTTGGTGACCGCTAACTTCTCGTCTGCCTTCTCATTGGGCCTGACTTAATTTGAGCAATCAAGAGAAAATCCAAGAAGTTAGAGGATCAGGGCCGCCCCGCAGGGCTGGAGACTAGTTACAGAGAAGCTAGACCTATCTTCTCCCTGCCCTTAATTGGCTTTGCAGTGACTTAAGGGATGGCCGGTCAGTCCCCGACTCAGAGCAGACTTGAAAACTCAAGTCAACATGAACATACATTAATATTAACCAGAGAACAAATATTTGTGAAACTCCCTAGCCCCTTCATGTTTACCTTCGCTCTGGGAGACTAGTTAGCAGAGGTAACATCAAACAAAAAGAGTATTCCCCTCTTCGGGGAAAGTTACACTCCTGGCTCTGGCCACGGGCCTTAGCCACTCCCTGTTCCTATGGGCAAGAGAGCTGGCATGTTACCCAAACACGTGTCATTTCACAATGCCCCCACGGTGTCTGCAGGGCGGACACAGTGCCCTGCCCTTGATTAGGCCGTCTTACTGAATTAACGAAAATTTACTGAAACACGCTCCATTCCAGTATTTTCTCACATTTAACTCCAAACAAGATGAACAGGTTTTGAGTCCGAAAATAGTTTAGCTCCTGGAAAATTATTTTCCCCAAGGAACCTACAGGGTGGAAGACGAAAGAGTTGGACTTTTTGCTCAGAATCAAGCGAGGCCAATATTTGGCAAGTATTTGTGATCAGATTCCCCAGCCCTGACCTTCGGCTGTTTGAGACAGACTCCGCAGGACCTCTTGCTTCTGCCTGAAATCTTAACACACACGCACACACGCACACATGCGCACCATGCACACACACGCACACATGCACACGCACACATGCACACGCACACACTCACACACGCACACACATGCACACATACACATGCACACACGCACACGCACACACACGCACACATGCACACGCACACACACACACATGCACACACACGCACACATGCACACGCACACACATGCACATGCACCTTCAGAATCGTCAGCAGCCCTGTTCATGCGTCCCTCCTTCCCTAGGGTGACTAAAAGTGCCACAGCGATCTGGAAAGCTCCACGCCTTTCCTCCCTGCTGATGGATCCTGTCCTCCTCGTGTTCCCACTTCATGACCCTGTGGGCTTCGCCCCTCAGGCGGCCTCAGCGCACCTCCTCATCTGTGGCCAGGGCCCGCTTGGCTGGGCGCACAGGGGGCGGAAGGTTTTCCCATCCTGCGGCCTCTTGCTCTTATGAGCCCTCTGGCCCTCGTCCTCCGCCCCCTGTAGATTAACCCCATTACAGTGAGTCCATGCGGAGCCCTGGTGAGGCCGGGCCCACCACTGAACTGCACGGCCTCGGAGGGAGCGCTTTGCACAAAGCCCGTTAAGGAGGTGACAGCTGAGCCTCCCTCTAGTAACTCACAGTGGCAAATCGGAACAAACTGTTCTTGTTTTTTTTTTGTATTTGGAGGACTTAATGGGTTGGGCTGGGCAGAGGGGGGAGGCTGCCTGTGGTGGAGGACGCAGCCTCCCCTTTTACTTAGAGGGGATTTAAAAATAGTGTCTCAAGAAAATCGTTGCAAACCAGAGATGGCAGAGACCAGTGTAGCTATCTGTTAGCTGCACGGTGGGGGGGGGGGGGGGCGGGGATGGGCCGGGCCAGCAGCAGGTTTTGTCTTCCAAGGCCGAAGTCCAGTGTTCCCCAAACCCAGCTCAGCGCAGCGCCCTTCGCAGGACAAGGGCGACAGACCCACGGTCCTCCTTCTGTGCTGGGCAGGACCAAGCAACAGGACAGAGATCCAGACAGCCTGTGACAGCCTTTCCTTGTGGGACACAGCTCCAGTCCTCCCTTTCTTTTGAATAATTTATTATTTTTTTTATGGAGGTAAAATATACATACATAAAAGCTACCTTTGAATTTTTGTTTTTGTTTTAGTTTCATACCAGGGGTTGAACCCAGGGGCGCTTAACCACAGAGCCACATCCCAGCCCCCCCCCCCTTTTTTTAGAGCCTTGCTAAGTTGCTGAGAAAGGCTGGCCTCCAACTTTCAATCCTCCTATCTCAGCCTCCTGAGCTGCCTGATTACAGTTGTGTGCCATCACTCCTGGGCCTTTGAATTGTTTTTAAGTGTGGCATTAAGGATATTCACGTCATTGTGCAACTATCACTACCATCAGGCCATGGAACTCTTCCTTTTGCAAAACTGAAGCCCTGTCCCCACGAAACACTAAGTCCCATTTCCTGCTCCCTCCAGTCTGCTCCTTCACCCTACTTTCTGTATCTGTGAATTAAGTTCATAGAGGGACTTGACCTCTGATGAATGGAATCTTGCAGTATTCGTCCTCTTGTGATGGACCCTTGTCACTTATAGTGTTTCAAACTTTATCCTTGTAGTAGCAGATGTCAGGATGCCCTTCCTTTTCACAGCTGAGTGATATTCCATTGTGTGGAGAGATCCATTTCGTTTATACATTTACCTATCAGTGGACACTGGATAACTGCATTTTTAAAAATTTTGTTTTGTTTTTTGATACCAGGGATTGAACTCAGGGGCACTTGACCACTGAGTCCCATCCCCAGCCCTATTTTGTATTTTATTTAGAGACAGGGTCTCACTACTTTGCTTAGGGCCTCCCCATTGCTGAGGCTGGCTTTGAACTTGAGATCCTCCTGCCTCAGCCTCCTGAGCTGCTGGGATGACAGGAGTGCTGCCTTTTTGCAGTTGCCAATCATGCAGCAACGAACACGGGTGAATTCCAGTTCTTTTATAAAAATTCTCGTCTTCTTCTATTTCCTCCCCCACCCTTGGTAAGTTATTTTTCAGAAAATAACTGGTGACCACAAAGCAGGGGTGCAAAGCTTGCAAGTGATATGGGGAAGTCCCTCCGTCAGACTTCAGACTCACAAACATCCCGTCTGCCTCTTCTCAGAAGAGGCTTGTGTCTGGTAGCCTCATGTCCCTGTTTGCCCAGGATGGTCTCGGGTCACACCTGTTGTCCCCGTGTAAATATTCATGGTTCAACTTTGCACTCTCAGGAGGATCCTGAAATTCTACGTCCCCACTGTTTGGGGCACTTTCAGGGTGAATTAGGGTCAAAGACAGTGGTTCTTCATGGGGGGGGGGTTGCCTCTTAGGGGACAGGTGGCAACGTGTAGAGTCATTTTCAATGTCAGCATGAGCAGGTAGAGACCAGGGGTGCTGCTGAGCACCCTACAGAGTACAGCCCCCCACCCCCCAAAGAAGTACCTGGCCCGAGGTCCACCGTGTAAGGAAGAAGGGAGAGAAGGAGAGGAAATGGACGTTCGCCAGATGACCGGAGGACAGAGAAAAAGAGACGAGCTGGCCGGCAAGAACCACAGGACTGCAGGCTCGGGATGAACTTGGCCTCCCTCCCGCCTCTGCTTGGAGCGTGGCCCCTTTTGAAATCCCTCAGTCCATCTCCATCTCCCCCTGGGTAGAGCCGCTAACGCAAGCCCCTGGTCTCACGGAGAGCAAGCTCCTGGCGTGCAGAACCCTGAGCTCTGAGGCCACCTGCCAGCATAGGTTGTCACCCCCACCCAGACCCCAGAGGTGGGAGGCGCAGGGTGGGGGAGAGCGCCGCCATGGTGAACCCACTCCACTGGCTCTAGAGTCACTGCCCGAACGCCTCCATTGATATTCCCAGAACACCCAAATGACGTGTGGCCGTTCCAGGTCCTGTGCGGTGCATTTAACAGCGTCTGGGTCACTGATGGAATGCAGAGGAGACTGTCCTCTTCTGTCCCATGCGGGCACGTTCCAGCACCAGATTACGTAATGGTCCTGATGGTGAGTGAGCACTCACCCGTCTGGTCTGAGCTCAATTTGTAAATGCCACCCCCCGCCCCCCACCACTGTGGGCTCCTGTAAATATTCATCGAAGATGAGGTCAGATGAAGCAGCGGACTTCAGCTAAGGATCATTATTAACACAAACCGCAGCCTTGTCCCCACCTGGGGGGGATGACAGTACGGTCAAGGGAGGGCCAAGAATCACATTTCAAGAGCTTAAGTGAAATCAGGCAGCGCTTAAGTGAAATCAGGCTGCAGGAAGGGGCACAAGATGTTAATGGCGGGGGGGGACCCTGTGCCCAGTGACTGATGGCGCTCTTCCTTAGGAACCTCACTGCCCCCACCGACTCCATCATGGTCATTTCCCTAAGTACAGTGGAGACAGTTGAGAAATCTTTATGTCAATAAACAATATTTGCCAACCACATTTTCTTCATCGTGTTAATTTGGTCAGCCCACCTAGAAGGCTGGCTTACCTACTGATGAACTGGAAAATCAAAATGACCACAGAACTCACCTCCCGTCAGGGGAAAAGGGACTGCGGAAATACCGAGCATTATTTTCATTAGTCCGTAGGTCACACATGAGCAGCTTCTACCGTCCGGGGTTTATGGGCCCTGGCGGGGATCTTGGGACTCTGGGGAGGGGGAGGGGGAGCCGCCTCAGTTACAGAGAAAATAGATGACTAGCCTGGTGCTAATTAACCTCCCTTTAATTGATAATTAATTTTAAAACCTATTTACTCTCCCTGGAACAGCTGAGACTTTAAAGAGACCACTGTGAAAACAAATGGTGGATAAAGTCTTCTCTCAGGAAATGAGTGGGACCTCCAGGGAGTGGGGAGATCCGGCCCCTTGGACCAGTCATCTTATTAAAGGATGCTGGATGCTCATGGAGGGGACAGACCAAAGTCACAGGGCAGTGACAGCCTTTCCAATTCACTCTCTTTGAGGACACTATCCTCACCTCACTCCCTAGTAGGGTGACCAACTTGTCCCCAAATGCCTGAGACCAAGGAGTTCCCAGGACATGGGGTTTTGGATGCTAGAGATGGGATATCTTCAGCCTCACTTCCAGAGCCCCAAATCCCTTGGGTGAATTCCTTCCAAGATTCGCCTCCCTGTCTCCAGGCATTTGCCTCAGTTTCACCTTGATGCTGTCTGGTGACATTCTCTGATTTAAACCTCCCAGTGGATTACCCTCCTCCCTGACCCTTGTTGCTTTGAATCTTTTTTTTTTTTTTTGATACCAGGGATTGAACCCAGAGGCTCTTCACCACTGAACCACATTTCCAGCCCCTTTTTATATTTTATTTAGAGACAGGGTCTCGCTGAGTTGCTTAGGGTCTCACTAAGTTGCTGAGGCTGGCTCTGAACTCGAGATCCTCCTGCCTCAGCCTCCCGAGCTGCTGAGATTACAGGTGTGTGCCACCGCACCCAGCTAATGCTTTGGATCTTAAGATGCCACCAAAGAGCAAGATTGCAATGCATTAGGTACTGAACCTTAATGGGTAGGTTTATTATAATTTTTTTTTCTGACTGCAGCATGGTTACTGATAAAGAATACAAACAAAAAAATATGGAGAGAATATAAACGTCAGTGAATCTAAACACAGAGAGCAGAGTGGCTCACGGAGTCTCAGCTCCTGTGGACGACGCTGTCAGCATGTTTGTGTAGACCCTTTATTCATCTTGAAGACATTGAAGTCACGTGTCTTTGGGTCGGTGTAGCACTTCCTCCCTTCCTTCCCTCACTCTTTACTGGACCGTGGTCCTCACCGTTCCCATCCTGATTACGCCAGCTGCTTGGCCGGCCCTCGGAAGTGGAGATTTTGCTATTCCTAACATGCTCTCGTGATGTTTTGATATTTCCTACTGTAGTTCATGAAAAATGCATGGGGGCTTGTCAGGAATCCAGCTCAGAAAGGGTTCGGGAGCTAAGAGAGTTATTAGCTGAACGCAGGAGACGTGGGATGCGTGGAGGGCTCTCCTCGGCTGTGGTCCGGACCCCTCCACCTGCCCGGGGGCTGCTGGGGAGTTCAGATTTGGAAGCTAGAACTTCCTCCCCCCGGGGACCCTCCTTTGCAGGAGGGTCTGTGGCTCAGCATGCAGTAAAATATCCACGGCTCTGAGTTTGGAACTCTGATGAAATGTGGATGCACAAATATTTGCCAGGGGGATGGGTAAAATACCCACGTGAGGACACAGGCCCATTGTGTGTGACAGCTCCAGACACCTTCAACCCAACCGAGTAAGAGGACCCAGGCTTTGAGGGAGTTTCAAGCTAAATTATCTGAGACATTGAAACTGCTACCCAGGGTCAGCCATGGCCAGGACTGAAGGGAACATTCTCCAGGCAGAGGCAGGAGCAGGGACCACTTGAGCTAGACCCAGGGGTCCTGCAGGGACCAGGGGAGGTGGGAGGAGGTCGGGGAGCCCCACTACAGGGCCTTCAGGGGGTTCAGGAGGCCAGAGATGACCTTGATTTCAGGTTTCGAAAGATCATTTTGACGCCGACCAGGGCTCAAATGCAAAAGGGGTCTGTTAGTCCACTCTCAGGGTCAAGGACAGATTGGAGTCCGGCTCACATAAGCAGAAGGGAGATTTTATTCATTCAAGGATAAGTCGCTCACGAAACCTTCAGGAGAAACGGACAGACCCAGACTTGAAATGAAGCTTCCAAGTTCAGCCCCCCCTCCCAAAAACGATGCCTGGGTCAAATGCCAGATGCCATCAGCTGGCTCCGCTGGGCACCAATGTCATACTTAGGCCTGGCCTGGACTTGGAGGAGACGGACAGAAGAACCAGGGGTGACCTCTCCGGTCTGGCCTCTAGGCTACAGGTGTCCCCACCATAGTTTTCTACCTAAGTGTCTAAAGCTGAAGATTCTTTGCCCGGTGACAAGATGGAATATTGAAATAAAACAAGCCTTGGGGAGCCGAGTCCCTGTGGGATCCACCGCCGGTTCCTTGGTGAGCTTCTCAGTCATTCAGAATATTCCTCTGCACCCGCTTTTCTAGCGCAGATTAATTATTCCCAGACATGTCAGCAAGGAACCCCTAGGGGAACCCCTGGTGACACCCTGATCCCTGCCTCCCTCCTCCTGATTCTCTTAACAGGCTCCCAGGTGGCAGATCCCTGGGTGCCTGCGGAGGAGGCCCCCAGGCTGTCCCAGCTCTCTGTAC
This sequence comes from Callospermophilus lateralis, assembly GCF_048772815.1. Taxonomy (NCBI): domain Eukaryota; kingdom Metazoa; phylum Chordata; class Mammalia; order Rodentia; family Sciuridae; genus Callospermophilus; species Callospermophilus lateralis. Next base: position 154,566,855 of record NC_135305.1, on the reverse strand, counting down.
TGGTGACGTTCTTTGTATCAAGGAATCTTGACGGGGACTAGACGGATGGGACAGATGCAAAGTCAGCAGCTCCAGTGCTCCGGGGTCTGCCGCAGTCCAAAAAATGACTAAAGTCCTCGGGCCTGGCCCCAGGGGCTGCGTGGCGTGTAGGAGGGTGAAGTCGGAGAAGGATCGGGAAATGAGCTAGAAGTAGGTGACGGCCGGAGACCCCCAGACCCTGGTTGCACCTTGGTGACATCCCTTCCCAAGGGATCTGCATTCTTGAAAGCGGGGCAGTCACTGCCATCGCCCAGTCCTGGGGCTCCATGCTGGCTCTAGAAAACCCTTTCCTACCACGCTTAGCCCACCCCATGGGGAGCAGCGGCCTCCCCAGCTTCCACTGCCACCCTGCGATTGGCTTTGCTTTGAGGTCAGCATCTCCCTGCTCCCCGGTGCCCCCGGTGGCTCTTATCCTGCATCACTTTGGTTAGGCTCACCCACGTTTCCCAACATCCCTGCCCTGAATGTTTCCCGGTGAGGATTGGCCCAAGTGCCCTTGGTGGAGGTTTTGTAGGGTGGAGGAGAAGCAGCCGCCATTTTGTAGCCCCCCCGCCTTTACGTGAGGCCTATCTGCCGGCTCCCCTTGGCCTGAAGCAGGATCCAGGTCTGCAGACCCTCCATGTTCCCCTGGACTCCCTCCAGCTCCTCTGACTCCTGGGCCAGGTGTGTGTTCAGCTCCGCGCAGAGCCCCTTGAATTCCTCCAGACACCCACGCCACTCATTACCAGAGGCAGCAGCAACGGTGCCGTCACCAATGACCACAGACAAGGTGGCTTAAATAATAGAAATTCCCTTCTCACAGTTCCGGAGGCTGAGATCAGGGTGCTGGGATGGTAGGGCTCTGGTGAGGACCCTCTTCCAGCTTTGCAGATGGCTGAGTCCTCACCGGGTGGAGATCAGAGAGAGGAAACAAGCTCTTTTAAAAATAAAGTCACTAGCTGGGCACGATGGTGCACGACTTCAGTCCCAGTGACTCGGGAGGCTGAGGTGGGAGGATTGAGAGTTCAAATCCAGCCTCACCAAAAGAGAGGCACTAAGCCACTCAGTGAGACCCTGTCTCTAAATAAAATACAAAATAGGGCTGGGGATGGGGCTCAGGGGTCGAGTGCCCTGAGTTCAATCCCTGGTACCAAAATTTAAAGTGAATAAATAAATAAATAGAGTCACTAGTCCCATCACGAGGGCTCCACCCTATGACGTAATCCCCTCCCTGATGAGTCATCTTCTCCAGGCACCTTCCCACTGGGGTCTACGGTTTCAACCTGGAAGTCAAATATCCTTTATCCCGAAGGGTTTCCGATTTGAGATTTTTTTAAATTTTAATTTGGGGATGGGACCCAAGTTAAACCCCCAATTCACTAATGTTCTCTCTACACTTTGTACACAGGCTTGAAGACAACTTCATATATTTTAAAAAACTTTATGCACACAACAAAGGTTTATGGTGTGGAATTTCCCACTTGGCATCCTGTTGGTGCTAAAAAAAATAAATCTCTGATTTTGGAGCATTTTGGATTATGAATTTGGTGGGGGGCAGGGGACACCCACACTCAGTCTAGAGCAAATGGCCGCAGGTTCCCGTCCGTCCCTGGGTTCCAGCATGTCCTGGGGTCTGTCCTTCATTTCACATGGATTGAATGATAAAGAATTTCATTGGCCTTCCCTCGGGCACCTGGGGGGAGACCTTGGAGCTGCCCTGGTATCCGTGAGCCCCCCGTAGAAACGGAAGGTTATGCTAAGGAAGGCTCAGGACAGGACTGGTCACCAGAAGGGCTGGAGCCCTGAGCCAGCCTGGCCTCCAGGAGGGCGTGGGACTACAGACCAAGTTCAGTCCCATGACCAATAATACAATCAATGCCTAAGTGGGGGGACCCGATCAAAACCGCACCAAAGCTGGGGGTAGCTTCCTGGTTGGTGAATCCCAGGGGGTGACCTGCTCTGATTGCCACAGAAGCCCTAGGTCGGGGACCCCTGTGGACCTCCCCCTGTGAGTCTCTTTGTGCCTCTGGCCCTGGCCTACAGCTTGATGATAAAATCCCATCAGAGTGTGTTCCTGAGTCCACCACTTACTCTGGTGCATTATGAAACACACAGGGGCCAGGGGAACCTCCCCCTCAGGTGGGTGGCCAGCTGGTCAGACGTGCACAGGCCCTGAGGACTGCACTTGTGCCTGAAGACTGAAGCGGGGTCAGTCTTATTGGGAACCTGGCCCTTCCTTTGTGGACTCTGGTGCTCACTCCAAGCAGTTAGCGGCCAAATTGAATTGCACTCCGTGTCCGGGAAGCCTCCCCGTGTCTTTCCAAACGTCTGCCCTGTGGACTTTAAGGTCAGCATCAGAAGCAGAGACACAGCTTTGTGGAGACGGCTGACCAGCTCCCACAATTGCACGAGGTCTGGTCTCTGTAACGCGTGTACACACACATGTGTGCGCGGATGTCCGTGCCCAGCCACATCTAGAGGTCCTGCCTCAGGGTCTGAACGGGTCGGTGCACAGACCGCAGCCACAGCCCCTCGGCCTCCTCCACTTGGTGCCTTCTGCACTCCCTGGTCCTTTACCCCACACCAGCCATTCGAGCTACCTGGTGAAGAGGGAGCTGTGCCGTTCAGTTCCATCAACACCCGGCAGGTGTACGTTGCACTGCGTGGCAAAGGAAGGACACACCGCTGGAGATCTGGGCAGACTGCGAGGAAATCAGGCATTTACCTGGCATCAGAAGCCTGGGGGAGACCGCCGTGGGCTGGGAGTGGGGTGAGGACTTGGCAGGAACCTTTCCATTCTGAGAGTTTTTCTGACCCTGTCCAAACCACACAACCCCGGGATGGTATACGATTTTCCTCGCTGTTTGATTTTCCTTTTCCCACCCGACTGTCATAGCCGTGATAATTGCTGCCCTTGGTAAAGGGTCCCAACAGCAGCAGGCACCTGCTGTATATATCATCTTTAAAGCTTCCAGTGTGCACACTTGGGGGATCCATTTCACAGATAGGAAAACTAAGGCTTATGAAGTCACACACTGTGGGTGTCCATAGGGCCAAGTTAAGCCGGAGCTGGACTCGGAACCCAGGTCTTCTTGATCTGAAGTCCAGACCACGTTCTTCTTTCTGCCTAAGCTCCGTCAGCCCCAGGGAAACGCTTCTGGGCCCCTGACACCCAGGGACGCATCTGCCAAGAGCTGCTACACCTGGTGTCACCTGGATTCACCCCTCCCCCATCACCCCCACCCTGAGCTGGTTTGTCTCCTACAGGTGACGAGGAGACGGAGGGAAGAAAGGCTTCCCTGGCTTGCCCCTGATCCAGCGGCTCGCTGGGTATTTTTAGCAGCCTGGGAAGTCTCCCTGTGAAACGGGGTTTTCAACTTGCCTTGGGGCTCCCCCTCCCGAGCCCCTCTGCAAAAAAGGTTTATGGTGACTCTCGGCCGCTCTGCTGATGCAGCCAGTACTGTTTGTCACCACACTCAAGCCCTCCGAGAGCCCCGGCCCTGATTTCTTACCCATCTCTGTCCTGTAACAGGAGATTTTTCAGTGGCCGGAGTTGGCCTCCTGGACAACATTAGTTCTAAAATAGCTCCGGCCCGGCTCGGAGGATCTCGGGAGGCCTTGCCCGGGGATTTGTACTTGAAGTCGTGGAAATACATTTATTTTACCTTCCTCTTTCTCCTCCTTTGAGGGGTTTTAACACATCATGCAGGAATATTTCTCTCGTGGCAGGAAAAAAAAAAACTTGCTTTGCACAGAAGACAAAGAACAGAGTGTGGCTACGGCTGACAGAGAAGAGCACCTTTGGGGATCCCCCATGGGCGCCTCGGGGTGGGGGCAGATGAGGGAACTCCTCAGCGCTCCCCCCACCCCGGGTGTCCGCTGCAAACCAGCTGTCGGATGAGAACTTCCTGTGGTTTAAATGCTGAAGGAAGGCGCATCCGAGGAGCATTTCCTGGCTAGTTTGGGGTAGCAGGCATGAGGACGGGTGTCTTGGTCCGACTTGAGCCTGTTAGATGACAGGGACTCCCCACCTGGCCCTGTTTACCAACAGAACCACTAACCTTCAGGTGTCCACTCTCTGGGGCTGGGAGAGCCACGCCCACGTGGATTATGTCCAGAATGAAAGGGACAACTCCAAGCTGAGGCCAGCAATGACCTAACTTCAAAGGAATCACCTTCTCTCCTTGTCCCTTGTCCCACCCTCAGGGGACCCGCAGCCAGGGATCTACCACCTGTGAGCCAGCTCAGCTGGGCTGGAGATCTGGAAAATCTGTTTATTCCCCCCCTCTTCCCTTGCTCTTCCCCTTTGCCTCCCTTCCCTTCCTCCCTCCCTTCCATTGTGTGTGGAGATGCCCGGGTTTGCTCAGCATCCCCACTTGATGGACATTTAGGTTGCTTCCAGTCCCGTGCAGCTCAAGTCAGGCTTCAGTGAACCGACTCGCACACACTCACGTGGTCCCTCCCTGACGGAGCATGTCTACGGGAAGGAGTCCTAGGAGTCGAACCGCCAAGAAAGAAGGCAGACTCACTTTCCCTGGTGGCATAAGATGACCTGAATTTACTCCCTCACACTTTGCAGGGGGCGGGGTCAGAAGTCTGAAAGCAAGTCTAGTGGATTTGGTTCCTCTGTCTGCTCCTTTCCCCACTCCTAGTGGCCACTTCTATCCTTGGCCGGTGACCCCTTCATCTTCAAAGGGCCCAGCTCTAAATCTGCCTTGGCCTTCCATCCCCTCTCCTCCTGATCTCCTGCCTCCCTCCATCAGGACCCCTGGGACGACACCACGCCCACTCTCCATATGGAGACTCCTAACTGCATCACGTCTGCAAGTCCTTCCTGTCATGTAGGTAGCTTCCGTTCGTTCATTCATTCATTCATTTGTTCGTTCGTTTGTTCATTCGTTGGTTCATTCATTCATGCATTCATTCATTCGTTCATTCATTCATTCATTTATTCATTCATGCATTCATTCATTCGTTCATTCGTTCATTCATTCATTCATTCATTCGTTCGTTCGTTCATTTGTGCATTCATTCATTCATGCATTCATTCATTCATTCATTCATCCATTCATTCATTCATTTGTTAATTCATTCATTCATGCATTCATTCATTCATTTGTTCATTCATTCATTCATGCATTCATTCATTCCAGGGTTTAGGGTGTGGCACCATTTCTCAGCCTACTTGGCAGATCTTTCACACTTTGCTTGGGATGGGACCCAGGTTCCGTGTAGCCAGGCGAGGACTGGACCAGTGAGCCACACCCCCAGCCCCTGTGCTCTGCTGCCTTTAAGGGTGTCTAGGTCTATACTTTTGAAAATGGTAGATTGCCCTCCCTGGAAGTTGTAGCCTCTGCCTTGCCCACTGACAACAGGAAGGGTGGCAGACGGGCTCTGTCAAACCCATCTTTGCAAATTTGCTGACAAAATATTGTCGCAGTTTATGGTTTTAGTCAGCACTCCTCTCACCAGTGAGATGGAGGCCCTGTTTGGAGGCTGTGTTTGCGTGGGAGGCTGCGGGCTTCCGCTTGGGTGTTTGGTGTGTCCTCTTTTCAAGTCCCTGCCTTGGTTTTCTTTGAGTCCTTGGGCTTTTCCTTGGTGTGACATTCCTCAGAGCAAAATCAGCCCTGCAGGTTGAATTGCAAATGGTGCTGTTATTACCAACCCCTTTTTATAGATGAAGAAACGGAGGCTCAGGGACCTGAAATGACATGCTCCAGGCAGCGAGACCGTAATGACAGAGTCAGACTTGGAACTGTCCTCGATGTGAAACTTCACCCCTGCTGTGTTCCCATCAGCTGGTGGCTCCCGAGATTGTCTCTCTGTCAGACCAAGCATCAGAAATAGCATATAAATCTCCTCTGTCAGAAGACGCTTTTGCAATGTTCCAGGGCTTTTTTTGGTACCAGGGATTGTATTCCGAGGCACTTGACCCCTGAGCCACACCCCCAGCCCTATTTGGTATTTTATGTAGAGACAGGGGCTCACTGAGCTGCTTAGCACCTTGCCGTTGCTGAGGCTGGTTTTGAACTCTCCATCCTTTCGCCCCGCCCCCCCAGCTTTCATTAGCCCACCTGACACATGAGGAGACTGAGGCTCAGAGGGACTTGGTTGTCCGGGCGTGTGTAAACCTGAGGTCAGAACTTGCCACCAGCTCTGGGCCTTCCCCTGCTGATGTCCACCTTTTGTGATTTCAAGTAGGTCAGGTTCAACCTTATAAAAGAACTTACGACTGATTTATCTACTACAATTTTTCAATTGATCACATTCTATACGCTTTGCTTCTAATCAGTAACAGTGTTAAAAATCACAGGTGTGACGCGTTCCTTCTTTGGTCCCTAATTCCACATATCTAAGAATTTTCACACGCTACCTACCATCTTATTTCCCATAAGCACTACATGTTTTGGAAACAGGGTATTAAGATTGTAGGGCCTGATGGAAAACGATAGACCGTCACTCTGACTGCTCTTGATCAAGTAACTCCTAAATGCCAGCCAGCTTCATTTAATCCTTACAGAAACTCTAAAAGACAGTCATAGGTTTTTGCAGTTCATAGAGGAGGAACCAGAGGCTCAGAGAAGTCAAGCAACTCAACTGAGGTCACACAGCTGGAAAGCGGCAATGGTGGGATGTGAGCTCAGATATTTCTGACTCAGAGAGCCATGCATTTACCTGCACAGCCCTGTCACCCTCCCCCGGTCTGGACATTAGTTGATGTCCAGTTGGTGATTGCTGACCAGGGCAGTCATCATCCACATAAGGCATTTTGTTATCTATCTCGCTTCAGGTAACCTAGTGAGACCTGTCTCAAAAAAGAAAAGGGAGCGGGAAGGGGAATAGGAAAGACAATAAATGAAATCAGACATAACTGTCCTAAGCTCCTACATGAATGCACCACAGGTGTGACTCCACATCATGTTCAACCACAAGAACGGGATCAAAATTGTGAGGGGTCATACCCCGCGTAGGTATCCTATATCACAACACACCCTACTGTCAGGTATATCTGAAAACCACAAATGGAAATAAATAAACAAAAGGGGCTGGGGATGTGGCACAGTGGTAAAGGTAAAGTGCCCCCAGGTTAAATCCCCAGTACCGGAATAAAAAAAAAAAAAAAAAAAGGATGTCTGAGCCAGGCCCCCCAGTGACCGAAGGGCGTTTCCCAGTGGAACCCATTCTACCAGTGAGGACGGGGCAGAGGTCACATGTTTCCCTACAGTCACCCTGTCAGGGAGCAGCGTGGCCAAGAATCATAAATAATATTATTTCAGGAGACTCCAACTCCGTAACCTAAGGGCTCCCGGGGCCCTGGGTCTGGGTGACAGAAGGGGCTTCCCGGCCTGACCCTACGACAGCAGCGCTCCCCCCAGGCGGGGCCTGGGTTCTGTAGGCTGCCAACCGCCTGTCCCGTCCCCCCCCCCCCCCCCCCCCCCCCCCCCCCCGGTTGCTCTTTCCAGTCACAGCTGGGCATTTTCTTTTCTTTCCGGCAGGGGAGCAGCACTCCACAGTTTGCAGTGGTAAACAGGATCCAGACCTTTGCCTGATGGCCCACTTCCAGGTGACGGTGCAGATGAGTGGGTGAGCACTCGGGGAACACGTTGGGATCCCAGACGGGCCAGGCTGGGGGGCTGCCGGCTTCTTTTCTTTTTTTAGGATGTAAACTTTACATACATATATATTTATATATTTAATTTGTTCTAACTAATTGTACATGACAGCAGAACGCATTGCGAGTCATGGTACACCAGTGGAGAACGACTTTTCATTTCTCTGGTTGTACACAAGGTAGGGTCACCCCATTTGTGCAATCATCCACGTGCCTAGGGTACTGATGTCCACCTCATTCCACCATCTTTCCTGCCCCCACACTCCCTTCCCTCCCCACCCTCCCCTCTGCCCAAAGTTCCTCCATTCCTCCCATGCCCCCCTCCCCATTATGGGTCAGCTTCTGCTTATCAGAGAAAACATTCGGCCTTTGGGGATTGGCTCACCTCACTTAGCATGATATTCTCCAGCTCCATCCATTTACCTGCAGATGCCATGATCTTATTCTCTTTTAGTGCTGAGTAATATTCCACTGTGTATATAGACCACAGTTTCTTTATCCGTTCATCTACTGAAGGGCATCCAGGTTGGTTCCACTGTTCAGCTATTGTGAATTGTGCTGCTGTAAATATCGATGCAGCTGGTCACTGTAGTGTGCTGATTTTAAGTCCTTGGGGTACAGACTGCTCTCCTCCTTCATCCCAACACTATTAGTTGATTTTGGCAGGGGGCGGGGGTGGGTCCCTTGAGAAGCTTTGGAGTTGGCTCTGAACACCGGCTGAACGAAGGGTCACGTGTCCCACAGCTACGCAGCCAGTGATCCTCCCCGAGATCCACCTGGGCCATTTCTCTGGCTTCAGCTACCGGTTGTTGGGCCCCAGGGACCCACATGACTTCCGCACAGTAGGTCCACGGTCCACGGGAGGCTGGACGTCTGGAGGCTCTCCAGCATCTTAAACCTTGGGGGGCAAGCTCCCGGAGCCGCCCTTACAGAGAGGGAGACGGGGGTGTCAGCTGGGATTCGATTGGGGATTCCTGTCCCTTTCACGGTGTCCACCTGCCAAAAACAAAAGTCACAGTCACCCGTCCAGACCCACTCACTCACTCAGAAGGGACACTGCTGTCACTGGCAATGGCGGTCCCCGAGGATCCCCCTCCCCGGGAGCCCCCTTCAGCATTCACGTGGCTCTGACGGACATCTCCGAGTGGCAGCACCCCCGATGCCCGAGTGCCAGTCGGAGTCTGTGGGCGGCCGACGGGGCACAGGGGTGACCAGGCAGTGCCTCAGCAGAGGAAGGGGCAGCCAGGCTCACAGGAAGCAAAGCCCCGACCAGACGCGCTCCAGCACATCCCGCGGCCTTTCCTTTACTGGCCTCGCCAGGGACCTGGGGTGCACCTGCCTGAGCCCTGATTCTCTCCGTGCCCCCGTATGTAAGGATCGTGTCTCTAACTGACGATGTATTTGACCGTAGTCAAAGCCGCCCTTCCAGGAGGACATTGGCCTCCGTGTCTTCGGGTTAAATTTCAATGAATGAAGTTGGATGGAAACGGGCTGCGACTTGCTGTGGCCGTGGGGGGCTGCTCAGAGCCTGGAAGAGCTGGGCGGAGTCCTGGCTGCTGAGCCGCTTCCTCAGACCAGCCGCAGGTTCCTCGGATACCCCATCTTGTGTCCTGTCCAAAATAAATGATGGCAGCCGAGCCGGTTCCAGTAGCCTGGGGAGTCCGTCTGCTGGTGCCACCTGATTCCTCAGCGGGTGGCGGAGCTGCACAATCCCTGGATGCAGCAGCTACCAGGGCGGATTTATAGGCTGCAGGTGGTAGATGCCACCTTGCCCTTCACACAGGAAAACAACCTACAAAGTGGGAGCGCTTCGTGTCATCTCAGGTTCCTGCCACCTGAACCCTTGCCGGGAAGTCGCCTGGACCTTTGATCCTGCAGGATGCTGCCTGTAGGACAGACTGCCACCGACTTGCTGTGTGACCTTGGGCAAGGCGCTTTCCCTCTCTGAGCTCAGTTTTCCTTGGATGTAAACGGAGAGGGCATCATCCTAGTTAATGGGTGCATCCTGGATGTTCTCTTAGTACCTCCAGCACCCTTGTGGGGTGACCACCAATCTTATTTTGCAGACAAGGAACTGCCAGGCAGAGGAGTAAACACTTGTCCATGCCATAGAGCTTAGCCAGAGCAGTTCAGTCCTTCGATCCCAGGCTCCTTGGCTGGGTCCGCTGCAGAGTCCTTCCCAGGGTGCACCCTGGGGTGGCCACACCACGCATGTCTCGTGCAAGGCAGGAACAGAGACAGACGACACACAGCTCCTGAGCAGAGTCACAGAGTCACAGGACTTGAACCTGAGACTTCCTGAGCCCAAAGCCCCAGTGCACCAGCCCTTGTCACCCACCCCGACCCTCTGCCCTGGCACTTGGGCCCACTTTCTTCACATGCTCCTCATACTCTGTGGCCCGCTGTCTCCCCTGGGCTGGGTCCTCTGACCAGGTGGCCTCTCTCCTCATCCTGTGGTCAGCTAGCTGATGGGGCCAGCTCAGGGCTGACCTCCTCCAAAAAGGCTTTTAAAAGTCATGCTATCCCTCTGTGTCCTCCCAGCTCTGGTGACAATGAGATTGTTGGATGACAGTTGGGGTGGTCCTAGCACCAACTGTGAAATTGTGACCCTCATTGTGTAGTTAGGGCGAACCAGGCCAGAGCTCAACGTTCACGCAGGAGGGTCACAAGTTTGAGGCCAGCCTCGGCCAACTCAGCAGCAGGACCTTATCTCAAAATAAGAAGGACTTGGAGACGCACATGGGCGGAAACGCTTCCCAAGGACAGGGCTGCCGTCGTGTGTCTGGGCCTCACCCACGGCCTGGCAGGCAGAGGGACCCGGGCAGGTTGGACGTTATCGGGGTTCAGAACCATCAAGAGTTTGCAGGCCCCTCTCCTGAAATGTTGGTTTGTGGACCTCAGGCTTCTAGCGCCCAGCCCGGCCTTTCTGTCCCCCATGGCAGGTCAGTGGGAATGTCACCTCTACTCGTCCTCCTGCAATGAATGGCTCTTTCTGTCCAGATAAGGAACGATTGTGTCCGATTATTTGTGAATCTCTATGGAAACAGACATCCCTAAAAGTACATTGACTTAGATTTTCCACTGGCCGAGTCTTTGGGGCTTCTGTCTGTGGTTGACACTGAGAAAGGAGGCGCCTGCCCCGTCCAGTCCTCTGCCAGACAGATAGAGAGGGGAAGGCAGCCTCCGGGCCTCGGGAGGCTGAGCTCTGGCCCAGGCCTGCTCCTCGGCTTCCCCATGACATTGAACACGTCTCTTCCCCCCAAATCTGCCACTGTGACGTCTCTTCCTTGTGAACTGAGATGGTCAAACCAAATGATGGCTGAGTCTCCCCTCTGCTCCAAACTTCGGTATTCCCTAAGAGAGAACAGAGAGGTACTGCTGGTCCGACGACAGCTTCAATGTCCACCACTGTCCCTTTGAGCTCTGTATCCAAGGACTATAACCTAGACCTCGTTTTTTTGAAAGTAGAGTAACTATTATGACCACAAAGCCAATAGACACTTCCCATTTGAAGTTTCACTACTAGGCCCTTACACATATTATCTCATTTAATCCTCACCACCTCGTGGGTAGGTGATTTTTTTTTTTAAATCTCTGTTTTATATGAGTGGACTTAGGATCAGAGAAGTTAGGTAACTTCCCCAAGGCCACACAACAAATAAATGGCAGAGCTGGTGTTTAAACTAGACTTCTTTGTTTCCAGTGGTTTCTCTGAACCACTAGATGGTTTATCACCAAGAATGAGGCAAGGGCTTAGTGTGTGTGTGTGTGTGTGTGTGTGTGTGTGTGTGTGTGTGTGTTTATTAATGATTGAATACAGGGATTTGTGCAGGCTAGGCAAATGCTCTACCACGGAGCTACATCTCCAGCCCTTTTTAAAAATGATATTTTGAGTCAGGGTCTCACTAAGTCTCCCAGCTGACCTTGAACTTGTGGTCTTCCTGCCTCAGCCTCCCGGGTGGCAGGGACTACAGGTGTGCGCCAGCGTGTCTGGCCCCCGATAAGCATTGGAAGAATGTCTGAATGAATGGCCGGACAGACGGATCCGCACATCACTCCAAGAAGCAAAATAGTTCTCACATTTTCCTGTTGGTGTCTGAATATATGAGCCACCGACCCTGAGCCCTCTCCTGACCAAGAGTCACCCAGCCCCAAATGCCACTTGAGAAAAGCTGAGACCCTTGGCTGGAGAAGACAGAGCTGTGCTTGTCAAGGCACAGAGAAGGCCTCTGAGAGGTGGGAGCTAAAGGGGGGTGGTCTGAACCCAGGAGGGTAAGTCTCCCCCGGGGGGGGGGGGTCGGGGAGGGGAAGTTCCTCAGCGCTGTGGCTGTGAACAGGCAGGTCCCCGTGAGCGACACCCAGGTGAGGTGCTGTACCTGTGGCCCAGGACCTTACGGCCTGAGTGGACGGACGGCCCAGAGAATGCAGTCTGATCTCTGTTTTCTTATTGAGACACGTTTTAGCTCACTGTCACTATTACGGCGGTTCAAGATATATTGTTAAATGTCGCACAGGGCAAAAGCAGGTTCAGAGCAGGGCCCCTTTTTTGTAAAAGAAACGTCGTCCATGGCATATGAATGTAGAGTCCAGTTAGAAGGAACGTGCACAAGTAAGCATATATGAAAGAAAGTTCTAGAAGGAAATGGACCAAACTGCTGACAGGAGTTAGTTGCCTCAGCAGAGTGGGATGGGCATGGGGATAACAGATGGCAGAGTCGGTCATGGCCACTAAACATCCCTGGTGCTCCCTTCTTTCCCTCATCTCCGTGTATTTGGGTTGGAGCGTGGTGACTCGGCCTGGCCACTGAGCAGTAGGCATATCTGTATGTCCTCCTTCCTGGGCCAAAAGTGGGTGGGAGCTTCCCACCTCTCTTGCGTGCACACGCGCTTCTTTTGTCATCATGACTCTGGAAACCATGTGCCAAAATGGAAGGGGGTCCCTGTTGTCCTGCATCAGTCTTTGTATAAATGAGGAATGAACCTGGTAGGAGCAACTAAAATTTCAAGGCTTACTTGTTATTGCAGCTTAGCATATCCGAGCAGACTAAATCTGCAATATGTATGCACTTCTACACAGTATTTTTCTACATGAACCATAATTTTTTCAATAAAAATTTTATTAAGAATTAAACTTTTGCTGTGATGTAGAGCTTTTCCATGCCTCTAAGATTTCCTGAAAACACAGATTGTTAGACTCAAAAATGAATCAGTTATGAAAACTCTAGGTGTTCCATGTCAGGATGATCTACATACTTTAGGTCAAGGCCAATAGTCGGGGAGAGCTGTGAAGTTGAAAACAGGTTTCTTTCTGTGAGACCAGGGCCATGTAGGTTGCGGGCTACCTTTCCCCCTCTTATTCTCTTTATTCAGAATGAGATCAGTGGCCCAGACAATATTCATAAACAGCCCACGGTGACTTGAACCTCCTGGTTGAAACTGTCCAAAGGACAATCCTGTTGCTGGACGCCAGCTTCTCCTGACCGCTCGGCAACCTTGGCCACAGATGCAGATCCAGAAAGAGATGCAGTGGTCGCTGCTCAAGATTCCCCTGGACATTTCCAGCCCCGTCCCCGGCCGTGGTCTCAGGGTGAGTCTGTCCACCATCAGCTAGGCTGTGTGGGGAGAGAGCCGCTGGTCCTCAGCCTCCTTCCTCTGGAAGAAGCTGCTTTTCAGTGGTGAGACTTTTTAAAAACTCTGGTCCTTGGTAACCTAAACCTGCCCCTGATCTAGCACCAGAAGACCCTCTTGCATGCAGGATGCCAGGGTGCCACCGCTGTGGTCACTTCTATGAAGTCTCTGGGTATTGCGTCTGCTTCCTTCACCCCCAAGAGCTGGGCCTCTGAGGGCCATCCGTAGCGTGCCAATCTGCAAAGGTTGAGCACCTTGAGCCGCGCGCCCTGACCCATTAGCTCTACAGTCACAGACTGATCAGGGATATGGTCTGAGAAATGCATCTTTAGGCAGTTTTGCCATCGAGTGCTGTTATGGTTGACATGTGGTGTCCTCAAAAGCCCCTGTGTGAGACAATGCAAGGTTTGGAGGAGAAATGATTGGGCTCTAGCCTTAGCCTAATCAGTGAATCGATCCCTGATGGGATTAACTGAGTGGTGATAGGAGGCAGGTGGGTGTGGCTGGAGGAGGTGGGCACTGGGGCCGGGGCTTTGGGGTATACATTTTGTATCTGGAGAGCAGAGTCTCTCTCTGCTTCCTGATGGCCATGTGAGCTGCTGCCCTCTGCCTCACCCCGAGCCCTGAGGAATGGAGCCAGCCACTTAGGGACTGAGTCCTTGGAAACCCTAAGCCATTAAACAAACCTTTCCTCCTCTACAATCATTCTAACTAAAACAAGTGCTTTCACACACACCAGGATGTACAGGTCGACCACTGGACCCACCTTGAGGCCATCAAGAGATGTGGTTTCCAGGAGATGCATGACACTAAACTTTTTTTTTTCCCCCTTTGGTAATGGGGATTGAAGGCAGGAAGCACTCTACCACTGAGCCATATCCCAGCCCTTCTAATGTTTTAAGACAAGATCTCTCTAAGTTGCTGAGGCTGGCCTCAAACTTTCAATCCTCCTACCTCGGCCTCTCCAGTCGTTGCACCATACCCAGCCTGAACTTTTTTTTTCTTTCTCTTTTAACAAGTAAATACATAAGCCAGTGACGGAGTCGCTCATGACCATTATCAAGTTTCAAGCGCCGTATCTAACTGTGTTTTGTACAACTGGCAGTGCGGTAGATTTATACCAGCCTCTCATGGCGCTGTGACATTAGGACAGCTAAGATGTCACCAGGCAATGGGAGATTTCCAGCTCCCTCCATTATGATCTCATGGGATCACCTTGACGGGTGTCCATCATTGGCCAAGATGAGATCACGCACGATGCGTGGCTGCTTTTGGCTTCATGAGCCCCTCCCTCTCCCAGGGGGCTTTTCCCCTTTGGGTGGCTCTCCCTCTACCCTCGCTGTCCACCCCACCTGCTGGCTCCTCTTGGAGTCTTCCTCTTCCCTGCTCTGAGGTCTTTTTCACTCCTGTATATAGCAGGATGCTTTGCCGTGAACACAGGGTCACTCCCTTGAAGCCCTTCATGCGTGTTGAGCAGGACCCTGCGTCCTCCTTGCGCCGAGTCCTGAAGGTCATATAGTCTGTCCTCACTTGCAGGTACCTCCCGCCCCTGGCAAAAAAAACCCAAAAAAACAAACAAACAAAAAAACTCCCTGGGCAAGTGATTTATTGCCTCTGTCCCAGTTTTCGCGGGGTGTTAGGGGAATTCACTAAAGTCCTGCTCAGGGAGTGTGGAGCCCAGGGCCCACCAACGGGGGCTCAGCAAGTGCTGGGCAGGTCATTGCTGGTTCTCACCTCTATTGCTGCCCTTGAGCTGGTTTCTCTTGATCGCCTTGGTTAAAGGGGTTGCCAGTCTCCTAACTGGTGCTTCTTCCCACGTACACTCTGCCTATCTGATCAGCCTTCAGCTCTTCTTTATCCTGCATTTAAAATTTTTATCAGACCCATCTTTTGCTTACGGCTGTGAGACTTCGACGCTTAGCTTGCACGGACTGTTGAACGGCTTCCTAATCGACCTCTTGCGCCTGTCTCTTCTTACCTTTTCTTTCTTCTCCTCCCTCCCTTCCTCTCTTTTTTCCTTCCTCCCTTTCTTTTTCTGTCTTCCAAAATACAGAAACTTGATCTACCAGCTAAAGTTGAAGTCCAACTGGTCTAACAGGAATTTGCACAAATGCCCATTTGTCCTTCTGGATGGAAAGAGGGCAGGGAAGTCAAGCTGACCACGGGGCCTGCTCTCCTGCCAGGCCCCGGGCACACGTTTCTGCATTTAAGCATCACAAAGACCCTACAGGGCGGGTATCACTGTTTCCCATTTCACAGAGGGAAAAAAGAAAAAAGAAAAAAAAAAAAAAAACAGGCCCTGGAGAAATCACGTGACTTGGACAATTTTGAAGAGACAGAGCTGGGATTCGTATCCAAATCTCTTTGACTTGAAAGTTCCTGTTCAGAAAAGAAGACTTTAGTGGGAAAATGGGTCAAACCAAAATAGGATTTGTCACTGAGTTAAAGAGTCAGGAACTAGGGTTAGCTTCTGGTTTTCGTCCTTGTATAAGTTTCGTGGGCTGTAACTACGGCATGTTAAAGAAAGCTGGCGAAGGGTGAATGGGATCGCTGTCCTATTTGGATACGTTTCTGGTAGCTCTAAAATGATCTTGAAATAAAAACTTTCACCAGACGCCGTGGTGCGTGGCACGCACCTGTGATCCCAGTGGCTCGGGAGGCTGAGGCAGGAGGATCTCAAGTTCAAAGCCAGCCTCAGCAAAAGCTAGGCCCTAAGCAACTCAGTGAGACCCTGTCTCTAAATAAAATACAAAATAAGGCTGGGGATGTGGCTCAGTGGTCAAGCGCCCCTGAGTTCAATCCCTGGTTACCCCCTGCCAAAAAAAAGTTTCTATGGACTTTGGATGATAATGATGGGTCCCTGGAGGCTTACCCCTGGTTACAGGTGCCACTCTGGCAGGGGACCCTGCTCATGAAGGAGGCTGGGCATGTATGGGGACAGAGGGGAGTGGGGGTAAATCCCTGCACCTTCTGCTTTATTTTGATGTGAAACCCTAAAAAATGAAGCCTAAAACTACTGCAAGGAAGGAAGTCTTTCATTTTCTCAAATTGAATTCTTTTAATTCTTCCTACACATTGAGTGTCCAGATTAACGGGCTTCCCTGTGACCTTTCCATAGATACACATATGTCCACGCTCCCTTCGACCCTCTCCTGCTCTCTTAAAAAAAGAAAAGGTAAATAAATTTGATTGTCATATATAATTGTAAAGAACCAATTAAAAAGAAAAAGAAAAGAAAGTTACCTGTTGTCTCCATCATATGCTCTCCTGAGCCTTCCACCAAACATCCTGTCCTTTGATGGTCCAGAAAAACCCCTTGCCCCTCACACTGTCCCTCACCCCCATACACACATACAAGTGCATCCATGTGCACAAGTGCACACTCCCCTCCCGCTGTGACCACCCCGAGGCATCAGTGGGGACCCTGAGGAGAGGTAAGGGGGTGCAGGGGCTGCATGCTCCTCCCTGGGCGCCCCCAAATGCAACAGTGCGCCTTGCAACCTCCAAGGCGCCCCTCCCACCTCCCCCTCCCCCAGGCCGCCTCCTCCCCTCCCCCTTGAGTTGGCCTGTAACCTTCCTGAGGAAGCCAAATGAGTTATTTGAGATGGAAACGTTAATTTATTTGAGCAGATGGGTGTCAACGCTGCTCTGTAAAAAGGTGGCGGTGTGCCGCCTTGGCCCAGAGCGCTCGGCTGAGGTCCTGGCTGCGCGCTGCCTCCCCGGGTGTGAACGGAATCATATGTTACCGGCGCGAAGGGAAATGCCTATTGAAGCGGAGCCCTTCCAGAAAAATTGTTACCCTCCCTGATTTTTTTTTTTTTTTTTTTTTTTTTGGTTTTAAATGTGGATTTTTCACATCTCTGATTTGCTGAGAGCTGAAAAAACCTGAAACTCATTATTTCTCAAAGTGTGGTCCTGGGACTGGCTTGAGCAGAGCCACCCAAGGGCTTATTAAAAACGCAGATTCGTGCCCCACCATACCCTCCCTCTCAGGGGTGCAGGCCTGATTTTAACAAGCTCCCCGGGGACGGGCATGTGCACTAAAGTTGAACCCCCCCCAGCCCCTGCCCAGCCCCCTTGATGAAACGCAACTGTCACACTGCCCAGGAAAATCTTCAAAACAAAACAAAACAGAAAAGAAAAAAAATCTTGGGATTTGGGGTGATTTTTTTTTTTTTTTGATTGTTTGTTTGCTTGGCTTGCTGATTGTTGATGGTTGATGTTGTTGTTTGATGGTTGATTTTTTTTTCTTTCTTCCTCCCTTGACTTTTAAAGATTTGGTGCCAAAAAAAAAAAAAAAAAAAAAGTCTCATATTTGCCACTAGAAATAGATAAGAGAATAAAAAGATGCACAGAGAGATGATTTGGGCCATCGAAGTGAAAGACAGTTTGGAAATTTTTAGGAATTTCCAGGAAAAGGGGTCTTCCGTGCCTCTGCCCTTGGCAGTGAACTTGGTCCACCGGCTCCGCGGCCTCCTCCTCCCCTCCCTCCTCCCCCCTCCTCCCCTCCCTCCTCCCCTCCCTCCTCCCCTCCCCCTCCCCTCCCCCCTCCCCTCCCTCCTCCCCTCCCACCTCCCCTCCCTCCTCCCCTCCCCCTCCCCTCCCTCCTCCCCTCCCTCCTCCCCTCCCCCTCCCCTCCCCCTCCCCTCCCTCCTCCCCTCCCCCTCCCCTCCCTCCTCCTCCCTCTCTAAGTGTTCCATCCAATTTTCTGTGGAATTCATGTAGTGAGGAGGCCTCAATGACTTCTCAAGGGACCTTCCTTATGGGAAGAATCACTGCTGGAAGATTAGGAAACCTCTGTGAAATATGTGTGTAGGAACTCGCGACATTTTGATTGCTACCAAGGAGAAAAAAAGGGACAGTTTCTTATGAGTCAGTTTCCTGAACATTTTTTATGTGTTTTTTTTTTTTAATTAATTAATCCTTTCCCCCCTTTGTTAGGAATTCCTGGCACAGACACAGCCCCGGAGAAGGGAAACATCGCCCACGGGCTGTATGTCTAAACTGTCAGGTTTTCAACCCCAAATCTCTGGAGGCGAGGCCAGATTTCATGTGCTTCCTGTGAAGCAAGGAGACTCTTGTCATCGTTGGAGAGAAGGGAGGCATTATGACTCGCGGTGCCACCACTGCCACTGGCAAGCGCCATATGGTCCCACACAGCTGCTTCCCTGGGCCGTCTCCACCCTGGACTGGGAGGAGCGCAGGACGCACTGCCACCCAGCCACTCTAGGGCCTGCGTCAATTAGGCACCTGGTTTTCCAACCCCCCGCCCCTGGCCCTCAGGAGTTTGCAGCCAAAGACAATGAACCGGACAGTTTCCCCAGCTGTAGGAGGGGGATTGGGGTCCCACTGTCTGCCTTTGTCACTAACTCATCCTGAAGCTCCTTCTTGGTCTCTGTTTCTTCATCTGTAAAGTGAAAATCCAGCAAATCTGATGGGACTATGAGAGAGAATAGGTAGATACACCATAAGTTCTCAAACAGGGGTGGGTCTGTTCTTGTCCTTTCCTCCTATCCAGGGGACATGGTCATGTCACAGAGATTTTAGGGGCTTCCTCTGGTACCTAGTGTATAGAGGACAGTCTCCCACCACCACGTGTTATCCAGCCCAGACATACCTATGGTGCCGAGGCTGAGAATCCCTGATAGAAAATAGCTGGCAAACAGTTGGTGATTAAAGTGGAATATGGGAAAGGGAATTCAGTAAGGGTGTTCAATAATCCTTAGCTCTGATTTACTGATCCAAGATCATTCGCAGCTGTCTTGAAGGATCCGAAGGCTGCAAACAAGCTCAGCCAGACAGTGTCATGATTGATTAGTGATGTCTGCCATGGGCACGGCAGGGGGAAGCGGCAGCCTGAGTGTGGTGTATTTTCCGACCCTGGACCGTGTGCTGTCTAGCATCTGTTTCTCCTCTGACATTCTGTGATTCTATTGCTGAGATTCCATGAGTCTATCTCTGAAGTTCTGGAGTCAGCATTATTTACAGAATATTCAAGCAGCCCCGGCTTCTGCAGGATTGCTTTGGCAGGGCGGGCTGGTGAGCTGAGAGCCAGGAGGCCCTGTGCAAGGTAAAATAGATGGCTGTGGACTGGATGAGATGTGAGTGACGTGGCATGCTCCCCACCACCATCTTCCCCATCTCTCCTGGGCTAACAGTGTTAGTTACTCCGTTGGATGAAAGCATCATCTTCAGGAGATGGTGGTGCTTAAATGCACAACTATTACCTTGAAGGGGTCAGCAGTCGTCCATCTGATGCATTACTCTGCTAACCTAGCTCAGTAGGACAGAACTGGGAGGAAATAAGACAAGATGGGTTATTTTTTGAGAGTGGATGCAGAGGTGTGGGACCTGTGGATTAAAGGGCTCTAGTCAGAATCACTGCATTGCTGGATTCTAGGAGGTATCATTCACACTGGGACTTCGATGTGTTTTAAAAACTCAAGATCACATGTCTCAGGAAACTGCTGTGTCCCACGCAAGCCAGGACAGCTGGCTACCTCCAGTCTAGGTCACACGGCATGGGAGGAGCTTCGTGGTCCTTTCTGTAATTGATCCCTCCTGCTGCTGCCTGAATTTTCTTCCTGGTCATGCCCTTCCCTTGCTTATGAATTGTCTGTGGCTCCCTAGGACCCCTGGGACTAAGTCGGAATTGGCCTCCACCTTGCTTCCTGACATGGCCCAATCCCCCTCTCTTCTGCTGAAAGGCTCCCCAGCAACCTGAGATCAGCCGTCCACTCTCCTGTGTCCACTAAGTTAGTGGGGGAACCCACTGTCGAGAGTGTGTTCAATTTGTGTCAGCAGAAAAGGAGCTAATTGGCCTGATGCTGCTCAAGATGTCCTCCTTCCCTCCTTCCTCCCTTCTTCCCCCCCCCCCCCCCCGCTTTCCTCTTTCCTTCCCTCTTTAAGCTTTTCAAAGCAGTTTCACGTACCTGCTGGCCAGAGGCCCTCTGTATCTCTGACCACCAGGTAAGACAGATGCCATGCCTATTGAACAGGTGGGAAAACTGAGGATCCTTTCTTTTAATATTTTTTTTTAGTTGTAGTTGGACACAATACCTTTATTTTACTTATTTATCTTTATGGGGTGCTGAGGATTGAACCCAGGGCCTCGCACATGCTAGGCAAGCTCTCCACCACTGAGCCCCAGCCCTAGCCCAAGGATCCCTTACTCCATGAAGCATGGTCTCTGGATGGGGAAGAGCAGATCTGCTTCATGTCAGTACTTGCAGCAACATGTTGAGGTGCCGTTACTGTCACTGGCCCCACAGACAGGGGAGGACATTGAGGCTTCAGAGGGGACAAGCAACTTTCCTAGGGTCACCAGCTTGTCAGGTAGGTACTGGGCTGCCAGGCCTCCCGCCTGAGCCCCTGGCTTGCTTTGCAAAGCTGACTATTTGCTCTGGAGTGTTCATAGAAGGAGATAAAGATGCCATTTTTCTGAGGTTTGGACTTTGCCTCTAACACCCCGCTGAGCTGTCCCCCCCCCCCCAGCCACCCTTAGAGAGGAGAGGAGGTCACACGTGTTAATTGAGCATCTAGAGCGAGTGAACACAGACACACTTATTTTTATGCCACCAGAAAAGGACACCGTGGGTTCAGAGGGAATGGAAATCCACTGGATTGATGAGGCCACCAACCCTGGCACAGCTGGTTTGCAGACAGTGATGCTCTCTGATTTGCTTTTTCCAAACCTTTAGGGCACAGTTTTCCTTGAGTCTTCGGGTCCCGTAACTGCAGCGCGGTTCTCCAGCAGCTTGGTGCAGGATCTGCAGCACAGACTCTCAGAACCAGAGCCAGAAATTCACCCTCCCACCCATGCTGAGAACGGAGAGGTGGGCAGCAGACCCAGGGTCCCCGGATCCCAGTTGAGTCCCACTGCCCACAATGGGCAGTAGGTGGCGCCATGGCCCCGGTTTAACAAGGACGGCAGGAAGGTGGGAAGGAGGGGGAACCCAGAAAGAAAAACCAGTGGAAAACAAGGATTTAAAAGCAGAACAATTTGTTCCAAAACATTTGCCTTGTGACAGGGTCATCTATAAATTCTGGGATTTCCTGTTTGCCGTGGGGCAGGCCGAGGGCGGGCGGCCACCTTCCTCCCCGCAGTCTGGGAGAATCATTGGAAGCCCAGCTCCGGGGCTCTGGCCTCCCCGGGGTCGAGACTGGCTCCGAAATTTCCCGGCTTTTGTGCCCTAGGCAGGATCCTGGGACAGGCAGCTCTGGAGGAAAGCCATGCTCCAGTTTCCCTGGGCTGGAAGGAGGGGCCAGCGGAGCTCCTGGTCATTTTTAAAGGAGAGGCTGTCCTCTCCGTCTCTCTGTCCCTTCTCTGCCATCTGCCTTGATCCAAAGCCAGAAAATAAGTAAAAGCCATCAAAGGACAGAGTCAGGGGTGGCCCTGTTCCAGTTCGCACGGGCATCAACAGGGAGAAAAATCACCCCTTTGCCAGCCCAGTAGAACCTGGACGAAACCCAGCCTGGCCATGTGGTGAGAGAGGGGCCCAGCCTTCCCCTGCCCAGTGATTGCATCACAGACTCCCAGCAGCCAGACGTGGTGGACGGGCCGAGGGCCGTGGATTCACCATTCATTGGAAGGAGCATTTTACACCTTTGGAGGCCAGGGAGCTCCTGAGGCTCAGGGGTCACTGTGCTGGAAGCCCTGCACGTGTGAAAGCCCTTGTCCAGTGCAAGCATGTTTACTTTCTCTTGCCACTCATGTCCTCTTGGGATCCAGGTGACCCTCCTGCTGGGAAAACACAAACACAGGACGCGGAGCATCAAGACTCTGGAGGAAAGATCTTATGAACTCACAAGGATAGTTTTGTACGTCTAATACAGTCACGATGTGTTCACATCAGCAGCAAGCTGCGAATGTGACACGGTGCTGAAAAATCCCTATTGCCAAGGGACATCGTAGCCGTCATGATGTCATAGCAAAATGCCTTCTTAGCCTGTGCAGTGACGCTCGTGTGAGCAAACCTGCTGCACGGCCTGTCCTATGAAAGCATAGCCCATATAATTATGTACAGAAGCGAACACTCGGTCATGGTGATGAATGTCTGTTACTGGCTTATGTATTCACCCTACTGCACACTGTCTATCATGGCCTTAGAGTAGGCCCCTTCTGCTCTCATAAACCAAAAGTTCACTGTAAAATATTCTGCTGTGTTACACCAGCAACAGCCTCGTCCCTCTGAGTTTCCTGCATCTCTTGATGGTGTCCAGAGGACAAGTCGAGTGATTGACTGGTGTCATCTAGGCTTGTGAAAATGCACCGAGATCTTCAGGCAACTGGGAAACCACCGAAGGATGCATGTTCTGGAATGCGTCCTGGGTTCAGCGAGGTGTCAGAGCAGGCTTAGAGTTGCATTTTCTTCTCACCCAAGGAACCAGGGTCAGAAGCTGAGCTGGGACCCCGTAAGGGAAAAAGCAACTGTGAATCAGGCTCCTGGTCAGAGTGAGGAGCCTGGGTCCCGGCTGGGTCACTACTCAGCTGAGCCACATTGATGAGCCATAAATCTCCCTGGGTCTCAGTTTCCTCATCTGTTTAGGGTGGTGGGTTGGGCAGATGAGGAATTGCCATCTCAAATGTCTACCGAGGCCAGATGCCAGGCAAGGGAGTGACAAGAGAGACTGGCCGAGGGGGCAGCTGCTTCTTAGCCCCAGCTGCCCGTGGCCTAGAAGGTACTGGGTCAGCGTTGCTAGATTTTTAAGAAGCCGGGAGTCTGGAGTTTTGTGGAAATGGTTCCGAGTTGTAAGTCAATGGAGGTCAAACCAATCAGGTCTGGGGGGGTCCACCTGGTTCTCAGGCCTCAGGGATTCCAAGGTCCACAGGATTCTTCCAAGTTCAGGAAACCCTGGGGACCGTGTCCACTGTTCACATCCTCACTGTTCTGTGTTGACACCCAAGGCCTTGCCTTATTCTGACTTCCTTCAGAGTTGTCTCCACTGCTACTAACTCGGGGACCTATTCCTGTCCCCTTCCCCCCGAAGCCCCGGCAATAGCTCCTCCCTGTGCACTGGTCTTACAGGGCAGCAAGTCTCAGCTATAGGGAGCTGAGTCTGGAGATCAGAGTCTGCCATCTCTGAGGCTCTTAGTAAAATAAAAGAATGAATCAACACCCCAAGCCTTAATTGGTTTGTTTGTTTCTTTTCTTTTCTCCTCCTCCTCCTCCTCCTTTTTTTATAGAGATAGCTTTGTTCTTATATTATTTAGGTTCACTGCAAATTTTTTTTTTAATTCAGGAAAAAATCTCTGATAGCTTTGTTTCCTGGCATGCTCAGTGTAAAACAACTTTTATAAAAGACAGAAAAATAAAAGAAGAAAACAAAAATCACAGAAACTCTCATCGCCATAGCGAACATTTCAATGTATTTCCCCTTGAGACTGTGTGTATGTGTGTGTGTGTGTGTGTGTGTGTGTGTACATGTATACATTTTAAACATTAGGGTCATATTGTGTGTGCAATTTGATATTGCATGCTTACCATTATACTTTGAACATTCTTCTAAGCCATTTATTATTTTAAAAATTCATTTCATGAGCTGGATAATAATTTATTATATATGTATATCATTAATTATCCAATCACTGAATTGGGAATCACTCATTGGACTGAGCATATGGTAGGCACTCAATAACTATTTGCTAAACGAATAATTAAATGGCTGGATAGGTGGATGGATGAATGGATGGGTGGGTAGATGGGTAGGTGGATGAATAGATAGGTGAATGGATGGGTGGACGGATGGATGGGTGGATGGGTGGATGAATGGATGGGTAGATGGGTGGATGGATGGGTGGATGGATAGATGGATGGGTAGATGGGTGGGTGGATGAATAGATAAATGGACGGATGGGTAGATGGGTGGGTGGATGGATGGATGGATGGGTGGTTGATGGAGGCTGTCTTGTTCATAGTTGAACACAGAGGGGCCATTTCCCTTTTTTTTTAACTAATATGAATAGCACTGAAAGAAATTTCCACATGCCTAAGCGTTTGATTACATCCTTGATTATTTCTTTAGGGAAATTCCCTAGAAGAAGAATGAGTGAGTGAGCAGGGAAGGCTTGATTGAGACTCTTGGTACAAATTGCCAAGTTGCTACCTAGAAAGGTTATGCCAATTAATACTCCCTTAGCACCCCTGGGGGGCGTCCCTTTCTGAACGCTTGCCAACCTAACTTTTTAATTAAAAAAAAAATTGCCAATTTGATATCCGTTCATTTAAACGTGTATTTCTTTGATCACTAATGAGTCTGAGCCTTTTCCCCATAGGACTATCCGCGTTTCCTTGTGACTCTTGAAGGTCTGAATGCTTGATGACAGAAACTTTGGTACCTATGACCGTTGGGCAGGGAAATGGGTCGGACTGCGGAAGTTTGGGGCAGAAGGCTTTTTTTGTTGCGTCTTTGGGTCACAACAGCTTACCCTTGTCTGTGGTCACAGTCACCGACATGTCTCCTGAACAAGGTCCTATGCTTGGTGTATGGTCTTCCCCTAAAAACTGTAAATTAGGTTGATTTTAATTTAGGGGCTCAGATCTGTGTGACCCTAGAGGAGTCACCCCTAGGCTATACTGTCCCTGGGTTTTGAAGTCATCCTGAAGTGCAAAGGCTTATCATTAGTAAATCCAGCCTGTCTTCCTCCCTCCCTCCCTCCCTCCCTCCCTCTCGTTCAGGTGTGCACTCTTCATGCAGCACATACGCGTGGAAGACCCGCCACACACTTGTACCTTGTCTTGTTTCAGGGTGAGGTTGAGCCTAGACCCACTCTGGGGTCTCCATTCAGGGCGGTTCCCCTGGGGATGGGGGACAACAGTGGCCCAGGGTCAGCCTGCCACGCTGTCTGCAAACAGGACCAGACCGTGAGCTTGGGTTCCTGGAAGACCACAGTGGGGACCTTCAGCGAGGATTGCAACATATTTGGCCAGGGTGAAGGGTACAGTTTGTGGCTGAAAAATAGAGTCGTTTTTCTTTTCCCCCTGAGTCAGTCCAGCTAGCCTGTCTGGGATCGAATCCACAAGGGCTGGACAATCTGGTCACAGCAAATTAAAACAGCATGGGCACCAGCCCGCCATGTTGTTCAAAACAGTATTTTTGTTGTTTTAAGCAAGGACGCGCCCCCACCCACCAGTAGCGACCTCTGAATTGAAATGGGGAGAATTTATAAGAAGGTGAACTGCTCAGGTGTTCTGGAACCCGCACTGCCTTCTCCTCAGTCCCACAGTGGACCTGCCTCCTGGCCTCGTCTTGCCCGCTGTCTGGAGGCTCATGGTGTTCGTGAGCTGGGGCCACAGGGCGTCTTGAGTGTCAGGACAGATACGTTCCCCTCCATCTGTGGAATTTGGTCCCCTCTTCCTGGATGTCTGGGGCCTTGCTGACCTGTGTTCCTGCATGGAGGACAATGCGTCTTACTTGTGGAAATCTGTGGATGGAACAAAGTCTCCTTGTGACGGTCATTTCTGTGTTCGTGTGCCAAGCCCAATGGACACGAACCCCTGGGTACCCTCTAAACTTCCTGCAACTGAGGCAGGTTGCTGCATGGTTTGGGGGCCGTCTCCTTCCAGGAAATAGGGACAGTGACATCAGGGGCCCAAGTCCCTCTTTCCTCACCGTCCTCATTCATCCTTTTTTTGTAACGCATTATCATTTTAAATGACTCACTGCTAGAACAAAAGCTATTTCCTCCCCACAGTTAAACACCCAGAGCGTAGCACAGTGCCTGGCACATAGTAGGTGGATATTTAGTACCTGGCACATAGTAGGTGGTCATTCAGCAGCGAGGCCGGAATGAGCCTGGCACTTAGATGTGCCTGTTTATTGCTTTCCTTTCTCCCCCTCCTTTGGGATCCCCTTGCGTTACCTGATTTGGATTTGGACTACTTTACAGGTTGGAAACCATTCCGGGAGGTCTTGTCCCTTCTCCTGGCCTACACAGGGTTGCACTTGTGCCGAGGCTCCCGTCCAAGGCCCTCGGAGCGCGTCATGAACATTCACCATGTAAACAGCCCGCTTCGTGTGAGGCAGGTGGGGCGCAATGCACTCCAGCAAGAAGGTTCCCGGAGAAGCCAAACCTGTTCTGGAAGTGAATAGAAAGTTGAAGCACAGATCTCAGAGGCCATCAGTGACGTCCAGTGGGCGGCCCAGGACACAGAGGTTCCTGGAAGGTGCCATCCCCCCCATACGCAGCTCCTCCCTTCTTCATAGCCCTGTGCCCAGGAGCAGTATTGTTTGCTCTGTTGGTGGACTTCCTGAGCCAAGCTGAGAGTTCTCCAGGCTGCCAGAGGCTGCGTGCCTGGACCTATCAAGCCCCCTTAGCAGAGGCGTCGAGGCTGTGCATCGTAACTGACCCACACCCGCTCAGAAACACAGCCTGGAGCATCTGCCCTGGGGCAGGGAGCCTCACAAGGGACCAGCAGCCCTCAGAGAGGAAGTGATTAGCTCAGCCCAGACAGACAGTCTACGGGAGCCCAGAAAGGAGGACTGAGTCAGCACAGGCTTCTTGGAGGGATGATGCTTCTGTGGACACCCAGGATTCCTGAAGCAGCTTACAAACCGCTCCCCCCACAGCCTTGCTTTACAGAATGGGTAAATCAGAGAACAGGGTGGCTTCAGGCACCGTTGGACCCAGGGGTTTGAGTGCTAACTCCATCTCCCAGTTCTGTCTCTCTCTCTGTGCCTAGGCTTCAATTCTTCCAACCAGAGAGAGTATTGCAGTCCCTTGGTAGAAAAGATGGAAACCAGAGCCCGCCACGTTCTTCTCCTTCCATGTATATGTCCACTGAACCATTATTTACTGAGTGAGGGATATCACGGTGAATCCTCCAAACTCACACAGGTGCTAAAGAGCACACCCAGGGATGTCTGTTACCAGTACTTTGACTAACCAAAGCCCAGAAGCAACTTCAATATTCACCAACAGGGGACTGGTGACGCACATCATCAGCCATGCTGTCCCCACGCAAAGGAGGACTGGGCAACTCTTAAGAAGAATGTGACACCTCTATCAATGGTTCTCGCTGGGAGTGAGGGGAGAGAAGGACTCTGTCCCCCAGGGGACACTTGGCAATAGAGAGGCGATTTGGGTTGTCACAGCTGACTCTGTGTGTGCGTGAGTGCTAATTTTATCTAGGGGTAGAGACCCAGATGCTGCTGCGGCTTCCGGAGTGGACAGGACAGCCCTGCCACCGAGACTTATCCAGACCTGAAAGTCACTAGTGTGCAGGTTGAGGAACCCTAACCCGTACCTATGACGCCGAATTTAAAAGAAATTTTAAAAGAAATTTAAAATAATAAAAAAAAAAACCATGGAAAACGATAAGTGTAATAAACTGCTGTTTGTGCAAAGCAAGGAACACACCAGATATGTGCTTATATATGCATGGAATTATTTTCTCTATGCAGCTTTTAAACCATGTGCACGTATTGTGTTTATTTAGATACTAGGGATTGAACCCAGGGGCGCTAAATCACTGAGCCCAGACCTTTTTTCTATTTAGAGACAGGGTCTTGCTAAGTTGCTCAGGGCCTCCCTAAGTTGTTAAGGCCGGCTTGGAACTCACGATCCTCCTGCCACAGCCTCCCGAGCTGCTGGATTACACCCAGCCTGTATATGTATTCTTTAAGGGATTAAAATGTGAAAAGTGCAAAAGTTGTGCCAGATCTACCCTCACTCATGGCTTGTCCCCTCCTAGAACCCTTCAGATGAGTGGTTAAGAGTGTCCCCTGAAGTCACAGTTGGAAGGACCTTGGAGACCCCCAGATCTTAGCAGGCGTCAGGGAAGCCAGGGAAGCCCAGGATGAGATGCACTGAGCTGGGGCCTCGGGTGTAGGGCTTTCCAGGCAGGTCTTGGAGGGGTGCAGTGTTCAAGCCTCCAATGCTGGTGTGCTCCCCGACGGCGGCTCTTAGGAAGCCCCACCCTCTGGGCAGCTGCAGACCACAGCTCCATTGTCTCGCGGTCCTGAAGGCTTGCAGTCTGAGGTCCTGGCATGGCCGGGGCTGTGCTCTCTCTGCAGCCTGTGTGGGAATGCACCCTGGCTCCTTCCTGGCCTTCGGTCTGTTTATCTTTGCCTTTACATGGACATTCAAGGGACACATTTGATGAGGGCCCACTCTACTTTAGTGTGACCTTGACTGATTTCAATGACCTATTTCCCAAAAAAAAGGCCACGTTCAGAGGTAGTGGGAGTTGGGACATAACATTTTTTGCAGGACACAATTGGACCTAGAACTCCTAAGCACATGCACAAGTACACACACATGCACATAGGGTCTCCCCGCCACCCCAGAGTATGCGGAAGGACTAGTCTTCCACTGATTATGCTTCAAGAAATTTTATTTGACATAATTCCTTCACTTTACAATTGATGTGCCTGCAGCCCAGAGAGGGATAGTGTCTAGCAGGTCACACAGTAGGTTAGAAGCAAGGCTGAAATTAAAATCCAGGTCATTGCTCTCCAGGATGAATCAGGAAGCCCAGTTCACCCTTGCTAGGAGCTGCTCTGTACATATGAGGATTCAACAGACTGGTGATTAAGATGGCATCCATCCACTCATCCACCCTATTCACCCAGCCACCCGGCTAGTCACCCACGTGCACCTCCACCCATCTACCCACCCACCTACTACATCTCCTGCCTCGCAAGCCAAGCTGCTTGGCAAAGCAATTCCTACTGCTGTGCACAGGTCTCCTTTAGGAAGGTCCCAGTATGTTCCTGCCAACTCCAGGTTGTGTGTGTGACAGAAGCCGCTGTGGACAGGCCAGAGCCAAAGACGTGAGGACTCCACTGTGGCTTCCCGCGCAGCGGGATCCAGGGGCCCCACAAGCGCCATCCCCTCTGTCCTCCCCAGGCTCCCGCCAAGGTCCCTAGGAGGGCTTCCAGGGCCATGTTCCAGAGCCCACCCCTGTGGCCACGCGGGATGCTGCGTCTGCTCAGCCAGCCCCACTCGGCCGGGACAACTGAGAGTGGCAGGGCCCAGCAGAGGTCCCCCAAGTGCCTGCCTAAGGGAACCCACTGTCCAGGGCGGCGGGTCAGCTCTGCTCCCAGTTCCCTGACACCTCCCTGGACAGGTGCACACAGTGGCCACTGGGCAAGGACCAAAGAAAGGCTCTGGGCAGCCCCCATCCCCCTAGGAGGGTCATCAGAACTGCGGTCACTCCAGCCTCCTCCACATTCCTCCAGTGCTTCCCTCATTCTACCGGATGTTTCCCTTTTTTCTCTTTTTCCACATTTTTTTTTATTGGTGCATAATGTTGGGACCGTTGCTATATAATTATACCAATATCAGCCCCCAGCACTTCCCCGCTCCCTCCCCCGATCTGATCCCCTGGTGGTCGGCCTTTCTACCCCTACTCTCCACCAGGCTGTGGACTTCCCGGCCAATTCCCCTTTATGTCTTCGGCATCTAGCTGAGCTGCCCGAGTAGCCTCCTAAATGGTTGTTGAGTTGGGAGTCTCCCATGGGGCAAAGATATGGGATATAGTCCAAAACAGTTTGCTGAATGGATGAGTGGACAGTTGGATGAGTGGATGGGTGGACAAATGGATCCAATGCATGGATGGATGGGGGGTGGATGGATGTGTGGATGGGTGAATGGATGAATAGATGGGTGGATGGATGAGGGAATGGGGGGTTGGGGGATGGATGGGTGGGTGGATGGATGGATGAGGGATAAATGGGTGAATGGATGGGGGGATGGGGGGATGGAGGGATGGATGGGTGGATGGATGGGTGGGTGGATAGATGGGGGATGAATGGGTGGATGGATGGGGGGATGGAGGGATGGATGGGTGGATGAATGGGTGGATGGATGGGTGGGTGGATAGATGGGGGATGAATCGGTGGATGGATGGGTGGGTGGATAGATGGGGGATGAATCGGTGGATGGATGGGGGGATGGAGGGATGGATGGGGGGTGGATGGATGTGTGGATGGGTGAATGGATGAATAGATGGGTGGATGGATGAGGGAATGGGGGGTTGGGGGATGGATGGGTGGGTGGATGGATGGATGAGGGATAAATGGGTGAATGGATGGGGGGATGGGGGGATGGAGGGATGGATGGGTGGATGGATGGGTGGGTGGATAGATGGGGGATGAATGGGTGGATGGATGGATGGATGGATGGATGGATGGATGGATAGGTGGATGGATGGGTGGATGAATGGGTGGATGGGTGGGTGGGTGGATGGGTGGATGGATGGATGGGTTGGTTGGTGCATAGGTGGGTGGGTTGGTGGGTGAATGAATGAGTAGATTGATGCATGGGTAGATGCATTGATGTACGAATGCATGGATGGAGGGGTAAGTTGATGGATGCCATCTTGATCATTGCTCACTCACAACTTCACATGCAGAGTGGCTCCTACTGAGCAGTAGCTTGCTCACTGATGCTCCCTTTGTCTTGATTTTCTATTCCCTTTATTTTACAATGCAGATAGTTGACACTCATTTGCCTAGTGAATTTCCATTCTATGTCTGCTGGTTTTCACTGAAGATGGTGGTGAACCATGCCACAGGAGACAAGGGACCAAAGGGTCTGCTCAGTTAGGGAAGGAAATGGTAAAGAAGAAGAGGCCCCTTTTTCTTCCTGTAGACAGATTTTTTCCTACCCATCTACCCACCCATCCACCTGTGCACCCACACCTCCATCAACCCACCCATCCACCCACCCACCCATCCATCCACCCATCCACCCATCCATTCATCTGTTCACCCATCCACCCATCCATTCATTCATCTACCATCCACCCATTCATTCATCCATCCACCCATCTACCCATCCATCCACCTATCAATCCATCCACCCATCCATCCACTCATGTACCCACCCACCCATCCACCCATCCATCTACCTATCTACCCATCCATCCATCCATCCACCCACCCACCCATCCATCCACCCACCTATCCACCCATCCACAGATTTTTCCTTCACTAGTGGTGAAGATGGCTGGGCTCATTCTAAAGTCACATTCTTCCAGCTCTCTGGAGAAAGGCAGATGTCTTATTCTGTCTTGTTCAAACCTGGAGAAGAAACTGCACCCGGGGTTTGCTGTCCAGGACGTAGCCCCCCAGTTACTTGCCCTTGGAGACTCAGTTCTCAGCCTGACTCCCCTTCTGAGCTGAGTTGATCTCACCAGGGGGAGCATCCCGCTGCTTCCCTAAGGAGCCCTGGCTCCACCCCCCCACCGCCCTGCCTGCTGTCACCGTATGCTAACGCAACAGTCAGTCTCCGAGGGACACCTCTAGGGAAATGAGCGCAGAGGGAGCCACCTGCATTGGTGGCAGCAGGCTGCTTGGTGCTGGGGAGCCATCCAAGGACCATCTGGGTGGACAGCAAGTGCTCAGCACCCTGTGCTGCAGACCCGCCCTCTCCCTTAGGTGTCAGCTCTTGCGGGGTTAAATTCAGTAGTTTGCTGGATGCTGAGCAGAAACATGGTCGCCTACTGCTCCTGCCACGCACAGAAGAGCGGCAGTGAGCAGTCCCTCCTCTGGCCAGGCTGAGAGACCGCTATTACGATCCCCACTTTACAGAAGAGAAACGAGCCCTGGCAAGGTCACCAGACTCGCCCATTCTTGGGTAGCCAGTAAGTGGCAGCCCAGGCCCCCTGCCTGTCCAGAGCCGCCTCCATGGACCCAGGTGCCCAGGACTTCGCGATGCTCACGGTGGGTCATCCCAGAGGCTGACCAGTGGAAACCTGGCTTATGTTTTGCTTTTCCCTATCTGCCATTCATGAACCATCATAACCTGAGAGGGAGGAAATTAGCCCATGGAAACGAAGATTGGTGCAAAAATAACCTCCAGACACCAGTCCATGCTGGCACTTGTGGGCCATTCCTGTCTTGGCTGTCAGGATGCTGGGAACTGAGCAGAAGCTGAGCCCCCAGGAGACATGATTCAAGGATCCCTGGGAGCTCCACAGCTCCCAGGTTTCCCGAGATTGTACCCGGAGAGACTTGCATTTCTTTGGATCTGAAATCCTTACTGATTTTCAAGAGGCCTTAATTAAAATCACAGTACCTCTGAGAGTGGCTGTATGGCACTTGGAGCGACATGTGGCAGGCAGGAAGCCGCAGAGGAGACCTTGACAAGAGGACCTACTTGGCTTCCATCATCATTTCAACTAGGGCCATCTTGAAAGAGAGAATACCGTATCCGTTATTTATCAGCGTATTGCAAATTACTTGGATCTTTAGTGGCTTAAAGCAACACTAAACGTTTATTTGCTCCCAAAGTCTAGGTGGGTTGCAAATCAGGGAATGGCTTCCCCGGGTGGTTCTGACTCTGGATCCCTCACGAGGCTGCCGTGGAAATGTGGGACAGGAAGACCCTACCTGACACCCAGGGACCTGCTCCATGTGTCTCGCTCACATGGCCTTTACCTGGAGGATGCTGTCCGACAGAGCCTCCAGGAGTCCCATAGCAAGGTGACAGATGGGCTTCCCTCAACTACAGCGTCTTCTTGGCTTAGAAGTCACACTCCGTTTCTGTGATGTCTCATGGGTACCTTATTTGACGTGGGAAGGTGTGAATACCGGAGTGTGAGATGATGGGGGCCACGTTGGGTCCTGATGGATGGGTACCTCGTTTGTCATCTTCATTTTACAAGGGATAACACGGAGGCACGAAGAGGTGGTCTGAATGTCTCCTGGACTTTTCATGAGTCCAGGGAGCATCGTAACGGTGAGGTCTGATCCAGAGCGAGTGTGGGGTGCAGGCGGGGCTTATGGTCTCTGATTGTGCACACCTAGACCCTAGGAGCACCCAGAACTGGGCCCCCCTGCATTTTCGGGGTGTTCAATAAACCCTTGCAGCACAGCACATGTGAATGGGTCCAGGCTCCAGAAAATGAGGTCGCTCTGGAAACTCTGCCCATGATGTTCACTGCTCCTCCAGCTGTCTTTGGGGGGCAGGCACAGAGGGGACAGAACCACATGGCCAGATTTCTTATCTCGCTGACTTTCCCGAGCACATGTGCGCTATCACCGCTTATTGTTCCTGGAGCCTTCTGTTTCTTTAAGACCCGAATCGGCTGATGTGTTGCTGAAGGGAAGGGGTGTGTGCGAACTCCGCAGGGACAGACCCCTCTGTGCTGCATGATAAAAGGGTCACTTTAATTGAAATAGAGTTATAACTGGCTGCCAGATTTAAGCCTAGGACCTCTCATATGTCAAACCCTTAGAGCGGGGAGATTATATATACGGGCAGTACGTATATAAATGTATGTATAATTTATGCGATATTTCTCCTATTTGCGCTCTCCACTTAAGCTATCCATTAAAGCACATCACATTAATTTAATTGAAAAATTCTGGGGGAATTGTATTAGCTTTTTTCCCATTAAATTAACATTACAGCCTTTAAATAGATGTCCTGGATGTCCATTGTTGCTAACAAAATTATTATGCAAATTGAAATCTGGCCTTTCTGGATTTGGCCACCGCCCCCCCCGACCCTCCTCCTCCTTCCCTGACCCCTTTAATTTAATTGCCCTTACCCTGAGTGCCCAGGCCAGGAACCAGGAGGGGAAGCCCTGGGAGACGGAGGGGCCGTGTGGGCTCTGGGGCCTGGTTCTCATCCAATGGGCACAGGAGTGGGGCTCCGGTATTGAAGGCACTTGGGAAAATGCTCCAGAGTTATCTCGCAAGAAAAAGGAGGGGCCAGCTCCCCCACACTGCGCTGCTGCGTAGTAGTAAAGGGCCCAGGCTGTGAGTCACCCGTGCTGAGTTTGGAATACCTCTGGAAAAGCAGGAAGCCGCCCCTCCCTGTCAGAAAGGCTGTGTGAGCAGGGCCTGTACCAGCAGGCACTGGGGGGGCGGGGGATGCTAGCATAGATTCATGCCTTCATCCACCCACCCACCCTTCCCGGAAATAATCCCAGAGCCCCCATCTGTGCCAGTTACTGAGTTAGCCCAGGGGAGACCGTAAGGATGGGCGGACAAGGTCTCTGATCTGGGGCTTGTGCAATGGAGTAGTGAGTCCTGGGCCAAGGGACAACTCTTCAGACAGGCTGTGAGTACAGCTGAGGTCCCATAGATGATGTCACCCCGTGATGTCATAGCTGTCATCTGTGTTAGTGCCCTCGACAGAATTCACATAAACACAGAACTGGCTGACCGTGTGTTTCTCAGGACACGCCCCCATCAGTAAGTGGCCCTGGGCTCAGTAGGAAAGAGCTTTCTCCAGCCTGAGCGGAGTAGCAGCCCTTTAGAGTCAGGGCCTCACTGTAAAATCTGCTTTATCCTCTTTGGGTGCAGTAAGGCCCCCCCACCATTCATGCTTTGGATCTTATCTTTCTGAAGGATGCTCAGGAGCATCCCTGATAATCTCTGGATGAGCATCAAGACTTTACTGCCCTTTTGGCATCGCCATGAGGGACTTCCTATCTTTCTGACTTATCTCATCTTTCCCATCTCTAATCTCCAGGACTCTTTCGTCTCCCTGAAAGCGCTCATCCATTTGCACAGGAACTAAGAAGGTTAAAATGGGGCTTCAGAGACGTACGGTATCCGGGTCCAAACTGATACTAAGCTGGTGACTGGAGAGGCTGCTACAGTCATCTCTTGCTGTGTAACAAAAGAGCCCAAGACAGATGGCTTAAAAGAACAAGGGGTATTTGCCTTTTTAAAAATATTTACCATAGATTTGGGATCCAAAGCAGCTTAGCAGGTTCTAGCTCAGGGTATCTCAGATGGCCATTGTCAGGCACACCGAGAAAGCTCCTTAAAGTTCATGCCTAAGCATGAATCAGGAAGACGTAGGCTGCTGTGCCCTGGATCAGCTGGGCTCCTTGGGCATCTCTTTCTTTCTTTCTTTTTTTTTTTTTATTAAGAGAGAGTGAGAGAGGGAGAGAGAGAGAGAACTTTCATATTTATTTTTTAGTTATTGGCAGACACAACATCTTTGTCTGTATGTGGTGCTGAGGATCGAACCCGGGCCGCACGCATGCCAGGCGAGCGTGCTACCGCTTGAGCCACATCCCCAGCCCGGGCATCTCTTTCTTGATGTGGCCTCACCACATGTTCTGTCTCCAGCATGGGGCATCTAGGGGAACCAGATCCTTACACAGGGGTCACAGTACCCATAGCAAGGTAGAGAGAGGAGAGTGAAAGTCCTATCACCTTCTACGATCTGTCCCTGGAAGTCATGTCCCTTCTGTGTTTCACTGGTTGAGGTAGTCCCAAGGCCAGCCCAGGCTGAAGGGAAGGGGAAGCAGAGGCTATCTCTCGAGGGTCAGTGGCAAGATTCTGGAAGACCAGAGGGGACTGAAATATTGCAGAGGTAATGCTGGTCACTTGATGTTCCCAGGGACGATCATGAAGGCTGTAGAGTCCATGTGGGCGAGGTAAATCAATAAAGCCTCTAGGGTAGGACACAGGATGCTTTCTTTATATCCTTCGAATGGGAAAACACTTCTGGAACAGGTCAGGAAATCACCCTAGCCATAAAGAAAACAATGGATCAATTGGGATTCATTAAAATGAAAGACTTCTGGTCATCACACTATCCCATTCTGGGACTCGGGGTGTGGCTCACTGGTAGAGCCCTCCCTCAGTCCTGGGTTTGATTCCTAGTAACATACACACCCCAAATCCCACTCAGCTGGGTGCGTCAGTGCACACCTATAGACCCAGGCTGAGGCAGGAAGACTGCAAGTTCAAGTTCAAGTTCAAGTTCAAGGCTGACCTGAACAATGGAGCAAGACTCTGTCTCGAAACAAATATAAAAAGGGCTGGAAGTGTAGCTCAGGGGTAGAATCCTCAGGATTCCTTCCATCAAAAAAATGTGTGTGGGGGGAGGAGAGACAGGTGCTGGAGAAATAGCTCAGTTGGTAGAGTGCTTGCCTCACATGCATAAGACCCCGGACTCAAACCCCAGTACCAACACACGCGCACACACAAAATTCCACTAGTAGAACAAAATTGCAAGTCACAGAATAGGAGAAGATGGTTGGACAAAAGACATCAGAGAATTCACAGTCAGAATATTTAAAGAATTCCTGCAAATTAATAAGGAAACTGCAATAAAAAAAAAAAAAAGCTAGGCAAAACACATGAATAAGCTTTTCACAAAGGAGAAAGTCAAATGGCCAACGTACCTGTCAAAAGGGAGTCCACATCCTGAGTCAATTAAAATGTAATGAAAACTACAATGATGAATTTTACATAAGTAAATAAAACTTGGCAAGCCACCTAAGATTTTTTTGCACTCAGCAATGTGTAAATGTTTACA
The DNA here is from genome assembly GCF_048772815.1 of Callospermophilus lateralis. Taxonomy (NCBI): domain Eukaryota; kingdom Metazoa; phylum Chordata; class Mammalia; order Rodentia; family Sciuridae; genus Callospermophilus; species Callospermophilus lateralis. The sequence goes on along the minus strand of NC_135305.1, from coordinate 154,530,361 downwards.
GGAAAGGCATGTTCAAGAATGTTCAGGGCGGCATTATTTGTTACAGCCCCGGACTAGAAACATCGCTAATAGCATCGCAGCAGAACAGGGACCGTGGGACATATTCCCACAGCACTACACCTGCAGCACGATTTGTGGGGTGCCAGGAAGCCAGGAAGTGGGACAGACTCACAGCCGTGTGGATGGATCTTGGTACCCTACCACCAAGTAAAAGAAAGCGCGTTATGATTTCAAGGACCTAGGGTTCAGACCCAGCAAAACCAATTATGAGAAGTGAAATTAGTGGTTATCTTTGGTGGTGATGATGGAGAATCCTTCAGGGACATGCAGAACCCTTTTGGGGTGTTGGCAATATTCTCTATCTTACGCTAGCTATGAAGACATGTTCTCTTTGTAAGAATTAACTGAATTTGTATACTTTCCTGATACACAGATTTAAAGACTTGAACATAAAAGTTTGTTTTTTGAGGATAATTAGGCCCATGTTCTATAGCAGAGGTCAGCAAACTACAGCCCCGGGGTCAAATCTGGACAGTCACCTGTTTTATAAATAAAGTTTTATTGGGACACAGCCATGCCCATTCACTCCTACATTGCCTAAGGTTAATTCTGCACTACACTGACAGAGTTGCCTGGATGTCACAGAGTAAGTATGGCCCATAAAACCTTTTGCAGAAAACATTTGCTGACCCCTGTTCTAGAGTATGATTTCTCACCAAGCCTTCAGCATGTATTAGAAAACAGGTCTGTTTTACAAGGGGGATATTGGTCCTATTGAGAGGTACCCCTCCACCCCCATACATAGTGGGCTGTCTTCTGCTAGGCCTACACCCCAGCTGGGTTCTAGAAGATTCCATGCCAGGAAACAAGACCTACCTGCCTTCAGGTGATTGCCAAAGTTATCTCATTTGCTTTCTGTTTTCTTCCTTAAATCCGCTTTTTCTGGTTATTTGAATTACAAACGTAATATTTTTTTTTAATAATAATTCAAACCACAAAGAAGAGCCTAAAATAAAATGAATAGTTTCCCCACCTCTCCCCGTCCCTGTTAACAGTTTGGTAGAAATGTTTCCTTACCGTTTTCTTTTTTTAAAAACATCTAGAAACCCATAGTGTTTGACTTTCTCCTCTCTGTTTTAATGAAAGTGGGATCACACTTGCTTTCTTTATGTTTAACAAGGTGTCGCGAGTGTGCACAGGTTTATTTTATAATTCTTAACGGCTGCACTATATTCCTTAATATAAATACATTATGATTTGTTCAGCTATTTTCCTGTTAGCACATATTCAGGTTGTTTCCGGTTATGTTTGAACTGTTACAAACAATGCTGCAGTCAACATCTTGGTGTATTCATGCCTTCGTGGATGGGCGTTTTCATTTCTAGTGGGTTTATTCCCAGAAGTGGGAGTGTTGAACCACAGTTGAAATTTTCGAAAATAGCCACAGTTGAATTTCCACCATGTTATAATAATTCATAGGCCTCCCCCAACGGTGTAGGACTGGATCCCTTACACCCTCTCAGCTCTAGATGTTTCGCATGTTTTCCATTTTTTTTTTTTTTTTTTTTGCCAGTCTGATGGGTAAAAAATAGTATCTGGTTGTGCTCATTTGCATTTCCCTGACGTGTGAGGCTGAGCATCTTTTCATATGTTTATTGGCCATTTGCATTTCGGTTTCTGGAAAAGCTGCTGTCTTGGCCCATCTTTCCTCTGGGTTTGGGGTCTTTTTCTTATGAATTTGCAGGATCGGTTTATAAGCTAGGGATATTAACTCGGTATTAATTATGTGGTTACTAATATTCTCTTTGTGGATGGTCTGTTTGGCCTCAGCTCTGCTGTTGATTAAAACCTATTCAATTTCGAGGGCCCAGGTTCTGGCTCAGAAGATGACTCACCCTGCCTTTGAACCCTTATCAGAACCTCAGTCATGAAAAATAATATGTATGGAGCTTCATGGAAAGCCATGGCTTGTAAACATTTTCTATTTATAAGTAACAGAAAAGTTTTTTAAAGAATTTCCAAACAAGTTCTGATGTAGGTAAAACAGAAACTGCCAAGGTTGAATTGGACTGGGGGGGGCCAGACCTCTGCCTGCCGAGGGATCCCAGAATGGATGGTGTTCCGTGGAACCCTAGTTTGAGAATCAGTGACCCAATGCCTGCCTTCCCTCATAGTTAATCCCAGTTGTCTACAGCATGTTCCGTGGGCGATTCAGTAGGACATTAGCAAGTGTTTTGTGAAGAAAAGATTCCCGGATCGGTGTAGGGCCTGCCAGAGTCAGGCATGCCTTGCCTTTTTGGATTAGCTACACTTTGATTCCTTGGAGATGAAAATGTTCCTGTACCAAGAGGCAGGAACTGGACAGAGAGCAACAGATGCTCTTTTTTTTTTCTTCATATTCGAAGCCAAAACAAAACAGGACAGTTCCTGCCCTGGCTGCTGCTCCCAGCTGCCTGCTGGAGGTGTGACTCCCTGTTCTGATTGGCCCCAGCCACCTGGGGCGCATGGTGATGGGCCTTGTGGATAACGGAGGGGTCTGGTCTGGACATCCGCAGAGATGATCGGCAAAGAATTCTGACCCCTTTTAATTATCTCAGGGACACAGATTGTGAGCTTGTGAGGACATTCCATCAGGCCTTGCTGATCTTGGAGGGAAGAGGTCAGACCTATTAAAAACGAAAATAACAGGCAGCAAGGACTTTAAACAAAGGTGCTTTAAAAGCAGTGAATTTTCAGTTATTACTTGGTTTGCTTCCTGGGTCCTTCCAGGAAAGGACAAAGGAAAGATCTGGGCCTACCTTGCTTAGGAACAGTGGAGCTCTGTAACTCCCACCGTGTCCCAGGCAAAAGAGAAACTCGTCCTGTGGAGGGTCCGGCGGACCCAGGCTCCGGTAGGAGACTGCCCCTAGGTCCTTGCACAACACTAGTCAGAGAAGCTGGGAAAGCGCTCGGCTTGTTCCCTGCAGGCAGACTTCTCAGCCCCTTAAAATGTTAGTGTTCCTTGTGCCCAGGGGGACTTCCCACTTTCCTACGCCCCAGAACTCTCTGTGGACAAATCTTCTCCACGACTGGTCCTCAGAGAATGCCCTTTAGATGGTCTTTGATGTTTCCTTAGATGAAACCAGACCCTCAAAGAATGGCAGCTTTGACTCCTAAAACAGCCACTCATAGATTTGCTTGCATTCAACCCGAGTTGAGGAACAGTACAGAGAACTCATTGTATAAACTTGTTTCATTTTTATCACAGAAAGTTTGCAATAAAATTGCATGCAATAAAAAAAATTTTTTTTTTGTTTGTCACTAATAAATGCTGTATTTTCCTAAGCAATCTGTTTGCTTATGTCTAACACCACAGATTTTGAATGTGGTGATTGATTGTAGTTCCCACTGCCAAGAGAACTTTGTGGTATATGATTCTGATGTCAATTTTTAAGAATTTTTTTGTGGTTGTAGATGGACAGCATGCCTTTATTTTATTTATCTATCTTTACGTGGTGCTGAGGATCGAACCCAGTACCTCACAAGTGCCAGGCAAGCTCTCTACCGCTGAGCCACTGCCCCAACCCTCTGATGTCAATCTTATCCTCTCTTTTAACATACCTCCGTTTTCATCTCATTCTCATTTTCCTGTTGTTGCTCTTTTAAAATTTTTAATTATTTTTAGTTATGCCTGACAGGAGAATGCGTTTTGACATATCATACATACATGGAGTATAACTTCCCATTCTTGAGGTTGTACATGATGTGGGGTTACACGGGTCATGTGTTCATATTGAGCATAGCAAAGTTCTGTCCGATTCATTCTACTGTCTTTCCATTTTCTTGTTTTAAATGTCTTATTGCATTGATATCTGTATACACTCTCCCTTCTAATCTCTTTTTGAAATGTAGTAGAGTGTAATAGTAAAACAGATACAGACCTCCACACACTCCAACAATAAACATATACTCAATGCTTTCTTGTATACAAAGTCCCTGCCAAGGCTTTAGAGGATTAGCACAAATAAGTTGTGGTCCTTGTCCCACTGTCCTTCAGGGACTTTTTTTCATTCTTTCTGGGACTTTTTTTTTCCTTTCTCTCTCTCTCTCTCTCTCTCTTTGGTACCAGGGATTAAACTCAGGGGTACTTAACCACTGACCCACACCCCCAGTCCATTTTAATATTTTGTTAGAGACAGAGTTGCTAAGTGACCCGCTGAGTTGTTGAGGCTGGCTTTGAACCTGCGATCCTCTTGCCTCAGCCTCCCCAGCCACTGGGATTACAGGCGTGTGCCACTGTGCCCAGCTTCCCTCGGGGATCTAACAATACTGGTGGCACAGATGTTGATAAATTGCCACCATCAAAGGTATTAATAATCACTATAGTTGGGTTTCAAGCAGTGAGATGGGGACATTTGAAGTGTCCTGGATATGCCAGAGAGAGGCTGAGACAGCTGTTTAGGCTTTTCTACATCAACATCTGGACAGGTGAGCACAGCCTCAGGTGATTCCAGCCAGGGCTTCCAGGCGGGCAGAGACTGCGCAGCCCCGAGCCCAGCCCAAATCATGGATTTACAAGCCCAATAAATACTGGTGCTAACAGAAAACAGGAAAAAGGGCTCTGAGGACCCGCGAAGGTGACAGCTGTGGGGAAGAGTGTCAGGAAGGCCGTAAGACAGGCCTGAAAGGCGCAGGGGTCACTGGGTTAGGGGTCCTCAAACGGAGTCAATTGCAAGCATCACAAATAATGACAAAATGGACAAGGTCCCCAAGCACTGCCCGCCCAGGCCAGGCCGGTGGAACTGGCTCGTTCCTTCATTCCACAGATCACTCTGCGAACGCCTCACGGGGTCAGGCAGGAGCTTGGCATCAGGTCCACAGCAGGAAACTCTGGTCCCTTTAGAGGCCTGGAAGTCTCTAGAGGTTTTCCTAATCCCAGAGTCTCCTTCCCCGCTGGCCTGTGGGGGGACTTCAAGGGCTCTCATTCCTCCTCGGAGAGTCTTGGGTTCCCTTTTCTTTTCTCCCTGAGGCCTCTTCTCCAATTTCATAAAAGCCGTCAACAACATACAAGTCACCATAAGCCTCCCCGGAGTTAATTTTATAACCTTATTTTAGTCTTTTCTCAGGCACCATGAAAGTATCACAATTTCTTTCTGGAGAAGGAAAAAGCCCTCAAGGAACGGAAAGACATCTTTCTAAGTTGAGCCAGAGACAAGTCGGGGAAGACGCTGGCTGCGGAGTGGGATGTGCTTGGACTTGACTGTCCTTCCCATCTGAAGCTTGGCGGGGTACAAACAGCGTCTCTCGACACCCTAAGTCTCAGAGAACCTGGTCACCTAAGAGGGAGCTCATTCGTTCCTTTCTTCCTGTTCCCTTCCCCAGCCTCTTCCCTTTGCTGGTCCTTTTTTTTTTTTTTTTTTTTTCTTACTTTCAAAATAGTCCTCAAAACATCCCAGGCCAGATTTATCCTGCAGTCTTGAATCCAACTCTTGGTTTTTATCCCTCGCATGGACGGGGCCTCGGATTTTCCATCTCTGAAATGGGCACAATCACCCAAAGGAACAATGTTTGAGGAAACGTGGAGACCTCAGGTGACTAGCTCTGTAGAGGTTTCTCTCTCTCTCTCTCTCTCTCTCTCTCTCTCTCTCTGTCTCTGTCTCTCACCATTATTAGCCTCAGGGCAGCGTGGGTGCTGTGGAATTCCTCAGAACAGTCTAAGCAGAGAACACCTCCCCCCTTCCCAGCTGGTGCCTTTACCCGAGTATCTGCTTGAATTCAGCGGCTTCACCAACTCGCCTGCAGCCACCTCCGCTCATTTTTGAAACACAAAGCAACACTCTCTCTCCCGTAAGGAGCTTCCAACTCTTGGTGGTTACGAGCAAGCCAAGGGGCAATGGACTGATTTTTGTTTCATGTTCTTTCCTGGGTCACAGGTTCCAGCTTGCCCTCCCCCTCAGGCCAGTTTGATTCTCTGGAACTTTTTCTTGAACAATTGGCAGACCCAGAGCATCTGTTCCCAACGAGCCCGGAACCGGTGTTTCTGGCCTGATGAAAAGTCAGTGTTGTCTTGGCATCACCCACAGGCGAGGCGGTGGCGGGGAAGGCCCGAACACGGGGAGGGGGAGCCTTTGCCGCCTAGTGGCTCAACGGCCAAAGGAACCCCAGGGCTCGGAGTTCAAAAGCCAACCCTCCTTAAAGGTGTAGTGTTCTAGAAGCCACTTCACAACACCTGCTCTGTTGGCCTCCAGGCACCCAATGTCATTTCTTCTTCAAAGAGCAGCCCAGGTCGAGGGTGGCGCTCTTGAGTCCAGCCACCCTAGGCATGTTCTTCCCCCATCTGAAGGACTCCAAAGGCTTGAAGCTAATTCATTTCGTCTTCTGCTCCCTGGAGAGACCCTCTCAGTCCCCATGGGTCTCCAGAGCTGCTTTGGCCTCTGTCCATTTTGAAGACTCTTCTTGGGCTAGTTCTTCTATTGCGAAATCTCCTTAGATCCTTCCAATATATTTTTATTCTCCTTCTCTTCCTCCTCCTCCTCTTCCTGCTCCTCCTCTTCCTTCCTTCTTTCTTCTTCTTTTTGCATAAGTAAGTCAGAGTCAACTTTTACCTCTGGCCCTGATGAAGTCACTTGAACCAGAATTGTTTTCCAGCTGAGCACAGTTAGAAAGCTAGAGAAAAAAAAAAAAAAAGATGTGAAACAATGTCAGGCATTGGGCAATGGTGGTGCAGAGCTGTGAGTCCTGAAGAAAGGAAGATCACTGAGCTGAAGAGACAGATTATCACAGGTGGAGGCTGGAGAGGCTAGAATTCATGAGACGGAGTCCCAGAGAAGAAGTATCACATGGATAAGCAGAAATCTGTACAGGGGGCCACTTGAGTCACTGACTGAATACCAAGTTGCTTGGGCATTGGGAGACATGCTACAAGGCTGGTGACAAACAGCTTCTGGAGTAGTATATGCTGAGTAGTTCCATGAGCACTCATGGAACTCGCGGGGGCCATTCAAGTTCAGCAAGCCAGAATGGGAATCATTTGCTGAGTATTCCCGGCATTCATTAGAGATCACATCTGAGCAATAAAACTGAGCTAGCCTTGCAAAAAGGACTTCTCTAGATCCAACATGGCAAAGCACGAAAAACAAACTCAAAAAAGGTCAAGCTGGTCAATAAGTAACTGCCTACCAAAATACACCTTAAAGGAAAATATCAAAACCAGCCATTTGACTATAGAATATATACAATGTCTAGCACCCAATAAAAATGTCTAGACATCTGAAGAAGCGGGACTATGGGACCATTATTGTGAGAAATATCAGTCAATATAAACAGACCCCCAAGTGACAAAGATGATGTTAACAGAGAAGAACTTTAACAAATTTGAGATTTGTTTCAAAATGTAAGAAAGGACATAAACATGGGGAGAAGCAGAAGATATTTAAAAAGAACTTCTGGAGATGAACAATTCAATATCTAAAAAGAAAATTCATTAGGTGGGTTTCATAGCATATTAAAGACTACAGAGGGGGGAAAAATAATAACTCTAAAGACATAATAATAGAAGTTATTCCAATATAAGTCATCCCAACATAAAGAAAAGAAACACCAAGGCACATCAGAACCAAATTTCCTAAAATTACCTAACAATAAAGAGAAAAATATTAAAAGAAACCAAAGAAAAATATTAAAAGCACATAACATACAAAGAACAATGATAAGAATTATCACTGATTTTTCCTTAGAAACGATGCAACCCAGGAGACAATGGAATGACATTTTGAATGCACTCAGTTAAAAAAAATCAAACTGGAAACTACGTCCAGTGGAAATGTGCTTGAAAAATGAAGAGGAGAAAAAGAGTTTCACAGACAAAGAAAAGATGGTGGAGTTTGTTCCCAGTAGACCTGCACAATACAAAATATTAAAAGAAGTTCTTTTTTAGGCTGAGGAAAGATGATACCAGATGGAAACTCAAATCTACGCAAGAAATGGTGAGTGCCAGAATTCATAAATACGTGAGTAAATATAAAAGACTTCAGTATTCTTGTTTTTTTTTTTTAAATGTCTTCAAATTATTCAGAGTCAGACTCCCCTGCATTTTAGAATCCAGAATCAAGATATAGAAACAAGGATCTATCTGGCATTTCAGATACCATTTTGTCTCTGAATCAAGGATGACAAAATGCTAACCCTCGTTAGTTATAAACAGCAGATACTTGGTTAATGGTGGCTTTTCTGCTTAGATATATATTTAAAAGGTCAAAAACATATCAACTTTTTTATGGTATAGATGAGCCACTCAGAGCCCCAAGATTTATGTAACTTCTTCAAGGCATGTGATAAACATACCACCATTCCATCTTCCTGGGGGCCAGACCACAGTCCTGGTTTTATTACTGGTTAAGCTTCCCTAATCTGAAAATCCAAAATCTAAAATGCTTTGAATTTTTCACTTTTGGAACATTTCAGACTTTGGATTTTTTTGTGGGGTTTTTTTTTTTTTTTTCTTTTTGTTTTTGTAGTGCTAAGAATCAAACTCTGAGTCTCACACTTGCTAGGCAAACACTTTACCTCTGAGCTACATCCCCAGTCCTTGATTTTGGATTTTCAGATTAGAGATGCTCAACTGGTTAAGTCTATGCAAATATTCCCACATCTGAAACTTTTTTAAATTTGAAACACTCCTGGTCCCAAGCATTTCAGATAAGGGACACTCAGTCCCTGGAGAGTGTATGCAAGAGGTTGAATCCCTCTATTTCACAAAATGGGAATAAGATACTATCTACCTCCTGGAGTCACTGAGATTATCACATGAGATATTGTATGAGTCAGGATGCCTTTGTTTACAAGTGACCAACTCAAACTGTCTTAAGTATAAAGAAGTTTATTGTCTCAGGGAACTGGAAAGTTGGGGGTAGGGATAGTTTCAGGTACTGCTGGATCAAGGGACTCAATCAATGTTGTTGGGAGTCCCTCCCCCATCCCTTATCTTCACTTTATTTGGACAGCATCCACAGGCAGGCTCTCCCCAGAGGCAAACCCCAGCAGTTCCAGCTCATAACCAACCCAAAGCAGGATCAAGAGAAAGCAAGTGTCCCCTCCCCAATGGTTTCAGGAATCATTCACTCTGATTGGCCCTTTCTGGATCCTACACCCATCCCTGAACTAAGAAGCCCTGATTCTAGATTAGCCAGGTCTGGATCATATATGTTCCCTGGGAACAAGGAAGTAGAAGATAGATGATCCCAAGCAAAAGATGGCATCAGACGTGGTGAACAGAGGAAGGCAAGGGTACTCCTATACAGCCCTGGACAATAACAGCCTCCAAGTATGGCCTGGGGCACATCCAAGTTGGCATGTAGGAGTCTCCTCAGCCACAGACTGTAGAAGGGAAGCGTTCCTATTTTTATCGTACAGATGAGGAAACTAAGGACCTCAGAGGTTAAATACTCCACCCCAGGCCACGTGGCTGGTGAGTGGCAGAGCCAAGATCCAAACTCAGAGCCTGCTTTGTGAGGCCCCTTGCGCACCTGCTTCCGTGGCTGGTGGCTGGTGAATAAGGTCACGCACCTGACCTGTGGCAGACACCGGTTTCCTTCCTTGTACTGGAAATCCTCAGGCACCATTCCGCTTGCTTGCAGGTGATCATGAAGTCAGAAGACAGGGAACCTCGGTGTCCCTGCAAACAAGATGCTGGGAATGTCGGCCATCAGGTCAGGGCAGGAAAGAGGTGGTCAGGGAGAGAAGAACCCTGCGCTTGGACACCAAGGGGTGTCCCTGTGAGCTTCCCACAGAGTGACAAGTCCTTGGCCATCCTCGCCTCGTAACTGCTCAACTCCAGTTTAGGGCCCACCCAGGTAATTCTGGACGATCATCAGATCTTTAATTTCTGCAAAGACCTTTTTTCCCAAATAAGGTCACATTTACAAGATCTAGGGTGTTAGCACACGGACTTTGTTTTTTGGGGGGCGAGGGGCAGGGGCTGCAGCGGGGGAGGTCCTGTGAAACCCCTTGGAGGGGAGAAGCCTCCTGAGCTGGCCTCATTCCGGAGCTGTTCGTGGCTGGGCCTGTGTGTCAGCCAGGGGAGCCACGGAGAGGGCACCGGCTTGGATGGGTTCCCGAGCTGCAGTGGGTTTTTGTTGAAGCCTCTTTTTTTTTTTTTTCCTTTCCCCTCTGGACAGTGTGTCTTTTATTGTTTTGCATTTTCCCCTTTTGTTTTGGGGCTTTCTGCCCTCTTTTCTGGAAGGTGCACCGATGCCCGGCTCTGTGGTTATTTTTTGCCTAACAGCTGTGTTTCCGGCGAGCAGCTGAGGGATTCTTCTGACTCAGCAGAACGGGCGCCGTATCTGTCAAGAAGCCATTCAGGCAGGGCTAGAAATAAAGGAGCCGTTCCTCCCCTCCCCTCCTCCTTCCCTTCCCTCCCCAGTGCTACCTTTGGAGTCTCAGAAAGCACTTTTGAAAACCCACTTCCACCCGCCTGCTGTCTGGCTGGATGGCTGAAAGTGGCCCTGGGCTGGACCCTGGGAAGGAAGGTGGCTCCCCGCCCCGCCCGCCCTCCTCCTCGGTGGCTTCTGTCTTACAAGTTTCCCACAGGTCTGCACAGTGAAAGCACAGCCACCCGGGCCTTCTGCGGTTTCCCAGGGTGTGGCCACAAGCAGCCCTCCCCAGGCCCGGGTATGTCTGCTGGGGCCTCCCGGGTGTTCGAAAGGTAACAATGTCACCCCAAGGTTTGGGTGCAGCCACCCATTTCTGCCCACTGGCCTGCATTTCTTCCTGCGGAGAGGCACCTTGCAGTCCCACCTCAGAAGCAGAAAGAGAGTGACATGCCAAGGCATCCTCAGGGCTCTGTGCATGCTGGTACCTGCAGGAGACGCAGGGCAGAGGCAAGACAGCTGCGTGCTGAGCCTCGGTGCTGCTGTTCCGAGAAAGAAAGGAACAAATAAATTTAGATCCGTCCTACGCATCCTTTGCAGCTGCTTATTGACCAAACAGAAAGAGGCCCCCTGTTTCAACCAGGGCTTCTCAGATTTTTGCCTAGCGAGGTCTGCTGCCGCCCTCCCCAAGGGACTTTTGAAGGAGGGGCCCAAGTTCAAGTTCAGGGTGTGTGTGTGCTGCTTCTTGCCATCCTGAAACAAGATGGTGTCCATGCATAGCTCCAAATGGGCTCTGGCTCCTGGAATTTCTAATGTGTTTCTTGGGAAGTCAGAACATGGGAAAGGCTAGGGAGATGCGGCCACTTTATAGTTCCCAAAGCCTATTAGTCTAATGGCACCATTTGTGGAAATAAAGATCTCGCTGACTGGGCTTGAAGTTAAAAGACTGGAACAAAATGCTGAGGAGGTCCCTGGGGGACGAGGGACAAGCTGTGGACTCGAAGTCATTCAGGCCTGAGTTCCAGTCCCAGCTCCACCACCTCTGGGTACCCAGCTGTTTGCTCCGGTGGGAGATACTTGTCCTGCCGTTGAACTCTGCACCCAGGGGCCTTACCTGCTGAGGCCAGCAGAAATGATACAGGGTTGTCATGAGGAATAAATGACAGGGGGCGCCAGCTCTTCATAGCCCACTCCTTGGGGTGCCCTGAGTGACCCCGGGCCACGGTCATATCATCCCACCCGTCCTCCACCCTTCTCTATAAGACCCACAGCTCACCTTGCTGTCAAACGCTGAGCGTGAGCAGGTGGTCCAGACCTCATCACAAAGAGTCCCACACACCCCTGGCCGCTGCGATTGCTCTCTGGCTGTCCTTGGGACTCCAGCTGGGGTGATCAGGGCCAGCACCAGGAATTCTTAGGAAGGAGGAAATCTTTCCTCTTGGTTTCCAAGTCAAAGTTTAAATCTGGTGCTACTGGCGTTTTGTTGTATATAACAGAAGGGAGCACTGACCCCACAATGAAGCCAACGCAGAGGAAACCAAAAATGGAGAGATAGGTCCTGATGGTTATTTGCGCCCTTTGATTTAGCCATACCTGAAGTCCTAGCCTCTTGAGCTTGCCAGTTATAGGAAAACATTCCCTTTTGGGTTTAAGTTAACCCGAGTTAGGTTTCTGGTTCTTATAAGAAGAGTCCTAATAACACACTACTTAATAAATGCCTTTTTGAGTCTGAGCTGACCTGTGGTCTCATCCAGAACTAAGAGGCAGGCAAATGGCTGCTCAGAGCCACCTCCGGGATGGCACACTTTCTAGTGTGCTGATTCCCCCTGCAGAGAGGGAGACAAGATAGTGAGAGGGGGAACAATAATCTGAAAGGAAGGAGTTTGGGAGTAAAACAAGTGGGGCTTCCATTTCTTCTCTGTAATTTGGTAGCTCTGAAACCTTGGGAAGAAAACCTTCTCCTGGTGGGGTCTACTTTCTCACCTGCGGGATGAAATCATAACACCACACACATTTTGAGCTGCAGCATATGTAGGTAGCCGATTCTAGAGTCAGGGCAGAGGCCAGAGTGTATGTGGAAACCACTCCCCTGTCCCCACCAGGAAAATCAGTGCCATGAGTCTCAGCAAGTTGTCACAGCTTGGCCACTGACACCTGTTGCCACCAACCCTATTCCTTCAGCTGAGCACCAGGGAGAGAGTCACCGGGGTCTCAGAACTCTATTATATAGAAGATATGCAGTTTGGGGGCTGGAGGTGCAGCGCGGTGGTAAAGTGTTTGCTTAGCATGTATAAAGCCTTGGACTGGATCCCCAGCATTGAAAGAAAAATGCATTTTACGTGGTGTGTGTGTATATGTGTGTGTGTGTGTGTTTCCAGGGATCAAACCCAGAGCCTCATGCGTGCCAGGCAAGTGCTCCACCACAAAGCCATATCCCTAGCTCAGAAAAATACATTTTAAGCTCTAGACCTGTGATTGTCAACCAGGGGGATTTGTCCCCTAGGGACATTAGGCAATACCTGGGGATATTTGGTTGCCACAGCCAGGGGTGAGGGTGGATGCTATTGGCAACTAGTGGGTAGAGGCCAGTCATGCCTCTAAAAATCGCACCATGCACAGAACAGCCCCACCACACAGAATCATAAAGAAGAAGCTGGCATCCAAGGACTACACCAAAAGTGAGTGGAATATAGAACGAACCCTAATTCTTTGTGGAATTGGGGTTTAATATGCACTGCGGTTCAGTGCTCATTTCTGCCACCTGGAACCTATGGGCATCTGAGTGGGAGGCACCAAACCTACTGCAACCCTTTTGTCCCCTCTCCTTCTTTAGAGGTGGCTTGGGGACTATGTCCTTGTCCCCAGGCTGATGCACCCAACAGGCTGGGCTTCTCTTCTGGTTAGTGCACCCACTGCTCCAGGTCTCAGCTTCAATGCGGTTCACTTGGTTACCTCTTTCTGATGCTCCAGGGCGATGGAGCATCCCCATTGCGTATGTGAGCAGGACGCGGACACCTCGGAGCCCTCAGAGCAACCGTCACTAATTGATGCTTTGCAGGACTCCATCCTCTTTGCAAAGCTTGGACCCGGGGCACATGCGCCATGGAGTCCCACTTCTCAGCTGATGCCACGTGTTCACCATTAGTCGGTCCCTGGTCCTCTTGTGCCATCGTGAATTATTTTTCGCCTTTGTCACCTGGTCCCACTTCCCACCGCCTCCCACAAGCAGAGACTCCAGTGTTTTCAGAATAAATCTTTCCAGCCCACTTTCCAATGCTTATGAAACATAAAGTCTTGTTCTGTGACTGTGTATTTTAAATCGGTGTCAATAGGATCATGTCCTAAGTCGTGTCCTACTTTTCTCTTTTCCCACTGTTTTCAAGATCTGCCCACGAGGGTACAGGCCAAGCCAGTGTGTTTGGCATGAGCACCATCTGCCATGCATCACTCCATCATCTGCATGTATCATAGCCAGTCCCTGTCCTCATTGGCAAGTAGGTCACTTTGGGCCCCTTGCTGTGACAAACTTGGCTGCCACCAACATCCTTGCATGTTCCCTTATGAGCCCATGCAGAAGTATCTCTAGGGTACCTGGGAGATACTTACAGGTACAGTGACAGATCGTCATGGGTTAAATTGTGCCCCCCCAAAAGATATTGAAGTCCTACCCACTGTCACCTCAGTAGGTGTCCTGGTTTGGAAACTGGGTCATTGCAAGATGTAATTAATTAAGATGAGGTCAGAATGGAGTACAGTGGCCAATACGGCTGGTGTCCTATAAAAGAGAAAAGAACACAGGATAGAAACACACTGGAGACGGCCACGTGTGGATGGAGGCAGAGATCAGAGCTGCAAGCCAAGCAATGCCAAGGCTTGATGGCCATGGTCAGAAGCTAGGAAGAGGCAAAGAAGGATCCTACCCAGAGACTCAGAGAAGGCACAACCCTGCTGACATGAATGTCTCTGAACATTTGGAATTTAGAATTTTCTCCAATGATGAATACTAGTCGTTTGGTTCATGCTCTTATAGGTAAATATCCATCCATCCACCCAACCCTCCATCTACCATCCATCCATTCTATTTATTCACCGATCATTCAACCATCTACCCATTATTCATTCACCTATCCATCCCATCCATTCATCCATCCACCATCCATCCATTCAATTAATTCAATTTATCCATATATCCATCTATTGTCAATCCATCCATCATCTGTACATCATCAACTATCCATCCATCATCTATCCATCCACCCATCTACTTATTCATCCATCTATTCTATCCATTCACCTTTCCATCATCCATCCTTCTATCCATTGTCCACTCATTTCATCCACCCATCCATCTACGCATGCATTCTTTTTTCATCTACCACTCATCCATATCTATCCATCATTCATTCACCTACCCATTCCATCCATCCACCATAAACCCATCCAGTTAATTATTCAGTTCATCCATATATCTATCCATCACCAATTCATCCACCAATTATCTATCCATCCTCTATCTATTTACCCATCTATTTATCCATCTATTCATCTATCCATCATCTACCCTTCTATCCATCATCCATTCATCCATTCATTTCATCCATCCATCCATCCATTCTCTTTATTCATCTACCATTCATCCATCTATCCATCATTCATTCCCCTATCCCTTCCATCCATCCATCCATCATCCATTCATCCACTCATTTCATCCATCCATCCATCCATTCTCTTTATTCATCTACCATTCATCCATCTATCCATCATTCATTCCCCTATCCCTTCCATCCATCCATCCATCATCCATTCATCCACTCATTTCATCCATCCATCCATCCATTCTCTTTATTCATCTACCATTCATCCATCTATCCATCATTCATTCCCCTATCCCTTCCATCCATCCATCCATCATCCATTCATCCACTCATTTCATCCATCCATTCTCTTTATTCATCTACCATTCATCCATCTATCCATCATTCATTCCCCTATCCCTTCCATCCATCCATCCATCATCCATTCATCCACTCATTTCATCCATGCATTCTCTTTATTCATCTACCATTCATCCATCTATCCATCATTCATTCCCCTATCCCTTCCATCCATCCATCCACCCATCGCATCCATCCACTCATCATTCATCTACTCATCCTCTCATTCCACAGATCTTTGCCTTGGTGCTGGGATCACTGTAACAGAAAAGGACAAACAGGTCTTCTCCTTTGGAATTCATCGTTGGTGGGGAAGACAGACATTAAACTCATAGTTATGTAGTGCCCGGTGTGATAAGCTCTGTGAGTGGCACACGCAGTGCCCAGGACATCACAGGACGGAGAGGAGGACGCACTGCTGGGTTCTGGGTGTCATGGAAGACTTCACAGCAAAGGTGACACCGACCCTGGGGCTGGGGGCTGGGTAGGAATCAGTGGGAGGAAGCACGTGCAGGAGGACACCCCCCTGCCCAGGGCAGGACGGTGCACATGGTCTGAGGCGGAAAGCACGAGAAGGTCAGCCAGGCTAGATTGGCAGGAGGATGCGAGAATGAACCCAGAGACAGCTTCATAATCGTGTCAGACCCTGAGTGTCCCTCAGGAGTCTGGGCCTTATGGGGGGCCCACACCAGATTAGGAGTATGACTTAGTTCCACCGTCATGGTCCACTTTGAGCCAGCCTCCACTGTCTGCTGACTTCGGAGGGAAATCACCATTATTCCGAAATCCCACAAGTCAGTAACTAATGCCTGCAGCAAAGAGAGGAGATGATACATTTACCTGGTTCCAGTCTTTCTGGGGGACAAAGAATCACAAGGGGCTTATCTCGGTTGTCCTAGAGCAGGATTCTGTAATTATAAAGGTGGATTGCTACAGAGGGGGCAGCAAAGAATCAAGCAGTTAAGTCACCTATCAAGGTCAACAGTGACAGAGTGAGAGAAGCTGGGGTGGACTGTGGGCTTCCTACCTCTGGGTCCACTGCCAAACGCAGGCTACCCAGACCGGGGACAGATGGCTCTTCTCCATAACTGAGAACCCCATGGAGAGCTAATTTCTCCCAAGTAGAGCCACAGAGTCGAGAAGAGCACTTGAACTCAAGCCTCGTTGTGGGGGGAGCTGGGGTCCTGTCATGGAGACCGAGAAAACAATCAGCTGGCCATCATATTTCCACGTCTCTTGGGCTGCTCCTGGGGTCGGCTGGAGAGCCCCAATCAAGGCTGAGAGCGCCGGCCTGTAACATATCCAGGAGGACTGTCAATAATTGGGTTTTCCGGACACCCAGATTCACAGGCTATATCTTAGCGCCTCTCCATCGATTTAACTATTATTTCAGGTCCACAGCTCACAGCAAGGAGCCAGCCGACATACGCTTTCCTTCTGGTTTAGGACACCACGTTCCATTAGGAAAACCAAACTACTTAGAGGAGAGGTTGATGGATGAGCCTGACGTTATAATCTCGCTCAACAATTACAGGGCTGTCCTATTAGAGGGAGACACCAGTACACACAGAAGCCTGGGTAGATGAGCTCAGCCAAGTGTGAGCAGGAACCGGCAAAAAGAAAGCACAGACAGCAAGCCCTGGCTCCCAGCCCTCTGGGGAGCACCCACCTGCCTCCTCAGAAGCCCCGAGAGGACTGGGTTTCCTGTTCCTGACCTCATTTCAGAATCCAAACCCTGAAAATTAATTCCTGAGTGAGATGGTGGGGAAAATATAGGGCTTTAAGCTATGATCCCTGTCCTCGAAGAACTTTTAATCTACTTACGAAGATAAATTGGTAGATACAGATGATAGATAGATCACAGATAGGGAATACCTACATAGATCAATAGATCAATAGATGGATAATCAGTGGGCAGGAGGGAGCTGGGCCAGGTGAAGAAGATATCTCCCCTAGAGCCTTTGCAGGGAACACTGGCCCTGCCCACACCTCGATTCCAGATCCCTAGCTTCCAGAACTGCAAGAGAATATTTTTTTGTCGCTTCAAGCCACAGGGTTTCAGGTGTTTTGTTATCACTTGCACCATCCTTGGCAGCCCGATGTGTTCTCAGCATCCTCCTTTTAACCCAGCGCTCCAGGTAGTCCCTGCCAATCTGATCCGAGTTGGCACTTGGGAGGAAACCTACTTGCTATCCTGGTCGGGGAGTCTGGCCGAGGGAAGACCGGGGCAAGGTGGGACGCTCGGCTTTGCAGGCAGGTAGAATAGACATGAAGAGTACCTGGCGAGGTGATATGTTGAGATGGACCAATCAGTTGTTATTCATTTCCATCTCCCATCCAGGGACACTTAGCTGATGAAGAAGCACCAACCTGTGGACATTGGTGAGGTCACCCGAGGGCAGGTCCGTGGACATCTGCTTTATGGACGCACAACGCCGAACACCCAGGGGGCGCATGTGAGCACGCGCGCACACACAGCCCGTCTATTCTAGGCATGCTCGTTAGCAGCTAACTTTAATCATCCCTAACGCTTGCATCTCAAATACCAAGCACTTGGGTGTATGCTGTCTATGAACACACACCAAAAATAGTTCTGGGTAGACAAACGCACGCGCCCAGAGCCTGGCTGATTGCAATTTGAGTCCAGTGAAGTCACTGGCTCCTGGATCCCTTGGGTGCTGCTGTGCGGGGATGTTAGGACAAGACCAGCAGCTAACTCACCTGAACCGCCCCCAGCCGGCCACGTGCAGCTGACCCCTCCCAATGGAAAAGCCCCAATGCTCTGATGCACCCGCCTGGGGCTTGGCTCCTGTGGCTTCATGCGAGCACCCTCGCCCACCCAGGAGGCGGAAGTTCTCGCAGTTCTTGCATCTGCGGCTGCGGATTGTGGCATTTCACCAGGGAAGGAGCATCCACGGGAGAGAGAGGCTGATGGGCCTTTCGCCTCTGGCCTCTCCGGCTTCGCATCCCCAAGCCCAAAGCCGGCTGCTGATTCGATTTATTCCTGTAGACAAGGATAAAAGGAAAAATTATGAATGTGAAGCCTTCTTGCCCCCCACCACCTACAAGAAGGAAACCCCAGAGTCATTTAATAGCAGGTTGAAATGGTGCCCCCCCCCCACACACACACACAAAGATATGTCCACATCCCCGACACTCGGGAAACTCTGAATGTGATCTTATTTGGGAAGAGGGTCTTTTCGGATATAGTTAAGGGTCTCCAAATGAGATCATCCCGAGTGATTTGCCTGGGGGCTAAACCCAATGATGAGAATCCCTATGAGAGATACAGAGGGTTGGGGGGGGTCATTCAGTGGCAGAGTGCTTACCTAGCATGAGTGAGGCCCTGGGTTTGATTCCAGCATGACCAGGGGTGAGGGGGGTACAGGGCAGAAGGCCATGCGAAGACAGAGCCAGGGATCAGAGTGGCCACGAGCCCAGGAATGTCCATAACCCTCGGTTGCTGAACGAGGTGTGGACCCGAATCTCGTCTTGAGCCTCTGCAGTTAGCAGGGCATTGAAGTCGCCTCAATTTTGAACTTTAGAACAGTGGGAGGATGAATTCCTGTTATTTTAAACTCCCGAATTTTCAGCTCTGGGAAAGTTATACACATTTTTTACTGCACTGATGGAAAAAAATGGGCCAAGTAAAAAAAAATGTATTAGAGGAAAGGACATGGATGATAATAACAGTAACAACCATAACTCTCATTAATTGAGCACTTACTATGGGCCAGATACCTGCCCAAGTTAGAGTGGGACAGAACTCAGTGTGAACCCAGCTGTCAGAGTTCACAGGCTCAGCCAGCCCCTGCACTCCCAGGAGAGCAGAATTTATATTTGCAAGGGGAGCAGGGAGGCTAGATCTGAAGGAGACCCAGGAGGAATGTGAGAGAGATGTGGAGGCCAACGACCTTGGAGGTGAGATACAAAATTTCAGTTTTGTTGTTGTTGTTCTTGATTTTTCTTGAGATGGGAGCTTGCTAATTGCCCAAGCTGTCCTTGACCCAGTGCCATTCTTCCTGCTTCATCATTCCAAGAATCTGGGATCACAACTGAGTGCCACTGCACCCAGCCCAAAGGTTTTGCTTTACTTTATAAATAGAACCATTTTTGATGTTCCTTAAGAAGTTGGCAATGATTTAAACCCTGGTGAAGAGATTTTGTTTGGTTTTGTGTTTTCTTGTGGTGACACTGCAGAGACTGGAACACTCGGTACCCGAGTTAGGGGTTGGTAGGGGTTGGTAGGGGTTGGTAGGGGTTGGTACGGCTGCCTTCTCACTCGCTTGGTGATCACCCGCGGAAGCCCCTGCTCAAGCTTGATGACACACAGGAGTGAGCACCGGGCCTGCCTTGTGGGGCTCAGTTCCTGGGGTGCACCGCGCCCTGCAGAGGGCAGGCCTTGCGTTTGAGCATGGTTATGTGGGCCGTGGAGGGCCAGGTTGAGAAAGAGCCAGAACAGGCTCTGCGTCCCCAGGCTTCTGACCCTATCCAAGTGCCTGTTCCCTCTGACATTTAGCAGTTCATTGTCTGAGCGGATGAACCGATTCTTGATAAACTGCTGAGTACTCACGAATCACGCTGCTCAAGAAACACAGATTTAATTTTTTTTTTGGGGGGTCTAAGCTTTTGTTGGGGGGTGGGAGTGGAAACGGGGGTGGGGGAGGAGTGCCATCACTTGGTTGCTGTTCCTGAAATCTTATGACCTTGATGGAACCCTGCCAAACCCAGAGGGTTAGAACAGGCGTTCAGGAAATATTTGCCTAGACTATATGGACAGAGTTAGATTCTGTGCAGTTTGGGGACCACTGGGGAGACACATCTGGCATGGCAATGTGACTCTCCAGCCAGTAGAAATCTTGAGAAGATCACCAGCTATGGTCAGAAATCATTCTTGGAAATCCTTAGAAAAACATTACACCAGAGGCTGCTGTACTTTGCACCACTCAATTCAGCACAGCTGGGTTTTCTCCCACATTGGCCAAGGTCACCAAGCTCTCCTTTGGGCACCAGGCGAGAAAGTTAGGCACCTCTAGAGGCCATATTACAGTCATGGCCCTTTAACCCTGAAGATCTGTTGCAGGACCCTCGGTGGATGCCCCAGACCTTGGATGTACCAAGCTCTGTCTATACCATTTTTTTCCCTCCCTATGCATATGTACTTAGAATAAAGTTTAATATGTAAATTAGGCACTAGAGATTACCTACACTATCTAATAATAAAATAATACAATTATAACAAAGTAAAAGTTATTTAAAAGTTGTGAACTTTCTACTTCTAGAATATTCCATTTGATGTTTTCAGACCACGGTTGACCGTCAGTAACTGAAAATATGGAAAGTGATAAGGAGGGAGGACCCTATATGGAAATAACAGGTATTTCAACACCACACCCATGTCAGGACTGAGAGGCATGTGGAAGTGGAGATGTCTGAGTGGCCCCCAGATCCAAGCTGGAAGAAGAAAGTCACTTGCACTTATTAAGTCTGTCTTTTCTCTCATTATATTATTATTTTGCTGATTCCACGTTGAATTTGTATAACACAATTGCACAAGCTGTTAGAGTACTCTATAATGCAAATTTTTTTTTTCTAGAAAGTACTTGCCTTTTTTTGTGGTGCTGAGGATGGAACCCAGGGCCTCATGCAGGCTAGATAAGTGCTTGGCCACTGAGCCCCACTCTTGTCCCTAAAAGTACTTCCTTTCAACATGAGAGTTACATTCTGGCTGCTAAAACTGGGGTTGGGGAAATCAAAGTAGTTGCAATCTCTGATTCTTTCTCAGAATCCTGCTCGGCCAGTTTAACGGTCAGTCTGTGTGGCTCTCATGAGGGACTGCAATCTTCCTGCCAAGTTGGATCTTGTCCACAGTGATCCGGAAGCCAGCTTTTCTGAATAAATCACAACATTGTCTCATAGTTGGTGTAGTTACTCAAAAACCTCATCTTCTGCTGCTAGGTATACATGAGAGTTGTGGACGAAGTTTGCAATTTGCAATATTTTATTTTGTGTGGTGTCTCCCAAAAGGTACTCTGGGGAACACCAGGGCAGTCAGAATGTTCTATGAAAAACCATCCTGGTAGAAGTTTGGAGACCACCGGGCTCCTGGAGGTGCATTCGCCTAGAGGAGACATCCGGGTGACTGGCTGAGTGCGACATCAGCCAAGTGGCCCATGAAACTGTCCCCTTTGGTGCACTTTGGGGGTCAGAAGCCCAGCTGAAGAGATGGCCATGGTGGGTAGCCAGGACCACCCCAGGCTGCCGTATGAACCTGAGTTGGGAGATGGAGGACTAAGGTCCTCCTTTACACTGCCCTGCCCTGGCCTTTTGATTATCTCAAAGTGTCCAGAAAGTTTCAGGATCTGCCCAGGATGCTACTGAGAGCTGGGGAAGGGGAATGGGTACCAATAGGGTTCAGGACTGTCTTTGAAGGAAAATTGAAGCCTTTTACATTTATGTCCACTGGGCTCAAATACACCATAAGCCAGGTACCAAGAAGGCTGGGGAGCTCTTCTGTTTGAAGACCCCCGTAATAGGTTGAAGAGTATTACCCCCAAATCATGTCTCCTTGGAACCTCAGCAGGTCATCTTAGGAGGACGGGGGGTCTTTGCAGATGTAATGAAGGGGAGGATCAAGATGAGATGAGTCCTGTATCAGGGTGGCAAGCATCCCGTAAGAGACAGAGAGGACCCACAGAGATCAGAGTAGGAGCCCCGGGAAGGAGGGAGGGCTCTTGCCTGGCACGCGTGGAAACTTGGGGTTTATCCCCAGCACTGAGGAAGAGAGGAAGAGAAAGGAAAGAAGGGAGGAATGAAGGGAGGGAGGGAGGGAGGGAAGAAGGAAGGGAAAAGAAAAAGAAATAGAAATTGCAGTTTGGCATCCACCACAAAGAAACACAAGGAACTGAAAGAGGCAGAAGGGTCCTCCCCTTGATCCTTCAGAGGGGGCACGGCCCGTCCGCCAACAGCCTGATTTTTGGATTTCTTCCCTCCATAACTGTGGGAGAACCAACTTTATTGTTCTCTCAGGAGACTAATACGACCTTTGAGCTAGCGTCACCCATGGGTGGGACAGGATTCCCCACACAGACGGAAACCATTGAGGATGCGTCCTGCATCCCTGTCGATGTGAACTTCAGATTGCACCCAGGGTGGGTACTTAGCAAGAGCCTGAGTGACAGTCATGTGGAAATAGGGAGAGAGAGCACAGCTAAGGGGAGGTTTAGAGACCCCACACACTGCTAGAGGAGACAAGGTCAAGGTCAAGGTCAAGGGTGACGTCTCAGAACTGATCAAGAGCTGCTGCTGGGGCAAACCAGCAAGGACAGAGCCATGGGGACCAGATGTGCAGTGAGTCACCAGGACTGGACCTCAGGGGCTCAGGCAGCCTTCTCGTAAGGAGTCACCTCTGCCCAGGGACAGCACTTCTGTTCCAGTGGGTTCTTCATTACTTCCCATGCTGTCATTTAACTTTCCCAGAGTTCACATCTTAAGCTGTGTGACCTGTGATTCCTGGTTCTACCTCTCTTTGCCTCTGTTTTCCAATCTACAAAATGGGAGTAATAATTCGCCTTTAATAACACAGCGGGGATTATGTGAGACAATACGCAGAAGAGGCTCAACCCATTTTCTGCCACAAAGCAAATATTTGCTTTGTTAGTTGCCGCAGTCCGGCTGCAGCAAACTAACCAGGGGGTGACGAGCAACTTGTGTAGGTTGACACAGCAGGAGTGGGAGCCGTTTATTGTAGGACAGGAGGGGTATATATACATTCCACACAGCTTATCTTAATTAACATAAACTAGATACAGCAGTCAACCAATCAGGAATCTCCACACTTAATGGCTCGCTGGCGTTACTTCACAAACCACTCCCTCTGGCAAAATGCCAGGCGCCATCCTGACTTGTTTACAGACCCTAACAGTCAGTATTTGTTAGTGTTATTTCTGCGACGCTGTTTATGGCTTGTGCTCCCACCTACAGGCTTTGACGTATGTGCCTGGCATGTTGCTGCGTTCTTAACACATGACTTTAATTCTGACAGCCAATCACCCTAGGAGGAAGGAATCATCAATGTGATCGATTTACAAATGAGGAAACTGGGGCTAGGGGAGGGCAGGACATTTGCCCGGAGTCAGACGAAGGCAGGATTTAAGGTCAAGGTTAACCATTTTGAGAGCCCAGATGACCTTTTGCTCTGCACAGGTGAAAATTTTACCTCCAACACTTCAGTATCTATTTTATTGGGTATTAGAAAAATACATGTTTCCTATTTGCAGTAGCGATGTAAATTTTCCTTTTATAATACACTTATGCAGCAGCAGGATTCACAAGAGCCAAAAAGATGACAGGGGGTCAAGTGTCCATCAGTGGATGAGTGGACACACAAATCATGGCATATCCACACCATGGGGTGCATTCGGCCATCAAAAGGAAAGAAGTTCTGATTCATGCTTTGATGGGGAAGAACCTCAAAAGTATTACGCAAAGTCAAAGTGGCCAGAGACGAAAGGATAAATGTTATGTGATTCCACTTACATGAAATATCCAGAATTGGACAAACCCGCAGAGACAAAAAGCAGATCTGTGGTCCTCAGAGGAGGGGTGGGTACTGCTTAATGGTCAGTAGGGTTTATGTGAAGATGATGAAAATGTTTTAGAACCAGATGGAGCTGTGGTTATAAACTACCGTCAATCTGCAAAATGCCACAGAGCCGTTCACTTTCAAACAGTTAATTTGCTGGGCGGGGCAGCGCGTGGCTGTCATCCCAGTGGCTCCGGAGGCCGAGGCAGGAGGAACTCCAGTTCAACGCCAGCCTCCACAATTTAGTGTAGCCCTGAGCAACTCAGTGAGACCCTGTCTCTAAATCAAATATAAAAAGAGGGCTGGGGATGTGGCTCAGTGATTAAACACTTGTGGGTTCAATCCCTGATAGCAAAAAAAAAAAAAAAGTAAACTTTATGGTGTGCAAACTTCACCTTAATAAACCAAAAAGTAACTCGAGTTTGGAAAAGAAATTAATTTATTTAAAGAAAAATATAAGAGCCGACGGAGAGTGCAGCTATGGCCAAAATAATCATGAAGGTGGTATTTCGGAGATGGTCCTGGTAGGGATTCCCCCACTCAGGACACAGGGCAACTCCTGAAGGGCCAACTCAGTGTCTTCCCCTCTCTTTCCCCCACCCTGGGGCCAGCTCAGTGCTTAAGAAGTACTTATTGAGTGCAGCTCAGCCGGCTCAGCCCGGCTTAGTTAATTGAGTTAAGGCAGCTGAGTCTTCCTAAAAGCACCCACTGCTGGCCTGGAGGCAATCCAAGCTGGGGCTGTTGCGAATCCCACTAACTCAATCAGCTGCTGCAAGGCAGGCTAAGTGATGAGGCCCGTGCCTCTCCTTACCTGACCGCCTGTGTTC
The DNA here is from genome assembly GCF_048772815.1 of Callospermophilus lateralis. NCBI lineage: Eukaryota > Metazoa > Chordata > Mammalia > Rodentia > Sciuridae > Callospermophilus > Callospermophilus lateralis. Next base: position 154,505,670 of record NC_135305.1, on the reverse strand, counting down.
AGCTGGCACCTTAGCAGCCAGGCCAGTTCTCTCTCTGTAATCCCCTGCGTGGGGAAGGTGGAAGGAAGCAGGAACTTTCTGTCTCTGTGGCCCACACAGTCCCCATCCTAGCACTCTTTATTGCATCGGCCCCAGGAAGTGACACTAAGAGCTCATTCACGGACTCTGATTGCCTGGGTTTGAACTTGGCGGAGGACCTCAGCCAATTACATTCATCTCTCTGCACCACTTTTTTAATTTTTTTAAACCTGTAACAGGGAGATAATAACAGTGTGTACTGCGCCAGGCTGTTGAGCTCAAGTGCTCAGCGCACAGCTCCTGGGACTTTGGGAAGCTGTGATGGTCAGCCTGGGAGTGCCTGGCGGGGGGGGGGGGGGGGGGGGGGGGGCTGTGCTTCCCACACTGGGAGGAGGACAGAGCACTTGTTTATAAACATGTCCTACAGGACAGCACAAGCCCTGCTTGCCTTCTCCTGGAAAGTGAACTCAGGGGAGAGAAGCAGGAATCGGCTCTTCCTCTTCATTCTGGAGTCCCCAGTGGCTGGCTGCCTGGCTGCAGTACAGGGACCTGGAGACCAGTCTCTGCCCACTCCACACGCAGGGCAGCAGATGAGATTGGAGGGGCAGCTCCTCAGGTTCTGGAAAAAAATCACTGATTTGCAAGCTTCAACAATCTGGGGACCCCTTTGTTTAAGTAGACAAGAGGCCTGTTTAAATAAAAATAGACAATCAGACATAAGAATCATTAAGTAGTTGGAAGAGCGGGGGAGACTCTCATAGCCAAGGTCACAGGCCCCCATCCTCCGTGGCGATCTTCTCTCCAGTCCCCCGACAGAAGCTCATTTTGAAAAATACAGACTGCACTGAATTCATGCAGGAACAGCAGGGCTGCAAGCCCAGGATGGAGCTTGAGGTCTCCCAAAATGCTCTCGAGGAGCGTGAGAAAGGTGCAGAGTAGAGCAGATAGCCCACTCTTAGTGATGGGGAGACAGGAGCTTAGGATGGACAGAAGGGCTTGGTGCCTACCCCGCCTGTGCTCCTCCTCCTTCTGGTAAAAACACCCTCATTTTCTCTGGGGGAACTACTCCCACTGTCCCTGTGCTTTGGCTAGGCTCTGGCCGTGTTGGGAGCCTGGTGCTAGGGTCATTCCGCCCCTTCACCTCAGTCCCTGGTTCAGGATTGCAGCTGAACCTCTCAGAGACCTCCAGACCCAACCCAAGTTTACAGAAGCAACCAGGAGAAAGACTGGATTTGACTCTGGAAAGATGTAAAACAGGTAGGGAGAGCCAATCTAAACATGCAGCCAGAACAGGGAACAGGAGAGACAGAGAGTCCTATTCCTGAAGATTTACAGTCCTGGATCCAGTCATGCCTGAGGTTCATACAGCTCCGGCTTCTCAATTAAATCATCTACTACATCTTCCACCTGGCTTAAGTCCACGACTGTTAGGATTTTATCATGTTGCAACTGAAACCTTGTGACTAATACACAGAAGCAAATTATTTAACCTTTTTTAAGTTTCCATTTTCTCTTCTACCACGTGTGTCTAAAAAATCTATAACCCTTACCTTTCAGCAGATCTATAAACACATAAACACACATATCTGTAACAGCAAGACACGGGCAAAAGTGGTATTTTGAATATTTATTAATTTTAAGGAAAATCAAACAAGGATTGGTTCTCAATCCTCTTTACTCTCTAAATGAGAATGAAGAGGACCCTAGACAAAGCAGATGTTCATTGCAGGTGGGCATGAAGACGTGGGAGGAGGCTGAGTATTTGTTCTCCAGAGCATGGTGGGAGGTGGGGAAGCATAGGAGGCCCCTGTTTTGGACTTTTCAATTAGAGGAGGAGGGTCTGAAGGTGGCCAAGGGTCCAGCAGTCCTGCAGATGAGGTTGGATCAAAAGAAACCTCCAAGATCATACAAGCCTCTAGGCTTTCAAGGTCAGAGACCACAGGAGCAGCCGAGGAGCCCAGGCTGTAAATAATGGGCGACCTCTCCAACAAGGCATTGCAATTCACAGCCAAGTTCATGGGCACAGCCAAGTCCTCCCCAGACAGAGATGGGCTGGGAGTACTGTTCTGGGGGACTGCCACCTTGGAAGGCCATTGTGGTCTACTCAGGAACCCTCAACAGCAGGCCCAGGGCTCTCCCGATCTCAGCTGGGGTGTCTAAATACCACCAGGGGGGATATCCCACGGAATTTCTTGCAACTACTCAAACGTTTCATTTCCCATTGTTGCCAGCCCCTGTCTAGAGCCTCAACTGTCAAAGCTGCAGCAGATACAGGCTGCCTCCCCCAGGATTCCACCCCCCAGGATTCCACAGCGCTGGCTCTGACTTCCCCTCCCTCCCGGGAAGCTAGTGTTGGCAGGATATGGTCTTGGCCAGGGAATAAGGTCTGTTAGTCAACTAGTGAGGCAGAGGAGTGAATATGGCTGTGCTCTGCCCAGGCTGCTGGGGACAGCTCTGTGCCATCAACCTAGTCGGTATTACAATCATAACCACCAATACCTACATCTGTGCAAAGAAACTCCTCCCCAGGTCTGAAACAGTTGACCCAGACAGACAATGTAGCATTAACTTGAATGTAAAGATGTAAACTTGAATCATGTTTTCTTCTTTTTTTTTTTTTTTTTTTGGTCTTTTGATACTAAAGATTGAACCCAGGGGTACACTCAACCACTGAGCCGCATCCCCAGCTCTTTTTTATATTTTACTTAGAGACAGGCTCTCCCTGAGTTGCTAAGTGCCTTGCTAATTTGCTGAGGCTGGCTTCAAACCTGAGATCCTCCTGCCTCAGCCTCCCGAGCTGCTGGGATTACAGGAGTGTATCACCGTAATGGGCAAATTTTGTTTTCTTGACTGGGGATGTTTTGAAGGCATTCTATGTTGTAGATCCTATAAATATGACAAAAAAAAAAAAAAGATAATCATTCTTGGTAATTGATTGATTATTGAAAAGCACCTGTTTTAAAGCAAGTGGTTCACTGGGCATTTTGGTGACCCATATACAAAGAAGGCGTAGCTGCTTGTCCACAGGAGCCTGTGGTGTAGAGAAGGCCGAGACCAAAAGGAAACCTGGCCCATGAGAGGGACAAGGAGCTTATTCTAGGGATGATGCGCTTCGGGTTGAGTAGAGTTGCCAGGCAGTGAATGTGGCTCATCACTAATTCTGCAAGGTACGACATGTTCACAGACCATGCACAAGGTCAGGCAAGGCTGGGTGCACAGGGCACAACCTGGAATAGTGACCATGCTTGTAAAATGTCCCTTCTGCAGAACCCTTGCTCTGCACCACAGAGATTGCCCTAGTAATGAGTTTAGTTATGTTGCTCTTCGTTCATCCATCCGCTAAAGCCACAAATATTTACTGAGCACTTAGGATGTGCTAAGTAGAGGCCAGGTGGTGGGGATAGAGAGGTGACTGAAATCCACCCCCTGCCTTGCTTAGGGAGCTCTCACTGGAGTGGGGACATGAGCCATCAAACAGGGGAAATAATAAAGATGTGTAGGGTACATCAGAGAACAACCCAGTGCACCTGTGAGAACCTGCCTGCCCCTGGCTACTGACCTTCCAATCGGATGCCAAGAGCTGGGTGGGCATGGGGTAGCAAAACTCCAGGGACCAACCAGAACTCCTCACAAAAAAAGATGTCAGAGAACGGTGCCGACTTCACAGTTTACACAGCACTCTCTTACATCCCCGAACACTTCAGGTCCTGCCAGCAAGACCCGGGAAGCAGTGTAGCAGCTGTTTTCTTCACTTCTGAGGGGAGGCGTCCAAGACTGGGAGTGACTGGCTGGCCTGAGGTCACACCAGAGAAAGGCCAGCGTGGCTCCTTTTTCAAAGCTGGAAACAAGGAGCCAAGCAAGGGGCCATTTTATTTTCCCACCGTCACATTCTGTGTCAGTCTTCAGGAAACAGAAGTGCAAAAAACTCTGCTGGAAGAAAAAATAAACACCTTTGATACACCGCTGGGTCTCTCAGAGTAGAGACGGGGTTGATTTTAATAATCCAAGGCATTCACCGTCTCTTCCCACGCACCCCTTTCTGAAGTCAAAGAACTAACAGTTATGGACATCTGTCCGGAAGCCTAAGGGGCCAGTATTAAAACTCCCATTTCCCAGATGAGGATACTGAGTCCTGGACATACTCAATTCCTCTAATTTGCTCATCTGATGCCAGGACCCGCGGAGCCCCTGCTGCCAAAGCCTGGTCCCCAGGGTGGCCTCAGGGAGTCAGGGCCGCTGGAGGATGGGGGAGGTGGCCGGCCGGGAGGCAGGGCCCAGGGGCTGAGGTTGCCACGCTGCCCCCCGCCCAGGCCGCCCTTCCCGCCCACTTTTTAACACGGTGGCATCCTGACAGAAACCCTTGTCCTCTTCCTGCGCTGGCCCTTCCTAACACAATAAATAAAGCCTTCGAGTAACGTGACCCGAGCCAGGCAGTAAATGATGGCACTGTCAGTCGTACACGACTGTTGAAACAAACACAGGCTGTAATCATCGTGCTGTACCGGGAGGAAGACATTTGGCAAATGAGATTCCATTTTCACATTGGTTTGTGCTGAGCATATAAATTTCCAGCGGGCCGGCCGGCGTCGGGGATGTGTAATTGATTGCCTGCATTATAATAAACAAGCCGTGACAGGTGATCATTCATCATACTCGGCTGAACGTCCCGGCGCACCCAGGACCGAGGACGAGAGGGACCGCGCGGCGCGGAGGAGGGACCTGGGGGAGGGGCCGGAGCCACCGCGGGTTCCCGACCGACCGCCAGCCCGGGCCGGGCTCGGGAAAGTGAAAGCAATTACTATAATTCTTCTGATTATCTAATTTGTTCTTTCTGGCCTTGGTGAGGTGACCCTCCCCCACCCCACCCCCACCCCTCTCCAACACAGGAGGTCCCCCACGGGGCCTCGGGAAGGAAGGCACCGGGAACGCTCCTTCCAGGATCCTGCACGCGAAGCGGGGGAGGGCGGGGTGGGGGAGGGGGGAGGGGGAGGGGGAGGGGGAGGGGGAGGGCGGGTGGGGGAGGGGCCGCGGCTAGTTGTAATCCGAGTAGACACGGCGCGCGGGAGGAGGGGGTGCGCGGGTGCGCGGGTGCGCGGGTGTGCGCAAGACTTCGCCTGGCTTCTGCACTACCCTGCATCTCATCGAACGCATAGGGACCAGGGTCTTTTTAAATTAAAAATAAATAAACAAATAAATAAATGTAAAGGGTGTTTGAAAAACAAGTGAAAAGTTCCTTTTATTGGAGAAAAGGACAGGATCCAAGTGGGCGTCAGATCTGGTTCCACCAGGCGGTCATCCGGTGCTCTCGGTCCTCCCCCTCGCTCCCCCGCCCCTAGCTCCCCCCCACCGCCGCCCCAGCCCCTCTCTCTCCCTGCCTGCCCTTGGCCCCTGGGCTGGGGGTCGAACGGGAGGGCGGAGAGGCACCCTCCTCTCCAGGCGCTCCCACCGAGGCAGGCGCGAGGCGGAAGCACACCGGCGGGTGGAGGGCAGGAAGACGAATGAAGAGCTCTCCAGCCAGACACGCGTTAAACAGTACTCACATCACGCACAAGCCCGGCCCTCAACCAGGGGGTGAGTGGAGAGGGCGGGCGGGGAGGGGCTTGTCTCAGACTAGTTCCTCCAGTTCCCACCCCGCCAACTTCCAGCCGCCCCCGTTCCCCCCGAGAGCACCCCTCGTCCCCGCCCGAGTGCCCCGCGCTGGGCGCAGGTGGGAGCCTGCCACCCCCGAGCTGGGCGCCGAGGGGCGTGGCCTGCGCTAACACCGGGGGCGGGGCCCACGCTGGAGCGGGCGGGGCCAGGGCTGCGCTGCCACTCCGCTCGCGCCGCTTCCTGGAGCCTCTGGTTTCCACCGGAGCCGGCACCTTCCCTCTCTCGCCTTCCAGATGACCGTAACGCGACGGCTGGCAGAGGATCCGCTCCAGGAGCCGCCTTCTGAAAGTCGTGCCGCCAGCCTCAGCAGTGCAGGGCGCTTCCTGACCGGAGGGTGCTGTCCTTGAAGGAGGAACAGCTCAGTTTGGTCTCCCGAGCATCCCTGGAGACGGCCAGCGCAGGTGCGGCTGTCCCCACATGGCTGTCTCTTTCCATCGCCACACAACCACCTCCGAAGTGCATCCTAGGGTCCTGATTTCACAGGGGGAGAAACTGAGGCACGCAAAAAAGGAACTTATTCTCTGGAGGTCGAGCAGCGAAAGAAATTAAAAATTGAGGGCAGGGCTGTGCCAATGCGGCATCCCTATGGATACACGTTTTCTTCCTCCTGATCCCATAAAGTGCGCGCACGTGCACGAGGGCGAGGCGTAGAGCCTTTTAAGATGACTGCTCCCCACAAGCCCTCTTGATTTTAATTGCCCCTTGGGCTCAAATCTGCCCATGCCCCCCCCCCCGTCTCCTCCCCCGAGTCACCTGTCTCCCTCCCACGTCACTACTGCTGTACCTTAGTGCAGTTCCTGGCCCCATCTGTTCCTTGTACATTGTCCTCAGCATAACCACCACCCAGCTGCTCCCTGCCTCCACCTTTTTAAAGAATGATGGTCAAAATATGCCTAACATAAATTTACCCTTTAAAGTGGGCCACTCAGCAGCATTGAATATTGTCATGTTGTTGTGCAACCATCACCACCAGAACGTTTCCATCACCCCACAGGGAAACATATTAATACGGTCACTTCCTGTTCTGCTGTCCCCCCAACCCTTGGCAACCACCAATCTGCTTTCTGTCTCCCTGAATGTGCCTGCCTGTTCTGGATATTTTATATAAACAAAATCACCCCCAAATATGAGCTTTGGTGCATGTCTTCTTGTATTTAGCATGATGTTTTCAAGGTTCGTCCACGTTGTAGCACATGTCCATACTTCATTCCTTTTTATGGCTGAGTAATATTTCACTGTATGGATCATCTTGATGACCCATTTATCTGTTGATTGGCACCTGGGTTGTTCCCACTGTTTGGCTACTGTGAATGGACATTTATGGACAGCTATTTGTTGGCCCATCTGTTTCAGTTCTTTAGGGTGCACACCTCGGACTGTAATTCCAGGGTGATGTAGGAACTGCATTTAACTTGTTAAAGAACAGTCACACTGTTTTCCACCAGGGCTCTTCCATTGACACTCCCAACAACAGCATCCAATAGTTTGATATTTCCACACCTTTGTTAAGCAACACTTGATATTTTCTTTTGCTTTATTATAGTCAGCCTGGTGGGTGTGCCCAGCTCCATCTTGGGGTCCTCTGCCCCTGGTTCTTACTCTCCTGCATTTTATGTCCTCAAGTTGGCCTCTCTGTCTTACCAAAGACCTTCATAAACAGAGTGCCTCTGCCTGCCCTCCGTCTCCTGCTGGCTTCCTACCCCAGGTCAGAGCGCATCCCCTCTGTTGATCCGTAGCAGACCTAGAGACTTCTTTGCTTCCAATTGGGTCTCAATTTTACATTTCCTTGTGTGATCACTGATGAATGTCCATCTTCTTGACTTGTCTTATGACCATGGTCCCTCAGGGAGGGATTATTCGGGTTTTTTTTGCATCCCGTGTACCAATCACATAGCCCAGGCCCTGGGAGACTCTTAGCGCTCACTAAGTACTGGGCAGATGGGTACCTGAGCAATTAATGAGGTCCAAGTTTAAGTCCCAGGTCCTGGTGGGTTTCCTTTTGTTCCCTTTCACTGCCCACTAGGGCCAGCAAAGCCTGGGAAGGTGGGGAACTGAAAACCCACTTTGTAAGGAACTTGGAGACTGGTGGGGTTTTGGTGTGATTCTCACTAGCCACCCTCTTCTGGGTCATGGCGTATCTGGGCGTGGGATTCAGAGTCTGGCGTGGCTGAGGGCCCTCCTGCCCCCCATCACTGCAGGAGTTTTAGGGAGTCTGAAATACATTTGCTGGGTGCAAACCTGACCTCCGTGCGGCAGGATGATCCCTGTGTTTGCCAAACCATTAACTTTTATGTAATAACAACCACCATAACAAACTGCGTTTGCCCCACACACTCAAAAGTCACTGTTAAGGTCAGGACTGTGGGACTGTGTGAGATGAAAACCTTGTAAACGAGAAATGTAGTGGCCAGTTCTCTGTGTTTAGAGCTCTGCTCCTACAGATCCTGCAAATCCAAAGAGCTGAAAATAAAGAATTCAAAATTCTCGAGCTCCTTTCTTCCTCGGAACTACAAATGCTTCTGACCATCTTTATCCTGTGGAGTCACCAGCGGCCAGAGAGTGCCATGCCCATCTCCAAGACTGGGAAACAGAGACCCAGAGAAGCTGGGCATGGCAGCACACGCCCATCATCCCAGTGGCACAGGAGGCTGAGGCAGGAGGATTGCAAGTTCAAGGCCAGCCTCAGCAAAAGTGAGGCACTCAGCAACTCAGTGAGACCCTGTCTCTAAATAAAATACAGAATAGGGCTGGGGATGTGGCTCAGGGGTCGTCGAGTGCCCCTGAGTTCAATCCCCTGTACCACCCCCCCCAAAAAAAAACACCAGAGGCCCAGAGACAGGCAGTGAGTTTGCCAGCCCCCCACCCCTCAGTAAGGCTGCAGCTGCTCCTGCGAGCGCCCCTCCCATCTATCCTTCTAGCCCATGAGCTCTCCATTAGCTTGATTAGGACAATTGATTTATTCATTCTTAGAGGCTGAGAGAGAGAGAGAGAGACCAACATGCCATTTGTGTGATATAAATATCCCTGGAAAAAGCTAAAAAACATTGTGTCATACATATTTTCTTGATACCACAGTCAATCACACATGTCTGCCCAAGTGCATAGTTCGTCAACCCAGGGAGGTGGGGGAGAGGAGCAAAATGGGGGTGGGGCTCAGGAGAGACTCCGCTCCAGAAGGCTCTTCCCAGTGTAGTGACTTTTGCCAAGCACTAGAGACACACAGCAGTGGTTTTATATATATATGTATATTAGCATTTTGTCTTTGGAGAACTTTCTAGAAATCTGAGAAATTCAAGGTTGATCTGGGTAGGAATAATAGTAGGCTGGGCTGCCAGGGTGCTGGGGACACCTCTTCCACTGGCCAGTTCCCAAATAAAAAAAAATGGGTTGTCAGGTTCTCACGCAGTGTCCTCCTGGCCTCCCGGAGGACTGGGGTGGAGGATCTGTCTCTCCACGTGGCTGGCTGCCCTTGGCCCATCCCTACACTCCCACCATCAAAAAGCCTTTAATCCCAGTGATTCCTCTGTCAGGAATTTAGCCCAAGGAAATCATTAAAAAGATCATTTCGTTACAGGATGTTCCTCACACCATGTAGATTACGGTGAAAGATTAGAAGCAACCTTCACATCCAACCAACCATTGGCAATGAATAAGTGGATCATGTGGTTCTTCTTTGAAAACCCTGTGCTTGGATTTTAAAAGGAAAAAAAAAAAAAAAAAAGATGGGAAGGAAATGAACCAAGGGTTTGTCTTTGGGGTGGAAATATAGATGATTTCTTTTTTCCCTGAAATAAGTTTGTTTGGGGATGATCTACTCAAAACCCTCTTAAATTTGGTCGACTGTCTTTGGAAGCTTAACAACGTCACCAAGATGTGGACATACTCCAGGAGACACCGGCCCCTGAACCCCCACTGGAAGGGACGGTTCCCAACTCTGAGTGCCGGGACATAAGGTGGATTAGTGGGTTGTGTGTTTTTCCCAAAGTCAAGGAGAGGAAGGTGCAGTGGACATGACAGGCACTCGGGAGCCACTGGAGATACCTCAACAAGAAAGTCACAACCAATTCCACCTCAGACCAAGTAAAACCTGCCCAAGAAGCGAATGAATCTGGGGGCTCCAACATTCTCTCGGGGAAGGATCTGATTTCATGGGATTTGGGGGTGGGAGCTTCTGGAGAATCTAGAACTCTAGTCCTGCCAGAGGTCTTGAGATTTGCCTTCATTCTGCAGATAGGATGATTTCAGCCCAGAGTCCCATGGATCTAGTCCCACAGCAAGATGGCGGCCCAAGTTGGTACTGGTAACCACGGGTCCATATTCCCAGCCTTGGCCTGACTCTCTGCCAGTCCCACCATTCATTCATTCATTCATTCATTCATTCATTCATTCACCTGCTACTTACTGAATACCTATTAGGAGTCAGACATACTAAGTGGTAGAGTAGAAATGAAGAGATTGATGACAATGGCACATAGTAGGTGCTCAATAAATGTCTGTGGAAGCAGGAGAGAGAGAGAGAGAGAGAGAGAGAGAGAGCTCCAGATTCAATGCTGAAACCACCACAGACTTTTATGGGAAACCACCCTTTGGAGACAGGAACCCGTCCTCTGCAGGCCCAGGCAAGACGACGCTTAAGACCAAACCAAAAAAAAAAGACTTCCAGTTACAGCATTGCATCCATCTCCTGTATCGAACCCCTACCATGGGCCAGATCTGGGATGAAATATTCTGCTGTTTTTCCACAGGTTACAGATTAACCCCCCACCCCCATGGGCAGAAGCCCCCTGCAGAATGGGGGGATGCGCTGGCGAGCCCCCCAGGAAGGACGGATTGGTTAGCTCCTCTGGACATTGCTGACTTCTTTTCCTAGGTCCACAAGTCCTGCTGTTTTGCACACAGACCTCTGGCCAGGGCCCAGCGCTGGTCCAGGAGGGAGGGCCAGCAGGAGCCACAGGCAACCAGACACCCGGCAGTCCTGCCCTCTCCACTTCCCCTACCCACTTCTTCCAGCTCCTCAGGCCATTTCCCCTTGACGTTGCCAAGTGGACGTCAATCCAGAGGCCCGGCTCTGGTCTCTGAGAAACCCCCAAAGAACTTGGCAGAGCCTTTGGGAGGGGGGGTGCGTGGGGAAGGAAGGGGAAAGAGGAATAAGAGAAAGTCCCACGTGGTTCCTCTCACCGTGCCCCGGATGGAAGGGGAGAGGAGAAAGTTCCCCCAGAGCTCCAGGGAGCTGGCCGACCGCTGTTGGCAGGGCTGGGGCTGCTCTTGGCCCCAACCTGCCCTGAGCAATACAGAGCGGCTCACGCTCTTGGAATTCGCTCCCTTAGAGATTCACGCGGCAACTTGGCTTCGGAAGACAGTTTTTAAAAGAGAGAAAAGAAAAACCACTAAAGTCACCAGTGAAGGGCGCACCCCCAAATTCCCCAGAGCACCACCAGGGCTGGATGGGGTGGAGGAGAAACTTCCCAGAGCTCCCTCCAGGCAGGACTCTGCCAGCTGCAGACTTCCTAGTGGGGTTCCCAGGGAGAGCAAGAAGCCGAGATCTGGAAAGTGCTAATTCAAATGCTGTCCCTCAACTCCCAGGCTCTGCCGAGAGGTCCTGATGAACAGTGAGGTTCAAGGCAGAATCGAGTTATGGCTTTCTGTGGATGCAAGAGGGCTCAGCCCTGAGCCGCCAAGGACCTGCCCGGGGGCACACAGCTCAAGGGCAGGGTATGGAGTGGGAATCACCGCAGGCTCCTGAGACTCCCCGGCCTGGCATTGACCACTCCACCCTCTGGTCTTTATTCATGGCTTGATCCCCATGTGCCGCCATATGGAATCCGACCTGGCTCTCCCCAGCGATTCAGGAAACCTGAGCAGTCATTCACTCAACCACAGAACCAGCTCCCACAGCAACCTGGGGAACTTCCTTTGCCACTCTGGTGAGTGGCCCTGGGTGCTTCCGGGTAGAGCACACAGGTGGACAAGTACCCCTAATCAGTAGGGGTCCCTCACCTGGGGTCTTCAGACTCCAGGATGCCTCGGCAGAATTCCAGGGCCCGAGATTTTAGCTGGGGAGGGGGCGGGGGGGTGCTGTTTTTTATTTTCTCTGACCTCTGACCCAAAGAAAGCATTTTCTGCTGTCTGAACGTAGGTGACAGATGGCGTTAGCAGCACCTGGGACTTGAGCATCCACGCCAATCACAGAGACTTCCGGATCACTAATGGCTGCTGTGGACATATCAAAATGTCTGTGCTCCTCGCGATGTAGAATCGACGGTGGCAGACCCAGGAGCAGCTGGACCTTGTGCCTAACAGGGCGTGAAGGAACGCACAGGTTCCCGTTTCATGAACTTGGTTGTGAACACTTTCATATCTGCCTTACAGTGTAACTGGTTTCCCTTAATCCTATGGGCATATTTTATGCCTTGAAAAGCGTAGTTCTGAGAGGGGGCCCATAGGCGCCACCAGACTGCCTAAGGGGTCATGTCCCATGCCAGGAGAACAGACACAAACCTCCTTCTCTCTTTTTTTTTTTTTGTGGTGGTGGGGACTGGGGATTGAACTCAGGGGCACTAAACCATGGAGCCCCATCCCCAGACCTCTTTTGTATTTTATTTAGAGACAGGGTCTCACCGAGTTGCTTAGGGCCTCTCTTTTGCTGAGGCTGGCTTTGAACTTGAGATCCTCCTGCCTCAGCCTCCTGAGCTGCTGGGATGACAGGCGTGGGCCACTGAAGCCGGCTAAGCCTCCTACTCTCGAAGAGTTTGCAGTGTAATAGGAAAATGAGACGAGTGCACACACCCATGTATAATATGCACTCTGAAAAGTAAAAGGGGAAACGCTTTGAGGACAAAGAATTGCTTTTTTTTTTTTTTTAATTCTTATATACACAGCACCCAAAACAGTGCCAATAATCAAGAATGGCACCTTGCCAATAAGGAGTGCGTGTGCTCCACCACCTCCACTTATACTTTGAACCCCTTAAAAAGAGGGGTCTCGGGTGAGTAAAAATCGCCTTTCTGTGCCCTGACCGTCCCGTCTGGAAGATGGGCTTCATAAAACGCTTTCCTTGACACAGTCGACACAGACGGACAAGGTCTAAAGCTCCTGTGGGCCTGGGTAGCTTGGGCTCTTCATCTGGGCGGAGGAAGGTCGGCTTAGCCTGACAGGGAAGGAGGGCTGCCCTCCTGCTTCTGGGTTCTCTGGGAAGTGGGGTGACGGAGGTGAGTTTTCCTTGGACTGGAAATCGCTTCGTTCATTCATTCTCCATGCTATTCTTTTATTTGGTGCTGGGGATTGAACCCAGAGCCCCATGCTGTCTGCCCCGCTTCGTCTTCTTTCCAGGACTGGGTTGACCCTCCCTGGCACAGACGGGTTGAGGTGGGCTCCGGTTTTCAAAATGCCCACCGACCCCCCAACCTTCTTCCCTGCGCCACCCGTTCTGAGAAAGCCGCCTGCAGATTCTCCTCCTGGGGTGGAGGTGAGTCACCCCACAGAGCCCACATGGGGTCATGGCTGAGTGACCACCCGAGTGGGTCTGCGTCCCTTGCATGCCCCTCTGGTGGCGGAGCCGCCTCCACGGAGAGAGCGTGAGCTTCCTTCGCGGGAGTCGGGTTGGCGTGGGCAGAGGGAGGACGGGGCGCTCAGGTCCCTGGGCCTCCGGGTGGAGGTGTGCTGGGGACGGGCATGTGCCTGCCTTAGCTTGCCAGGGCGCTTCCCGACTCCCTCTCTGGCTCACACATTTGCTCGGCAGCGAGGGCTGGCGCGGACCTGGGACAGCCTTTGAAGGGATCCAGCCAACTGAATTTAATTAGACCGCCTTCCAGAGGCCAGCAGCATTGTCTTAAGAAAGCCATACAGCTCCTAAAACGTCCCCCGAGACTCCTGCAGCCCGTTTCCTGTGCTGCAGACTGCTGTCCGAAACTGCCCGTGGGGCGGCCCCTTTGATGATGGATCCCGGTGACAACACATTTTTTTTTTTTTTTTTAAGCTAAGTCACTGTCTCATCTTGCCCAGGAGCACTGTGACCTCCCCCCACGCCCTTCACACTCCTTTTGTTCTAACTTCCCAAAGCCAAAGTCATAAGGCCTTTATCTTCTCCAATTGGTCTCTTGGATGGTCCCAAAGGCCACCATCCCAGAGAGTCCCACTCCCACCAGCTCAATATCTGGCCAGCCTCAGACCCGGGAGCCCAGGGAGCCCAGTGCTGCTTGTGAGATCACACTACGTGGGAAAGAGGTGGCTTCCGAGTACACCTGTCCATCATTCTGCAATCCCGGAGTCCTTATTATGCGCCTGGGGTCGGGGACCTAATGGTTAACAAGAGAACATGGCTCCCTCCCACCTTTGTGGCGCTTTCTCCAGTCAAGGGAGAGCTCGATGATAAATACATAAGCAAATAAAGACACAAAACAGTTACAGATTGTTATACGTGCTAAAAAGAAACAGATGGCCAGAGGAGAGTGTAGGGATATTCTTAGATAAAGTCAAAGAAGAGCTCTCTGAGAAAGTGACATTCAAGCTGAGAGCTGAAGGAGGAGGAGACGGAGGCCACCAGGGCCAGAATATTCCATGGCAGCAGGAGAAGCAAATGCAAAGGCCCTGGGGTGGGGAGCGCTTGGCAAGAGCTAGGAACTGACAGAAGGTCAGTGTTGTTGGCGTGGAATGAACAAGAAAGACAATGTAGGAGAGAGAGAGAGGCCAACAGAAGTCCCTGCTGGGCTGTCGAGTCTTGGGATTCACTCTAGAAAGATGAGGAAGGGGAGTGGAATTTACACGATAGGTGCTCCACCCATGGATTAATTGAGTGAATGAATGAATGAACGAATGAATGAATAAATGACTTCTGTACTGGCATCCACCTTGGTCTCCCCACCTCCTGTCATGCTAGTGCCCGGCTTATACAGACTTGCCCAGTAGATTCACTAGCCGAGGGCCAAGGCCTCCCCACTTTCCAAAGGGGAGACCCCAAGTTCCTCCCCCGACCTCAACAGCTCAGAGCGCTGTCCGTCATCCACCAAGGGCATTCCCCTCCCAGACAATCGGATGTCCTGACCAGCTTCTGCAGGCTGCCCCCGGGGAGCCATAGCCACCTGCTGGGAATGGCCCCTGAGGTTTGGTGTGTGGGGAGAGGAGATGCCCGGGGTGGGTTGATGAGTGTCTGCACCCAAGTTCCACCCACACCCAGCACCCAGCACAGTACAGGCCCTTAACAAAAGCAATAAATAAATAATGGTCATTTCCAGGCCATACACCCACCACACCCTCCAGGGGTCCTAATGGAGTACAGCCCGTCCTCACCGAGGCCCCACCTCTTCCTGACAAGTAATAAACTTAATGATACCTTGTGGATCTGCTGCACCTTTCTTCTGAAGAACTCTTGGCTATAATTATCTCTGAATTAGATTTAAAAGAGGTCAGGGAGTGGGGATCCTGCCCACCTGTGCCCCACCCCACCCAACCCGAGGTAATGTCAAGGAAACTAGGAGCCTGCTGGGAGGGAAATGCCTGGCACCGATCCGTAAGCCAGGGGCAGGTGGGACTGGTACCCCGGACCTGCTCCTTCCTGAACTTGATCTGTACTAAACTCCTGAAATCCTTTCTGCCTGGAGGCACAGCAGAGCTTGCTCTTTCTGCTGAGGTCCTAACAGCCCCTCAGTTCTCCGGGTTTGAGGAAATCCCCTGGCTTGGAAGATAGCCACAGGGAGGAGAAGGTCTCTAATAGGTTGCAGCCAGAGCCGGGAACCTGCGGCCACCTGGGAACCTGGGTGTTGGGGTGAAGTCTCTGCTGCATTCCCCGGGGATGTGAGTCAGGGGCTGGGGTAGGCTTGGGGCTGACCCACAGACCTGGACGCATCCACCATCCTGGGGCCCAGGGGGGTGAGAGGCCGTACCCTGGGAAGGAGCCTGGGTCCCTGGGAAGCCCCCTGACCCGCGCTGGCTCCAATTAGCTGACTAAGGCGAGGAGGGAGTGAGTGGGAGATTCCAGGCCCCACGGCCTCTCCCACTACATGCAGTTGACATCAGCCACCCTCTGCCTCAAGAGGCGACCAGGAGCACAAAGCAAAAGCCACAGATGGGCAACAGCTATTAACCCCCCATGTGGTGATGACCTCGTGACCTGGGCCCTGCAGGTAGGCACTGTGGGCTTTCTGAGCGACACCTGGAGAATTCTAGAGCCACAGGGCAGCTGGGGACTCATGGGCTCCTCGAAGTTGGGAACTGTGTGGTGCAAGGAAATCCCCTCCCACCCGCAGTAAACCAGATCCTCCGCCAACCTGGGGCCTGTGTGATCCGATTCAGGCTCTTGAGATAGGGCTGTCTGTGTGGCCCAGGTAGGACTTCTCTGTGGTCCACCTGTGTCCTCAGGAAGCTGACCTGCAGAGGCCAGGCACAACCAGATGCCACAAGCCAAGGAACAGCCAGAGCCACCAGACTGCAAGAGGCCAGGAAGGGTGCTCCCCTGGACTTCTAGCAGAAGTGGTGGCCCTGCTGACGCCGTGACTTGGAAGCCGTGGCCCCTGGGAGGGTATACATGGCCGATGCATTAGGCCACTCCGTTTGTGTCATCTGTTCTGGCTGCCCCGGGAAATGAGCGCCCTGCCAGACGAGCCTGGTGATGCTTATTAAAATTCGCTGGAGCAGACCCTCTTGCGACCTGTCAGGAGGGCACCAGCAAGTTAGTTCCTCGGGGACGATGGTGACACAGACGTGGCTGAATCCCCAGGTAGCTGCAGGGGCGCTGTGGAAGGGCGGGTGTCGTCAGCCCCCGGACTCTTCCTTCACGTCCTAGAGCTCTGGGACCCCTCTGTCCTCAACACGCATGTGCAGGGTGCGGGCTCTGGAGAGGCCTCTGCTGGCCTGGGAAGAGGGGTCCCCACAGCTCCATCCCATGGGACTTGGGATCTGGTGGCAGAACAATAACACATGCCCCTACTTACAGGTGGCCCTTGATGTTCACGGGAATGTCCTGGTTTGGCAACATTATTGTTCATCCCAAGGGCAGAATCCTTCTGTCGGTAGCACTTGCCCTGAGCCGCTGGGTACCGTCCTGCCAGCCCTGGGCCCCTCCCGTAACGCCCCCGGCCTCTGCACTATCCAGCAGCTAACGGGGTAAAGAACCCTGGTCCAGCAGAGAGGGGGGCCTCCAGGGAACCTTGCGTTGCAGCCAAGATGTGTTCTGGCTTCCGCTGTCCATGTTGTCCCTCATTTCGAGGATCATCGGGAATCGGTCCTCAGTGCTGGAGAATGAGCGTCTGGCTTTGAACTTGCCTTGCAGCTCTCTCACCCCAACTAGTCATTGAGAAATCATGTGTCTTAGGCTCAGCAAGGTGACAGGAGATCCTGTCTGCCCACGTCATTGGAAAGTGGCTGCAGGACCCATAGAAAGGGCGAGATTCTGTTCTCCTTCCTCGGCTGTCTATAAGGCCACCTGCTCGTGAGCATCCGGGTTATTACCCAAAGGACCAAGTTTCCCAATCATCCCAGAAACCAGAGACAGGACAGACCGTCCTGCCCCACTTAGCCACCGATTCAGACTGTGAATCTTTCTGCAGTCCTAGTGTGCGCAGAACACTCAGGGGCTCCAGAGGTGTTTTAGTCGCTGTTCTGTTGCTGTGACCAAAAGATCTGATAAGAAAGTAGGGGAGGAAAAATTCACGTTGGCTCACAGTTTTAGAGGTTCCGTCCCTGGTTGACCAAGAGTATCATGGCAGAAGGACATGGTTGAGGGGAGCAGCTCAGGATGTGACATCAAGGAGCAGAGACAGAGCTCTGCTCACCAGGGACAAAATATAAACCCCTGAGTCATGCCCCAGTGACCTACCTCATCCAGCCACACCCCCCACCTGCCTACAGTTACCACCGAAAGTAACCTGCATCCTGGGATTAGGAGCTGATTAGGTCACAAATCTCATAATCTACTCACTTCCCCTCTGAAGGACCTTGTGTGGCCTCACACATGAACTTGTGGGGGGACACCTCATATCTAGTTGTAACAGGAGGGGGACAAGTCAAAGTGGTCTCTGCCCTTTGTTGCCCTTATGGTTAACTGAGCACCTGCTAGGTACTGGGCCCTTATTAAAATAATGCCAACTAATCCTTTACTCCTCCCACTTGTTGAGGGCCCAGGCTAGGCCAAGGATGGTCAAGGTCAAGGACATGGTAATAGGAACAACACTTATCTCTTGCTAGGTGCTTTGCTAGGTGCTTACAGTAGTTAAGCCCCTAGGGACTGGGCACTGGGTGCTCACAACAGCCAATTGAGGGGACCAGGCACAGCCAGGCAGCTCCCCACTTCTCCTGCTGGTTAAGTGGCAGAGAAGGACTTGAACTTGGCCAACTTCCAGGATAAATGCTCCTAATTATACTGCCCCTTTATTCATTCTCAAAACATCCCCCAAAGCAGCCAGTTCCTTTGTGGAGAAGAAATTAAGGCTTGGGCCCTGAGCTTTTTCTTGTGACTGATGTCCGGGGGCCAGGACTAGCAAAGCTCAAGAAGCACCAAAAAACTCGGGACCAACATAAATAGTATTTAATGCAACATTTGTTAAAGCCCAGAATTAATGCAAAAAAAAAAAAAAAACTGACAGCAAACAAAACATCAAAATTTGAAAGGCCAGTTCTCACCTTGCAACTGACTCACCACGACCTAATCTCTGTCCTAATTTTTTCATAATTTTTTTTCAAGGTTTAAGGCGAGTCTTCTCACAGCTACTGGTAGTGGGCACTCACTCCAGGCCCTCTTTTAAGGCCTCGCTGCTCCTTTTATCCTCCACCAGTCTTAGGAATTCCCTTTTTTAAAAGATAAGGGCAGTAGCTCAGAGAAGGCTAGAGCTTTGCCTGTGATCACACAGCGGTTGAGTGGGTAGGACCTGGAACCCAGCCAGGCCTCTTCTTGGGAGGGAGGGAGAAAGGGAGGGAGATCCCCGGGCTGAGAACAGCCCAAACACGGGCAGGGGACTGACCAATCGCCCAGGGAACCGAGCCACCGGGGAATTCCTGCAGCCGGGCGTGGAGGCGGGACCTGGTGACCTCTGAGTTCCCGGCGTCGCCGGATTCCAGCTTTCCGCGATCCCATTGTCTCCTAAGAAACGGCGGGGGATTCGGGGCCCACCCCAGGCGATGGCCTCGGGGACGCGGGTCGGAGGGCGGCGGGGACAGGCACCCGGTCCCGCCACAGCCCTGCGCGCAGAGCCCGCGCCCGGGAGCGCCGCAGCCGCGCAGGGAGGGAGCGCGGCGAGAAGCTGCGGGTAATCAGCGGAATTGGGTTTTAATGGGGTTCGCGCAGATAGAGCAGAAATCAAATTAGGGCCTAATTGGCATGCAGGAGGCGGCGACGGAGGCCCGGGGCGGCGGGGACCCCTCCCGCGGCGACGCCCCGCCCCCGCCTGGGCACCCGCCGCTCACCCGGCCCGGGGCGCGCGAGGCCAGGGTGACCTTGACCCTGGGCGGCTGGGGATGGCTTTTTATTTTTGATGGAAAAGACAGAAAGGATGTGGAGGAGGTGGCAAGGGACAGGAAAGAGGGACGCGAGACAAGCGGTGTAGTGGCCTAAGGCCCCGACAGGGTAGTCTAATAGGGACAGTATTGGGCGCTGACCCTGGGCCAGGTCCCCGCTGGCAGGTTGCACGGATGTGCGGCCTGACTCCTGGAGGCCAGGTACCCGGAGGAGTTACAAGCACAGAGAGGTCTAGTTCTTTACCCAAGGGCACCTCGCAAGCCCTCTGTGCAGCTGATGCTCCACGCCCCCCCCCCACCCCCCTTGGTGACTCCAGCAGCCACAGGGCTCCTAGCTGTTGTTTCTCTTACCTATTTTTAAAGCACTTACAGGATTCCCCTTAGAGTCCCACCATTCCTTGGTTTTATTGTAAGAATTCACAATATTCTAAGGTGGCATTTCTTCTACCGTTCCTGATTCAGGTTTTTGCCATATCCCACACATCTTTCCCTGTAGTGTCCTTGGAAGTCCTACTGCTCCCCAGGCCACCTAATAGGGGGTCTCTACCCCCCTACTTCTGCAGATGAGCAGAGCAATGGTAGGTGGGATCAACTTTGGGAGAACACTTAACAGCAACATTCCCTTGTCCCCTAGATGTTATGTTTATTCCTCAAGTCTTCTCTGAGCCATTTTTAGAGAGGTACAGAGACTTGTCCGAGGTCACACCGTGAGTCTGAGGTTAAACTGGAATCAAACCCAGGTCTGTCTCACCCCAGATCTATTTTCATGGTGCTTTGCACATGGGGCTGACCACTGATCACATCATCCATCCCCCAAAAGCACCAAGGGTTACCACAGTGGGCCAGCTGGGAGGTCAGTAGCGAGACTTCTGATTATGCTATGCACCCTTTGCCAGCTTTGGGTGAGACCAGAGTGGAGGAAATCTGGGGCACCTAGTAGTTACCATTTCAAGCCCAATCTGCCTCCAAGTAGGATCAGACGTTTCTTGGTAGCAGAGGACTGAGAACATCCCCAGGTGACATTTTCCAAAGTGTGTTTTCCAAAGTGTATTACAGAAAAGGATCTGGGGAAACTGGTGACGGAACAAAGTTAACCCTGCTTCTTTACTGCAGGACTTCTCAGAGCCTTTAACGGGTTCACGGGTATCAACACTCCAAGGGGGTCAGCAGTCAGAAGCAATTTCCAAACACATTTCATCACAGAAGTCATGTTCATAGAGCATTGTGCAGGCTTGGGGTTCTTCAGAACCCACTCTGAGAAACATAACCAGATGGAAGGTAGTCCTTGACTTCTTGCTACCTAACTTCTGTTGAGGGAGTCTTGGGGGGGCGTGGTTATCCAGGGATTGAACCCAGGGACACTCAAACACTGAGCCACATCCTCAGCCTTAGTTTGTATTTTATTCTGAGACAAGGTCTCACTGAGTTGCTTAGGGCCTCGCACTTTTGCTGAGGCTGGTTTTGAACTTGCGATCCTCCTGCCTCAGCCTCCCAAGATGCTGGGATGACAGGCATGCACCACCACGCCCCGCTTGGGGGAGACATTTTAAAGTCCTGCTTGGGTAGAAAACTGTTCACGGTTGAACGAGGGCGTTGCAGGTGTATGTTCCCCCAAAGCATGAACCACGTGCTCCACCCAAAACCTCCATCCAGGTGGGGCGTTCCAGGGAATCTGGAGACTGAAAGTGAGTGGACTCCAGTGTGGACCATGACAAGGGCGGTGGGGGTGGGTTCTGGTGGCTCGCGCTGCACACAGACCTGGTCCCTGCCCTCTTGGCGCTCACAGTCTGATTGAAAGAATAAAACACCCCCTACAAGACGACGAAATGGCTCAGCTCATGGTAACAGAGGCCAACTTCAAATACTCAGGAAGCAGAGTTTCCCTAATCCCCAAGCACGTTTAAAAATCTTGATTACATTTTTAATTATAAAATTAATATAATGCACATTGCAAAAATAAAGAGAGAACCCACTTTAGAAAATAAAAGGCCAAAAGTTTTTGTTGGTACTTTCCACCGCGCACCCTCCCTCCCTAGCGGCGATCACCCTTGTGCCGTGTGCATCCTTGCAGACCTTTCCATGCATAAACAAACATGTAAATATGGAATTTGTGGGTTTTTTCACCAAAAAATTGGGTCAGGCGATACACACTGCGTGTAACCTACTTTTCTCACTTTATACACGATAGACTTCTTCTTCCTGATACATTCAACTTCCCTATCCCCCCATCCCCAAAATGCACCCCTCGGGCGCAAGATAACTGCCGCTTTGTGAACCCTGGAGGGGAGAGAGCACCTGTGTGCAGGGGGATCCGGGAGCACGGGAGGCATCAAGGGACCCGGGTGGGCAGAGAGGGGTGGTCAGGTGGACGATGCTGTTGAGGGAGACAGACTTTCCCTTTTCCGTGCCCAAAAGTCACCCAGATGTACAATTGTCCCATCACTATTTGGCCCAGTGTCTTTCATTCTTAGGTGATCTTGATATGAGAGACCAGGATGTGGCCGGTCTGCTGTGGCTGGTCTGGTGTGGCCGGAGCCTAAGCACTGGGCAGGCATCAGGTCAGGTCTCTAGGGGGTTTTACCCAGGGTCTACCCGCCCTGGGTATGGTGACCCTTTAAGTCCATCCAACCTTGTGCTTTGGCGTGGCCTCACCTGATCGGAGACTAACTTTGAGTTAGAAGTGCACAGTCAGATGGCTGGCCTCAGGGACACAAAATGAGTGGCTTGAGCATGTCATCAGCCACTTGTCACGTCCCTGGGCACACTCGAGGGGTCAGTGGTGGCTTCGAGGAGCTGGTTAACTCGCATTTGTCGGGCTCTCAGGAGTCGCTAACGTGCAGCCGCCGTGGCAGAAGGAGAGGTTCTAATTGCAAGGGCAAATATTTGTCCCTGCGCCCCTCTCTGAGTTTCAGAGGCGGGGAGGAAGCAGGGGGCGATCATAATTAGTCTTCAGAATGCAACTTGAGGGCTGGATGTCAGGCACGCCTCCTGTCC
Source organism: Callospermophilus lateralis (assembly GCF_048772815.1). Lineage (NCBI taxonomy): Eukaryota > Metazoa > Chordata > Mammalia > Rodentia > Sciuridae > Callospermophilus > Callospermophilus lateralis. Next base: position 154,483,566 of record NC_135305.1, on the reverse strand, counting down.
CTGAGCCGATGTCTGGAGGCAGGTCCCCCTGGAGCTCGGCCCTCGGATTCCCTGGGAGGGGGCCCAGAGACGCTATTAAAAAGCCCAACTCGCCGACTTTCTCCAGGATCAGCAAATCCACGCTGAAGTCCTTAAATCAGCAGAATCTGCCGGCTTCCGGCTTCGGTGGCTGGTGTGCCCCGATTTCCAATTGTCTCCGCTCCGATCCTGATCCTCGAGTGGGTCTGGCGTGCACCGTGAGATTGTTATCATTTGTCACAAGGGTGATGCACGCTGCGCCTGCTCCAGAGGAACGGAGCCCAGCTGCATGGAGACATCAGACACTCGACAGGCCTGGGCTCTGCCCGGCCCTGCCCTGGTGTCCTGGCCCCCAGCCGCCAGATGTCCCTGGCCCCACCCGCCTGTCCTGGAAGGTGTCACTTCTTTTCCCTTCATCTGCACCCCCCCACTGCCAAAGAGAACCCCCAGAGAAGCAATTTGGTAAGAAGGGGGTCAAACTGACCCCAAGTGTGGCTGTGGACAGGCCATGGTCAGGCGTGGGGTTCTGGGGCCTTCAGCCCTGCTACTTGGTGTGGGAAGGCCTCATGCTCATGGCAACCCTGAACCCGAAATATAAATGAGGACCATCAGATTCCCCAGGTCTCTTGGGAGGGTGGGGTGGTGTGGGGAGATGGGGCGGGTCTGTGGCTGGTTTGGGATAGAATACCCCATCTCTAACAAAATCCACGCCCCAAGGGCTTTAGATGTGACAATAAGGCAGTAAAAGTCATTCAGGGTGAGCATCCCGCATTCAAAAATCTGCAATCCAAATTGTTTCAAAATCCAATTTTTTTTGATACTGGGGGATTGAACTCAAGGTCTCTTGACCACTGAGCCACACCCCCCCCAGCCCTATTTTTTGTATTTTATTTAGAGACAGGGTCTCACTGAGTTGCTTAGGGCCTCACTAAGTTGCCGAGGCTGGTTTTGAACTCTCGATCCTCCTGCCTCAGCCTCCCAAGCCGCTGGGATGACAGGTGTGTGCCACCATGCTTGGTTGCCAAAATCCCAAAATTTGAGCGCTGACATGATGTGACAAGTGGACAGTTTCACACCTGATCTCTTGGGATAGGTCTCAGTCAAAAGGCAATATTAATCATCGTATTTTACAAAAAATAAAAATATCATATTACTTTATAATAACTATAATATTTTACCAAAGTATTATGTAAAATGATTTCAGGTTGTATGTATGAGGTGTGTGCCAAACAAATATATTTTATACTTAGACTTAGTCTTATCCCTCAAGGTATAACTTATGTATATGCAGATATTCCAGAATCCGAACAAATCTGCAATACTTCTGGCCTTGAGCATGTCAGAGACGGGACAGTCATCATGCTGCATTAATAAAAAACACTCACCGACACAACACTGTGAATGTACATAATGCCACTTGAACTATATACTTAAAAAATGTTTAAAATGTAAATTTTGCTGGACATGGTGATGCACGCCTGTAATCCTAGCCACTCAGGAGGCTGAGGCAGGAGGATCACAAGTTTGAGGCCAGTCTCCTTCAGCAACTTAGCAAGACTCTAAGCAACTTAATGAGACCCTATCTCAAAATAAAAAAAAATAAAAAGGACTGGGGATGTGTCTCAGAGGTTAAGCAATGAGGGCTCAGTCCATAGACGGTCAGCTCTGTTGCCCTGGGCCTGAGGTGGGGAAGGGTGTGGTGGAGGGAAGCAGCTCAGAACATAGCAATCAGAGCATATCAGAGCATGCTCAAGCAGCCACATAAAAATAAACAAATAAAATAACGATATTGTGTCCAACTACAACTAAAAAATAAAAACAAGCACAGCCACATTAGATATTATATAGTGGAATAGTATTGAGCCATAAAAAAGGAAGCATTGAGACCTGCCACTGCGGGGATGAACCTTGAAAACATCAGGCTAAGCGAAGAAGTCCAGCTCTGAAGGCCACGGGCAGCATGATTTCATTTACACAGACTGTCCAGAATACTGACGCTTAGGGGCAGATTAGTTGTTGCCTGGGGCTGGGCCAGGGGAGGGGAGAATGGGAGTAAGCATTCATGGGGATGGGGTTTCTTTGGGGGATCCTAAAAATATTCTGGCATTAGATCTGTGCACAACTTTGAGAATATACTAAACCCCACCAAATCGTGTGCTCCCTTGGCTGAACTTTGTGGTTGTGTGTGTGTGTGTGTGTGTGTGTGGTGCTGGGGATGGAACCCAGGGCCTTGTGCATGAGAGGCAGGCACTCTACCAGCTGAGCTCTGTCCCCAGCCCTGTGAATTATACCTCAATAAATTCGTCACTAAAAAGCAATATAACCATATTAAATAAAAGTCTGAAAACAAAATCACATCTAGTCCCATGCTCCCAGCAGATAGCGTGCATCCACCTCCATCCTGGTCCCGCACACACGTATGTCACGTGTAGTCACCAGACTTCTCATTTGTTGTGTTGTTGTTGGTGTTTTTTCACCACCAACGTGTGTCGCATTCCTAGGAGGCCCGGGTAATTGTTTTCAGATCTGTGTTTTTGGAAGATGATGAAGTCATTCAACAAATATTTTTCTGAGTACCTGCCAGAAACGGTTCCGGGCACTCGATGAGGCCCTTATTCTCTCCGAGCTCATTTTCTGGTAGCAGAGACAGGAAACAAAACAATAAACGAACAAGACAAATTCAGATAGCGAGGAGTTTGGTCTGAATACAAATCCATAGGGAAATGAGACCATCACTGTGGAGATGGGGCGGGGAGGCTGCTTCGGAAACAGTAGGCGGGGACAGGGGGCCTTGCAGCTGAGCCACTATAATGAGAAGATACTATGTAACCATCCTGGGGGAGGTGTTCCAGGAGAGGCACCACAAGTGCAAAGGCCCTGAGGCAGCACAAACTTGCCACGTTTAAGGGCATGTTTCAGGCAGGAGAGACGTGGCTCAGGGGCCAGGTATGGTAAAGGGACCAAGAGAGTCCTTGTTGGCCTGATCCTGTCCCAGAGTAGTTGTCAAAGTCACCTTCTGGCCTGTGTTTGGGAAGGAAGTCAGCATCGAGACCCGGCCCCAAGTTGGCCCTGGATCAGGAGCAGGGCCGGCCCTCCTGATTGCTGCTGTGTTTTGGGAGAGCCCCGGTGGGAGCCCTGGAGGCCTCTGGAGCCTGGCTACTGCGCAGGCTAGCCAGCAAGTGCCCAGCGCCTCCTGCCGCCTCACGGCCAGCCCATCAAAGTGACAGCGCTCCTGGGACATCCGCTTCCTCTGACTCTGAACCCAAGGAGCCGGTGCCCTGCCGCCCAGCACCTCCCACCCAGGTCCCAGGCCTGGGCTTTGTGACTCTCTTCCAAACCACGGGCTCCCTCTGGAGATGGAGTGCATCTGGGTCACTTCCCTGGGAAGCTTTGTAGCATTATTCCAATAGTCTTTGGGGTTAATTAATAGCTGTCTGCTTTGGACCATAAGCTCCAAGAAGGTAAGACTATGAATCTGTGAATTTAGTACAGAACACAGTGCATGCTGTCCAGAGACGTACGAGGTGGGCCACGTAGCTAGTTCTAAAATTTCTAGTAACCGCTCTGAAAAAGTGAAAATAGGGGCTGGGATGTAGCTTAGCGGTTGAGTCTTGTATGTGCAAAGCCCTGGGTTCAATCCCCAGGTCTGAAGAAGAAGCAAAATGTGCCAGAAGAAACTGATTTTCATAATATATTTTATCTGACCCAGTGTATGCAAAATACTATCAATTCCATATGTGATCAATGTTAAGTCTTCAAAACCCTGTGTGTACTTCATATTATATCTCAATCTGTGCACTAAACTTTCATTGGAAATATTTGATAATATTGAGATTTTATAAAAGTTAAAAGGAGTTCTGGGCACAGTGCTGCACACCTATCATCCCAGCGGCTGGGGAGGCTGAGGCAGGAGGATGGCGAGTTCAAAGCCAGCCTCAGCACCTTAGCGAGGCCCTAAGTAACTTAGCAAGACCCTCTCTCTAAATAATATAAAATATATATTAAAAAAGGGCTGGGGATGTGGCTCAGTGGTTAAGCACCCCTGGGTTCAATCCCCAGTAACCACCCCACCATCACCACCAAAGAGAAAGTTAAGGAGAAAATTTGCCAAATCTGTCCCAAACATACATAAAAGTTTCCAATTGTTGGATAAACAGGCTTCAAAACTTTAAATCTTAATTTAAATAATTAAAAACACACTTCCTCAGGTGCAGGAGCCATATTTCAAGAGCGCCACGGTCTGTGTCTACCATATTGGAAAGCCAAGAGCCGGGGCTCCTGCGTGTGGAATGGATGACCTGACAGATCCCAGCTTCACCCATTGCCATTTGTGTGACTCCAGGCTTGGGGTGGCCTTAAATGCCCACAGATGCTACGCAACTCCTCCCTGCAAGAGGTGGGGCCCCGTTCCTCGCCCCTTGGGTGTAGGCCAGGCTCAGTGACTCATTTCTAAGCAGAGGGATGTGGCTGAGTGACACTGTGTGACTTCCAAGCTGGGTCATCCAGTACACTGTGGCTTTGTTCTACTTCTCGTGAATCCCTCATTCTGGGAGAAGCCAGCCGCGAGTAGCAGACCCAGCGGCCTGACAGGAAGGGCCATGTGAACGGGAACGGCCCCCCCAGGCCATAGGAAGCCGAGAGGCCAGCCCAGCCCCAGCCAAGCTCGGGTGTTGGCAGCTCCCGCTTACCCCCTACCTGCCACTTCCTGGGTGACGGGAGCCAAGACCACCCACCTCTGCTGCCCCCAAATTCCCTCCTGAGAGGGAAGGAATGCTGACTGTTACTCCAGGCCACTGGGTTTTTAGGTGATTCCTTATGTGGCCCCAGATGACTGATGCCTGCCTCTTCCCTCTGGGCCTCAGCTGTTCATCCATAAAATGGGGTCAGCGAACCCCTGTGAAAGGCCTCTCCTGGAAAGAGGAGACCATCTACCAAGACCCCTCCACCGAGGCATGAAGAATCCACAACCACTACAGGGGTCCCTTTCTGCTACGGGTCGGAGGCATCTCTCATTTATCCACGCATTTATCCATTCAGCTCAAGGTTGACCAGCAGGGGTGTTCCAGCCACGGCCTTTGACAATTTCCAGCTGTCCCCAGCTCTTGGGCTCTCTGACCCCCTTGGCTCTCGACCTTCTCCTCTCTGCGCAGGTTCTGTCCAGGATCCCGTCGTCCTTGCCTCCAAACTTCCTGAACTAGAGGATAAAGGATCTGGCACCTCCAGGTGACCCCTGCGGAGAACAGTGTGCGGGTCCACCTGTCCTCCTTCAGGGAAGGACAGCCAGGCAGCCCCTGGCAAGGAGCCCGGCGGCACCGGCAGAGCCTTCAGAATTGGCTCAGCTGCAGGCAGCCGCCTGGCCCAGGCTACCCCATTCCCAGGTTAGCCCACGCCCAGCGGCTGACCTCTGCAGGGGTGTAAAGGTTCGGCCAGTCTGACGGTGGGGACAACCCACACTGACAGGTCACATAACCCCTGGGGTCGGCCAAGGACCTGTGGGTCACTGTTCAGCCTCTCCTTCCGCCCAGTCCTGCCCCCTCCTCCCTCTCCCTTTCACAAGATGGGTTCTTGATAAACATCGGGGTCCCCAAGGCCTGTTCCCGCTTCTGCTCTAGAGAACCTGTCCCACAGCACCCGTGGGAAGGCTACCTGCGCTGGGTTTCTCCACGTCTCTCTCTCAGACATTCTGGATAATTCCTAGGGTCCCGTCCTGTGCGTCGTAGGAGGCTGAGCAGCTAGCACCCCTGGCTTCTACTGGCTAGATGCCAGGGTCCCCTGTCCCCCAAGCAGGGGACTCTCCAGATATTGTAACTGCAAAGTCACCACCAGCTGAGAATCACAGGCACATGGGGCAGGGGTCAGGCTCAAGGCAGACAGCCGGGTGGGTCTAGAGGGGGTGGAGAGGATGGGGTCCACCCTGCCCCAGCTCCCTTGCTCCTGTGTGACCCGCTCCCGACACTGGCCGGCCAGCCGCCAGCCCTGTCTCCCCTTCCCCCACCCCCAGCCCATCTCAGGCCCCAGGCTCCCGCAGCTTTGGGCTCCCAGGGAGAGGCTGTGGGTCATCCCTCAGTGCAGGGCACCTTGGTGGGCAGCATTCCCACCTGAGCCCACCTCTGAGTCATGGCTGACCCAGGGGGGCAAAGTCGGGAGATCAAAGCGCGGAGACTGCAGCAGGCTCCTCTCCACAGTGAGCCCTGGTCAGCTTGCTAAGGATGGCCGCGGGATTCCTGGTTGTCAAATGACAGTCATAAAACTTGGGCCACTCTACCACCCAGAAGGCAGCACCCCATGCCGCCACTCACAGAAAAGCCCTTCAGCTCCAACGTCTCTTAAATACCGTCAGGGCCGGGGCTGGGGGTGGGGGGGAGCACGCCTGTCATCCCAGCGGCTGGGGAGGCTGAGGCAGGAGGATGGCGAGTTCAAAGCCAGCCTCAGCAACTTAGTGAGGCCCTAAGCAACTCAGTGAGACCCTGCCTGTAAATAAAATGCAAAATCGGACTGGAGATGGGGCTCAGGGGTCCAGGGCCCCTGAGTTCAATGCCCCTGGTGCCCCCCAAAATAAAATAATGAATAAATAAATGAATACTGTCACTGTGCAAAAGGCACCTCTGTGTGTCTGAACACAGTCATCGCCATCGGAGCCATCCTCTTCAAAGACGTCACAAAGGCTTACCACAGCGGGGCCACTTGAAACCCCAGGAGATGGAGTGGAGTTAAAAAGAGAGAGAGAGAGGGGGCCTCTTCTCGCCGCTGGCGTTTTAACTGGCGCACATGATGCCGACGTGTTTCTCCTTCCTTTTTTGTTAATGGCTTGGGGGTTTGAGCACTGTTTGGCTCGGCCACACGGGGAAATGTTTAATGAATCCTTGTGAATATTCATTAAATGCTGTTAATATTTCCTGGTGGGGGAGGCCCTGCTGCCCATCTGCGGGGTCCCCCAGCGCAGCGGTGGGGACGCAGCCCACCGCCTGATTGGCGCTATTTGTTTTCCATCTCACTTGCCCTATTTTCTGAGACCCCGGGAGGCTCGCAGGGGCCAGGGGTGGAGGCTGAGCTCACTTCCTCGAGACAGAAAGGAGTTTGCCAGGGTGAGGCCGCCGAGCTGGAGATGCACCCGACCACACCCCCAGCTCTCTCTCTCTCTCTCTGAAATGCATCTTCCAGAAACCTCCATGTGTGTGTGCACAAATGACATGCAGGAGACCACTATGTAATAGAAACCAGGGGAGAAACAACAGATGCCTGTCAATGCCAGCATGGACGGGTGTGGAACTTCCCTGCTGAGGGATTACTATACAGTAGAGAAAACGGATGACCAGACTCCTGTATCAAAGTGGCTTACTTCTTATTGATGTATAATTTCAACATCATAAAGACCACCCTTTTAAAGTGTACAATGCCATGATTCTTTTAATGTATTCAGCAGGTTGTGCAACCATTGCTGCTATCTAATTCTAGAATATTCCATCACTCCCCCCAAAAACTGCTAAACTCATTAAGCGGTTATCCTCATTTCTCTTCACCTCCACCCGCAGAAAGCCTTACATTTTTCTGCCTATTCTGGACATTTCATATAAATAAAATTGTATACATGCTCTTTTGTGCATGGCTTTTTTTGCTTAATATGATTTCACGATTCACCCATATTGAAGCACGCATCATTTTTTATGGCCAAATAATGCTCTACTGTATGGATATACCACTTTTTTTTTAATCCACTCATCCATTGATGGTCACTTGGGTTGGTTCCACTTTGGGGGTTGTTTAAAGAATGCTGCTGTAAACATCTACACGCAGATTTTCATGCCAACCTCCTTTTAACTCTCTTGTTTTCCAAAGCTGCTGCCCTAATTTACATTTCCACTAGCGATGCCTGGGGATTCCAATTTCTGAACAGTTGTGCACAGTTGGGTGTTTCAGACATAATACGGAGAAGAAAGCAAGGTGCAGAAGAAAACCTTCAACATGACCTCTTTTCCACAGAGCTTAAAAGCATGCAAGATGACCCCTTAGGTGGTCCACACAAAGAGAAAGTCCCAGACCTGGAAGACACCAACATCTGCATACTGATTCCCTCGGGAGAGAAGAACAGTTTGGTCAGGTGAGCCAACACTTCCTCTAGACAGATGTTTCATTTCTTAATCCAGGAGGTGGTTCAAGGGAGTTGTTGAATTGTTCTTTTTGTCCCTTTTGTATACTTTTAATATTCCCTGATACATTATTACATTTAACTTTCTCCCCCTCCAGGTTCACCGGCCTTCAAGCATCTCACTTGCGGAATCAGGGGTTTCTGAGTCGGAGCGTCTCCCAGGATCGCTGGGTCTGCCAGACTGGGTGAGACACGGAGGCCTCTCCTCTCTCTCATTTGGATCCCTGTCATCCTGGGAAAGCCAGCCACCCCGCTGTGGGGATGCTCTAGCTGTGCTGTGGAGAGGCCCCCGTGGTGAGGAGCTGGGGCCTCCAGCCAACCCCCATCCAGTGCGCCATCTTGGAAAATGGTCCCCCAGCTCCACTCAAGCCTCAGATAACTGTAGCCCTGGCCGGCACATAACTGCAACCTCGTGAAAGACCCTGAGCCTGAACCTCCCAGCTAAGCCACTCCTGGATTCTTGACTCTCAGACACTCGGTGAGATAGGAATGTCTGCTGTAAGAAGCCGATTTGTTCCATAGCAATAGTTAACTTAAACGATCAGGGATTTGTTATCTCATGGAATAAGCTCCTTCACCTTTAAATTCCAGGGTGACTACTTCAGTGACACATTGATGACTTTCCCTTAGGTCTCACTGATCCACCCACATTAAAAAACACCTGTCCAGATCAGACATGCCCAGGTGGAGATGCTGGGATTGGCGGGCACTAACCACACCTACCCGTGGGGTCCGCAGAGGTGCGGCACACAGATCCGCCTTCCCTTTCTCCTCACAAGCATCTCCCCAGTCAATCTCTTGCACATCTGATATCCTCCTGACATCCGCTTCCCAAAGGATCCAAATCACACATATTCCTTTGGGTCTAGGTATAAGTCTCATTCCCTACACAGGGGATAGTGTGCATCCAAATAAAATCAGAAAAGAGGGGTCCAGTGAACTAGCTGTGGGATGTATGGCATTAGATGCACCTGAATGCAAAACCCAGCTCTACCCTGAACTGCTCCTGAGACCACTCTGACCTCAGTATCTTCCTCTATGAAGCCACGTCCTAGGATTGTGGTGAGACCTCTTATAAGAGCAAGTGTAAAGCTCATAATTACGGCAAGGGCTACCTACCACTCACATAGTTCCTGGTTTAAGTCACTTGACATGACACAGTCCATTTAATCCTTATAATTACCCTTTGGGGGGTGGGTATTATCTGTGGCCCCTTTTTACCCAAACTGGTACTCAGAGAGGCTGAGCACTCCACCGCAGGCCCGCCGAGAGTAAGTGGCTATGGAACACAGAAGATTCGGTTATAATCCCACGATGCTGAGGAGGCATGTGGCTGTGCTGTACACTGTAGGTGCTTGATAAATGCTTGGGTTGGGATTGATAGTTTCATTTCAGGAGTGGTTTAGTGTATGATCGCTAACATTTACTGAGCCCTTGCTGTGTGCCAGGTGCTTTAAATAAATTATCTCATTTAAGCTGTGGGGCAACCCCTGGAGGTGGGCTTTTGCTGCCTGTTTGATAGCCGGGCAACAGATCAGGGCTGGGGCTGATGCCAGGCGGCGTGGCCTCAGTGTTGACACCTCACCCTGGCCCTGTGTCCTGGAAAGATCCAAACTTCCCCTCAAGCCAGGGCCTGACTGGACCCACAGCTCCACCACTTGGCTCTGTGACCTTGGGCCAGTTTCTGGATATGGCTGAGCCTCCGTTTCCCCCACCACACTGCTGCTGGAGATGAATTTTACACCCCCTGCAACATATATTTCATCTTGTTGCTGCTTTTGCTTTTGTGAGATTTAAATGAAAAACCATCCTTAAAACCAGGAAAGCTCCTATTATGGTAGAAGACTCTTAATTAATTATCACAGGATTCCTGGCGTCGTTGACATTTATCTCTGATTTTTGTCTTTAGAGAAATCATAAATCTGGTTCTGATTATCACCCTCGTGCACGGATTCTTCCCGAGGATTCATAGCCTGGTTCTTTTATCTATTCTCTAAAATATGATCCAATTTACCAAACTTTGACTTACAACTCTGCTGGAAGCCCAGCTGGTGTGTAAAGTGACGTCCCCCACACTGCAAAGCACAGGGCCCCGGGGGGCCTGCCAAGGACCAGTTCCTTCATTTCTTTTGTCCACAAAAAGATCTTGTCGCAAAGTGGGTGACACCAGATTATGTCTCCATTAGGAACATCCAGGTTTTCTGGTTTATGGCCGAGACCCAGCGGTTCTCCCAGGAGAGACCCACAGAATAAAAAACCAGCTGCCACCACCCCCAGTTTTTCTGGAACTTTCCAAAGGCACAGGGCTGCAGCATTCAATGCACCCCTCAGTTTCCTCATCTGTAAAATGGGGATGGATCATGGTACCAACAAACCCTCTGCACTTGCCGGAGGAAGGAAGCCGGGCTGGGGAAATACCTGGCTCAGCATCTGTTTGTAGAATCTGAATCGATTCCATCCTTCATGTCATCCAACAAAAAATTACTTAAGCAATTCCTAGGGATCCAAAAGAAATGGAGGATGTGATTGCTGCCCTTCAAGGAGGGTCACTGTCCAGCTGGGGAAGGGACCTGATCACCTTGGGCAGTATTTCTTAAAGCCTGATGAACCCGGGCTCCTCTGCAGGCACTTGGCTATTTCGTGTCTGAATGCTATTTGCAACTTCAAAATAACGAAATGGAATGTGAGCAGGAATAAAACAAAGCACTTCAAGCAGTGAACAGGCCAAGAGAAGTGAGTCTCTACATCCACAGAAAAACTGGCACCAGAATGTTCCCAGCAGCCTTAAAGGTAATAGCCAAGAGGTGGAGGCAATCCAAGGGTCCGCAAAGGGATGGATGAATAAACAAAATGAAATACACCATCCAAACAAGGGAATATTACTTGGCCATGAAAAGAAATGAAGTACTGACACATGCTACAACATGGAAAATATTATGCCAAGGGAAAGAAACTAGCGACGAAACACTGCCTCTTGTGTGACTCCTTATTGGACATGAAAGTCCAGAGCAAGAAAATCTATAGAGTTGGAAATCAGATTTATTTAGAGCTGAAAAGAGGGAGAGTCGGAGATTGGAGGATTTAAAAACTAAGTAAATAAAACAGCGCGGGTGTGTGTCTGTCGTTTTGACCCATCCACAGAAGCCCCCGCTGACAGGGACACCGTGGAATAAAGGCGCACATCCCCAGCACTGTAGGAGCACTGTAGGAGGTGATGAGACAGGGGTGGGGGCTAAAGGGACTGGGGGAGTCGGGAGGCAGAGGGAATGCGAGAGAAAGGGGGCGGACCCTGGGGGACCTGCGCTCGGAACCCACCCAGGAAAGATGTGGGGTGGGGATTAGAGGGACCTGCTCGGGAGAACGCTGGTCCATGAAGGGGGAGCCGTGGACAGTGCCGGATGGCGCAGGGCTGGGGGCTCCCAGAGAGGGGCTGGGGACACGGCTCAGGGACCAGTGCCATCCCCACCACCCAACAGAAAAAGATGCGGCCAAGCTGTCCCAGTGTCAGGGGACCCCTGGGCCCGGCTCAGCGCCGGTGGCCCCATTGGACCTCCGGCAGGAATCCGTCCCGCCCACTCCTGCCCGCGGAAGGTGGCCCCTCACGGGACCAGAGAGGCCTCGGGCTGCGGCTGGGGACCAGCGAGGGAGCCCCGCCCCCAGGGGCGGGTCTGTGCAGCGTCCCCCGCTCCCCTGTCCCTTGGGGCGGGACGCAGTGGATTCGGGGTCAGGCAGGACAAATGGACGAGGCCCGTGGGAGCGGGGGCGAGCTCGGAGGAGACCCCAGGGGTCCCGCCGCTCACCAGGCGCTTGAACAGCGGTGCCCATCCGCGCCTCCCGGGGGGCAGCCCGGGGCTCCGTCGCTAACCAGGTCGCTACTCCCACTTAGAGGGTTTAATGTACCGTCCTTCCTACGGACACAACTTGTCAACCCGCCAGCCGCGCCGAGTTGCGGCTTCCCCCTCTCCCATCATCCCCCTGCCTCCGTCTCGGGCTCCAGGTGGGCTGCCCGGCCCGGGGCCCCGCTGCGCTGCAGAGTGGTCCTGCGGCACCATCGGCTCCTGCTCCGTGTCCCCAGGACCTGTGGGGGCTACAACCCCAGCCTGGACCTCAGAGCCACACGCCGCCTCTGTGCCAGTCACTTTAAAGGGGAGCTGACTGGTGCCTGTCCTCTGGCGCTGGGCGATGGCTGCATGAGAGCTACCAGGTCAGCACGAAGTCAATGGCTGTCGTTCTGCTCTGTTGGGCTTCATCTTCTGTTTGTTCTTCAAAATCAACTTGCACCTCGGTGCCTCCAAGAGGCTCTCTCCACGCCCCCAGGCAGCCCATTCCTCTAAGCGGGATGGTGTGTTTGAGGGTCTCTCTGGCCCCTGCTGTGAGCCCTTGGGGCAGGGACCTTCAACGCCTGCTGTCCTTGACCCCAGCACCTGCATCCATGCCCAGCCCTTGTTTGGGGTGGGAAGAGGGATTTGCAGGGGCAGACACTCTGATGGGGTCTGCAGAGACAAGAACCCATGACATTCTATTATCTGCCCTGGGGGAGGTGGGCTGGACTGTAATTGCCATGGAGAAGGAGTGCCCAGGAACTCAGACAGGATGCCACCCCAGTCTTTGACCTCACCAGGTCCAGGCAGCAAGGTGGCAGGTCATTGTCCAGTCTCTGGGGTTTGAACTCCATCTCTGTGGCCAATTGTCAGTTGACTTCGACGGCCTCCCCTGCGGTGTTCCCATCTGTATAATGGAAACAACCCATGGCTACCTCCAGGGCTTCTGAAATAGAGTCAGGTGATGTGTTCTGCCCAGGTAAAGACACCTCAGACAGCAAGCACGCAGACCTCGCAGACCTCGCAGAGGAAAAGGATTTGGAGAGCTCGTCTCTTTTCATTTTCTAGAAACCACCTCATTGAGGTATGATGGACATATAAGAAGCTGAACATTTTGCATCAGATGAGATTGGAGAAAAGTCTTCACCATGAGACCATCACCAGAGAGCTCATTCCTCCGCTCTGAGGGACAGAAAGTGTGTGTGTGTGTGTGTGTGTGTGTGTGTGTGTGTGTGTAGGGAACACAGAGAGGGAACCCAACCTTATCACAGAATCTTCCAGGGTAGGAAGCCAGGTCCTACATTTTGCTGAGTGGTCTCTACTAAATTGCCTGAATAAAGTATTCCAATAATATTTTCTTACCGTTCAAAAAAGTTTTACATTTACACAGGTGGCCATATTCACTGTAGAAAAATTAGAGCCACAAAATACTGAAAATGTCACTCATAACCCTCTGCCTGCAAAGGCCCAGTGAGAACATCTTTCCTTGTTCTTTTACATTTGTTTTTAAATCCACTCAAGTTTTACACGGGCACACGTAAACTACTTAAAAAGATGTGGAATATCAAAGAGAATGTGCTTATTTTCCTCCCACTTCCCACTCCTGAGAGGTCACTGCTGTTCCCTGTGTCTATCAAACCTCTGTCCTTGCTGGGCATGGTGGTGCAGGCCTGAAATCCCAGCAGCTCTGGAGGCTGAGGCAGGAGGATCACGAGTTCAAAGCCAGCCTCAGCAAAAGTGAGGCCCTAAGCAACTCACTGAGACCCTATCTCTAAATAAAATGCAAAATAGGGCTAGGGATGTGGCTCAGTGGTAAAGCACTCCTGGGTTCAATGCCTGGCACCAAAAAAAGAAACCTCTGCCTGCATCTGTAGACACAAGAGCACATGTAAGTAGTGTTTAAAAAAGCGGACAAGATCATGAAAACGATGTTTGTGTGGTCTGTTCTTTTCACCTAAGAATGCACTTTGGAGGACTTTGGTGCCAACTCAAGCTGACCATCCTCATCCTCCGTGAGAATTGGGTAACATTCCATCGCATCCATGAGCTTCCCTGCGTATGGCTCTAGGTGCAGGGACCCCGAGTTCATTCCCAGCTGACCACTAATACAAAACGTGCATCTTCGTCCACTCATGCAAAGATTTCTGTAGGGGAGTCTTAGAAGTGACATCGTGGAGCCACTGTGGCATGCACCACTTGGAATTTGATAGAATTGTCAAATCCCTCTCCAAAAAAAAAAAAAAAAAAAAAAGGGAAAAAAACGCTGTATGAAATTATCCTTCCACCAGCAGTTTGCGACAAGATCTGCTTTCCCCATGCTCCTGCCAACATCAGAAATGATCCATCTTTAATTGTGTGCGTGTGACCAATTTCACGGGTAAATGTGGAGCGTCATCATGCCCTGTGTTTCCTGATTACTGTGAAGTTGGGCACCGTTTCCTGTGTTCAGCCTTCTTTCTCCTGCGTGCACACAGACACCCTGTTCAAACATATGACATCGCCATTGTCACCTGCTCTTTCCCCTCTGCAGTACATCATCTGCACACACTCTTGAGCACCGTTCTTAATGGCTGGATCAGGTGACAGCACCACAGACTTTTCCATCAGTTCCCATGGTTGGCATGGAAGTCTCTTCCCATCTTCTGCTGTGTGTGCCCAAGCCACAGTGGATATTGTTAGAGCGGGGTGTTGTCTTGATTTCTTTCTTGTTTCCCGGGGTAGAACTGCTGGTCAAAAGCATGCATATTTTAGCCGGGCGGATGCAGTGGCGCATGCCTGTAATCCCAGCGACTCAGGAGGCTGAGGCAGGAGGACTGCAAGTTCAAGGCCAGCCTCAGCAACTTAGCAAAGCCCTAAGCAACTTAGCGAGACCCTGTCTCTAAATAAAATACAAAAAGGGGTTGGGAATGTGGTTCAGTGGTTAAGCACCCCTGGATTCAATCCCTGCTCCAAACAACAACAAAAACACCATGCATATTTTAAGGCTGTGGCTACTAACAGTAAAAGTGTCCTCTGGAGTAGCGGTTTACATTCCCACCAGTAGCTCCTGACAGTGTCCATGGCCAGATGTTGTAAAGCATGTGGGGTGAGGGGTGCAAACTTACCCCCACTGGAGACCCACTACCTTAGAGACAGGATGTTCGGGTGGCCAGGCAGCTGTGGATAAATACTCCTTTGGTCTGACTCAGTGGTCCTTGAACTTGAATGGGTCCATAAAGCCACCTAGGCCCGACTCCTGGGCAGGACATTTTTAAGGCTAATTCGATGCACACCTAACACTAGTGGCCTTCCAGAAAGAACTCTAATGTTCACAAGGTCTTGAAGCACTCAACCTGCCCCACACCCAGGCCTCTTCCCCAAAGGCAATGGTGGCCGAGGTCATGACTGGACACTTACGTGGCGTCAGGTCATCCGTTGGATCCTCCCGTGGACACTTTGAGATAGGTACTATCACTGTCCCCCTTCCCAGAGGAGACGCTGCCTTAGCCTCCTGAGTCACGTGGGGAAATCGCTTGGCCCACATGGCAGAGGTGGGGCGCAGGGGCCCCCAAGCTGTCCCGCTTTCCCGTAGGCGGTGTGCAAGGGCCGCTAATAGAGTGTCTGTGGCCGGCTCTTGTTTATTAATTGACCTTTCTGCCTCTGTGATTGCAAATCAAATAAGTGGGAATTAAAAAGCAGGGCTTCCCGGGCTCCTGCTCTGTGCTTCTTCAAAGGGCAGAGAAGGGCAGATGGTGACCGACAGGCACAGTGACCACCAGGTGCCAGTCTTTGCTGGCCTGGAAATGCCCATGCCTGGAGGCTCCGCACCGAGCCTCTTAAGTGTCATTTTTTTGGAGGGGAGGGTGTACTAGGGATTGAACTCAGGCATGTAAGCACTGAGCCCCGTCCCCAGCCCTATTTGGTATTTGATTTAGAGACAGGGTCTCACTGAGTTGCTTAGGGCCTTGCTAAATTGCTGAGGCTGGCTTTGAACTTGCGATCCTCCTGCCTCTGCCTCCAGAGTCTCTGGGATTACAGGCGTGCGCCTGGTTTAAGTGACCTCTTCAAGTGCCATTCAAACCCAAGCTGCTGAGCACGGGGGGAGTCGTATCCACAGCAGGACTTCATTAACAGTTGGGGCCACAAGTACTTCCATTTAGCATCTTGGAAGGATGTTGCTCTTGAACCTTAAAATAATAATAATTATTATTTTTTTAGTTGAGGAGACCACCCCTGCCCCCTTCCCTCACCTTGAGAAAGACTCTTGACCCTAATAGGAGGGAGCCCTTGAGCTCTCTGTGCACAAAGCCAAGGGCATAAGGGGATCAGCCAGCGCCTTCCTGTAGCCAAAGGAAACAATTAGATGATCTAATGGGAACCTTTTCTGTCATCCAGAAATTATATGATGCTGTGAAGCCGCCCGCTATTATGTATCCTTGATGATAATAATAACGTCTCACGTAACAAACAGGAACAGACTCTCTCGGCTATTAATGGCCCTGCACCCACCCGATTTGCTTGTGGGCAGAGAGAGACTCGCAGAGACCCTGAGGCTTCGGGATATTTGTTCAATGGGCTCAGGGGAAGCGGGATCTGGTTTCCTATGTTGTCCACCTGAAATCCCAGCTACGGTGGAAACTCCCCCAAAATTCATTCTGGGGGACACCCTTCTCCACCAAACTTCCAGAAAATACTTTCAGAAAATACTGCATTTCTAGTTCTCCACAGGTTTCCCTCAGGCCATTCATGAATCAAGGGTTCAGCGGAGTCCTGCCGACAAGGCATATTTTTAATTGTAATTAACTAGCTATTTCCCAAACCACGGAATTCTGCTTTCATGTCATAGTTCTGAGAATTCTCTGAAAGTCCCCCCCCCCCAGAAAATTCTGTATCTGGGGTATTTCAATGATCTTAGCTGTCCCAAAAATGTCTGCAGAAAAGCCATTCCGTGCGGTAGAAGGAGACCACTCCTGCAGGATGAGTTTGGTGATTAAAACACAAGCTAGGTTTGGGGGACTCTTTCCCCTCCTTGAGCATTTTCCCATAACTGTACACAGTGAGGCACACCTGTGATCCCAGTGACTCGGGAGGCTGAGACAGGAGGATTGCAAGTTTGAGGCAGCCTCAGCAACTCAGAAACTTAACAAGATCTTGTCTCAAAAAAAAATAAATAAAAAATAAACAAATAAAAGGACTGGGCATGGGACTCCGTGGTACAGGGTCCCTGGGTTCAACCCCTAATACAAGAAGAAAAAAATGTCCCATGTCCATGACCCTGAAGGCCCTCAGACCTTAAGGATGCCCAAGTCCATGTAGGTCAGACTCACCATCATCAATGGCATCCGTCGATATTTTCCAACCATTTTCACACTGGGGCAAAATTATTGCCTGGCACGGAAGTTGGTAGGAGTATGACTTTGGGGACAGGGTTGGCTTGGACAGAAAAGGGTCTCAAGAGCCAAGAAGAGAAGGGGAGGCTGGGGGGAGCCCTGAGTCTCTCCTTCACTTTCTGGCCAAGGGGTGTTGCTGTGTGGAGGGTGCTTCTGGCACCTGGGAACCCCTGTCACCCCCTCCTCCTCCTGGCATCCCTCATCTGGACATGAGGCAGTATGCAAACAAGGATGACAACCTGTTGGGTGTCTGTGTGCCTCCGTCCATGGTCATAGAAGGCAGCTCGCAGGGCTCTGAGAAATACTAGGGGCATCAACCAGAAGCAAAAGAGTGGAGGAAGAGGAACAGAGATAGAGAGGAAGGCAGAGACAGGAAGGGGGCTGGTGGGAAGACCACGATCCCAGCGTCCTCAGCATTTGCTCTTGGATCTAGCCACACGCATCAAGCACTTGTTCAGCTACAGTTTATTGAGCAACTACTATGTGTCGGTTCCTATGCCAAACATAGTTTCTATGTTTTCCTACAAGGAAAGCTAAACGTGTTGTTTATTTTCTCCTGTGAACAAGGTGTTCATCTGTTACAAAGGATGAAGAAATAAAACCAAAGGCTAAACAGCTGATCCAAGGAGGCACAGCTAATAGGGGAGAGCAGACTGTTGAACTTGAGACTTTCTGATTCCAAAGCCTGTTCCTTTGCTCTTGCCTGAGCCACATGGACAAATGGATGCCCCTTTCCCTCTCTCCATATTCTTTTATGGAAAGAGATGACACATACAGAAAGATATATGAGACACCTATGCTGGTATGATAAAAACTATAAACTGGACCCTCACGTATTGGCCACCCAGGCAAAGAAATAGTACCCAGCAGACACCTCAGGAGCCCCGTGTGCCTCTCTCAGAGGTGACCCAGTCCCCATCATCCCGACTCTTAAATACTAATGTTGTTTTGCCCCCTATGCTGATATCCCTAAATTATTTCGGTTTGTGTGGTCTGATTCATACCTTTCTTAAAGGGACTGTGCTCAGAAATTCTTTTTCTCTTGCTTTCTGCTTGATTTTCCTGCTGTGTTACACCCGTGGTATGTGCACGCCGAGGCTTATCCTTCCATTATAGACAGACACTAGGGTCATGTTCAGTTTTGGCAATTCTCTCATTTTGTACATGCTGCTATAACAAAATACCTGAGACCAGGTAATTTATAAACAAGAAATTCTTTGTCATTATTCTGGAGCTTGAGAAGTCCAAGACCAAGGCACCAGCAGATTCAGAATCTGGTGAAGGCCCTGTCTTGTTTCCAAGATGACACCTTGTGCTTTGTCCTCACCTAGCAGAAAGTACAAAGGTGAAAGTGTCTCACTAGCTCCAGCTCATTTTTTTTTTTTTTTTTTTTTTGTACCAAGGATTGAACTCAGGGGCACTCGACCACTGAGCCACATCTCCAGCCTTATTTTAGAGACAGGGTCTCACTGAGTTGCTTAGCACCTTGCTAGTGCTGAGGCTGGCTTTAAACTCTCGATTCTCCTGCCTCAGCCTCCTGAGCCGCTGGGATGACAGGTGTGCACCACTGCAATCGGCTGCTGCAGCTCTTTGATAGACACTAGTCCATCCGTGAAGACAGGGCCCTTGTAGGCTGACCACATCCTAAAGGCTCCACCTCTCAGTACTGTTGCTCTGGGGATGAAGTTTCAACAGGAATTTTGGAGGGATGCTCACATCCACAGCAGAGCAGCAACCTTCATAAGGCTGCATTGTTATATGTGTCCAATGGACGGATGCACGTGAGTTAAGAGTTCGAGGAGCACATAAATCCAAGTGGAGTTGCTGGATCGCAGCCCGAGTGTGTCTCAGCTTTACTAGGTAAGTGGCTCCTCTTCCTCCATGTCCTCATTTACACTTTTTTGCTGTCCCCTATCTTTTAACCACCAGGAACCTCTGCTGTCTCCATTCTTCACTAATCTGTTCATAACTCACAGACAACTGAAGAAACCCAGCATAAATGCTGGCCATACCGACAGAGCACCTCATATTTAGAGAATCAGACTTGCCAAGGGGGGACCCATGAATCTGTATATTTTACAGCCTCCCCTAGTGATTCAGATGATCAGCCTTGTCTGAGGACCACGGATCTAGAATGCCTCTTCCTCCTGCAGCAGGGGTGGACTACATTTCCCAGGTGCCTTTGCAGGTAGGCATAGCCATGTGACCCAGGTCTACCCAATGGAAATGTGCAGAAGAGAAGTGGAGGTCAGGGCTTTCCCAGGCCTAGTCCATAAAAACCCACCCAGTCTGCAGGCAGAGGATATAGAGGCTGAGAGAGAAGAGAGCAATGAGCTGGAGGGGGTCAGAAACCCTAAAGGCTGGTGGGGAAGGTTGCCTAACTAGTAGGGGCGCCATTTTGAATTTCACATAGTGAGAAATAATATCTGTGGTGTCACCTTGTGATACTCTGGGGTCCCTTTGTTACAGCAGCTGGCATTGCCTTAACTGACACATCCCCCTCCCCCACCCTTTACCTGCGGGGCACCTCCATGGGGAATTCAGTCCTCCATGAAGCCACTGGGGACAGCAGGAACAATGAAAGGACATTCCACTGGCATCACAAAACCTGGACATCAAATCTCCATTTCTCCTAGGAGGCAGGGCGCGGTAGGAGAGAGGACTCCACCTCCCTCAGCTTTTGTGTGGATTTAATGAGATAATATATTTGGAAAGCACTCGGGTGCTGTGAAAGGCATTTCAGATATGAGTTATATTTAGTTATTGATACTGCATTTCTGCAGCCAAGCCTCTCTCCAGTGGCTACTCCACAGAAACCAGAGAGGCATTAATGCAGTAAATCTAAAACTCAGGCTCTCACTCCCTTCTCCGGGCAGGGCCGGACTGCAGTCCCCAGAGCAGCTGACCCTGAGCACTATGCAAATACTGCCTGCTGTCAGGCTATTTTAAGACAGGCAAGGAATGAGATTCCCGCTTTCCCCATAAGAAATGAGCATCGTTCTCTATTCTTTAATTTCCTTTTGATTAAAAAAAAAAATCAGCCTATCTGAAAAATATCTGCTATCTCTTCTCTATGCATTTTAAAAAAAATGCCATATATGACCTCTGGCCCTTCCAAGTCATGGGGACCCTTCAGGAATTTTTCGTTTGTTGTTGTTGTGTGGATTTGGGGTGAGTGAAGAGGATTAGGGGATGTGATTTTAATCGGTGGCTCTTAGAATTACCGCTTGGAATCATTATCTTGGAATTTTCTCTGAGGCTCAGGACTGGAGAAAGAGGCAGATTCCAGTTGGATATATGATACAGGTGACAGTCTCCCAATTAGCCAATCCCTGGCCACAGCTGAAGGGGAAAAGAAAGAACTCCCTGCTTACCACTGGTCTCCTATCCAGGCCTGGGCCCCTGTGCCAGCTCTCCTTGCACTGGACGCGTCTCCACAGCGCCACGCGCACACCGAGAGTGGCCACGCACTAGTAGGACCTGGCATCTAGTAGGGCCGACAGTGCCATTCCTGTGAGCACACACAGAGCTCCTACTATGTGCTGGGCACCACGTGGAGCCCTGAGCACATGTCCTCAGGACAGTCCTGTCCTGTCCTGCTGCCACCCCAGCAGGCCTCTGAACAGGATCCAGGTCACTGTCCCCTCTCCAAAGCAGAGGGAGTCTGGGCCCTGGAATTGGGAGCCCAGCCTATCATTTGTTTCAGTGCCCCAAAATTCATATAGTCATGTGCTACATGACAACGTCTTGGCCAATGACAGACCACATGTGAGGGTGGTTCCGTCAGATCCTCTTATCTGGTGACACTGTGGCCATCTTAGGTTGCACTCTGAGATGGTCACACTATGCAAAATCACCTCGTGACGGGTGGTTCAGAACATATCCCAGATATTAAGCAAGAGGTGACTATTATTTTCCTAGGGTCACCATAATAAAATGACCACAGACTGGGTGGCTCAAAACACAGAAGTGTTTTCTCGAGAAGTTCTGGAGACCAGAGTCCAACGTGGAGGTGCCGGCGGGGTTGGATGTCATGGGCCAGCCATGGGATGTGTGTGAACTATGAGCGTGAGTTAATGGGTGGACTGGACTGATGTTGCCCCTCTGCTGGGGCTGGCCACATGTGTCCTTCTCGCTTGCTCTGCTGGGATCCCCACACAGTGCACGAGATGGGCGTGGCCTTCCAAGATGTCAGTCAATCTGCTGACAGCAAGACATCTCCAAGCTAGACTCAACCCCCGAAAACCTGACCCCTTGCCTCATTTGGTGGAACTTTCTCAAGTGTCTTCCCCTCAATAGTTGGCTCTTTCTGGAGGCCCTGAGGGAATCTGTCCCCTGTCTCTCTCCCAACTCCCAGCCACTGTTGGCATTCCCTGGCCGGTCTGTAGTCAGTCTCTCCACCATCACATCCTCCTCCTTTCCTCTTGTCTCTGTGCACCCACCCTAGATCCAGGATGACCTCAACTTGAGATCCTGAACTAATTACATCAGCAAAAACTCTGTTTCCAAACACAGCCTCATTGTGAGGTTCCAGGTAGATGTGAACATTTGGGGCTAGTGACACTACTCAGCCTATGACAATCTGCCCTCTGCCCCCCCACCCAGAGACACATCTATCCCACATGCAAAATGCATTCAGCACGTCCTAACATCTGGAAATGAGGGGACAGATGCTAGAAATGAGGATGATTATGAAGCCTCCCGTGAGTACCAAAAAAATAAGGCATTACAGGGATTAGCACAGTGCCTAGCCGATAAAGACCAGGATGGGGACAGAAGTACCTGTCTTTGTAATTATCGTCATGACCCAAAACTAGATGGCTTTTCCTGACACTGCTTTCTTTCTTCCTTAAAACTGCAGAACAAACCCAGGCTTATTTGGCTATTTGGCAAGGGCTTTGCAAAGGGGCCTCCCTCAAGAGGAATTCTCCTGCTCTCTCTTGGCCTGTCCTGCCTGCTAGTTCCTATCAAAGTCCTCCAGGTCCATTTAAAGGGGCCTCCTGGATGCCTTCCTACCTGCAGGGAGATCTGCCTCCACTGGGCACGCCCCATTCACACAGATGCTCGTGGTGGGGGAGGAGACGCTGACCTTGACTTGTGCTTCTTTTTCCCATGTTCTCATTTATCTCTGAGACAGAGACAGTGTTTTCTGCACCAGGGGCTCCGTGCTACCAAGGAGAGCCTGTGGGCTCTGGTCCCAGACAGTCAGGTTTCAGAGCTCAGCTCTGTCCCTTAGGCAACACGCCAGGCATCTCTGCACCTTGGTTTCTGAATCCTTACCGAGACAGAAATTCTGTCTTCCTACTAGCGTTTTGGGAGGGTCAAGCAAAGCCACGTAGATCCAGCAACTAATCAGAAGTTCCTTTCCATATCTGGGTATTTCCAACTGCATCTGTACTGAACAGGTGCTGCTCCGGGGCTTTGTAGATGTTTGTGGGTGGTGCACCAGACAGGGGACTATGGGTTCTGGAATAAATTAGAGCATACATTATTAGTCAAAATAACAACAATAACAATGAGTCACTCTGTATCAGGCATGGCGCTGACACTTGGTCCATGAGTCATTATTAATGCCCCCATCCTACCAAGAAAGGTCTGTCTCAAACCACGCGGTCCTTGGAAGTGGAGGTCCTGCAGCGGAGGGTGCCCAAGGCAGCCCGGGGAAAAAGGGTCCCACCAGAGCGACTTGGAGAGCCCCCTCCTACTGATAGACCCCTCCCCATCTCAATCCTGCAAACTCTGACTTTCCCCCCAAAGATCCCTCCCTGTTCTCCTGCCACGAACACCTACAGAGACGCACTGGACCTTGTCAGCCAGGTCCAGGTAACTGACCCTCCCAGGTACCAGGTGGGGGGCGGTGCAGAGAGTGGGCGGTGAGGGAAGGGCCGCTGGGTCCATGGACGGGCCTTCTTCACGGGTTCTCGAAGAATGCTCCAGAAGCAGAGGCTGTGTGCAAGCATCTCATCAACCCGATGCCCCAACAGGAGGGAACGGGAGGTTGAGATGCGATCCAGGGACTCGTCCCTGCGGTTCCTGGGGGGCCCTGTAATTGCCCAGAGTGCTTTCGGCGGAGGGCGTGGGAAGCGGGATGCTCTGGCCCCGGCTGGAGCTCCCAGGCCTCTGGGCTCCAAATTTGGAATGTGGGCGGGGCTGCTTTTAAACCGACCCCCGCTGCCCGCCAGGTCGGGGCGGGAGTCCGTCCTGGCAAGCCCGCGTCCCGGAGGCAGCCTGCAGGGGAGAGCGGTGCTGGGGGGGGCCCCCCAGCTCCCCGGGATCCAGCGGGAAGTTGGGCCTGCGGAGGGCGGTGGGAGGGACCAGGGGGCGCGGGGGCGCCTCGGGCTGCTGCTAAGTGGACCTGCTGCGGCCCCGCCCAGAAGGAGCCCAGCCCGGGTCTTGGTATTTACGGCTGGCAGCGAGCGCGCACCTCGCTGGCAGGGCCCCGGACGGCAGGTGCTGCACCGCGCGCGCGGAGGAAAGTGATGGCCTCAGATCTGAAAAGCTCCCCTTTCCCGGGAGGCTCCCAGGGTATGATTCAGTCACCGTTTCAACCCACGGTTCCAAGGGTAGAGAAAATGCCAGCAGCAGGGTTGCCGCCTTATTGCAGAATGATCCAGGCAGTTAGAGGGTGGTGCTTGAGAGTCCGGTCGCCGAAGAAACATAAATCTGAATTCAAGTCCCCTCCCTGCTCGGAGCTGCTGCGAGCCCATAGGGTGGCACTGTGGGAACTAGGAAAGGACGTCCTTCCTCCGGCGGGGACACAGCTACTCCAGCCCCTGCTGGACTAAGTCCCTGACATGACTAAGTCGTGCATCTTGGCTGAACCTCAGTCATCTCATCTGCGAAATGGGGGACGATCACAAAATCTGCCAAGCACACAGTAAGCACTTGATAAATGCTATGAAAATCCTTATTACAGTTACTGCGTCCTGCCTGCCTGCAGGGAGAATGTTCTGGTTTTCTCAGGACTTCCAGGCGAGGCTTAGAACGTTCAGTGTTAAAAAATGGAAAGTCCCAGGCATATTTGGGTGATGGGCTCACCCCATTACTAGTGCCAGAGGTCCCCCCCAGCTCACTGTGCATTCCAAGGTTTTGCTACCAGCATCTGGGGGCTCGGTTGCTGGGCAAGGGCTCCACTTCTTGCACCTGGTTCTTGTCACCAAAGAAGGGCAGCTGGGTCATGGGTGCATATTGGTGCACCTCCTTGGGGGGCTCAGAGGCAGGGGATAGGTTCCTTCGCTTGGCATATAGCAGATGCTCCAGAAAGAGCTGCTGAATGGAATTGAAGGCTGCAGACCCTGCGAACACAGGTCGGTGTGCCTTGACCTCATCCTCTCTGTAGACTTGACGGTGACCTTCCAGCATTCCCAGTTGGGCCTTGGGCAAGCTCCTGCACCTCCCTGCGCCTCAGTTTCCCCCCTGGGAAAGGCAGGTGATAAGATCTGACTTGGAGGATGGGCATGGGGTTTGTGATGTACTAATCGTCAAGTCCTGGCAGAGCCAGGCACTGGCCCCACAGGCACATCCCATTGAGTCCTCCCCACTACCGTGGGAGGTGGGCTACCTGACAGTCCATAGTTCACAGAAAGGACTCCGAGGCTTGCGGGGGTCAATAAACTTGGCTCATCAAAAGAGCCGTGCAACAGAGCAGTGTCTGGCGCCGGGCTGGTTTCCCTGTTCTCTGAATCATCCACCAGAGAGGACCCTGGGACAGCTCCATTTCTTGGCACAAATGGTCATTCGAATGGAGAGAAACCGACCCCGGGGCTCAGGTTTGGGGTGTGTCCGAGGGCACAGGTCAGAGGAGGGCCTCCCTTGCTGTTGGGATTTTCTTGAGCCTTCAGCAGAAAGAGAGGGAGGGGAGGGAGGAGGGAGGGGGAGGAGGGAGAGGGAGGGGGAGGGGAGGCAGGAGGGGGAGGAGGGAGGGGGAGGAGGGAGGGGGAGGAGGGAGGGGGAGGAGGGAGGGGTGGGGGAGGCAGGAGGGGGAGAGGGAGGGGGAGGGGGAGGGGAGGGGGAGGGGAGGCAGGAGGGGGAGGGGAGGGGAGGGGAGGAGGGAGGGGGAGGAGGGAGGGGGAGGGGGAGGAGGGAGGGGGAGGGGAGGGGAGGGGAGGCGGGAGGGGGAGGAGGGAGGGGGAGAGGGAGGGGGAGAGGGAGGGGTGGGGGAGGGGAATTCCTCCTATGGAGGGACTCTTAAGAAACCCAGCAGAAGCGCCTCTGCTAATTGCTACGCCTCAGCCTGGGTTTACCAGCTTTTCTCTTTGTGTCTTCATCACAGAGAAATTGAAATCATACCATCTTCTTTGAAGACCCATGATAGAACTCAGTGACCCCTCCAGCTCTGTAAATGCTGCCATTTCAAATTAAGAGTCGCCATTGCACAACAGGGCCATTGCACCACTCCAGCCAGGGCTGCGTCCCTGTGGAGAGAGAAGACTGGGGCTGCTTTGTGTGTATAGGCAGGTTTCTCCACCCCTGGGGCCGGGCTGGGCCCCTTGAGCCTTCCCCTAAAACTCTGCCTCAAGTCTCTGTGACAACCTGTGACAGTGAAACTGTTACTTTCAACCCTTTCTGATATAGGAGGAAATCATGGCTCAAATAAGTGAAGTCAGTTGCCCCAAAGCACACTCTACCTGCCTCCGTAGCCCATGATGGGACTGCGTCACTGAATTGCTTTCTTTCTGACCAAGAGGGCCTTGAACTTGGTCCAGGGGTGGGGGTGGGGAGGTGTTAGGGTGTCTTTTTTCTTTCTTTTCTTTGTATTGGGGATTGAACCCAGGGGCCCTCTACCACTGGGTTACATCCCCAGTCCTTTTTATTTAATTTTGAGACAGATGCTCATGAACTTGCGGAGGCTGGCCTTGAACTGGTGATGAGCCTCCTGTCTCAGCCTCCAGAGTCGTAGGGATTACAGGCATGTGCCACTGCATTTGGCTTTTCTTTTTTTAAATAGACTGCCTTTCTAAAAACATAAAATAAGGAACAGTAGTTCTTTATTTCTTACAGAAAAAAAAATGTAGTAATTTTGTAGAACAGAGATATGCCCACACCCAGTTTCCTCTATAATACCATCTCGTATCGGTATGATACTTGGTCACAACAAATGAACCAATATTGGTGCATTATTATTTACTAAAAACCCATATGTTATTATTATTCGGGCTCCCCCAGTCGATCCCTCCAGGGCAGCTCATCACACTGACTCATCCTATGTCTGTGGGTTCCTCTACAAGCAGTTTTTCAAACTCTCCTTGGTTTTGGTGGCCCTGACACTTTTGAGGAATACTAGTCAGCTATTTTATCGGATGCTCCTCTGCCGCAGTCCGGCTGCAGCAAAATAACGGGGGTGGGGGGGGGACGAGCAACTTGTGTAGATTGACACAGCAGGAGTGGGAGCCGTTTATTGTAGGACAGGAGGGGTATATATACATTCCACACAGCTTATCTTAATTAACATAAACTAGATACAGCAGTCAACCCATAAGGAATCTCCACACTTAATGGCTCGCTGGCGTTACTTCACAAACCACTCCCTCTGCAAAATGCCAGGCGCCATCCTGACCTGTTTACAGACCCTAACACTCCTCTGTTGGAGTTTGCCTGATGTTTTGCTCATGGTTAGATCAGGGTTATGTGTTTTGGAGAGGAGGATTCAGGTGAAACGCCGTTCTTACCACATCACATCAAGGAGCACCTGATCCACAGGACTTAACCGCCATCGAAGTAGATCCGATCACCCCGCTAAGTTGCGTCTATCAGGTTTCTCCACTGAGTTACCTCCCCCCCTCCCTATTTTTCTGGGGATTCTTTTTTATCACTTTAATCAATTTCCTTTTTTTAGCTAGGGAATATTTGTTTGCCCAACGTGACACCCCGTGTAGAATCTCAGCTGACAAGCCAGGCACCTTGGTGCACACCTGTAATCCCTGCAACTGGAGAGGTCCAGGCTGGAGGATCACGAGTCCAAGGCCAGCCTGGGCAACTTAGCGAGACTCTGTCTCAAAATACAGTGAAACCGGCTGGGCGGGTAGCTCCATGGCAGAGCCCCCGGGGTTCAATCCCAGGTACTTCAAACAAAATAAAACAAGAGTTGTCACTAACAAGACCCCAATCCAGGGCAGGCTTCCCGGGCCAACAGACAGGACAGTCACCAGGGGCCTCCAACTTGGGGTTTAATACTTTGTTGTCGTCATCTTAAAATCTTCAGTCATTTTATCTTTAAATGTGTTTTGCAGAGGGAGGGTGCTGGACAGGGCAGCATGCGCAGGGGTCTTGGTGTCGCGGTTCACCCAGGGTCTGGTCTGCTGCCACCCTCTATTTCTCACCCAGAGGTGGCACAGAGAGGGTTGAGAGGGCATGAGTGCTGTGCTGCATTTCAGGGTGAGCTTGGCAGCAGCTACTGGTACCCCAGGCTGGCCGTGGCCTGGTAGGTTCAGAGGGCAACTTGGAGCACAAAAGCATCTTACCTACCCTCATGTCAGGTACGTAGAGCACTCTGGCATGGAGGTGCCATACTGGGTCACTCATCCCCCAAGAGTTGGGTCAGTGGGTTGGTAGCAAAGACAGATATCTGACCCAATTTCCCCTCCCCTCCCCCCGGCATGCATGTTGATGCAGTGGCTAACAGGAAGGGGATCCCAGCAGCCAGGGGGCCGAGTCACAGGCAGCTCTCTGGACACCATGAGGGTCTGCACCCACCCTCTGCGTTTCCCCAAACTTTCGTTTTTCTTTTTGTTACCAAGGATTGAACTCAGGGGTGCTTAACCACTGAGCCACATCCCCAGCCCTTTTTATTTTTTATTTTGAGACAGGGTCTCACTAAGTTGATCAGGGCCTCAACAAATTGCTGATGCTGTCCTTGAGCTTGAGATCCTCCTGCCTCAGCCTCCTGAGCCACTGGGAGTATAGGCATGTGCCACCACACCCAACAGAAAAAGATTTTTCTGTGTATTACTTTTTTTTTTTTTTTTTTTTTTTTGGTACCAAGGATTGAACTCAGGGGCACTCGACCACTGAGCCACATCCCCAGCCCTATTGTATATTTTATTCAAAGACAGGGTCTCACTGAGTTGCTTAGCACCTCGATGTTGTGGAGGCTGGCTTTGAATCCGAGATCCTCCTGCCTCAGCCTCCCAAGCCACTGGGATGATCGGTGTGCACTTTTCCTCCTTTTAGAACAAGGGCTCTACATTTTCATTTTGCACTGGTCACCAGTGTAGTCCTGCCCTTCCTTCTCCCGTCCCCACCCAACACAGCACCAGGGCTTAATCTGAGTAACCTCAGATCTCCATGGGAAGGGGACTGTGAGCCCAGCTGGCTCTGATGTCCACGATTGGTACGTGTCTTCTGGGCCATTCCAGCTCCAAGGGAATGCTGGAGAAACAGGCCTGGTGAAGAAGAATGACCTCACTCACTCCTCATGGAGTGAAAGCTAAGATTGACTAAAGATTTCTTCAGGCTCAATCCAAAGTTGGCAAAACAGTTGGCTGTGAAACTGAGTACACCATTAAGTTAGTGGGGACTCTGTGCTCTGAGTTAAACCGAACCAGGTTCAGGGCTCAACTTGGCTAACTGAAACACGTCCACTTTGCTCTCTGAGCCTTGTGCTCACCTTTTGAATGGCAGCAGAATCTGAGGAATTGTGTTAGTCAGCTTTTCATCGCTATGACAAAATACCAGAGTGAATCAACTTGTAAAGAGGAAAGGTTTATTTGGGCTCACAGTTTTGGAGGTTCTAGTCTAGTCCATGACTGCTTGGTCCCATTGCTTAGGGCCTGTGACAGAGCAACACAACATGACAAGAGTATGTGGTGGAACAAAAGCGCTCAACTCATGGCCAGGAAATAAAAGAGAAAGGAAGAGCCTGGGTTCCATATGCCCCTGTAAGGGCAGTCCCCCACATACACACACACCTCAATGACTTCCAGACCTCCCACTAGGCTCCGACTCTTAATGGTCCAACTGTCTTCCAATCACACCACCTTGGGGGCCAAGCCTTTACTGGGGAATACTTAAGAGTCAAATTTTACCAGGTTCCTAAGACTAAGCTTAATTAACCAAGATAATGTCCGTGGGACTCTTAGGTGCTGAAATGCCCGGCCCAGGTATGAGGTTCTGGCTTCAGGATCCGCCCACTTCAGCTTCATGGTTGGGTGCATTTCAGCCCCTCCACACTGCCCTTAAGGGCCCAAGTCAGCAGACCCTGACTTAATAAGAACCTTGAACAGGGCGGGAGGTGGGGGTGCCCCGCCTCACCTGGAGCAAGCTCCCGGGTTTCAACTCCGTAAACTGTGAAGGCGACAAAGCCCTTTCTGTGTTTTGCAAGAGATACCGTTTGCAGTGATCTCATTACTCCCACAGCCCTGAGTGGCGCTCCGGGCCTTTCTAACAAGTGGCAGTAAAACACTTTATAGGTCGCGCTGCCCCTCCTCTCCCGGCCGAGTCATTTTCCCTGTTTGGGGTTGGACTTGGTGTTTCCCTCCTTCCCTTCTCTTTCTCCTTGCACTTTCTCTCATGTTAATTATATCAGTTGCCATGGAAACAGTGATGTCATTGGCACTGGAGTGCTCAATGACATCCAAAAGCACAGTTTATAGCATGGCTTGAAATATAGTCCATGGCTCGCAGCCTCGAGGAGGGTCATATGGCGATCACAGCTCGGGCACCATCTGGGCACGAGGGTGGGAAGTGGTAGAAAAGGAGCTGGGCTGGGGTGGTGGTGGTGGTGGGGGGTGCTTGCAGACTTCCCGGAATCCGGACCCTGGGGGACATTTACACCCGGAGAGGAGCAGGACACCTTGGATACTATGAAGAAGTGTCTCTGGGCTGTTTAACGGTCCCACATTTACCCCAATTTAGGATTTTGGGCTCCTGCGTGGAGCGAGGCTCCGAAGCTGTGGGCTGGGGGCGGCCTATGCAGCGCGGTCAGTGTCAAGTGTGAT
This sequence comes from Callospermophilus lateralis, assembly GCF_048772815.1. Classification (NCBI taxonomy): domain Eukaryota; kingdom Metazoa; phylum Chordata; class Mammalia; order Rodentia; family Sciuridae; genus Callospermophilus; species Callospermophilus lateralis. The sequence goes on along the minus strand of NC_135305.1, from coordinate 154,453,277 downwards.
CTGCAGCACGGCCCAGGTGGGTTCACACGCAGGGTGACACACGCACGCGCACACTGGCGTGCCCATCTGGACTTGGGTTTGGAAGGTGTCATCGCATTCACATTAGTGATGTTTGCCATCTTCCAAACCTCCCCGCCACAGCCCACTTCGTAGGCAACTGCCTCTGACCGAGCCCCAGGGGCAGGGGGCAGAGCTGGGTACAGGGACAGCTGGATGATTGGGCCGCCCCGTGCACCTCCTGGCAGGGAGATCTCCAGGAGTGGGCCCCGTGAGCCCGCCTGGCACCAGGCTCTCTGCTGTGCTGTGTGCCAGGGCACCCAGCCCCAAGGTGACAGCCACTGGGCAGTCCCCTCTTCCTCCCCGGGACCCCACTGATGGGTTTTCACTTCCTGCATGGTCATCCTGGTCACCCAGCCCCAAGGTGACAACCACTGGGCAGTCCCCTCTTCCTCCCCGGGACCCCACCAACGGGTTTTCACTTCCTGCGCGGTCACCCTGGGTTAGCTGGCCAGAAACTGCAAACCCGGCCTGAGAGCTAAGCGGGCCAGGTGTTCTCATCCACTCTGGAGCCTTTGTGACCAGGATCGGGAAGACGAAGAGCTCTTTGGGAAGGAGGGCTTGGGAGAGCAAGGGCACTCCGGGAAAGAGGGCACTGGTTTGGGACTTCAGGGGATGTGACAGAGAGGGACAGAGATCTGACTCCAAACAGCTCCACTGAAATAGACAAATGATAGGCCCCGGAAGTGGGGGGGGGGGGTGTCCCAGATAGAATTTCAGCATGGCCAGCCCACGGGCCTCAAATAGTGACAGGTGGCCTCTAACCTCAAATTGCTAGAGGTGGCCTCCAGCCTCAAATAGTGATGGGTGGCCTCCAGCTCCATCTCTCAGCCCGGCCTTTCTGGGTTTTGATTCCCCAGGTGCAGCCAAGTTTCTGCCAAGACCACCTGGTTCCAACCGGTCTTAGGACCAAGTCAGGTGACAGGTCCATCCAGTTATTATGAAGGGGCGTGGCTTCCTCTGATTGGCCAGTGTGGTCACGTGGCTCTTCCAGGAGGCAGTGGGAAAGGATGGTTGGACCCCTGAGACCCAGATGGGGGAGATGGGCATGGGCGTTGGCCAGGTGGAATCCAGACCTGGCCAGGGCAGGGCCACCAGGCTTCCTTCTGCCCCTATGGAACTGGGGCTTCTCACCCAAGGTACTTGCGCTTTGCTCTTATCAGAACTTTCAGGGGCCACCAAGCCCCATTCCCCAGCTGGCTGGGAACTGGGGGGCCTGCGCAGGGCTGCTGAACCAGAGAAGGACCTAAAGTGGAGGGAGGAGCCCGGGACGCTCTGGGTCAGAGCCAGGGCCTGGTGGGTCAGGAGGAGAGTTCCAAGTGGAGACACGGGCAAGGCAGGTCCAGGCGGAGGGAAGGGCTGGTGACAATTCAGGGAGACACGAAAGGGCGTGGCCTAGGGAGGGACAGGAAGACCCACAGGTGCGCAGAGTCGAGGACAGATGGACAAATGGTTTGGTGCTGGATTAAGTCACTTTGTCAACTTTACAAACTGTCCCAGGATAGATGCCCTAGAGAGTCCCAGGGCGAGGCGCGCTGTGATAGTAATAGTAATAATAATGGTGACAATGACGGGAGCCGTCGGGGTAGCAATACAGAAAACGACAGTAACAGGGAGAAATGCAGGCGTCAGGAAAAGCAGAGAAGGTTTAGACCAGTGACTCCCAACCAAGGATGATTTTACTCTCCCCTGGGGGACATTGACCATGTCTAGAGACACTTTGGTTGTCGCTATTGATGGGGGGGCGTAATACTTTGTTACTAAATGTGCCACATGTTTCAGTTGGCTTTTTCACTGTTGTGGCTTAAAGATCCAAGCAGCACAATTGTAGAGGAGGAAAAGTTTATTGGAGGGCTCACGTTTCTGAAGTCTTACTCCTTAGAAGGCTGCTCCATTCTTCAGGGCTGAACATCATGGCAGGAGAGTCTAGTGGAGGGCAGCAGCTCACCTCATGATGATCAAGGAGCAGAGAGAAGAGTCCACTCTCCGGATACGAATATAGACCCCAAAGCCACATCCTACTTCCCACCCCCCCAGCCGCACCCCACCACTTCAGTTACCACGCACTTAATCCCTGTCAGGGATGAAGTCACTGCTTGGGTTCAGACCCTCATAACCCAGTCACTTTCCCTCTGAACCTTCTTGCATCGTCTCACACAGTGAGCTTTTGGGGGACACCTCACATCCAAACCATAACACCACGACACACCGAACAACTCTCTAAAGCAAAAATGATCCAGCCCCCAAAGCTGAGACGTCTGAGGTTGAGAGATCCAGGCTTAGATTGAATACGAGGGCTCCTGCAGAATACAATGCAGGCTGGCAAAGGAGGCTCTGGGCAGGACAAGGGCCCTGGGGTAGCCAAAGACCACATCCAATGAGCATCCTTCTCTCCCAGCTGCGAGGTGGTACAGGGCTGGTGACAGAGGAGGTCCTGACAGGGGCTGGCTGGGAGAGATGCATGTCACCAGAAGGTCTGCAGGCCCTGGCAGACAGTGGTCAGTAGTGACCACCTCTCTAGCTTCTGGATCGGAGGCCTAACATGTTCCCCGGGTGGGTGCACGGGTCTTGCGTCACTGTGCAGCTTGCCGTGTGGAGTCCCCACCCTGGAAATACCCCGCCTCAGGCCACGCAGCCCACAGGTCCCAAAGCCTGGCAGCGGAGGGCCAAGCCCTTCAGTCCTTCGGAGTTTGAAATGTTAATTTGTTTCAGTAACTGAGTCCAGAGGGAAGGAGGAGAGGAGGAGTGGAAAGAGGGATGGGGGCTAAGTCAGAGTCTGAGAGCGAGGGACACATTTAGCAGCAAGAGGGAGGCAGAAGAGGGGAGGACACAGAGGCTGGGGCGGAGAAGGAGAGATGGAGGCCGAGGGCGGAGGAGAGAGCAGAGAGTAGGAGAGACACAGAGAGAAATCCAACAGAAAGAGCCGGATGGAGCGAGTCACTAAAAGCAAACCAGAGAAAGCAAACCGAGGAGGACGCGAGGGCAGGGCCAGGGGCGGGCGGCCAGAGCGGGAGGAACTCTTGCCAGGGCAGCCCAACACAGAGCCCAGCCTCTCCAAGGCTTTGCGGGATCTCGGCCCCACGGCCGGGGAGTGGGGCCCGGGTTCTTGTCGCAGGTCTGGGACGATCAGCCGTGTTCCCATCCTCGCCAGCATCCCCAGCTCGCTGGCTAGGAGCCAACAGGAAATTCCTGGGACAAGTCTTTCCATTCAAAGTCTTTTAAAACTTTTATTTATTTATTTTAGTTTTTTTTTTCATGGATGAAAAAACAACAATGGGGGAAATTTTTAAAAGAAAAAAGAAACCACCTGGTATAAAATATCATATCCAGCAACAGCCCCGGCCGGGCCAGGGAGGCTCCCCAGCCATTGTGTCCAGGGCGGCTCATTCTCCCCCTGGAAGGATTTATGACCTCACACTCCCATGACATCACAACGAGTTGCCATGGGCCTGGCTTTATTATCATAAACAAAGGGCTGTTCCCTGGGACCCGGGCTGGCTGAGCAGGAGGGAACGGCTCTGGGTAATGTGTTTTCTTGGGAAGGCAGCTTGATCGGAAGTCTGAAAAGCTGCGAAAATAGTTGTACATGCAGTTCCCTCTACGTGGCCCTGTGGCCTCTGGACAAGGTTCGGGAGGAGAACAAGAAGGATGAGGTCAGCTCCTCGCAGCGGGACCTCCAGCTCAGCACGTTCCCTCTGCCAAAAACAGCTTCCCCAGGCCTCCCTCGCTGCTGCTCCGGGCAAGGTTTTCATTCCTTTACTGAAAATGCATTGAGCACCTACTATGTGCTAGGCACGGATGGAGCTGGATTGGAGACTGATGAACAACATGGGCACCAGTCCTGCCCCTGCAGGATCTGCAGACTCACAGCCACACAGACACCAACACAAATATTAATAAGGGTGAAGCTGTCACTTGTCAGGTGTGCTGAGGGAAGCAAACAGGAAGCTAGGGTAGGAAGAGTGGGGGGAGGGGTTACTAAGATGAGCAACTAAGGCATGGACTGTCATACTAGGCAGAGCCACAACTGGGGTCTTAGTCTGTTTTCTGTTGCTATATCAGAATACCTCAGGTGGGAAACTTATAAAGAAGAGAGGTTTATTTGCCAGTGGTTCTGGAGACCAGGAAGTCCAAGAGCATCAGCTTAGCATCAGGTGAGGGCCCCGCGGTACATGGTAACATAAACGGGGGCATCGCAGGTCGAGACAGCTGCCTCCGTCTTCCTCTTACAAAGCCACTGAGGCCACCACGGGGCCCGACCCTCATGACCTCATCTAACCCTAATCACCTCCCAAAGCCCCACCTCCAAGTACCACCAACCAATGACTTTGGGGATTAAGTTTTCAACCCTTGAACTTTGGGGGACACAGACTGCAGCAGGATCTGCATTCCCCCAGGCACCTGGTCCCTGGGTGCTGCAGAACCCGGGACCATGGACACAGTGAAATGGGTCAAGGTGCAGCCATTGGTGCAAGAGTCGGAGCAGAGTCAGGGCTTCCATACCCTGCCACAGCGATGCCAGGAACCCTCTGCCCACTCCCAGGGCCTGCAGAATGGCCGGGTGGACACTGGTACGTGTCAAGAGCAGAAACACCACAGAGCCAGAGCTGTCCCCCTGATGTGGCTCATCTGATGCTCTTAAGGACAAGGGGAGGGGGAAGGGAGGGAGAGAAGCTTGCGGCCAAGCAGGGGGACACTGCTCGCTGGTCAGGAGGCCAGGAGAAGGGCAGCCAGGCAGGCCATCTCACCCCTCCTGAGAGAGATCCCCAAGGAAGCCAAGACCGCAGGCATAGCATAGGACGGGGGCTTCCAGATATCAGATGTCCAGGGACGGGGACAGACAGGGACACGGAGGCCCTGAGGGAGGAAGGGCTGGTCTGAGGTAGTACTTGCTGTGTGCCCTTGGGGAACTCACTCCACATCTCTGAGCCCCTTGCCCCACAGCAAAATGGGAAGAATGCAAAGAGTAGTTTGCACAGTCTGGCTTTTCTGAGATGGCACTTACTGAGCCAGGCCAGGCAGTGCGCTCCACTGGTCCCACACGGTAGCTCACTGGATGCTCCCAGGGGCTGTAGGGTACGTGCTGGTCATGTTTTACAGATAAGGAAATGGAGACCAAGAGAGGTTGAGTAAGCTCAAGGTTCTGCAGCCAGGTGTCCATCCTGCCTGCCTGGAGTCTGGCCCATAGTGTGTGTTGGAGAGAGGGAGAGAGGGAGAGGGAGAGGGTTGAGCTGTTCCTCTGACATGGGCTAGGAGGGACTGAAGTCTGACCTAGGAGCCGGCTTGCTGGATGGTGGAAGAGACCAGAGGACAGGGAGAGAGGGGGGGACTTTGTTCTGCACGCAGTGGTTCACAGGTGCACGTCTCAGGCTTCTCTAGATCAGAAGGGAGCCCGGGTGTGGACACCGGTGACCCAGCAGCCTCCTCTGGCAGACAGGAAAGGCCTCTGCACAGGGTGCGGGGAGATGGGACTGCACCTGGTGTCCCCGTGCTAGAGACAGTTCAGGGTGAAGGAGCATCCGCTGAGCCCTTCACTGCCTGTGTCTTAGGCACCCCTGGCGACATCTCCTGAGGATGGTGCCCCATTTTACAGACGTGGTCACAAGACCCAGAAAGAGTCCAGTCCTGCCCGTGTGTCTCCAGGGAGAGGCCGCATCTTGCCAGACCCTACTTTTATAAGAAATAAGAGAACTGGTCTGAAGAGAGGCCAGTAAACTTCTGTAAAGAACAAGATAGTAGCCCGGCTGGGTGGCACACGCCTGTCATCCCAGCACTCAGGAGGCTGAGGTAGGAGGATCATGAGTTCAAAGCCAGCCTCAGCAACTTAGCAAGGTGCTAAGCAACTCAGTGAGACTCTGTCTCTAAATAAAATTCAGAATAGGGCTGGGGATGTGGCTCGGTGATCGAGTGCCCTGAGTTCAATCCCTGGTAACACCCCCCCCAAAAAAATAATAATAATAGCAATATAGTATGTGCATCTGTGAAGATGGTATCCGGAGTCTGCTGTTATAATGCACCAGTAAAAAAAATAAAAACAAATCTCAAAAAATGAGTGAGTGTTTTGGGCTTGGCAGGCAACGTCAGCTTTATAGCAACTCCTCAGGTGCGTCACTGGAGTGTAAAAAGCAGAAGTGACGGTACATCAGTGACAAATGACATGAGTATTTGAATAAAACTTTATGGACAAACAGAGGCAGTCATCCCCCACCAGGTGGCTGCCATCTAAACACTCTCATAACAGGGGCTGCTGAGGGTGTGGAGGAACCAGAGCCACCGCCCTGCGAGTGACCACACGGTCCCACCCCTGGGTTACCTACTCGACAGAACTGAAAACGTGTCCCCAACAAAACCTGTGGACAAATGGCTGTATGACTCAGAGTCACCAAAACCAGAAACAGCCCCAATGCCCGTCAACCTATGACCGACAAGCAAGCCATGGTGTATTCACAGACGGAGTACTACTTGGCCATGAAAAGAAGGAGGCAGGAGGATGAACCCAAGGTGAGGTTGCACCAGACACATTGCCAAGTACGGTGTGAGTCCATTTCCACAAAAGGCCCAGCATCACAAATCCATAGAGACTGAGGAGATGGATGGTGGCCAGTGGCCAGAACCAGGGGCTGGTGGGATGGGGGAGGGAGTTCCAGCTACAGGCTACAGGGTTCCTTCTGAAGTGATGGTAATACTCTAAAATCACCATGATGATGGTTGCATGTATCTTAAACATACTAAAAAAAAACAAAAACAACTAAACTGTACATTTTAAATGTATTGTGGGGCATGTGAATCACATCTCAACAAAGCTGTTAAAAAATAATTCATTTACTTCCCAGCAGCTCAGGAGGCTGTGGCAGGAGGATTGCGAGTTCAAAGCCAGCCTCAGCAATGGTGAGGCCCTAAGCACCTCAGTGAGACCCTGTCTCTAAATAAAATGCAAAATGGGGCGGGGGATGTGGCTCAGTGGTGAGTCGCCCCTGAGATCAATCCCCAGTACCAAAAAAAAAAAAAAAAAAAAAAAGAAATTGATTTACTGTTAAGTTAAAAAGCACATGAGGGGCTGGGGGTGGGGCTCCGTGGCAGAGCGCTTGCCTAGCATGAACAAGGCCCTTGGTTCTCTCCCTGGCAGTGGGTGGGGAGGACATGAGGGAAACTTTGAGGTTGGATAGAAGTTTTTTAAGAATTGATTTGGGGGCTGGTTTCATGTCTGTCTGCATTTCCTAAAATGTATCCAATTATAGCATTTAGAGGGATGAATTTCATATGATACACATTATACCTCAATAAAGAGCTTCAAGCAAAAACAAAAGGCAACGACAGGCAGTGGGTTGGGATTGGCCCACAGGCCCTGGCTTGCTGACCCCTCCTCTCAATGATGAGCTTGTCACTGCTCTTTAGATTCCAAGTAGGCCAGAATGCCACGCAAGTTGGTTTGGGCCGACTCAGGACATTGCTTGGCACGTGTAACTGAAGTGCCCACAGGAGAGGCCGGGCATTGCTCAGGATTCTCCAGAGAAGCAGAGCCATGGGATGCACATGTGTAAAGATATTTTGAAGTTGGCTCACACTATTGCAGACGCTGGGAAGGGCCATCAGGTGCCACCGGCAAGCTGGAGGAGACCCCATCACAGCCACTGGTGTAGTTCAGCAGTCTGAAGGCCCAGAACCCAGTGGGTCACTGGTGTAAGTCCCAGTCCAACAGCAGAAGAGGAGATGACAGCTCATGACAGCTCAGCTCAGAGTGAAGAGGGGGGCGTGGCTCAGAGGTGGAGCACTGGCCTGGGGTCCTCAGTCCCATCCCCAGCACCGTGAAAACAGAGAGAGGAAAGGGACAGATTCATCCTCTACCTCTGTTCTATTCAGACCCTAATCAGATTGGGTGTCGCCCAGGCACACACAGAGGGCCATCTACTTAACTGAGTCCACCAATTCAAAGGCCAGCCTTATTCAGAAACCCTTGGCAGACACACTCAGAAACCATGTTTTCTCTGGGCACCTCTAATCCACTCAGATTGACACGTAAAATTAACCTGAAGGTGGGCTTCAAGCACTGTTGGGTCTAGGGGTGCAAAGAGCACCAGCACCTGGCCACTCCACCAGAGTGCTTCTATCTTCTTACTCCATGAAATGGCTCCTAGCAGATCCTGTCATATTCGCTCAAGTTCAAAAGCAGCAGCAAAGATTGGAGACTTCTTTTCCAAAGGTTGTTGCAAAAATCACCACATCCCATTGGTTCCAGCTGGACCACGTGCCCATCTCTGATCCAATCCCTGTGGCCAGGAGAATGCCTTGTTGTGATCGGCCGATCCTGAGTCACATGACACTACTGGGCCTGAAGGATGCTTTTAATAATACCCAGAGCCCAAGGACTGGACGCTGGGGTAAAGGGAGAGAAGGGGACTCCCTAGAGGAAAACTCAGGCGCTAGCCCCGGGAGACCCAAAAACAGATTCAGGAAGCATTTCTTAGGCCAATTATTTTTGCTTAACCAGTTTCAAACACCAAAGGAGTCGAGTCAACACTGCTCGTCGGGTTCTGTCAGGGAAACTGAAGCCCCGAGAGTGGGCACAGCCCACAGGTCACGGGCACAGCAGCCCCCACCCCCTGCGCCCAGGCATTTCACCTTTGCTCTCAGCATGAGGCTAAACTACCTGCAAGTCCAACAGAAGGGTCGTTTATCCGACAGACAGTCATTACAGCCAGCCATGCAGGCCATGTCTGTAAAATTCTCTTGGATCAGGAAATTGAAAGTCCTGGAAATTAAGGGGGCAGACAGAGGACTAGCAGAGCACAGGGTGGACCAGCCAAGCCTTCAGGGCGGCAAGAGAACCTGGAAATGTCTTCTCCAGGGCCTTCCACAGAAAAGGAAGCAGGGTTCAGCTGAAAGGAAAGCAGGAAGTCAAAGGTCGTGGCTCCTAAGCTGTGTTACAACAGGCAGGTTGCTTGGCTTCTCGGTGCCATGGCATCCAATGAGAATGAGACAACTTTGCTCACCCTTCAACTCTGCCAGGCTCTGCATGACGGGACCCTGACCCAACCCAGTTGCCTTCACGTCCCCTCCACTCTCCCACCCCATCCTACCTGGCACCTTTCTGTTCCTTGCACGTTAAGTTACCTGCTCCCACCTCTGAGCACTCCCACCTCTGAGCACTCCCACCTCTGAGAACTCCCACCTCTGTTCTCTGTGCCTGGTGGGCTCCACTTCCTCCCTTCCACCTGCCCTAGCCTGATAAAGTGATGGATAGGTTGGATGGACAGATGGGTGGATGGATGGATGGATGGATGGATGGGTAGATGGGTGGGTGGAGGGATGGATGATGAATGGAGAAATGGATGGATGGATGGATGGATGGATGGATGGATGTGCGGATGAATGGATGTATGGGTGGATGGATGGATGGGTGGATGGATGGATGGGTGGATGGATGGATGGGTGGATGGATGGAGAAATGGATGTATGGATGACGGATGGACAAGTGGATGTATGTATATGTATGTATGTATGTATGTATGAGTGTATGGATGGATGGATGGATGGATGGATGGGTGGATGGATGGAAGGATGGATGGATGGATGGATGTGCGGATGAATGGATGTATGGGTGGATGGATGGATGGATGGATGGAGAAATGGATGTATGGATGATGGATGGACAAGTGGATGTATGTATGTATGTATGTATGAGTGTATGGATGGATGGATGGATGGATGGATGGGTGGATGGATGGATGGATGGATGGATGTGCGGATGAATGGATGTATGGGTGGATGGATGGATGGGTGGATGGATGGAGAAATGGATGGATAGAGAAATGGATGTATGGATGATGGATGGACAAGTGGATGTATGTATATATATGTATGTATGTATGTATGAGTGTATGGATGGATGCATGGATGATGGATGGAGAAATGAACGGATGATGGATGGCTGAGTGGGCAGAAGGTGGATGGTGACTCCTTCAGCTCCTGGGTGAAGCTGCCTCTTGGATGCAGGGGGCGTCAGCATTCTAGTTTTCCCAGGACAGGGACCTTCCAGTCCTAAACCCAGGCAAATCCCAGGCAGACAGGGACACCCTGTCCTCCCTCCCTCCCTCCATTCTCGGGATCAGCTGGGTTGGGTCCCATCCTGGTCACTTGCTCACACTGTGCATTTTATGATATTTCCTTGTCATTTCATGCTTCATAGCCAGTCTCCTGACTTTGCTGAAGAGCACAGATCATCTTTCTTTGACAGGTCCTTTAGCAGGTACAAGATTCCAAGCAAGGTGACTGGGGACAAACTCCTGTGCTCAGGGCCCCCCTCATCAGCTCCGCTGAGATACTTTAAGAAGGGCAAGAACCTCATCGGAAAGCAACTGACATTGTGAAATTAGAAGTCAACACCCAGCCGCATCCAGGCCCTCACTCTTTTGGGTCCTGCCAAACTCCAGCTACCGATTCCCAAAAACAGCCAACGCAAGAGTGGAAATGACCCTTAGAGTTTCAGGGTATGTGTTCGTTTCCTAGGTTACCGTCACCAATCACCCCAACCAGGTGGCTGAAAACCAGAGAAGTTTGTTCTGGTACATTCTGCAGCCTCGCCGGCCAGGATCAAGGTGCCGTCAGGGGCACGTTCTCTCTGATGGTTCCGGGTGCTTCTTTGCTTCTCTAAGCTTGGTTGCTGCATCCTTGGTCACCTCGGTCAGCCTCCATGGTCACCTGGCCTCCCTCTCCTTTTATCTGCCTCCTCCCCTTCTTCTAAGGACACCCACCCGTCCTGGGAGGTAGAGCCCAACCTGAGCCCAGGAGGACGGCAGTGGAAGGTCCTTACTTAGTCACCTCTGCAGAAGGTCGCACTCTGAGATCCCCGTGGACGTAAATTTGGGGAGACACCATGCAGCCCACTCCAGAGGTTCATTGCCTTGGAGTCCCCCAGCGTCAGCTAAATACATTCCCGGCTTGCCCAGTGCCCCCCTTCCACAGGACACCCTGCGACCGCTGTAGAGGGGAGGCAGCCCCCGCGGCCCCTCGCGTGGCCACTCTGTCCCCAGGCTCCCTGGAAGTCTGATGGCTCCGTAACAAGCCCCGCGAGCCGGTGGGAGCTGTGGGAGGGGAAACCACAGATGCAGAATCTGAGAAGAAAAGTGCTGACTTCAACACCGAGACCCTGACAGATGCAGCTCTTTAACTCTGCGAAGGGCCTGTTGGCGCCTGTCACATCCTCACGCGCTGCTGATGTGCATTTCCATCAAAGGGCTGGGCCTGCTCTGCTCCCGCTCCCCTGGCTCCTGGCTCCCCTCCCATCGCGTCCTCCCTGCCCCTCCCCTGTCTCCGGGCCTCCCCTCTGCACCCCTCTGGATGGAGTCTCAGGCCCGTTCTGGCCCTCACCCCCCACCCCCTCTTCCTTCCGTCTTCTTCCCCCTCCATTCCGCCTCCCCCCTTCCATTTCTTTTCATTCAGCAAGAGGAACATTCTGGAGCCACCGCAGAGTTCCAGGGACTCGATGAGCATGAGTGTGTCTCGGGACAAACTTCCCAAGACGGGACGTTGTCACCAGCAGAAGCGTGCTGCTCTGGGGTCTGGGGCCCACCCGGGAGGCCCGAGATCAAGGCACCGGCAGGTTCTGTGTGTGGGGGGAGGGCCTGTCCCTGGTCACGGGTAGCACCTTCTTGCGGTGCCTTCACTCTGCCCTGGTGACCTCGTCACCTCCCGAAGGCCTGGCTTCCTTAGACCAGCTGGGGATTCGATTTCAACACCTGATGCTGGAGGGACACCCATATTCAGACCACAGCCACCACGACAGGAAGGCGGGCCCAACAGACGTGCTGGCCCCGGGGATCACGGCCGCCCCTCCTGGTCCCCCTCTGTGTCTCTCCTCCACCACCACCACCCCCGTCCTAGGAGTGTCTCCTTTGCTCATTTTCCAGGTCAGTCCAACCCACTCTGCCCTGCTCTGTACCAGGTGCTGCCCCCAGAACCAGAACGGCAGGCAGGAGCAGAGGATGAGGCCCCCTGCTATGTCCGGCCTCCTTGTGGACCCCGCGCCCCCCGCCACTTCCTCTCTCTTCTTTCTCATCCTTCCGTCTCCTTCCTCCAAAACCCTCACTACCCTCCCTGCTGGCCCACCATGTTGTCTCAGGACCCGGCATCCTGCGCGAGGACGGTAGTGCGCTGCTCATCGTGTGGCCCCTCCGTCTTCCTCTGACCAGTGGGGCCAGGCCTAGGAGCAGCTGATGCCCGTGGACAGGCAGCAGATCCCAGAAGCCCTTGCCCTACAGGCCCCGGGCCCAGAACTGCTGATTAGCCGGATGTGTCTGTCTGAACAGGAGCAGCTCTGAGAGGCCTGAGCCCCGCGGGCAGCGGGGGAGGCTAATGCGAGTGGACACATGACCAGCAGCAGAGGAGGGGCTCCCTGCCCTGGCTCTGAGCCGGGCTGCCTGATTAGAATGGATGTGTGGGACCACCGGTCAGCTGGACGAGGGGTGCCCAGCTCAGATCCAAGGTGGAGGATCCACCTTGGGTAAAAGGAAGTTGGGAGCTTGGGGTGTCACTTGGTGGTAGCCTTTAGCATGTGTGAGGCCCTGGGTTCCATCCCATGCACCACAAGGAAAGAAAAAAAAAAATTTTTTTTCCAAGCCTGGCATGGTGGCACACACATGTGGACCCAGCAGCTCGGGAGGCTGAGGCAGGAAGATCGCTTGAGCCCAGGAATTCAAGGCCACTGAGCAACCTAGTGAGACCCCCATCTCAAAAATAAATAAAATGAATGAAAATAAATAAATGAATGAATAAAGTCAGGTGGGGCAGGGCTGGATGTCAACCTTTGCTTGAGCTACACAATCCTGAACCTTCAGGAGATCAAGAAGAGGGCACCGCTTTTGGCTCAGCAGGATAAACTTTCGAGCCCCTGTGGTTGAACTTGACCCTGTGCCATGTCCCCAACATTTATTCTACCCAAATGAGGAGGCCCAGCCTGGGATTTCCATTTCCCTCTCCTGTGATTGGTTCCCTGGCGGTCACGTGATCAAGGGAGGGGAACATCTGTTGGGGCTTCTGGGAACACTTCCCTCCTCCTGGGAACCCCCCGCAGCTAGAGAGAGTCAAGCCCCAGGACGTCAGATCCGAGTTGGCAAGATGGACAGCCGGCGGCACTGCGCAGCTGCAGGCTGCGGCCCCTGGAGCGTGCCCTGGCTTGGACGTCTGAGTATGTGAGACACTGACTTTCTTATTGTTGAAGCCCACTAAGCTGCTAAGACGGGGACCGTAACTTGCAGCCGAGAGCATCCTCCTCCTCAGAGTAACAGTCTTGCCCTTCTCTGAGCATCACAGAGATCATAATGGCTATGCCCCGAGGGTCCTAGAGCAAATTCATGAAGTGGTGCATTCGCACTGCGCCTGGCACACTCGACACACCCCATAAACTCCTGTGATCACTGCTTACAGGTCAAGGCATGAGGCCACACTGCGCTCCCAGTGGTGTTTGTGGTAGTTGTTAGTGCTCTTACAACGATGACAGGATCGTGTTCCCGGGTCCCTTTAGAAGTAGAAGAAGCCACACAACATGCCTGTGCCCCCTTCAGCCACTTTCTGATACCTGGACCCAGCATGGCCCCTGCCCGTTCCAATAGGCCATCAGTGACCTGGCTGGGGAGGCCAAAGGCTTGGGTGACGCTCGGGCAGAGGTGATCATGCCGAAGAGGCCTAGGCTGTAAGGACCCAGCTCTGTCTTGACTCCCCCACAGCCACTTCCCCCTCCAGGGCACCCACATGCCAGTATCACAGTCAGGCCCTTCGGATCCGGTCAGCTGGGAGCAGGGGCCTGGCAGACTCCTCTTTCTAGAATGAGTTTTTCCTGGGGGCCTCAAAGGGCTCTTCCTCGGGTCTGGATTTTATATGATTTTCCTGCAAGTCTGGAAGGCATGGTTGTGTGTGTCAGCCCCAGTGACAGGCAGGGACTTCCAGGGGCCCCCTTGAAAACTGGGTGATTACAAAGCAAATCAGCAAAGAGCAGATGGTACCAGGGTCCCCGTGGGTGGGGGGGAACCTGCAGGCAGCACGGAGGGGCGGGTGTGAGGGGTGCGGCTGCTGTAGGAGCAGTTCGGGGGCTCTGGAGAAGCTTCAGTGTGGAATCCGCAGCTGACCCAGCAGTCCCAGTCGGGGTGTGGACCGCGAAGGCTGGAATCACGTGCCCACGCTGAAACGCGGACACTCCTCAAGGCCCTGAAGTGGAAATAACCCAGATGCCCATCCACAGATGGGAAGATAGACAAAGTGTGAGGAGTCTGCACAATCGAAGGTGGTTCCGCAAAGAAAAGAACCAGGTGAGGATCCACGCCAAAATACGGACGAGCTGGAGACCTCATGTGAGTGAAGGAAGCCAGACCCGAGAGGTCACACGAAATGAACTGTCCACAATAGGCCAGTCCACTGAGAGAGAAAGCAGATTCGCCATCACCTGGGGCCAAGGCAGGGGAGAACAGAGGTGAGTGAGTGACAGGTGCCCTTTAGGGTGATGAAATCATTTTAGAACTTTTTTTTTTTTGGTACCAGAGATTGTCCAAAATAATAATAATAATAATTAACCACTGAGCCACATCCCCAGCCCTTTTCTGTATTTTATTTATTTAGAGACAGGGTCTCACTGAGTTGCTTAGGGCCTCGCTAAGTTGCTGAGGCGGGCTTTTGAACACGCGATCCTCCTGCCTCGGCCTCCCGAGCCACTGGGATGATAGGCCATGCGCCCCTGCTTAACAGAAGCCTGTCTGCCCAGCACTGGGGATGAACTAAACGCCACCACATTGTACACGTAAACATGGTTAATTTCATGGGCATTTATTTCACCTCAATATTTTTAAAGTAGCAAATACAAATGGAACAAATAGAGTCGGGAGCATAGTAGGTGCTCTACAAATGTGCCCTGCCTTTCCAACATTGCCAGTTCCCTAGACAAAGGAGGGCACTCTCTCACCCGTGTGCACTTGAGCCTTTGGACTGAGTCACATCTGCCACCAGGGAGGATCTTGGGTCTTATTTACCTTGCACGGAGCACAAGACTGCACTTGGGGTCGGCATCCCCTCCAGCACCTGCAGCTGGAGAAGCTGCCCAGCCTCAGGACCAACCAGTGTGATCTCACATGGTGCTGGGTCTCCCTGGTGCTGGTTACAGAGCCGCCATCTTTTTTTGTTTTTGGAACTCGGGATTGAACCCAAGGGTGTCAACTATTGAGCCACATCCCTAACTCCCTAACTGCTTTTTTTTTTTTTTTTTTTTTGGAGATAGGGTCTCCTGAGTTGCTCATGCCCTCCCTAAATTGCTGAGACTGGCCTTGAACTCATGATCCTCCCGCCCCAGCCTCCTGAGCCGCTGGGATTATAGGCGTGTGCCACCGCCCCCCCAGCTCAGAGCTGGCATCTTGATGCACTGTGTATTAGGTCTTCCAGGCCTGGCTGGGATTTGCCATGTGCAGGGGCTCCGAGGGCCTGTGATGCCATCCTTCTCCCTGCCACTCTGAAAAGACCCGAGGCTGTGGCCACCAGCCAGAATCCCTGCACATTCGGAAAGGCTTCCTCCTCAGGCAGCTCCCAAGGCTCCCCAGGCTGGAAGCCATCATTTGAGGGGTTGAGGGAAAGAGGAGGCCAATGGCTGAAGCCCTGGTTACCGCTGTCTGTCCCATCCGGGTGAACCCCTGCCATGCGCCCGTCGTGAGCCAGGTGGATGTAGAGACTGAACCTTAGATCCCAGGGAGCTCAAAGTCCAGGGGGGGAGAGGAGAAACAGGCACTTGTCCCTGTAAGATACTCAGCAGGACCTGCTGTAAGGCTTGCCAGACCCAGGGCAAAATAAAGATCAGGGTAGCCACTTGTTGAAGGATCATTAAGAATTCAAGATGGCCACCGTGGAGGATGGTGTCAGCCTCAGCTGCTGGGAAGTGATCAATGTAACCGCACTGGGCTCCTGCCCACCAAGGCAGCCCTGCCTAGGAACACTGGGAACAGCTAACACAAATTGAGCACTTACTGTATACCCCTAGCTGTAGAAGCTCCAGGCTTAGGAACACAGAGTCTCAACCCAGACTCCTGGGCCTCGGGGATTCCAACTCTGAGTCCGAATCTCTGTGATCTTTGGGAAATCACCCAGACTCTTTGCCTCGCCATCCTCAACTGGTGTGGGGGTGGGGGCGGGACTTGCTGCACCGGCTCCCAGTAGGCGCTCACTAAACCTGGGTGGAAGTGAAGACCGGGGTTCTGTGTGAAGCTACTTTACGCTGGGCCTTTCTAGCCTTTCCTCCGCCTCTCAGGTCGGGCCTCCATGTTGGCGACGGCAGTTTTACCCCATGAAGTCCTCGGTTTCCAATTCTACACAGGACAAGGGGACACCATGGGTTAAGCTCAGCCCCAGAAAAAGTCTCCAGGCTCCTGTCACCCAGCCAGGAAGGGGCTGCCCACAGGGCTCCCTGTGAGGATCACAGACCTCAGAAGCTCAGCCCAGAAACACGCAGCAGAGGCGTTGGGTGGCGAGTCCCAGGACTGGGCCTGCACAGCAGTAGTACAGGAAGAGCGAGGAGGGGAGGGGAGATTTCATCACGCCGCCTGCAGGGACTCCAGGCCCCACAGGGCGCCCCACCCTTCCCTCTCTCCCCTGCCCCGCCCCAGGCAGAGAAGGGGCTCCACGGCCCAGCCGGGCTCAGCAAGCTCCTCTTGACCAGGAGGGCTACCAAGCCCCACCTCCGCTGCCCGCTGCGTTGTGGCCTGGGGACAGGAGTCCCCAAACTTCAGATGTGCCAGGCTGCGGTGTCACGGAGGCCTTGGCAGAGTGCTTTCAGAGAGCACCCCGTGGGTTCTTCCCACCGTCCCCTTGAAGGGGAGCCTTCTAACATCCACAGTCGGAAGAGACTCCCGGAGAAGGCTGGGTGCAGGGCCCTGGGCCTCCGGGCCTCGTGGGCAGCCCAGGCAGCTTGTGGCTCCTTGTCATAGGCATGCCACAGGGGGACAGGATAAAGGGACTTCAGGGACACTCTGAATAGCTCTGCCCCACACAGTGTGTGCTTTCTTCTTCGGAGTCAACCACGCACATATCACTACTTAATTTGGGGGGAGGGGAGTACTGGGGATTAACCCAGGGGCACTCGACTCCTGAGCCCCATCCCCAGCCCTATTTTGTGTTTTATTTAGAGACAGAGTCTCACTGAGTTGCTTAGGGTCTCGCTTTTGCTGAGGCTGGCTTTGAACTCATGATCCTCCTGCCTCAGCCTCCTGAGCCACTGGTATTAGAGGCTTGAGCCATTGCGCCCAACTATCCTTTTCTTTTTCTCTCTCCAAAGTCACAGAGAGGATAAAGACACATATTCTTCAGAGACATTTAAGAATAAATTGCGGGGCTGGACTGTGGCTCAGTGGTAGAGCGGTCACCTAGCCTGCATGAGGCACTGGGTTCGATCCTCAGAGCCACATAAATATAAAGAAAGATATTGTGTCCACCTAAAACTAAAAGATAAATATTAAAAAAAATAAGTCGCTAAAGTCACATCTCAGCCACAGGATGCTTCCAGGTGGGTTTTCTAAGACAAAGCAAATATTAGTTTACAAACGTCCCACCTCAGCGAGGAAAATTAGGACTCGACATCCATATGCGTGATCGGACGTCATTCAGATCTTGCCATTTGTCCCGATGGTGTTCTCAGTCACAAAAGGGACCCCAGGACCACACGGAGCGCCCAGCCTCCTGGAATCTGGCGCAGCTCTTGTCTCCTTGGCCTTCATGACGCTAACAGTCTGAGAACAGCTCACTTATTTTGTAGAGTGTCCCTCCCTCCTTTTGGGTTTGTCCAGCTCTTCTCCTCCATGCGATTCCAGCGGCACTTTTCTTGTTCTTCTCACCGTACCTGACCTAGTGGCCTCTGCTCTCCATGTGACCCATTCCAATAACGTTTCACTCTGGTTCCAAGGGTAAAAGGACACTGAACTGCTTTTTTTCTTTTTCTTTTTTTTTTTTTTTTTTTTTGGTACTGAGCCACAACCCCAGCCCTTTTAAGTTCTTATTTTGAGACAAGGTCTCACTAAGTTGCTTATGGCCTTGCTAACTTGCCAAGGCTAGCCTCAAACTTGCAATCCTCCTGCCTTAGCCTCCGGAGCCGCTGAGATTACAGGGCTACACTATGGCACCTGCAGGACCCTGAACTTTTTAAAAAGCTAAGCACAAAACAAATACAAACAGAAAGCGTGCATTCTAATAACCTCTCTAAGCTTCATCTTAGAAGCCACAGAACCGCCTTCATTGGTTTTCCTGCCCATAACGAAAGTTAATGTACAGACGGTCCCTGGGTCTCAGGGTTTCACTTATCATTTTTGACCTTAGGATGTGACAGCAATGTATGTTCAGTAGAAAAACAACTTTACATTTTGGATTTGGCTCTTTTCCTGAGCTAGCAGTGCGTGACCTGCCCTGCATACTGGGCAGAGGCAGCTGCTGTGGCTCCCAGTCAGCCCTGTGATCATGCAGGGCAACCAACCAACCCTCCATTGTGCGCTGTGCTGCTAAACTGTGCTGACTGACAGTTTTACCTATGGCCCTGTCGACTTACCATGAGCCTACTGGGTTGTAACCCCACTGCTAGTCAACGAGCATCTCTGTCAGTTATCTATTGCTGCGTAACAAACAGCCCCATATCACAAGGGCATAATCAAACAGCTTTCTATGGTTCATGGTTCTGGGAGCCTGAGGCTCAGGCAGGGCTCAGCTGGAAGCCCTTCTGCTTCACACAGAATCATCCAAGTTTCCTCCTGGGGCTGGGGCCACAGTGGAAGCTCCAAGATGCCCTCACTTACCCAGCTGGTGTGGACCATCACGGGGTGGGGGGGTGTCTGGGTCTCTCCCTGAGGCCTTTCCACCAGAGTGGCTTAGGCTTCTGGACATGGTGGCTGGTTCCAAGAAGGTGAAAATCGAAGCCACAAGACCTCCTGAAAGCCCCAAAGTCTCCTGACTCTAATTCTGTGCATCCTGTTGCAAAAAGCCAGGCAGAGGGCAGCCCAGATTCGTCCAGAGTGCAAAGAGCCTTCCTCTGGATGAGCTGCGGGGCCAGGTCCCTGGCAGAAGAGCATGTGAGATGGGATCTTAGGAAACAACCCACCTCTGGATAGGCTACCCTGTTGACCACGGAGCACCCAGGGCTCTCTGCTCCCACCCAGAACGCGCCAGAGCGCCTCGAACCAACAACTGGGCACTCAGCTTGGGCTACGACGCCCTTCCCAGAGGAGCACATCAGCCACCAGGCCCCATAGATTTCCCCTCTGGCTCCTTTTCAAAGTCAATTCTTAGGTGCCTGTCACACTTTGCCATTATTTATGTATATATTTGGCATCTGCTAAGTACCGAAGGGCCGGTGCTGAGATGAAACCAGGGGGTCCTGTCCTCTGGGAGCTCACAGCCTGGAGATAAAATTTAGCCATAAACAAACCCTTGCACATCGCTGTCAAGGAAATGGAGAGGTCGCAAGCACGTGGAATCCAGAAGGGAAGGGATCCAGGGAAGGAAGGGCCAGGTGGGCACCCAGGCAGGGGAGGCCACCTGGGGAGGGGAGCTGGGGGCCGAGGGCCTGGCATATTGGGAAACTCTCCTTGCTGAGGCTCAGGGGAGAGGGCCAGAGATGAGACTAAGGAGAATCGCCAAGGAGATCTTTGAATGCTGAGCTGATGGGCTTAATCTCCCCCATTTCAAGAATCCCAAGCCTCCAACTGGGTAGAATTTCCATTCCAGAGCGAGTTGGCCAGAGATGGTGGGGAAGGTGGGGAGGGGGGCTTTTCAGGGAAACTGACTTCATCTACATTACAAGGACACAGGGAGAAAGGGGGGGGACGGTCCTCTGGGAATCCTGGAGTTGGGAAGCCGGGGAGGAGGGCACAGCTTGTATTCAGGTAGATGCCGGATTGGGACTCCACCAGGCGCAGATTTAATGGCTATTTGATAGCCAGACTCCATTTCTTGGAGAGCAACTAAACCCACAGAGGAAGCCCCACGGGGATGGATAACTTGATTGTGTAACATCTTTTTACACTCACACACACGTGCACAGTCATGGGGAGGGTGCATTAAAACGTACCCTAACTAAGGGAGGCCTTCTTGAAGGTCTTTACGTAATTAGAACCTTCATCCAAGGGATGGCTATGCCCATAATCCCAGGGACTTGGAGGCTGGGGCAGGAGGATAGCAAATTGGAGGCCAAGCTTAGGAGATCCTGTTTCAAAATAAAATTTTAAAAGGGTAGGGGTGGGCTGGGGGTGTAGCACAGTTGTAAAACACCCCTGGGAAGGGAGGGAGGAAGGGGGGGGCAGCGCCAGCGCTTTCTGGGGCTGTAGTGGTCACTGGCTTATGTGAATCCCTGAGGCCCCGGGTTCTATTACCAGCACTGAAAAGTTCGCAGGGGACTCCGCCTGGTAAACCCTGGGTGACAGGTGACAGGTGACATGACGACAGCACCTGATCCTTCCCTCTGGCTTATCCTGTTGGCGACTGCACCTCTCCTGCGGGCAGCGAGGAGTCTCCAACGTCCTGCCCCACCCGCGGGCACCATGCAGCCTCCGTGGAGGACCCCTTTGAGGACCCCGCGCGACACCTGGCATTTGGGTGCCCTTTTCCTCCTTCTTTGGATTCCGTCCCTGGGGCTCCCTTGCCCTGCCTGGGGGTGAGCCGGGGAGTTCAGTCCCCAGCTGCCCGCACCCCCTACCCCGACCCCCAGGGTAGATGGGAAAACGCTGATAAAACTAGTTTACCCGGAGGCCTTGGGGACTCTACGAGGCAGATTTGCATTTTAAAAGACCGCTGTGGGGCTAGGGCCCTGCTGACCTCACTAAGGCGAAGGAGAACGTGGCCACTGGGCCCAAAGCTAGAGAGAGAGTTCCTGGATCAAGGGTAGACGGAGGCTCCTCGCCCCACGGAGGCCATACTGTCCCCCCTTGTTAGTGATTGCTGCAGGTGAGGCGGTCCTCGCTTTTACTCTCCTCTGTTGCTGGGGGAGGCTGAGGCAGGAGGATCAAGTTCGAGGCTGGCTTCAGTAACTTTGCAAGACCCTATCTCCAAATAAAAAATAGAAAGGACTGAGGATGTAGCTCAGTGGTAGAGCACCTCTGGGTTCGGCTCCTAGTACTTCAGTAAATAAATACGTCTGCAGAGCTCTTCTCTGCACAGAGCTTGACAGAGACCCAGGCTCAGGGAGGAAAGCCAATCACCTTCACAATACCCATTACGTCACCAAGCCCCAAGAGAAGGCTTCCCTGCGACCTCTATTTTGCAAATAAGGAAACCCCAGCTCAGAGAGGTTAAGTGAGTTGCAGGAGAACACAGAGCCACCACAGGATGCAGAGCTGGGATCCAGACCTGGTCTGTGCCATTCCAAAGCCAGTGTTCTTTCTGGAATCTTCTCCTCTGAATCTTTCCCTCCAGCAGAGGTTGTGAGGCGTGTTCAGAGGAAAGGAATGTCTGACATTCCAAGCTCTCCCTAAACTCCTCAGAAGCCCCTGAGGGATCTTGACTCAGCCTCATTGCCCTCAGCCTGTCTCCCTCCTCCCCGTAGTTAAACCAGCTCTCTGCATTCACTGAATTTACCTAGCTCACCCTTCTCAGCACTTTAGTATTCACTGGAAATCCCTCTGTATTCCCTCTGTCTTGAAAACAAAAATTCCCTTCGTTTCCATAATGATCTAGATCAAATGTTTCCCTGACCCTAAGAGTCTAATTTCCTAAATGTTTTCCCCCATAAAGTGAGGTTGCCATGAACCCTTGAACAGGTTGGGTACTGCACAACTCCAGGGGCACCATTCTCACAGACCACACTGACCTTGTCTAGTTGTTCCTTGATCAGAATTGTGCTAAGACCAATTTATGGCTGCAAACTGAGGAGCAAGTCCTAACCATCACCACAGCCAGTGCCTCACATCGGCCAGATGCTCCATGAACGTTGGGTGAGAGTTGGGGATGTAGCTCCTTAGTACTGCACTGGCCCAGTGTGCACGGGGTCATGGGTTCAATCCCCAGCTGCAGAAAACAAATGAATAAAAAAATTAAAAAATCTCCGATAAAAGAAAGAATGAATCCTACTAAGTCTGATCATAACTGCAGAAACTGCAACACCCCTTCCCACAAGTAGAGTCAGCCCTGCAGGGGTTTCCTCCCTCTTCCAGCAGAGCTCCCCGGGGCAAAAGCCCGTCTGGAGTTCCCCTCTGGGGATTTCCTTTGGAGACAGGTTCCAACCCACACAAGGACCCTTCCTAGTTGTTTCCTAACCACAGATAGTTTCCCACTTCAAGTGTTCGAGCCACCTCCCTCTCTCACTGTATTCACCTTACCAAGGTCTGTTTCACATTCCCGTCTGTTCAAAGCCAGGTGCGGTGGTGCACACCTATAATCCCAGTGGCTCAGGAGGCTGAGGCAAGAGGATCAAAAGGTTGAGGCCAGCCTCAACAACTTAGGCCCTGACCAACCCTTCAAGACCAGGGCTGGGGTTGTGGCTCAGTGGTTAAGCTCCGGAGACAAAAAAATAAAAAATAAAAAAGTTTTGTTCTCCAAAAAAAAAGGACCTGCCACACAGAGGAAGAGTTAAGCAGAGCCACCAAAGGCTCCAGCCACCCACAGACTCCAGAATACACTTTTGCAATGACAGCCGGGCTGGCTGAGGATCTGGCCTCCTGGGGAGCTGCTGGAAGGACCCCGGGTTACTTGGCTATATATATCCGGATGGGTAGGTTTACTCTCAATCCCAGGGTCACGCTTGGAAGGCACTGACCTCAACTGAGCTTTCGAGAGCTGCTATGTTTGTTTTTAAGTTGTCATTGAGCTGGGTGCTGGGTGCTGAGTGCTGGGTGCTGGGTGCTGAGTGCTGGGTGCTGGGTGCTGAGTGCTGGGTGCTGGGGGTGAAACCCAGGGCCTCAAGCACACTAGAAAATCTACCACTGAGATGCACCCTTGAAGGCTACTGAGGCCGGAGAGCCAAGCCTCTGGGGAGCTGGACTCAGGTCTGGGAGCCTTGGGTGCTGATGTGTTTTTCACCCAAGCGCACCCTGGGTTTGCCCTCGGGACACTATTTCTTGCCCTGTTTTGCAATCCTGGAAGCTGAGAATCTGGATCTCATGAGACTCCGCCTTCAGGGTAAGGTGGCTGCTCCTCTCTGAAGCCAGCAGGATGGCCCGACGTCAGCCCACCCCCACCCTCACCAACCCTCCTCTAAGGAGGCTCATTTACATCAGTCTCTCCAAGGTATTGGTTCCTCCTGGCGACCAGGGGCTCCCTGGTCTCAGGCTGGGTCAGGGGAGCTGTCACTGATCACAAACCAAGGATCAAAGTCTGAGCCACGTTAGCCCTGGGCTCTAAACAGGTAAATTTTTTTCTTTTTCTGATACAGCCCATGATTCTTCACCCTCGTATAGTTTATTCGAGAGTATGGGCCACCATGGAACCCCTTATTCTGTATAATACGCACTAATGAATTAATATGTACTCATAAAAATATAAAAATATAGAGATGAGCCTTCATTTTTGATTGATTTCTGCCCTAGTTTGGTCCTTGTTATGATTTCACTGTGACCCCCAAATCACCAAGGCAACGGTGTTCTAAGGTGACAAGTGTCAACAGGTCGTGAGGGTTCTGCCATTAGGAAGGGGTTAGTGAAGGGTACATGAAGGCTTGCGGCCGAGCTTGAGTTCTCTCCCTCTCTCTCCTTCCCTCTCTCTTTTTCTGTCTCCCCCCACATGGGTGCCTAAATATGTGCCCTTCTGCCTTCCGCCATGTAATGATGCAGCAAGAAGTCCCTCACCAGATGCAGGGCTCTTGACATTCGACTCCCAAAGTGTACGCAATAAGTTTTCTGTTTTTATAAACTACCTCATCTATGGCATTTTGTTACAGTAACGCAAAAGAAGACAGTCCTCCATGTCCAGTACACTTTGAAGACACCAAAGATTGAAGACTCAGACCATATTTTAGCACTATGACGAGCTGGGCTCCTTCGTAGTTTGGAAGCGGGGTCAGCAATCTACAGCCTGTGGACCAAATCTGGACAGCCATTTGTTTTTGTAAATAGAGTTTTATTGGAATACAGCCCATTCGGGGACATATCATCTATGGCTGCTTTCATGACCCTCAGAGCTGAAAGTATTCACTCTGTAACCCTTGACAGAAAAACATGCACCACCTCCAATCTACAGACACTGGATATTCTTCCCAACCACCCCAGCCTGGGAGCCCCCTTCTTTCAACTGAGGAATCTCCCATCTAATAAAGCAGAGCTCACAGCCCACTCTAGACGCTGACATGCAGATATTCATCATAGTTTATTGAATTCTGGCTCCAAAAGATGGCTACCCGCCACCTGCCAGTAACTGGAACCTGAGAATGGGGCTTTATTTGAAAACAGGGCGTCCGCAGGTGTAAGGAGGGTTAGGATCTCAAGATGAAATCGTCCCGGGTCTTCCCAGTGGACTCTAACCCTAAAGACAAGTGTCCTTAGAAGAGACACACAAAGGACAGACCAGAGGGAAGAAGGGAAGGCCACAGGAAGATAAGAGCAGAGTTTGGCTTGCTGCAGACACAGGCATCCACCAAAAGCTGGAAGAGGAAGGAAAATCCTTCTCCAAAGACTCTGGGAATGCAGCCCGGCTGCACCTTGATTTTGCACTTTTGGCTTCCAGGACTGTGAGAGTCAAAGAAACCACCTTTAGACCCCTGCCTGGGGGTTGTTCGTAATAGCAGCTACAGGAAACACACACACACACACACACACACACACACTTTCCCAGCTTCCCTTGCAGCTAGGGCACAGACAGAGCTCTACCAAACAGATGCCCCTTCCTGGGTTAAGTGGGGAGCCAATGATGGGAAGGACACGGTGGCACATGCCAGTAATCCCAGCAGCTCCAGCGGCTGAGGCAGGATGAATGCAATTTGGAGGCCAGCCTCAGCAACTTATCGAGGCCATGTGCAACTTGTCAAGACCCTGACTCAAAATAAAGTTAAAAAAAATTAAGAAGGGCTGGGGATGTGGCTCAGGGGTTAAATGCCCTTGGACTCAATCCCCAGTGCCAAAAAAAAAGAGCTAATGGTGGGTGGGAGCAGGAGCCACCTGGCCCCAGCTCTTCTCCAAGCTGGGTGTGGAGTGGCAGCAACAGGTCCACAGATGTCAGTGGCTGCAGCATTAGTGGCATCAACCAGTGTCCAGAATCCTTGGTGACGAGCGAGCATGTGCCAGAGGCAACAGCAGTGGCCTCTTCCCTTGGGGGTTGCTCCTGGCTACCCATCTCCTAGTGCGATGGGCCGGTTGGAAACTCGGCCAGCTGCCGTCCACCCTCAGGGCTCCGCTCCCTTGAGAGACCAGCCCCACGGGCATGTGCTGTCTTCAGGGAGCGCTGGAGGGAAGAGCCCTTGGCCGGAGTCTCTTCCCAATACCTCCTCTTGGAAGCATTGCCTTTTACTACCAATCAGGGGTGATGGGTGTGTTTTCACCAAGAAAATTGGCATCTGCTGCAAATCAGGGCCATTTGTGTCTGAAGAGCTGATCCAGCAGCACTCCACAGGTGGCTTACAATTAAAAACTGGTGGATAGCCAGGAGATCTCACTTCTTCCTCGATAAGGAAGCCTTCAGACTCCTCTTTCTGCAGATGAGGAAACTAAAAGAGATGAAGCGATTGCTCAGAGTCGTAAATCCAGGAGGTGATAAGTCAGGGAACTGAACTCCATGCACAGCCTCTCAATCAAAAATAAGGTTAATGACTCTCTCTCTCTCTCTCTCTCTCTCTCTCTCTCTCTCTCTCTCTCTCTCTCTTGAAAGCAAAGATTCAGAGACACACTGCGCCCAAAAGACAAAAGAACAAAAACCATGCAGATGCCAAGGGACGCTGTCCCGCTCAGAGTGTCTCCTGCAGAAAATTGACAGGTCAGAGCCTAAGAACAGAGGCATTTAGTTGAGATGCTGAAGCCTCCTCTGCTTTAGAGCTAAAAGTTCTAAAGCCCCCCCCCCCATGCTTTCACCTCCACATCAGAGGGACGAGGTCACAGGTGCAAAGGACAGTCTCACCTTGACGCCCTCCGAGTCCGGGGCTCGTGCTGTGGGCTGACAGATCGGCCATCAGCAGGACAGCCTCTGCGCCTCGTCTGGAGGCAGGAGATTTATGACACCAGCTGTGGAGCTCAGCTCTGGCTGGGCCTCTCCCTCGTCCTGGGGAGTGAGACTTCCAGCCTGAAAACACAGCCCGGGATCAAGGACCTTGAGAACCCACGGGGAATCCCATGAATGTCACTCTGCTGGCACCATACTGCTCTGTCCCTGTCCCTTCTTGGGAGCATGTGTGCACTTCCCTTTTTGAAGGGATGTGATTTATTTCCTGGGGAGCACGTGCCCATCCCTGCCTTCCCAAGAGGTGCATGGGGGGGGGGTGGCTCCACCTCCTGGAGTCCAGAGGTGGACAGATCCTGAGCAGATCCTTGAAATAATACAGGCAGCGACTCTTCCACTTTGTAGGACCTACTGTGCGTTCTACACACAGAGTCCGAATCCTTACGGCCATAATTCTGGGTGCCCATAACGTTCCCATTTTTTCAGGTGAGGAAGTAGAGGCCTGGAGGAGTTCAGAGGTGTACCCCACGTCTACCATTTGTGGGTGACATCGTTGGAATTGGAACCCAGGACCTGCGGGCCCGTGCTTTGGGTACTCCCCAGAGCTGAACGGACGCGTTCAGTTCCATTCCCACCCTGTGACGGGGAACTTGTTTGGGAAGAGGGTCATTGCAGATGGGATTAGTTGAGATGAGGTCATACTGGATGAAGGTCGGCCCTGACTCAATCTGGTGTCTTTACAGGAGGGAGATTTGGACAGAGACCAGAGACACCTGGGAAGGCAGCCCTGCGGACCAGGGAACCCCGGGTATGGCCAGCAAACTCTGAGGTCCTCCCTGGAGCCAGTGGCCCGGCTGACCCTGCCTTCAGACTCCCCCGCTCCACAACTGTGAGACAGCTTCTTCTTGTCCCCCCGGCCCCCCATCTGGGGTCCCTTGAGAAAACTCTAGGAGACTAACAGATGCTTTGGGAGATGGATTCTCATGCCGGGGTCTCGGGCCGGGGAGGCCGGGGAGGCTGGGGAGGCCGCTCACCCACCTCTTGTCCCCCACAGTGGTGACTTCACCCGCCTCCTCTCCTCTCTGCCAGCACCACTACCCGGGAAGCTGCAGGACCCTACTCTGCAAACTTGCCCCTGACCAGAGAGAAATCAAAGACACAACTCGGCCCAAGATGCAAGGCTACAGTGACCCATCCGTCCCCTTTTTTTCTCAGTAACCTGTCCCAAATAACCCTACTGACCCTGCAGATGCAGGACCAAAGCAGGAAAAAAGAAATGGCCGCTTCCTGTCGGTACATGGCCCTCCCCAGGGCTTCCTGGCTGGTACCTGGTCCACCTGGCAGGGTGCCAGCGGGTCAGGTGACTTCAGAGAGGCAGGTGACCCCTGTGTGGCACTTCCCTGTTCTACCACACGCTCTATTTCGGGGACACCCGTCCAACGGACACTTAGCAACGTTTCTTTTTTCCTGTTGTTTTGTGTCTGGGATTAGAAAGCCCACACTGTCATCCTGCGTCTCCAGGGACCCAGGGACCGCCACAGCAGCCCCCTCCCCAGACTCTGTGGTTAGACTCATCCTCCCAGGAGGTCTGGCTGCCAGGGGAGCACCACAAAGGAGGCTGTCACCCTCCACTTGTCCCCAGAGGAAATGTCCCTCAGGAGATATTTCCAGATCCATCTCCAAATTCACTGTGTCCTTCTTTTCCCACTAGACGTGCCTCCCAGGACCTGGCACACAGTAGGTTTGTTACAAATGTTTGTGAACTGAACAACCCCTCCCTCACTCTTGAAAAATCACTTCTATTGTCTCAAACCAGTTTACCCGTGAGGGAGGGTTGAACCAACAAAACCACCATATTGAACATCCTACTATGTGCCTGCAGTCCAATGCTACCCAAGGAGTCAATGACTGTGGCCACGTGCACAGATGACCAAGGCTCAAAGTGGGGGTCACTCTCACAGCATTCAACCCTCATGGCGACCTGCAAGCAAGCTCTCCTGCATCTGGAGCTGAGCAGAGAAACATCTTCTAGAACATTCCACCATTAGCCAGCTTTTTGCTCCCACAGAAGACAAAGGTTTTGCCCTGGGGACATCAACAAGAGATTCAATTTACTTCTGCTCAGAAACCAGCAGGATCTTTTTAGGCTGTGACCCCCAGGTAAGTGCATCCCAGCAAGAGGCCAGGATTTCCTGTGACCCCTGGGGTCACCTTGGCAGGGAGGCCACAGCCTCCCTTTGACCTGTCAGTAGAATTCCTTAAAGTTACCCCAGTTCTCCGGCATCTAAAAGAAGACTAATCACAGAAGAGCAGTGTGAGTCCCGGTCTGAAAGGCTCCAGAGTCTTGGCATCTTAGGCTTCAAGGAGAAAAACAACAACAAAAAGAAACTCACATTGATTTCTAATGCAAATTGGGTTTGGAGAGGCTGGCTGGGCTCTCTGGGGCTCTGGGTCACCCACCAGTGGAGAGCCTGGGGGGGGAGGGGGGCAGCTGTTGCCTTGGGCAAGGAATTCCTTCCCACCAAGACAAAACCCAGATGCGCTGCCCCCTTTCAGCCCCCAGCGCTGCCCCGCCCCTAGCAGCCCCCAGGAATGTGCAGCCCCTGGTCCCAGCAGAGGTCCCACATCTGTGACCCCTCGGATCTCCTCTCCTCCTCCTCCCCCTCGTCCCCTTCCACCACCAGCCCACCATGCAGACAAGCAGGTGCACACACAACCACACACGACCACGCACCACACAAAATCCTCACATGTGTGCACCATGCACATTTCCATCGCTGTCTCCTTTATGCCTCTGCCTGCTCCAGACACGCAGGCCTCGGCCCTGGAGTGGCCAGCTCAGGACACTGCGCATGTGCCCCTGGGGTTTGCTGGAGATTGGTGAGCAGAGGCCTCCTCTGCTCCTGCTGCTGGACGTTGCTTTCTTCTCCTGGAAACCACCCTGGGAGATGCAGATCATTTTATTCCCACATCTCGGATGAGGAAACCAAAGCAGAGAAGCTACTTTCAGCTTCCTAAATTCCTTCAACAATATTTTATTGAACAACTGCTACATGCAGGCACCCGGGCAGTCCTCTTCAGGACGAGGACGGGAATTGGGACTTACAGGCACACGCGAGTGTTTTTGTCCCTGCAGGGTCACTTTCGTGGTCCCCGGAAACCCGCCTTTGTAGACACCTTCCTCCGCAATCACCTTTTATGGTTGTGTTGGTGTAAAGATAAATATGATCCAGGCCAAATTAAAGCACTGCCTTGGAATCTAGAAGTTAGACTTTTTTTCTGATTTTTTTTAGTATATACCAGAGATTGAACCCAGGACTTCACACATGCTAAGCAGACACCCTACCACTGAGCTATACCCCCAGACCCCTTCTGATTTTAAAAGAAATGAAGACATTTTATTGCCCTTTGGCTCTGTCCCTCCTGTTTCTTTTTTGGGGGGAGGGTGGGGAGGGTACCGGAGATCGAACCCAGGGGTGCTTAGCCACTAAGCTACATCCCCAGCCCTTTTTAAATTCTTTTTTTTTTTTTTTGAGACAGGGTCTCTAGCTAAGTTGCTGAGGCTGGCTTTGAACTCAGGATCCTCCTGCCTCAGCCTCCCCAGCCGCTGGGATGACAGGCGTGCACCACTGCGCCAGGCTCCTACTGTATCTAAATAGACCCGTAGGGCTTGACATCCTTGAAGGACAGATTACCTCCCCTCCAAAAGCCAAAAGGTAGAAACAACCCAAACAGCCAACCCCGGATGGATAAATAAAATGAGGTCTGTCCCCTATGGAACTTCACCCAGGTGTTAAAAAGAATGAGCACCAACGCTCTCTTCCATATGGACGGACCCTGAATATCTTGGGCCACACGCGACGGCCACATAGTGTCTGATACCACTTATAGGAAGTGTCCAGAAGAGCGAATCCATAGAGACTGAAAGCGGATCCGAGGCTCCCGTGGCTGGGGAGGCCGAATGGGCAGTGAGCGCTAATGCGCACGGGTTTCCTTCGGGGGTGGGAAAAAAGCCCCGGGAGCAGGAAACGGGGAAGTTCCCTATGCAGGTTCACCTTAGCTTGAAAATCAGCAAAGAAACATAACATGGGCTTCCCCCTCTGGCTCCCGGGACACCCTGGACCTTGTCCCACATTCCCATCCCCCTCCTGGGCCGCCTCCTTCATTCCCCTCCTCCCGGGTCGAGTTTCTTCTCTTGTCCTCTATTGGCAAGAGACACTGACCCCTTGGCCACGGGACCCTGTCAGTGCTTCCCACATGCTGTGAAGCTCCAGGCCAGAGACTGCACACGGGTGACCCAAGGGCCAAGTCTGGCCCCTGACATATTTTCCTTGGCTCCTAGAGGGTTCTTAAGAATTTCCAATTAGTTGCCAACATTTCAAACATTGAAATTTCCCATGCAAAACACACACGGAGAGAGACTTCCAGCTTCCCTGGAGAATTTGGAAGAACCGATCTCTCTGTTTCCTCCTTGACTCCCAACTGAGGAAAACAGCCTTCCGCAGCCTCAACAATGGAACGGTCCTCTCCAGCCTGCCACAGTCCCCACCCCTCCTTACAGTCTTCCCCAGCATCGGTCTCTCTTGTTAGCTGTTGTGGAACTGACACCCACCTTAAGCACACCACTGAAGCTCTCTGGGCCTCCCAGGCAATATCAGGAGGGTGGGTTAGGAGGTCCTTACAGGCTCTCCGGGATTCTCAGCTGCAGACTCCATTTCCTGCCTGCAACCAGGTTGGGCCTGAGCGAGGGCCTGATGTCCCAGCTTGGGGTGGAGAATGAGAATACTATCCCAGGAGGCCCAGCAATGGAAAGTCATTTGCCCAAAGCCACATAGCTGGAGAGACACCAAGCAGGGATTCAAAGCCACTCTGACCCTGAGACTCTGGGTGGCTCTGTCACCACAGGGCCATAGACTGAGACTCCATCCCTGATGCATGGTGTCGTATCATCTCTCCACGTGAGACTCTGTCCTGCGTCACGTGATGCTATTGTCCCTTCATCCCTCCCTCTCTCCTCTGTAGCTGCCACTCCGAGACCTGCACCATTTATTTAGCATGCCCTTCCGGTCCTTCTGACCATGTCAGAGACAGCTCACCACGTGTTTATGTACCTACAGTAAGTGAACATCCAAATGCGTGCTGCTGGTGTGACTTTAATCTGAATAAACTTGATTGAGCAAGAAACCCCACCTTATTGCTTTTTCCCTTCAACACCATGCTTTGGAGAGGGGTCCTTCAGAACCATCCCAGTGACCCTTCCAGGGTTACAGCTTTAGCAAAACTAAAAAGCAAGAAGAAAATACAGAGAGGAAGCAAGGGAGGGAGAGAAAGAGGGAAAAGAAAAAGCAACGGGCCCCTCCGTTCAATTGGAATATCAGAAAAATAACGGGAAAATATTTTTTAGTAGAAGTATATCCCACGCAACGATTGGGGTATACTTATACTAACTAATGACTCTCCTGCTTTCTGAAATGTAAGCATAACTAGGTGCCTGGGTCGTGGTATCTGGCAACACTCCCTTTTATAGATGAGGGAAAAGATGCTCAAAAGGGGGAGCCATTTGCTCCTGGCAGATTGGGGAGCCCAAGCTGGGCGGGTGTGACTTCCAAAGTCACTTTCTCCATCCTGCAGCCTCTGGGCTCCCGTGGGAATCTGAGGAGGGCCTTTCTGGGGTTCTGTGGGCCACACTCTGACGTTTCCTCTTGCCAGTGGCTTCCAGCGCCAGGCCTGGCGCACGGTGGGCGATCACAAGGTGTCACAGGCAAGGAAGTGAGCCATCAGTCTGCCGGCCCTGGCACGGGCACAGCGCCGACCCACGGTGGGCGCTGGGGTGGGTTTGATGAATGCCTGATCATTCTCACAAGGACAATCGCCCCGAGAAGCGCGCACGGCGCTTCCCTCTCGGACCACGTGTCAGAGACCAGCACGCGGCAGGAAGCCCACGGTGGCCACCCGCTGCAGCCCATAAATCACGGCGCCCCTTAATGACTGCACCACCGCCAACATCTGTCTCCCTCACCTGAGAGGCGTCTTTGAAACGCGCTCCTAATCAGGACTGAAAGCAACATGTCCCCGATTTCCATATTATTAGGAAGAGGTGGAGCTCGCCATAAATGATTCAAGAAGTGTCAATCAAATGACAATACAAATGACGCGTTTATTTATTTTCGCCTCTCCTCCTCGGCTTGCTTTGTTCCAGCTTTCTCCTTCTGGGGGGTTCTCACGCCCTCCTTTTCTCTTTGAAGCGCACAGGTTGATATTTTATTCATGGTAGATTTTAACAAAGCCTGCACCGTGGAAGAATCCAGGTTGGCTCTCTGCTGCAGTGGTTGGCAGAGCTGTTCCTGTCTCAGGAAATTCTGGCTTTGCTAAGTTCATTCAAGTCACGGGGAGGTGAGGGGACACAGCTGGGGACAGGAGAGACACAGTCTCTGTCTCATGAATCTGACATCATCATGACAGTTATGCGCTACAGCAAGAGGCCTCACCTCTGGGCCTCCCCTGTCTGAAGGCTGCTTGTGGGACTAATTCCTTCTTCCACAGAGGCCCAGCCTCCCTGTTCTGATCAGTTTTCTCACCTGGCAGGTAATGTGGTTCGGATATGGTTAAGCATGTCTCCCACCATTTTATGTGCTAGAAATTTGTCGTCCGTTTGGTGGTGCTGAAGTCGTGGCACCTTTAAGAGGTGGGACCTAATGGGAGAAGGTTAGATCATTGGGGGCGTCGCCCTCTGAAGGGAATGATGTAGTTCTCTTGAGATCCTCAGTCTGTTCCCATGAAAACAAGTTGTTATTAAAAAAAAAAAAAAAAAAAAAGCAAGTCTGGCCCCCTAATCCTTCTGGCCTCCGGCTCCATGCACTCCCATCACTGTGACATCATGGGCCACAAGGCCTTCATCAGGCTAAAAAGATGGGATTGCTCAATCTGGAACTCTCATCCTCCAAAACTTTAAGCAAAATAAACCTCTTTTCTTTATAAAGAACCCAGTACTGGGCATTTTGTTATAACAACAATAAATATACTAATACAAAAAATGGACAAAGTCATCAAAATGTGTGTCCTCTAATGACACTATGGTAGCACCCCCAGCAACTCATGCTCAAGAAATAATTAAGAATGTGCACAGGGCTGGGGTTGTGGCTCAGTGGTAGAGCACTTGCCTAGCACATGTGAGGCACTGGGTTTGATTCTCAGCACCATATAAAAAAGACATTAATTAAATAAACGCATTGTGTCCATCTACGACTAAAAGTATTTTTTTAAAAAAAAGAATGTGCACAAAAACGGATGTGCGAACCTCTTCCTTTTGACCAGAAAAACCCTCATCCTGCAGTACCCTTATAAAGGGCTACAATTGCTAACTCACTTTGCTGAAAGAAAAACCAAGCAAGAGACATTAAGCCAGCTAAGAGGTGAATCCAAGTGGGTAGCACTAAAGTCTGTGATCTGAAGCTCTGCACCACACACATTTGGTAGGTAGCTTCCAGAAAATTCTGAAGCTAACAGCAGTGCTCTTTGGGTGGTTGACTTATGGGTGGTTCTAATTATTTATTTTTGGCCTAAGTATATTCTGAGGTTGTTTTTTTTTTTTTGGCCAATTATTTATGATTCACATACTTTTCCAAAAACTGAAACGGAAAAAGAAATATCATATATTTAAATCAGTCGATCAACCAACCAATCAATCAGCTGAACCATCTCTGTGTTTCTTCTGTGGTGAATGAGCTGCGCTGTGTCACAGCCAAAGGCACGGTGTACACTCATTGCAGCCAGAGGGGTCCCTGGCCCATGGGGTCAGCCAGGGTGTGCATCTCAGTCTGTCTCCTTATGGTGCCAGGTGGGGCTTGCAAAATTGAGGCAGGTTGCATAACAGCCTTGCCCTGGGGACATGGGGCTCTTTATCGCCCCTGAGTTATTTTTATGGGTTTGTAAACTGAGCTCCTCTCCTTGGGAACTTCCCCAGGGCTGTAGAGAATCCTGGCCTCTGCAGAGGAACACAGTGTTGGCCAATGTGGGGGTGGGGAGACCTCGGCCTGGGACTTGATAGGGACCCCTTTGCCCAGAGTCAGAAAAGTTGTCAAGAGGAGCTTGAACATCCTGAGGAGAGTTAGCTGGACCTGCCTGGTGGGGGGGTGTGGATGATACCAATAACACCTCCGATCCGGCTGCAGACTGTGAGACTATCCACACAAGCAGAAACTGTGCAAAACAAACTTGACTATGAATGAGATACAATGAGATTATGCTGTGACCTTAAAAGTTTGCCAAGACATTGAAAGCCCTATTAAAAATTCTTAAGAAATGAAAAAATAGTAATGGTGACATTTTTTAAAAAATTAATTTGGAACTTTAGAAACATTGAGAATTGTTGTATTTCTGTGTAGAACAACTATCAAGAATAGCTCCGATATTGCTAATCAGCTCTGTCTCCTTCAGGACACAGAGAGGACCGGGTTTCCTATGCCCTGGCAAATCGTCATATTCTTTTCTAAGACTGGATCAGTTTCTTGCACTTTCGATGTTGTGAAATGTCTCGAGAGATCCTTCCAGTTGCTTCATAAGGGATGTCATCCTTTCCGCCCCGATGTCCCTCATCTCTTGCTTCTACGCCTCTGTGATGGTTAACTTTATGGGTCAACTTGGCTGGGCCATGGTACCCAGATATTTGGTCAAACATTATTCTGGATACTTTCTATGCAGGGATAAGATTAACATTTAAATAAGTAGACTGTGAGTAAAGCCAGAGGCTCCAGGATGTGGTGGGCCTCATCTAATCGGCTGAAGGTTTTAATGCCAAACAAAAACAACTGGCCCCTCTAAGAAACAGAAAGAATTGATTTAAAGTTTTAACAAGGGTTTCGATGAGAAGAAGACAAGGAGGAAGAGGGGAAAGAAAAAGAAAACAAAGAAAGAAACAAAAAGTAAAGCCTCTCCTGAAGAATGAATTTTGACTCCATGCCTCTGGACTTCAACTGCAATGGAAATTCCACCCTGAGTCTCCAGCGCCCGCCTATCCTGTAGATTTTGGATTGGCCAGCCTCTATAATGCTATGGGTCATTTTTAATAAATCTACCCATCATCTGTCTATCTAGCCAGCCAACCATCCATCATCTGCCATCTCCTACTGGTTCTGTTTCTCTGGAACAGAAACCCACAGATCACTCAATTCCAGCAGTAGCCCTTTGCATTTCTTCTCCACACTCCACTTCCATCTTTGCTGACCAGTTTCTTCCTTTCATTCTCCACGCGTGGAAAGCGCCACGTGGCTTATCTCCTAAGGACGTGGGCATCACAGCCACACTCTTGGCTGCGCAAACTCAAGAACAGGTGCGCAGTGACCAATCAGCAACTGCCTCAGGAAGGAGCGATGTGATTGGTCCCTGATGGCATGACGTAACTCTTGAATTTGCATAGTAATTGGTGTGCTGGAGAGTGCCCGCAAACTCCGCCCTGGAGACTAGGTGGAGATGAAATTTGAACCGTGCTCTGCGGGGCTTGTGTTATTTTTTAAACAAGGTACCTGAAATTCATGCATATCCAAACCAAGCAAAAGTGAGGACTGATTTAATAGCAAATAACAGCTGGATCTGTGACACACTTAAACCCGAACCCAAACTGAACCCCAAACCTCAACCCAGTGCTTCACATATGTAAGCCCATCTGATAAGTGTCAAGTGATTAAACCAACTAGATATGAGGCTAGAACTTGTGAGTCAGCTCTTTGCAGGCTCTTGGTAGCTCCGCTCAGAGGCACAAGCGCCCTGCCAGGGGCCCGTAGCTGATGGTACCCTGTGAATCATCCATTCCAGCTTCTTGTGATCTCTGACACCTCCAAGCACTCTTCTCTACCCCAAAATGAAAACCCAGATTGGCAACCGTCAGGCTGAGACATGAGCTTTCTGAGTCTTCAGACCTTTGGTTTCCCTGTCTTTAAAACGGAAACTCCATCCCAACTTGTGAAGATCAAAGAGATGATACCTACAAAGCCCTTTATAACTGGCACATAGCAAGTACTTTAAAAATGTTCACAATTATCATTGTTACCAAGCAGGCATTACCACGGCTTATGTAGAACTGGAATTGTTGGCATTTCTGCCTCTCCTCTAGATCAGGAACTACTTAAGGAAAATGAACTCTTAAATCTCTGGCCTCAGTTCCCAAGTGCAGTGCCTGGCACCGAGTAGATGCTCATTAAACACTTGCTCAATGAGTGAATAAAAGCCAAGAAGGGTTTTACTCCCAGTTTGCCCATGTTGAATGCAGCTGTAGATAATAGCCAATAACATTTGCTGAGAATGTACATGTGCCAGGATCGAATGGCACTGGGCCCTTGGTGTGCTTTATTCAGCTCATGATCCAAGCAACCCCCTGCAGGGTGGCGGGGGAGGGGGGAGGTGTTACTATCCACTTTATTTAAGCTGCAGAGAGAAAAGGTTGCAATGTGCATCCTATCATATAGCCTCTGCCAGTAGATGCCAAGGCCAGCAAGTGGCATGGAGATTGAAGGGGGTGAGGAAGGCAGAAATGGGGGGTCCTAACAGAGGGTGATTCTCGTCCCCCAGGTGCAGACTCGTGGCCACCTTGGAGCCACACCTGGCTTTGGTGCTGCCCTGTCTTGGGCTTGTTGCTGTGTGGTACTGCACCTAACCCGGCCTCACCGCCTCCCACCAAGTCCTTTCCTGAATGTCTTCTCTCTGTCAAAACTTGCCTGGCCCAGGTTTCATCGCTCCGGGCTTCTGTTCCCTGCTGCTCCTCCAAGGGTGTTTCTGGCTACCCCACTTAGCAGGTCTGGGTTCTGTCCTGACCACCCAAGTCACTGCTGAAGCAATTAATTAGGGAACCAGATATGGCCAGGGGACAGCTCTTCTGTTGCCATGTGGAGCTGGGATTTAATTTTTGATCATTCAAGTTTTCACACGTGGGTTGTTTTGCAAGCTCGTCTTTTGCTGCTGGGAGCAGTCCTCCCATCCCCGGCTCCAGGCTGGGTGCGCGAGAGGCAGTCAACAAATTCTTGTTGGTTTTTACTGCGCTGTTATCTCCCCTGGCAAATCGAATACTTTGTACCTCTAAAGACAGAAGAGGAGAGCCGGCCAAGACATGGGAGGAGCCCCATGTCCAGGGCCACCCACTCTCAAATCCCAGCGCCCACAGGACCCTGGAGCAACAGAGAACCAAGTTCGAAAAGCCCTTGGCCATTTTCTTGGCCAACTTTCCTGCTGGCTGTAAACTTCTAGAGAGAGACTGGGGTGATCCAGAAAACGCCAAGCACTTGGAACCAGACTGATTTGCTTTCCA
Source organism: Callospermophilus lateralis (assembly GCF_048772815.1). Classification (NCBI taxonomy): domain Eukaryota; kingdom Metazoa; phylum Chordata; class Mammalia; order Rodentia; family Sciuridae; genus Callospermophilus; species Callospermophilus lateralis. Next base: position 154,415,848 of record NC_135305.1, on the reverse strand, counting down.
GCTCTGCCGCTCACTACCTGCTTGACCCTCAGGACACTCCTTAACCTCTCTGAGCCTCAGTTTCTTCCTCTGAAAAATGGGAGTGACCATAATGCCTACCTAATAGCATTGCTGGGATGATCCAATCAGCTATGTTAAGGCATCTGAGAAGTATAATATGCATTGTGTGGCTGTCCCCCCACCATGGAGTACAGAACACGGGCTCCCAGTTACATGTGAGTGGAGTTTTAGCAAATTGACATCACTTTCCCGGAAGGACCTTCAGAAGCTGCCCGAATGGTAGAAATACCAGGCACTCTGATGGGCCTTGGGTGAGTGGGATCAGGGGTCCTCCTGTGTGCCCCTCCAGCTATCTCAAAGACTGAGCGACTTCCGAGGGCCCACCATGTCCACAGATTCCGTATCCACAGATTCAACCAGTCACAGACTGAAAATTCTAGGGAAGATGTGCCCAGGTTGTATGGAAATGGTCAGAAGCATCTGGATACGAGGGACTTGAGCCGCTTTGGTTGTGGGTGTCTGGGTGGGGGTTGTGCCCGGGAACCCATCTCCATGGATACTGAGGGCAGCTGTTCTCTGTTTGTGTGTCACAATAGTCCCTGTGACATGGGCCACCGTTCTTGCCAAGAAAAAGAGTTAACCCAATCAACAAATGGGCCAAGGAACTGAACAGACACGTCTCAGAAGGTGATATACAATCAATCAACAAATATGTGAAAAGATGTTCATCATCTCTAGCTAATAGAGAAATGAACATCGAAACTACTCTGAGATTTCATCTCACTCCAGTCAGAATGGCTGCGATTAAGAATACAAACAACATTAAGTGTTGGCGAGGATGTGGGGGAAAAGGCACACTCATCCACTGCTGGTGGGACTGCAAATTGGTGCAGCCAATATGGAAAGCAGTATGGAGAGTCCTTGGAAATCTGGGAATGGAACCACCATTTGACCCAGCTATCCCTCTCCTCGGATTATACCCAAAGGACTTAAAAACAGCACATTACAGGGACACAGCCACATCAATGTTTATAGCAGCACAATTCACAATAGCTAAACTGTGGAGCCAACCTAGATGCCCTTCAGTGGATGAATGGATAAAGAAAATGTGGCATATAGACACAAAGGAATATTACTCAGCAATAAAAGAGAATAAAATCATGGCATTTGCAGGTAAATGGATGGAGCTGGAGGAGATAATGCTAAGTGAAGTTAGCTAATCCCAAAAATAAAGGCCGAATGTTTTCTCTGATGTAAGGAGGCTGATTCATAGTGGGGTTGGGAGGCAGAACATGGGAGGAACAGATGAACTCTAGATAAGGCAGAGGGGAAGGGAGGGGGCATGGAGGTAGGAAAGATGGTGGAATGCGATAGACATCATTACCCTGAGTACATGTATGAAGACTTCAGTGGTGTGTCTCTACTCTGTGTACAACCAGAGATATGAAAAAATGCACTCTCTATGTGTAATATGAATTGTCATGGATTCTGCTGTCATATGTAACAAATCAGAATTAAAACGTTAAATTAAAAAAAAAAGAGGCTTAGCGCTTCCGCTTCTGCCCAGCCCCCACCCCAGTCTGGGCCTCCCTCAGGCTGGTGTTGGGGAGAACCAGTTTCCCGTGGTCCCAGGAAGGGAAAATCAGACCACAGCCCCTGAGCGGAGCTGCTGAAGCCTCCTGAACCTGCGTGGGGCGGATCTTTCCAAATGTGGTTCAGCGGGAAGCAGAACAGAGGGGTTTGCAGCCCTGCAAGATCAATGCCATTATGGACTCCATGGCAAAGAAGAGAAACTGAGGTTGAGCGACAAAAGGGGGTGTGGGGGGCGTCAAGTCAGGCTCTTGGACCAGCCCCAGGAGCTTTGGCACCTCTGCTCTAACCACTGCTCCACACTGCCTCTAGCACCTAAGCCTCCCTGGGGACCCAGCACACACCCTGGGTCCTGGTGCCATGGTGTGGCAATGCCCTCAGGCCCTCCTGGTAGCCTTCCTAAGAAGAGACAAAATGGGCTACTCCTGCCCCAGCCTCTGATCTGGCTCCCCAGGAGCGGCAGGCCTGGCTCCTGTACCCCAGCTGGGTTTCCTCTGCCCTCTGAGGCGCCGCGGCCCCACTCATCCACTTAGCATTCAGGGATGGGTCACCCAGGCTGCGTCACACACCATGCAGGGCCCAGAGTATTCCCACCTGCTTCGAGACCCAATGCACACACTTAACCTGACACATTTATATGTATTTATCACACTCTGGGTCCCTTTACAGCCTCTGTGGACCAGGAGCCAGGAACAGTTCCTCCTGTCCCCTACTCGGGTTTCTTGGAAGGCTCCCAACAGCAGGTCAGCTGGGGTTGCAGAAGGAACTGGCCAGAGGCACCCAGCAGGTCTGGCCTCAGAAGGAAGAGCCAAAGTGTACCTTTCCCATTGAGAATGTTAACTCCTGCTGGCTTTCAGCACCTTTGCAGGCAAAGACAGTATCCGTGTCTCTGCTAGCCTTGATTACAAAATATTTGTCATTCAAATGCAAATTCAGAAAAAAAGAAAAAACCATTTCCTACCCATTAGATTATCCAAAATGAACAAGATCTGGGGCCGGAGGTTGTAGCTCAGTTGTAGAGAGTAGAGCATGTACTTAGCCTGTGTGAGGCCCTGGGTTCAATCTCTAGCACCACACACAAAAATAGTAAAATACAATCGGATCCTAACAAATGTTCACAGGAATTCAAAGACATTAGGAATCGTGATCACTGGTGGAGACCGACCCAGCCACTCTAGAAATTGGAAAATATCAACAAAACTAAAGGTCCACATTGTGTCTGATGTCTCACTGAATGCATTCCTAGACGCATGCCTGGGTGAAACTCTCATGCATGGACACGGAGACTGGCACACAGGAGTTCACCGTAGCATTAGTGACAAGAACCAAAAAAATTAGGAAAAAACAATGGGTTTGTACAAAGACAGGCTAATAAACTGTGGTTTACTTACAAATTATAATATCAGGGCTGGGGGTGTGCTCATTGGCAGAGGCTTGCCCAGCATGCCCGAGGCCCTAGTTTATCCCCAGCACCACACACACACACAAAAAAAAAAAAAAAAGAAAGAAAAAAAATCTTAGAATACTATTCAACTATTAAAAGGAATAAACTAGGTCTCCAGATATCAATATGGAGATAAATAGGCAATTCTGAGAGAACAAAGCAAGTTGCAGAATGATCATTAAGTTCCAAAATAGTATCTTTCTATATAGAAGCACTTTCAGAATGGGAGAAAGGACCTCTGAAATTTTGCTCCTCCAAGCAGCAAGAATAGTATCAAAAATGGCCCAGATGAACTCTTTTGGAACTCTGGAAATTAACTAAAGGTTTGCAACAACCCAAGGGTGATTTTTTTTAAGTGGCTGATCTGAGTAAGAAGCGCAGATTTGGGTGTTCTCACATGCTCTGATCTCGTCCTCCTCCCCTGGTTTTGCAAAGGTCTGGAAACCCAGCACCTTGCAACCACAGCTGCAGGCCACTAGGGACCAGATGGAAGTAGAGTTCCACTTGCAGAGAATTGTCCCTCTTGACCTGGCTGGCAGCTGCTGGCAAGCCCCATTCTGTGAGCTTGTTTTTATCTGACCTGACTCAGAGCTCACCCAGATCTAGCCCCAGGGCGTTTGTCAAGAACAATCATCAGCAACTCTTTAACATCGCAGCTGCCTAAGACACTTTTACCAGTTGGGGCTAAAGGAAACTGGCCAAAAAGCTAAAAAGGAAAAAATGGTCTACCCACTGTCCACAGAGGGGACTTTGGAAAGCTCTGATATATACCTAGACATCTAGAAGGCCAGGAAGTCAAGCAGGGCTGCATGTGGGGCCGAGAAATACCTGCAAAGGCCCTAAATCTCTCAGCTCTGGGTGACCTTGAGGATCTGCACAGGAGAAGTGGAGGCTGAGGCATCTGTTCACAGCTTCTCAGGGCAGGGAAGGGACATCCCAATGCACACCAGAGCCCTTCAGGAAAGGCTGGAAGACTAATGGATTTGAGGCATTTAAGTCTTTGTCCAATAAATAGCTTACTGCTAAGCTAACCCATCAAGGGCTTGAGTGGCAAACACAGCAAAGAATATAAATGTTACAAAACGAGGCCAGGAAATCACCAAGCAAACAAATAGCAACAACAAACAAACAAACAAAACAAGTGCTCTGAAGAAGGAAAACTTGATCTCCAGAGTTACCACCTTGTATTATTAAAAATGTCCAGTTTTGCCAGGTGTGGTGGTGCTCACCTGTAATCCCAGCAGCTCAGGGGGCTGAAGCAGGAGGATTGCAAGTTCAAAGCCAGCCTCAGCAACTTAACAAGATCCCATCTCAAAATTTAAAAAATAAATAAAAGGGCTGGGGATGTGACTCAGTGGTTAAATGCCCCTGGGTTCAATTTTCAGCACCAAAAATAAATAAATAAATAAAACAAAACTCCAGTACTCAACAGAAATATGACACGTGCAAAGAAACAGGAATATATAATCCATACACAGGAACTTGCCCCTTGGAAAGCCAAGAGGTTGCACTTACTAGACAAAGACTTTAAACGTACTCTACAAAGTAGGTAAACATAAGAAAAGTTATAAATGTGTGTTTCTTCTTTCTGATTTAAAGACAACTGCATAAAGTTATAACCAAAAACCTGCACTTATGTGAAAGGTGTAATTTTTATGAAAATAGCATATGGGGAGGGATGATGCTAGGCTGAGGCCAAGTTTTTGTACATTGATGAAATTAAGTCTGTATTAATGTGAGGTTAAAAAAAAGAAAATCAGCCCCCAAAATATAGCAAAAGAAGCAACAAGGGAATTTAAATGGTACACTGGAAACATTTGTTTAATACCAAAGGAGGCAGAAATGGAGGAATAATGTAAAAAGAAGAGAAAGTTGAGCATGGTGGCACCCACCTGTAATCACAGCAATCTGGGAGGCTGAGGCAGGAGGATAGCAAGTTTCCAACCAGCCTCAGTAATGTGCTAAGCAACTCAGCAGGCAATACCTTAGCTCAAAATAAATTTTAAAAAATTTTAAAAGGTTCCCTATAAAATCTGGAACAAGACAGGGATGCCCTCTCTCACCACTTCTATTCAATATAGTTCTCGAAACACTGGCCAGAGCAATTAGACAGACGAAAGAAATTAAAGGCATAAAAATAGGAAAAGAAGAACTTAAATTATCACTATTTGCGGATGATATGATCCTATACCTAGAAGACACAAAAGGGTCTACAAAGAAACTACTAGAGCTAATAAATGAATTCAGCAAAGTGGCAGGATATAAAATCAACACGCATAAATCAAAGGCATTCCTGTATATCAGCGACAAATCTTCTGAACTGGAAATGAAGAAATACACCCCATTCACAATATCCTCAAAAAAAATAAAATACTTGGGAATCAACCTAACAAAAGAGGTGAAAGATTTATACAATGAAAACTACAGAACCCTAAAGAGAGAAATAGAAGAAGATCTTAGAAGATGGAAAAATATACCCTGTTCATGGATAGGCAGAACTAACATCATCAAAATGGCAATATTACCAAAAGTTCTCTATAGGTTCAATGCAATGCCAATCAAAATCCCAACGGCATTTCTTGTAGAAATAGATAAAGCAATCATGAAATTCATATGGAAAAATAAAAGACCCAGAATAGCAAAAGCAATTCTAAGCAGGAAGTGTGAATCAGGAGGTGTATCGATACCAGATTTCAAACTGTACTACAAAGCAATAGTAACAAAAACAGCATGGTACTGGTACCAAAACAGGCTGGTGGACCAATGGTATAGAATAGAGGACACAGAAACCAATCCACAAAATTACAACTATCTTATATTCGATAAAGGGGCTAAAAGCATGCAATGGAGGAAGGATAGCATCTTCAACAAATGGTGCTGGGAAAACTGGAAATCCATGTGCAACAAAATGAAACTGAATCCCCTCCTCTCGCCATGCACAAAAGTTAACTCAAAATGGATCAAGGACCTTGATATCAAATCAGAGACTATGTGTCTGATAGATGAAAAGGTTGGCTTCGATCTACATATTGTGGGGTCGGGCTCCAAATTCCTTAATAGGACACCCATAGCACAAGAGTTAATAACAAGAATCAACAAATGGGACTTACTTAAACTAAAAAGTTTTTTCTCAGCAAGAGAAACAATAAGAGAGGTAAATAGGGAGCCTACATCATGGGAACAAATTTTTACTCCTCACACTTCAGATAGAGCCCTAATATCCAGAATATACAAAGAACTCAAAAAATTAAACAATAAGAAAACAAATAACCCAATCAACAAATGGGCCAAAGACCTGAACAGACACTTCTCAGAGGAGGACATACAATCAATCAACAAGTACATGAAAAAATGCTCACCATCTCTAGCAGTCAGAGAAATGTAAATCAAAACCACCCTAAGATACCATCTCACTCCAGTAAGATTGGCAGCCATTATGAAGTCGAACAATAGCAAGTGCTGGCGAGGATGTGGGGAAAAGGGTACTCTTGTACATTGCTGGTGGGACTGCAAAATGGTGAGGCCAATATGGAAAGCAGTATGGAGATTCCTGGGAAAGCTGGGAATGGAACCACCATTTGACCCAGCTATTGCCCTTCTCGGACTATTCCCTGAAGACCTCAAAAGAGCGTACTACAGGGATACTGCCACATCGATGTTCATAGCAGCACAATTCACAATAGCTAGACTGTGGAACCAACCCCGATGCCCCTCAATAGATGAATGGATAAAAAAAATGTGGCATTTATACACAATGGAGTACTACGCAGCACTAAGAAATGACAAAATCATGGAATTTGCAGGGAAATGGATGGCATTAGAGCAGATTATGCTAAGTGAAGCTAGCCAATCCCTAAAAAACAAATGCCAAATGTCTTCTTTGATATAATGAGAGCAACCAAGAACAGAGAAGGGAGGAAGAGCAGGAGGAAAAGATCAACATTAAGCAGAATCATGAAGTGGGAAGGGAAGGGAGAGAAAAGGGAAATTGCATGGAAATGGAAGGAGACCCTCATTGTTATACAAAATTACATATAAGAGTTTGTGAGGGGAATGGGAAAAAAATAAGGAGAGAAATGAATTACAGTAGATGGGGTAGAGAGAGAAGATGGGAGGGGAGGGGAGGGGGGATAGTAGAGGATAGGAAAGGTAGCAGAATACAACAGTTACTATTATGGTATTATGTAAAAATGTGGATGTGTAACCGATGTGATTCTGCAATCTTTGTAATGTTTTGAATAACCAATAAAAAAAAAATTTTAAAAGGGCTGGCATGAAGGTCAGTGGTAGATTGCCACCAAGTTCAATCCCCAGTACCACAAACATAAATAAATAAGAAAAAGAAGAACAAACTAAGCCCAAAGCAAGCCACAGGAAGGAAATAATAAAGACTAGAGCAGAAGTAAATAAAATATAGAATAGAAAAACAGTAGGGAGACATCAACAAAACCCAAAGTTGTTACTTTGGGAATAATTAACACAATTGACTAGACCCATAGAAGAAGAAAAGAACTGAAGTTACAAAGGAGGAGACAAAAAATACTGCTCTTCCAGAAATAATCAAGGACTATAAGGGAAAAATGTGAACCATACAATGCCAAAAAATTATGTGATCTAGATGTAATGGGAAAATTCCTAGAAAGACACAGGTGACCAAAATTGACTCAAGAAGAAATAGAAAATCTGAATAAACACAGAACAATTAAAGAATTGGATTTGTAATTGTTAAAAAAAAAAAAAAAAAGCCCAGGTATGATGGCTTCACTGGGAAACTACCTGATATTTGAAAGAGGATTCACCTGATCTTTACACACTCCTCCAAAAATAGAATAAGGAACACCGCCCCATCATTCTATGAGGTCAATATTGCCACGGTATCAAGACAGACAAAGACATCACAAGAAAGAAAACCAAAGAGAAATATCTGTTATCAATGGAGATACAAAAATTCCCAACAAATTACTAGGAAGTCAAATCCGCAACATATGAGAAGGATCGCCCACTGGGAACAAGTGGAGTCAGTCTCAGGAACACAAGATTGGTTTAACACCAGAAAGAAGTCCATCGATGTGATCTGCCATCTTACAGATTAACAAGGGAAACCACGGGATCGTTTCCATAGAGGCAGACAGAGCGCTTTGCAGAATCCAACGTCTTTTCATGATTGAAAAAAAAAAAAAAAAAAAAAGTTCAAATAGTAGGAATGGTGGGAGCTTCCTCAGTCTGATCCAGAGGATCTGTGACAGGCCCACGGTGAACATTATACTGCGTGATGGATTACTGGAGCTTTCCCTCTGAGATTGGGGACAAAATCAGAACGTCCACTTTGGTTCAACACGTTACTGGAGGTTCTAGCCACAGTGATTGGGCAAGAAAAAATAAATAAAAGACAATCAGACAGGAAAGGAAAATGTAAAGCTATTTCAATTCACAGATGCCATCGTCTTATAGAAAATTCTAAGGGAATCACACGTGAGGGGTATGAAACTGTTCAGACTGAAAAGTGAGTTTGGTAAGGTGGCAGAATGAAAGATCAATATACAAATATCAATATATTTATATTAGACAGTAGCCATAAGCAATCCAAAAATGAAATGAAAGAAAACAACTCCATGTATAACAGCAGCAAAAAGAGCAAAATACTGAGGAATAAATTTAACAAGAGGACTGGGGCTGTGGCTCAGTGGAAGAGCGCTCACCTAGCACATGTGAGGCCCTGGGCTCGATCCTCAGCACCACATAAAAATAAAATAAAGATATTGTGTCCAACTAAAACTAAAAAATAAATAAAAAATATTATTTTGGGTGTTTTGTTTTGTTTTAAAAAATAAACATTTAAAAAATATATTACCCAGTGGATTTGCAGATTCAAGGCAATCCCTTTTAAAATTCCAACTGCCTTTGTTTCCCAAGATGGGTAGAGTAGACCTGCCATTGGTGTGGAAAGGCAAGGGACCCCGAATAGTGAAGACCATCCAGAGAAAGAAGAACCAAGTTGGAGAACTGAGGCCCCCGGTGTCCCAGCCTCCTGCAGAGCCACAGGCGTGGAGACAGAGCCGAGCTGCCGTCACTCAGACACGCCTAGGGACCCGTGGAACAGAACTGAGACTCAGAAGTCAGCTCTGTGGCCAGCAGATTTCCAGTAAGGATGCCAAGTCCATTCCGTGGGGAGACAACAGTCCTTTCCACAAGTGGTGCTGGACACCTGGATGGCCATGGGCAGAAGCTGACCTTCCGAAGAACACAGCTGCAGAAATTGACTCAGAGGGGATCAGAGGCCAAGAGCTGAAATCAGGCAACTCTTATTAGAGAAGAACACAGGCGTGCACCCTCACGACCTTGGATCAGGCCTGGTTTGCTAGAAATTACCCCAAACGCACAGGCAACAAAAGGAAAAAAACAAAGCTAAATTAGACTTAATACAAATTAGAAATTTGTACTCTTTCTCACAGAGAAAGGGAAAAAACATTTGCAAATAATATTCTGATAAAATACTTATATCCAGAATATTATGTAATATGTTATATATAAATATGTGTATATATTTTTTAAACTCTTAAAACACAAAATATAAATTTATCCAAAGAATATATGTAAATAGCCGAGCGCGGTGGCACATGCTTGTAATCCCAGCAGCTTGGGAGGCTGAGGCAGGAGGATCGAGAGTTCAAAGTCAGCCTCAGCAATTTACTGAAGCCCTAAGCAACTCAGGGAGACTGTCCCAGTCTTTAAATAAAATATAGGAAAGGGCTGGGGATGTGACTCAGTGGTTAAGCGCCCCTCAATTCAATCCCCAGTATTAAAAAAAAAAAAAAAAACAGAAAATACACAATACACAAATGGCCAATAAGCACTGAAAATAGGTTCAATATTATTAGTTATCAGAAAAATGAAAATCAGCTGGATATAGTGATGCTTGCCGGTAATCCCAGCAAATCAGGAGGCTGTGGCAGGAGGATCTCAAATTCAAGGTCAGTCTCTAGAACATAGTGAGACCCTATCTCTCTCTCTCTTTTGTTTTTTTTTAAAGAGAGAGTGAGAGAGAAAATTTTTTAATATTTTTTTTTAGTTTTCGGCGGACACAACATCTTTGTTTGTATGTGGTACTGAGGATTGAACCCGGGCCGCACGCATGCCAGGCGAGCGCGCTACCCCTTGAGCCACATCCCCAGCCCGAGACCCTATCTCAAAATAAAATTTTACAAAGGTCTGGGGTGTGGAGACCTCTCTCAGTGGTAGAGTGACCCTCACTTCAATCCTCAGTACTGGAAAAAGAGAGAGAGAGAGAGAGAGAGAAGGAGGAGAAGGAGGAAGGGGAAGAGAGAAAAGAAGGAAGAAAAATGAAAATCAAAACCTTAATGAGAGATACCACTTCACACCCATTAGTACTGTTTTAATCAAAAAGAAGAAGCAATATTGGAAAGAATGTGGGGAGGTTGGAGCCCTAACACCGAGTTGGTGGAAAAGTAGAAGACCTTAGCCACTTTGGAAAACAGTTTAGAAACGCCTCAGAAAGTTCGTGGGAGTTCCCATGTGACACAGCAGTTCCACTCCCAAGTGTGTACCAAGAATTGAAACACAACTGGTACGTGAATGTTTTTAGAAGGTTTATTTATAACAGCCAAAAAACAAAACAAGTGCCCATCAATTGATGAATGAAAAATTAAAACAGGGCATAGTTGTACAATGGAATATTATTTAGCCATAAAAAAGGAATGAAGTCCTGATATTTGTTACAATGTGAATGAACCTTGAGAAAATGCTCAATTTAAAAACTAATCCCCGAGGCTAGGGCTGTGGCTTAGTGGTAGAGCACTTGCCTCACACATGAAAGACCCTGGGTTTGATCCTCAGCACCACATAAAAATAAATAAGTGAAATAAAGGTATTGTGTCCAACTACAACTAAAAAATAAATATTTAAAAAAAAAACAGTCCCCAAAGACCACATATTTTATGATTTCATTTATATGAGGTGTCCAGATTTGATAAATCCACAGATGCAGAAAATAGAATCACAGTTGCTAGGGCCAAGGGAAGAGGGAATGGGGAGTGACTGCTAATAGGTATGGACTTTTTTAGGAGGTGGGGGTGATGAAAATGTTCTGGAATTGCATAGCCACGAGAGTTGCAGAATTCTGTGAATATAATTTTTTTAAAAACACTGAATTGCACACTCTAAAGGGGTGACTTTCATTATATGTGAATTATGTCTCTGTAAAGCGGTTAATTTTTAAAAGGATAAATAGAGTGTGATCCCATTTGTTGAAAAAGTTTAAGAACAAACAAATACTATAAATTATTTAAAATAGATACACATAGAAGCAATTAAAGTCTAACTACATGCATGAAAATGGAAGGGCGGTTTCAGGACTGTGATGGTCTCCTCAGAGAGAATTAAAAAGAGAACCATGCCTATAATGTTTTATTCTCCCCGCTCCCCCAATCCCTTTTCCAAGACAGGGATCAAAGATATTCTGGAAAAATGTTGCAGTCTGACAGACTAGAGTTCTGGGCACATGGATTTTTGTCACTTTATATTCTGTTTCAAATAATACATTTTAGGAGGCAAACGAACCTCAAAGTGGTTTGAGAAGTGCCCCCCCTCCCCAGCAAATGGCCACTGGATATTGTGAATGTGATGGGGGGGGGTACAGGGGACTGAACCCACAGGTGTTAACCACTGAGCCCCAGCCCTTTTTAATATTTTATTTAGAGACAGGGTCTCGCTGAGTCACTTAGAGCCTCACTAAGTTGCTGAGGCTGGCTCTAAACTCGCGATCCTCCTGCCTCAGCCTCCGGAGCTGCTGGGATGACTGGCATGCGCCACAGCGCCCGGCTGTAAAGGTGATTTCATTTTCAAAAAAGGGTCTCAATTTAAGGACGTCAAACAGAGACTACCTTGGATAAGGGTGGCCCTAAAGCCAATGACAAGTGTCCTTTTAAGAGAGGAGAAGGGGACAGGACACATCTAGGAGGCCACGTGGGAGTGGAGAGGGGAGCAGTGTGGCAGCAGCTGAAGGCGGGGAGGAAGGAAGGAAGGACAAGCCCCTGAGAACCTGCGGAGTGTGCGCACCCGGGCTCCGCCTGGACTGCAGACTTCCAGCCTCCAGAACCCTGAAAACTTTTCTGTTGTTTCAAAGTCCAAGTTCAGGGCAATTTGCTATAGCAGCCCCAAGAAATGAACTCTCCGCCTTTCTGTTTTTTTCCCTGCAGTTTCCCTCTTCAAGGCTCTGCCCCACCCACCTTTCCTCTCCCTGCTTCTCTGGTGCCAGCCAAATCAATCATCTTGCAAGGAGAAAGAGGGCTGCCTTCCGTGGGGCCACTCGCCCAGAGCCATGGCAGCCTGTACCTACCTGTTCACTGGTTTTGCTTATGTGTATCTGAAGGTCCCCTGCTGATCTTGTCCTCTTTAGCCCAACGCCCATCTCTGCCTGCTGGCTCACCGCCTGCTGCCCGTGCCAAAGCTCTCAGCCCCCGTCCGCTGGGCTGCTTCCTGGCTACAGTCCCTGCAGTCTCTGATCCACCTGGACACAGGCACATCGCAGAGTTCTGCTTCCAGCTGCCACTGGGCAGGAATCATGCCCCACAAATGAAACAACCCCAGAATGAAGAGCCATGAGCCAACATGGACCCAGTACCAGTAGGTACTTTTGCACACAACATCTTATTTACTTTCACAAAATAGCTCTTGTTACTTTTCTTCTGATGAGGAAACCGATGCTCTGGGAAGTTAAATAATTCACCCAAGATCTCAGAGCTGGCTGTGCTGGGCTTTGAACCCGCATAAAATCCTGGTTCAGCTATGAGATTGAACTTGTTTCTTAACCTCTCTGCATCTCTACTTCGGCATCTGTAAAAGATAAATAATAATAATTTCTGTCCCAGAAGCTTGTTGAAGATGGAAACCGGGGGGGTTTCCGCATGAAGCCCTCATTTGGCACATAGTAAGTGCTCAATAAATGCCAGCCAAGATTCTCCATGTCAGTGCTGGATCTAGCAAAATTTTTACTTAGAGAACACCACATTCAGTTTACCATTCCACAGGGAAAGAGATTCATTTGGTTGGTTAATTTAAAAAAAAAACAATTGCTCATTTTTTACTTTATTTTGAGCCCATATTCTCCAAGTGGACTTAGACATGCATTCCGGGGCTGCTTCTATTTGCAGTCTGAAGTCAGGCCTGTTTGTACCATCTGGGCTGGGACCGAAGGGCCTTTCTGCAAGGTCTCTGGTTGTGGCTGGCGCGGGGGTCCCTATGAAGCCTGCCATTTGTGGCGGGCTGGTTTCATCGAAAAGCCGAAGATCTCCAGGCTCTGAACGCTCCATCACAGGGAAAATGCTCCTTCTCCAGCTTATTTGCTCAGGGTTTAAAAGGTATTTCTGGGCTTTGGCTAAGAGGAAATTTAGCTTTCGAGCAAATCCTTGCACACTGGCTTTCTGTAAACATCTGAGTGCAGTGCGTGAAGCTCGGAGCCCACTCTGTGGGTTTTCCCGGATTTTCGAGCCAGTTGGGATGGACCAGAGTCAGCGTGATATTTGCTTAGTGATGACTGGCTGGACGGGGCGGGGGTGGGGGGCTCCTGATGTTACTGCTGGGGTTGTCTCCCCAGAACATATTGGAGACATGCATCGGGGAGGGGGAGGGAGAGAGGGGGTGAGCCTCAGAGAAAAAGCAAAGACCTTCTTCCCATTGCCTTCCAGAAGATTCCCTGTGAGCCACAGGCTGCTAAGATGATAAGGACATTCAGTCGCTACCACAGACAACTACAGAAGTTCTACCATATGCCCTCCCAGGTGGGAGGCTCTACCTTCATGATGCTTGGATTCTCACAGAGGTGAGTGCTTTCCCTGGGAATTCCCAGACTGGCAGGTCACTATGTCAAAGAACACACCTGCATGGCCAGGTGCGGTGGCACACGCCTATAACCCAGCAGCTCGGGAGGCCGAGGCAGGAGGGTCTACAGCTCAAAGCCAGCCTCAGCAATGAGGAGGCGCTAAGCAACTCAGTGAGACCCTGTCTCTAAATAAAAGACAAAATAGGGCTGGGGTTGGCTCAGTGGTGGAGTGTCCTTAAGCTCAATCCCTGGTACCACCTCCCCCGCAAGAAAAACTATCTGCATGAATGAAGGAATGCTAATTGCTATAAAATCCACCCCTTCTCAGTGGGTGCCCCAATAAAAGTTGAGGTCCACATCATAGCTCCGTACAGCGCAGTTGGGTAATTAAGAAGCACTCAGCTGGGCTGCGGTTGTGGCTCAGTAGTAGAGCGCTCGCCTAGCACGTTTGAGGCCCTGGGTTCGATCCTCAGCACCACATAAAAACAAATAAATAAAATAAATATATTGTGTCCAACTACAACTAAAAAATAAATATAGAAAGAAGGAAGCACTCAGCTCCAGGCGGTCACTCGGGGATCTAGGTAGCTTTCTCGTAGGGTTTCACTGTCTCCTGGCATCTCAGAGTCTTTCTGGGGTCCTCCTCTGCATCCAATCCAGCAGGTAGAGGATCACAGGATTTCTTTGGGCTCATTCTGGAAGTGACTGTCATCCCTTTTTCCTACATTGCATTGGCCAGGATTGAGTCACCACCAGGGTCCACTTTATGTCTCAGAGAATGAGACATTTGGTGGACACAGCATCGTTTCTTCCACAGGACTCATTGCCGGGGACCATGTATGCACACCAAGAGCCTCTACAGTGTTGATGGCAAGCATGACCAACAAGAATGACCCATCTCTGTCCTCTGTCCAGCACGGCTGTTTGCTCACAGTAAAGACAGGGCAGTAAAGACATCTTCCAAGCCCAGAATGCTGCCTCTCCCTGTCGCTCCTCTGAGTCCACTGAGCTTCCGTGAGCAAGTGGCTTCTTCAACCAGGAAGAAGAGATGCTGATTGCCGTACCTGCAGCACAGGTGCCCTGTGTGAGCCAGGAGCAGAGAAGCAAGTTCTAAGTCCAGCACCGGCCACATGGTCAGCACCTTGTAGAAACGGACCAGGATTAGATGCTCCTGAACCCAGACTTAAGACTGGGCTCAACTTCCTGCTACCACTTCTGAGCTGTGTTAATGACCGTGGCCAGGTCTCCTTGACCTCTGTGAGCCTCAGTTGCTGAGTCTCTAAAATGAAGATAATAATCATCCCTTCCCCACAGAGCAGCGTTCAGATTAGAGGCAGGAAATAAAGAGGGTTCAGTGTCTGCTCTGCAGCCCAACATGTAATACGTGCTCAATCAGGATTAGCTATCGTTATTAGACGAGCATTTTACGTACCACCTCACTGAAGCGCCACATCTTCCTCCCTGAGCTGGAAAACAATAGGTGGCATTGCCCACATGTGAATCTTAAAGAAATAATCACATGTTCTGAGAATGAATGAAGGCAGAGGAATGAGTGGATCACACAGCCATTTGTGTCTTGTGAGGCAGGAGGGGCCACACTCTGTTTCTCGGAGCAATGGTGATGTCTGCCAAAATAAATTAACTTTCCCACATCAATGACTCATTTGGCAGGAATAACAGCCTTGCACACTGAATAGAGAATGGGGAGGGAGGAGGCCTCCGGCAGGGGGGGAGGGATGGAGAGGAGTTTTGAAATGACTCAAGATAGAAGAACTAGCTCTTCCCACCCCGGCTCTCTCTTGAAACCAAAAATGCAGCTCTGATGTAAGGCACGTCACCTGTTGCATGGGAGGGGTGGCAGCTTCACGCTATGAAGTGGCCTTGCCTATCAGAACCACCAAAAGGAGCTTAGAGACAGCAGCATCAGCCCCTCGCTGGCTGGCTGGGGCTCCAGGCCCCAGGCCCCAGGCTACCTCACTCATAGCCAATGTTCCTTCCATGTCCCGCAGGTTGTAGGTCAGTCCTGGGTCCCCTCGGAAGTCCCCTCACACTCTGCTCATTCCCACACTCTGCTCAGCCTCCTCCAGAGGCTGGGGACGCTTGGGGGCAGAGCAAGCAAGGATCAAAGACCGAGACCACAGAATAAAGGGATGGACTTAATGACTTGCTCCTCATCTGCCCTGGGTTTTAAGAGGCAGCCTCTAGGAGGGACCTGTCTGGAGGAAGCCAGGCTGGAGGGGGTGAGCCCAGAATGAAAGAGACTGATGTCAGACAGGAAGAGACACTTTTTTTGACCTCTAAAATGATGGGGTTCCACCAGAACCCTGCTTCTGATGGGTGTACCCTCCTTTCCCAAGCTTCTCTAGCTCCCCATCACCAGCAGGGTACACTCCATGTGAGAGCTGTAGGCATGGTCTGGGGGTCACAGAGACCTGCACTGGAATCATTGCTGGGCGATTTGGGAAATGAACTTTGCCAAATGGTGTATGGCCTCGCCATGGTACCTGGGGTGATGTCCCTGGGGGGATGTCCCAGGACCAGTCCCTGGGATATGGAGATGCACCGATGTTCAAGGGTTTTGTAGACAATGGCCTGGGATTTGCATACAACCCATGCACATCATCCTGCAAACTTTCAATCATCTCTAGATGACCTATGATACCTGTCACATGTGAGTCGCAGGTGAATACTTGTGCCCTATGTTGCTTAGGGAATAATGGCGTGGGAAAAGTCTGAACATGCTCATTACAGACATTTTTTTTTTTTCTTTTTCGAAAGTTTTCTATCTGCCATTGGTGGAATCCACGGATGCGGAACCTCTGGGTATGGAGAGGTGACAGTACCCCATTCTTGAAGGGCTTCAGATCCTCTCTGACTGCTGCCTTTGACTGGAGGCTGTCAGTAGTTCCTTCCAGGGATTTCTTCATGTTCTCAAACGTGCAAACTGAGAACAAGAAAGAGTCTGCTAGCAAGACACAGGTCTTTGGGAAATGAACTTTGCGGTCATTTGCAGTCATTTGCAGCTTAATCCCACAAGTGACACTCTGTTGCCTTTTCGATGTTCGATTGACTAGAAGCCAGTCACTAAGCTCACTGAAGAGGTGGGGCTCACACAGGGAGCGGATACCAAGAGCTGGGGATCCTCGGTCTATCTTGAAGCCTGGCTCCCACACACCTGCATCTCCTCCAGAACGAGGTGGGTGGGAAGTACAGTGAGCAGTCTCCCCAAGGCACATCAGGATGCTTTCACCAAAACAAGGAGGAGGAGGTCCGAAATAGACAAATAGTGAAGGTCCTTGCAATGACCCCCCCCCATTCCTGTATGGAAATCCTATCCCCAGTGTGATACAATGAGGAAATGGATCCTTGCCGGGAGGATTAGGCCAAGAGGGCACTGCCCTCATTGAAGAAATTAGTGTCCTTATAAGAAGGACCCCAGAGAACTCCAGTGTCTCTCTTGGCCACAGAGGATACAAGAAGTCAGCCACCTGCAACCAGGAGGGGGCCATCAAGAGCAACTGACCATGGACTTCCAGCCTCCAGAACAGTCAGAAATAAACTCTTGTTGTTTCTAAGCCACCCAGGGTTTGGCACTTTGTGATAGCAACCCAACAGACGGAAAAGTCCCTTACACTACCACTGAGGGGATGTGTAGGGACATCAAATGGGTAGAGGCTTTGTCCCCTGCCTGTTTCTAAAGGTTGCGCTATTTCTCCTGAATGAAAACATCTGGCTCACCCAATTCTCATCAGCACTGAACAATTATTGAGGTCTTTCTTTGCCCTCTCCTTTGCTGGTTGAAAAGTTTATAAAAATTAGCTGGGCGCAGTGGTGCATGCCTGTAATCCCAGTGGCTCAGGAGGCTGAGGTAGGAGGATTGTAAGTGCAAACCAGCCTCAGCAACTTAGGGAAGCCCTAAGCCACTTAGTGAGACCCTGTCTCAAAAATTAAAAAAAAAAAAAAATAATAATAATAATAAAATAAAATTTTTTTAAGAAGGGGGGGTTGGGGATATGGCTCAGTGGTTAAGCTCCCCTGGGGTCAATCCCTGGTATCAAAAGAAAGAAAGTTTATAAAAATCACTCCTAATCATTATGAGTTTTATTATTATTATTATTTTGCATCTTCTAATAATAGTTTTTGAATAGCTGCATTTCTTCTCTAACCATGAAGCCTATGCTTGCCTTTGAATCCCCACCAGGATCTGAAAATTCCCAGGAACGAGGATCATGTCCCTCTAGGGCACCCTGGCCAAGTTCTCTGTCCTCCTAAACACTGAACAAATGATATTTAATGACCCATGTGTCTCAGGCTCCTCCAATATTTGCCTAGCTCATGATTCTTCCACAGGAGGGACTTTGAATCTACATAAAAAATACCTGTGTGACGGAAAGGAGCAGCCGGGCGGGTGCACTGGGTCTCCAGAGCAGCTCCCGTCTGGGGTTAATGAGGTTAACCCGACACTCCACCTCATCGTTTTGAAAATAAGTGGTTCTGTGTGAGGGGGAGGCAGGCATGTTGTTTCATTCTTGGGATAAATGAAAGATTAATTTTTAAGTCTTATTTAAATAACTCTCAAAGAGACGCTAGAGATGAAATTGCTTTTAATTGGTCAACTATCTCTTGAACACTCAAGTGGCATGAGATCTCGGGGTCTGCGGAAAACTTGAACTTGCCATCTCCTTGTCTTGCCTTCCCTCCTCTCTGAATCACAGGAGGTCTGTGGGCTGGGGACTCCTTTGCTTGCAATCGCCAGACACAGGGCGGTTGCTCAGGTGCAAGTAGGTTGTGAGGGAGAGGAATTCTGGATATATATATTTTCTTTTTCAACTGACAGGAAGGTCCATCGGTGTGGTGGAAACGACATGAGCTGGGATCAAGTTCTGGCTCCGCAGCTTCCTAGCAGTTGACCTTGGGCAAATCACTTAACCTTCCCTGAGTCTCAATTGCTCCATCTGTTAAAAGGGAATTCTAAGGGCTGGGATGTAGCTTAATGAGGCACCAGGTGCTGGGTTCCATCCCCTGCACTGCCAAAAATTTAAAAGGGAGATGTCTAGGACCTGCCACAAAGGTTATGACCAGTGGTGTGATGGTGAATATTCAGTAACTGTCTCTCTGGAGGAAACCCCCAATGTGTAGCATTCACCCATTCCCATAATGGAAATCCTCTGGCCACGCCTGCAGTCACCAAGCACTGAATTGGGAAGAGGTGTGCTGTCACGCTATTTGGCAATATTTTTGCCATATATGTAGGACAGTCATCAGCAGTCTCAAGAGCCATGGATCATAGAAACATGTAATGAATTCAGTGAGGAATTTTAAGTATGGCTACCTTCGTATAAAATTAAAATCTATTAAGTTGTACATTTGTATGATTTATTTTTAAAAAAATAATTGCCAGGCCTCCCTGCTCTCCCAGGTCTGATACCCTGCAGGACATGAGGACCCCAGGTTGGACAGGTTTGCAGGTGACTGAAGCACAGTATAGTTTGCTGGGAGGTTCAAGTGACCCTGCTTCCCCGAAACGCATGACCTTGGCAGGCCTCTGGGCCTTCCTGGGCTTCTGGGGGGTGTGCACATCCAGAGAAGAGTCATCTCCCCTTCGGGTTCTTGCCAGCTCTAAATGAGATGCTGTGGGGAAAGCTTTTAGCGCGGCGCCTAGCACATAGTAACAGCTCAATAAATGGTAGTGGCTCTCATTAGCAAGGTGTTAATTGCGCTAATGGAGGAGTGTGAACATTGTCACATCGAGCCTGGCAGAGGCACAGATGAAGGTGCTGGGTTCGAGCCAAAGACAGGGAAGCAGGGGAGGGCTATAGTTTAGAGTTTGAAAATGAGGAGGGACTGCCTTAGGCAGAGGACAGCCCAATCCAGAAAGGAAAGGGAAAGAGAAGAAGAGACTAGTATAGAACAGAAGGACATTAGACGTAAGTCCCCCGTGGACAAGGGTCAAGAAGGCAAACTGATGGGTTTAACCATGAAAGCCGGTGAACTAGGAAGGAACTGTCTGTCCTCTTCACCTATCGTGGGGACCACCCACTACTGGCCTGAAGACCTGTGAACTCACAGAGGTGAGGTTGGGACCTGCTGTGTGGCCAGGGCGTCAGACCAGGGCTGGACCTCAGAAAAAAAAAAAAAATGTATTGCTTGGATAAGGAATGAAATTGGCTGCTCCACCCAGAATGTCCTTATCACCAAAGACCAGCCCAGCATCCTCTCTGGCTTGGATGGAAATAACTAGGACACAGGGAGGTGACCAGCTCATCGGGCGGTTCCTGACCAGACCCGAGGAAGTGGCTGGCAATGCAGTTTCCTACAGCTCCCCGTCCCTGCCTTACCTTCCAGTCTGATCCTGGGTTGATCTTCAGTGAGAAATAACCAGCTCCTGGGAACGGGGCAGAGACACCCAACAGCCACTCCGTGTAGCTGGCCACCTTTGATCTGCACCCCCAGGTGCAGCTAGTCTTCACTTTGCCACCTCCTAACTTCCTCTTTCTGAGCTTCAAAAAAGAAAAGAATCAGATCATATAATAGCTCACGATACCAAGTGCCCAACACTTGTGTGCAGACTCTTTGTCCCCACGACAATCTACAGTCTAATTTTTCCTACAATCCCTATTTTATAGATGAGAGAACTGAGCTGGCACAAGGGAAAAGTCACAGTCACTGAGCTACTAAGGGACTAAAATCGGGATTCGCACCCAGGTCTGGGGACTCTGCAACCCTGCAGCTGCCTGTGAGCCAGGATTGTCCTCTGTTCCTCTGATAAATTACTCCCGGGCAGGGCCAGGAATCAGGCCAGGCAAGGCAGGTGCGATTAGAGGGAGACACTCATTCCCAGGGTCACACGAGCCCAGGGTGGGCAGCTGAGGACCCTGAGAGTCAGAGCCTCTTTGAATGTGGCTGCCCTGTGGCCGCCCAGTCCTGCCTGAGTGAATGCTCTCAGTCCCAGGGCTGGGGGTAGTGGCTCTTTGTCCACACGGAGGTCAGTGTAGCTCCCGCAAAGGAAGAAGTTTCTGGTCAGCTGTCAGCAGACCTTCTGCGTCCCACACCTTCCCTTGGCCCTCCTCAGCTCTGGAGATGTGACAGACAGCTTGGGGGTGGAACGAGGTGGGGTTGGGAGTGAGGCAGTGGGATCCTCCCCATTCCCCTGGATACTCAGCCTAGGAAAGGACGCCCGAGATGGCACATGAGGACCCCGGGTTGGACAGGTTTGCAGGTAACTGAAGCACAGTACAGTTTACTGGGAGGTTCAAGTGACCCAGCTCCGCCTCGGCTAGCTTCAACAACCCCCGCCTTCTTGGGGAGCCTGGTGGTTCGAGGTCCAGCCAGACCTGGGTCGGAATGCTGCTTAAATTTCCAAGCACTGGTGTGATGTTAGGATTTTAGGCGGAAGACTTTCCTTCCTGGGTCTTGGTTTCCCCATCTGTAAAATGACAGCATGGCTTTGCAAGGTCTGTTAGTTTTCTCAGGCACAAAAGCTCTAAGGAGAGGGCTCTCTTGCCTCTTTCAGCCTCGGGTGGCTCCTGGAGGCTTCTGGCCACATCCCAGCAACCTCTGGCTCCGTGTCCCATGTCCGTCCCTGTCTTTTGTTAGGACACGCCTATTGAATGCAAACCTCCCCCTTAATTCAGTATGATCTTATCTTGGTTCTTACCTTAATCACATCTGCAATGACCCCATTTCCAAATAAGGTCACATCCTGAGGTTCCTGGTGGATATGCATGGGGGACACTCTTCAGTCTACTCCACCAGAAAGAAGCCTGACCTGGGTCGCTGTGGGCCCAGGCTGGTCGCTTGTTTGCCCTGGGCTGCTCATCAGGCCCCTGCATCCCGCGCTGCGCCCTTCTCTCTGGCTTCTGAGTCAGTGTGGGGGAGGGGTGAGTCAGCCCGGATTCCCCACTCATCTCAGCTGGACTTTCCATGGAAATCCACTTTTCCATGCAAGCTGCTCGCCCTGGAGCTGACAGCCTCGCTAGTCAACAGGAGGACAGTCACTGCAGGCGGGAGCCTGGCCCGGCCCCCCTGTGCAGGCAGGGCTCATCCGCCCTCTCAGGCCAGTTTGTGGGTGAAGAGTAGAGTCAGAGGGTCTAGCAAGAGCCCAGGTGCACAGGGCATCTGAGGAGTGGGCCTGTTGCCCTGGGCACACCCTGCAGACCCTTCTTGGTAACACTGGTGCCTGGCTGAGTCCTTTGATGTGCATTAGGTCACTTGATCCTCAGGTCCACCTGCAAGGCCGCTGTCCCTGTCCACAAATGAAGCTCACATCACCTCCAGGAAAGCCACCCTAACCTCAGGAAGGCTGGGCCCCCACGCCTGCACTCTCCCGGCTCCCAGCTGCCTCTGACCTCAGGCTTCTCCTCCCTTCTGATCCTTCCCCACTGAGGGGCCGGGGGTGGGGAAAAGATGTGGGGGGGGGGCGGGCTGGGGCAGGGAGGCCTCAGCTGGGCTTCCTTCTTCCAAGAAGGGCAAAGAGCCTGCGCGGGGAGGGTGGGAAGGCTTGTGCCTGGGTGTTCCTGCGTGTGTGCCCCAGTGTGCAAGCATGCTTACTGTGGGTCCGCACGTGTGCCTCTGCCCGTGAGGGGTGGTTCTGTGTGTGCATGAGCCAGACTGTAAAATGCGTGGCTGCTTGCGAGTGTGCAAAGGTGGGTGAGCTTGCGCCTGGGAGTGTCAGCGTGAGTGTGAATGTGCTTTTGCAGGGGGCAGGCGCGGCAGCTGAGGTTCCCCGAGGTTGTAGGGGGCACCCCCTCCCCCTCCCCACTTCCCCCTCCCCCTCCCCCACCTCCCCTCCGGCCCAGTGGATTCTATTAAGCAGCCCACACAATCCTAGGGAGTGAGGCTGGGGGCGCCTGGCAGGGGGCTGGGCCGGGCTCGGCGGTCAGGGCAGCGGGCCCTGCTTCCCAGGATCCCCAACGCCGAGGATTACAGCCCGGCTCCGCTGTTTAATCAGCTGGTAGCAATTTAACCATTACACCCCAGCGAGAGAATCCAAGACATTTCCTACAGGAGGGGAAAGGGGCCGGCTCAGAGGGCAGGAATGCAGAGGGGAGGGGCGGGCGGAGGCGCGCAGCAGCTTTATTAAAAAAGCCAGAGAAAAAGGGGCCGAATCTGTAATTGTACCTCGGTTTGAAATGAAGCGCCCAGCGCGGGGCCGGAGGAGGCAGCCCCTGGAGGCCCTGGGGAGAGGCCCGCTGGGCACCCACGGAGGGGACGGACGGTGGGTGGGGTGAGGGGGCCATCGGGGGTGGGTGTGGGAGGGAGTTCTGCCTCCGCACCGAGGGGCGGTCCCAGGACCCGCCGACGGGCCTGCCCTGTGCAAGCCTTGCCTGAGATGGGCCTCCACCTCGGGACGCAGCGGAGCGGTTAAGCAAGGGACGACTTGCTGTGCACCGCCGGTTTGTTGGTAAGGGCTCGGCCAACAGATGAGTTCTTGCCTAGCATGCGTGAGGCTGGTTCAGTCCCCAGCGCCACCAAGCAAACCGACCAAGCAACCCAAAACAACCTCCCCACATCACCCCCTTAAAACACCACCTCAGTCCTGGAGATCTGCAGCCAGCTGCTGCCCAGCCACCGGGGAGCAGACTCCCGGCATGAGCCAGAGCCCTGGGGGAAACCCAGTGTTTGGCCTCTCTTTATGACAAGAACCCAGTGGAGGGGGGAGCCCAGAAGAAAGCAAGAATAAGGTTCTGGGTACAGAAAAAGCATCTACCGTGTAGTCTGGGATTCCAGGTTCAAATCCTAGTCAAGGCTATCCTTGACTTGCTGAGTTTCCTGGAGCAAGTTGCTAAGCTTCTCTGAACCTCAGCTTTTTATCTTGACTCACAGGGTCCTTTTTCTGTAGAGGACCAGGTAGTAAAAAATCATAGGGAGTCTATAGTCTCTATGGCAACCATTCAACCATTGCTGTAGCATAAACCATCCATGAATGAATGAACAGCGACTGTGTCGATAAAACTTTATTTACAGACAGCCAGCTGGCTCACAAGATATAGTGTACTTACTCCTACTCTAGAAAATAGGAATGAGAACGCCCAACTCCCAGTGTCCTGGCTGAGAATGAAACCCAGTGCCGTGCAGTTCCACATCTCCTCTAAGACATATCATCAGCTGATTGTTCCTCAGGAAGGGTGAACAAGGCAACGGAAACTTTTCTGACCATCAAACTTTCTACCAATTTTTTATTTTCTAGTGTAGGGTTCTAGGAAGACACAATGGTTATGTCACGTCTTTGTCCATTTTCTATTAGTATAATAAAATACCTGAGACTGGGAAATTTATAGAGAAAAAAAGGTTCATTTGCTTACAGTTCCAGAAACTGGGAAGTTCAAGATTGGGCAGCTGCATCTGGTGAGGGCCGCCATGTGCTTCTATCATGACATGGTAGAAAAGCGAAGGTCAGTTGGGCACATGTGGAAGAGACAAAGCAAAGGGATGGCCTCTCTTTATAACAAGAACACTCTCTCAAGAAAGGCACCAACCTCTCTTAACAACCTAACTGCTTCTTCAAGACCCCACCTCCAACACTGTCAACATGAACTTGGGAGGCAACGAACACATCCCACACATCCCCACCGTAGGGTCAGCAAAGAAGCCTTCATCAGGGTTCTCAGTGGGGAATAAGGGCCTGGACACTGGAGAGTCGGGTTTTGTAGAGTGAATAGGAGGTTTTCAGAGAGAGGCCATGGTGGGTAAAGGGGAAGAAATGGCATTCCCACCAAGACACAGAGTAGGAGGGCCCCGAGGGTGCTGTGTGTATGGGGGAGAAGGGGGAAAGAGGCAGAGGTCAAAGGTCAGGCCCCACCCCACTTGCCACCTTGAGGAGTTGGAAAGAGGGTCACCCGAGGCAGCGTCCAATGCCTGCTTACTGTTTGGCTTTCAGTAAATGTCTCCACCTCTCTGAGGCTCCAGCTCTTCCTGTGCAAGATGGGGGTCTAATCTGGGGGTCTCATCTCATCTATCCACATGGTGACCTGGGGCCATTCAATGGGACAGTGGAGGAGGTGTTGAACACAGAGTCACTCTGATTCACGGTCACACTCAGGCAGAGGCAACTCTAATGGCTGGTGCGCGTGAATATCCCTTATCTGAAATGCTTTTTTTTTTTTTTTTAGATTTTGAACTATCTGCATATTCATAATGAGATATCGGGCAATAGGACCCAAGACTAAACATGAAGTTCATTTCTGTTTCATAGGCATCTTAAGCAGAGAGTTTGAAGGTAATTTTATTTTCTATTTATTCTTTTTAGATATGCATGGCAATAGAATGTATTTTGACATATTCTACATACATGGAGTATGATTTTGCATTCTTGCAGTTATGCATGGGGTGGAGTTACACTGGTCATGTATTCATATGTGAGCATAGGAAAGTTCTGTCTGATCCACTTACTGTCTTTCCTATTCCTATCCCTTCTCCCTTCCCTTCATTCCCCTTTGTCTAATCCAATGAACTTCTATTCTCCCACCCCTTATATTGAGTCAGCATCTGCATGTCAGAGAGAACATTCAACCTTTGGTTTTTGGAGGACTGGCTTATTTCACTTAGCATGATAGTCTCCAGTTCCATCCGTTTAGTGACAAATACCATAATTTAGTTGTTTTTTTGTGGCTGAGTAATACTCCGTTGTGTATATACATCACATTTTCTTAATCCGGTTGAAGGGCCCCTGGGTTGGTTCCATAGTTTAGCTGCTATGAATTGAGTTGCTATAAATGTTGATGTGGCTGGATCACTGTAGTATGCTGATGGTAAGTCCTCTGGATATAAACCAAGGAGGGGAATAACTGGGTCAAATGGTGGTTCCATTCCAAGTTTTCTGAGGACTCTCCATACTGCTTTCCAGAGTGGCTGCACCAATCTGCAGTCCCACCAGCCATGTAGGAGTGCACCTTTCCCCACATCCTTGCCAACACTTATTGTTGCCTGTATCCTTGATGATTGCCATTTGAAGGTAATTTTTAGTGCACGGGACTTCAGACTGTGACTCATCATCTTAGAGGTCAGGTGTGGAATTTTCCATTTGTGACCTCACATGGGTGCTGAAACGTTTTTGGATTTTGAAGTTTTAGATCAGGGAGGCTCAGCCTATGTTGTCCCTCTCAGCCACCACTGCCAAAGGGTGGAAATGGGCTGGGGGGAACCCCAGTGCTCAGGCCTGGGGGTCTGGGGAGTGGCCTCAGATCTTCAGCGTGTCCCAGAACAGGGACTTTGTTACTTCAAAAGCATCCAGTCCAACTTCCTTATTATCTGCTTGGAGAACAAGGACAGGAAAAGAGGAGGGGGATGCTCAGGCCAAGACCCTCATAGCTGCTCGGTGGCTGCCCAGCCACCTCCCTGCCCTTCCCATGCACAGGCACAGGATGTGAACTGCTTCTGCTCTCCTTTGTAGCCGTCCTGCAAGAGACACTTCACCAACCCCATTTTCCAGATGAGGAAACTGAGGTTCAGAGTGGGTTTAAGTGAACTTCCTCAGATTCAAATGACTATAACATTACTGATGGAGCTGGGGTTTGAAACCAAGAAGAGGGGACTCCAAGCCCCAGCTCTTTCTATGGCACACGGAGGGAGACACAGACCAGACCTCCTAAGAACCCTGCACATGTCAAACCTGCCGTCTCGCACACCTAACCCAGCTTGTTCAGAATGGAGGGAGCTGTGGAACAGGCCTTCAGGGCTAAAACTGGGCTGCCTTTGTCCGTTTCCTGTTGCTATAACTGAATACCACAGAGGGAGAGGCTTATTTAAAAAAAAAAAAAAATAGTGGTTTAGAGCTCAGCACCGTTATGCAGGCCTATCCTCCCAGCTGCTTGGGAGGCTGAGGCAGGAGGATCATGAATTCAAAGCCAGCCTCAGCAAACTTAGTGAGGCCCTAAGCAACTCAGTGAGACCGTGTCTCTAAATAAACTATAAAAAGGGGCTGGGATGTGGCTCAGTGGGTAAGCACCCTTAGGTTCAATCACTGGTACAAAAAAAAAAAAAAAGTGGTTTATTTGGCCCACGATTCTGGAGGCTGGGAAGTCCAAGAGTATCCAGCATCTGGTGAGGGCTTTCCTGATGCATCAAAACATGGTGGAGGGCATCCCATAGTAGGACAGGGCAAGAATACCAACTCGGGTCTCCCTGCCTCTTTTTTGTTTTTTTTAAATATTTTTTTAGAAGTTGATGGACCTTTGTTTTGTTCATTTATTTATATGTGGTGCTGAGGATCGAACCCAGGGCCTCACACATGCCAGGCAAGCGCTCTCCCACTGAGCCACCACCCCAGCCCCTCTCTCCTTCTTATATAGCCACTTACCCCCCCATGACTTCAGCTGACCCTAATTACCTCCCAAAGGCCTTCACTTCCAAAGACCCTCCACACAGGACTTTGGGGGTGAAGCTTCCAACTCATGGATTGGAGGCTTACATTCAGGCCAAAGCACATGCTCAGACCTTGGGCCAACTCAGCCTCTGGGTGCTGTGAAGCCCTGAGCCACCGTCCCCTCTGGCCTTCCCTCTGCGCTGCGTCTGGGTAGAGCTTTGGATTGCCACGGCCGTGAATCCCCCCGTCGGTTTTCCAAAGCCAGTCCCGTCAAGTCACCTTCGGGCCCAATGTACTCAAATTAAAGCATTAGTTAAAATACATAAGCAGGAAACAGCGAAGGCAATGAAAACAGCTGAAATAGGAGAATAAAACATGTCATTACAGCAGATTAGGATGAAAAATAGTTCTCGCATTATGCCCCGAAGGTTGGCAAACTGGGGCTTCGTCAATATGTCAAGAAATGTATACACAAATGCACACGCATGGATATTTATACACGCACCCTCGGAAGCAGTGGAAACCGCTGAAGTGGTAGAATTCTGTGCATTTCAGGGCTCACAGCATTCCCCTGGCTTCTAGAACAGGCTCGGGCTTGAGTGGAGAAGGGCAGAGAGATTCTGGAAACACCGTGGGCCGGCACAGGGCTCTGAGGGTCTCTGCCGAGGGGTCTCGGATGCTGAAAGCGCTCTGTGCAAGATCAGCTTGGGGCCCCCCAGTGCTGGCCGGTGGCAGGCCCTTCTGGACTTCTCCCGCGGTTTGTGCGCCTCCTGCTCAGGCCCCACGGGACACCACACTCCTGTCTCTAAGGAGTTCACAGTCTGGCCCTATGGGGGCAGGTAGGGCTACTTCACCGGGAGCCCAAGCCAACTTTCCCCTCCCATTCCTCCGGCTGGGGGTGACTGACAGGCTCTGGAGGAAGCCTGGAGGGGAGGGGGCATCCGTAGGGCTACCAACCATCACCACTTGCCTTCAAGTGGAACTGTCCCAATTCTAGCAAAAAAAAAAAAATCTACATCCCAGAAAACTCCTCCATCCTGACCAAGCAGGGCTGGTTGGCCGCCTACCATAAATAAAGTCCCTACAAAGCGTTTGACTTGCTTCTGTGACATTTTCAAGTCACAGTCGGACATGACCTCAAACTGGAGAGGCCACGCGCTGGTCAGGGAGGAGACAGGACTGTGGGTGTGCTGCCCAAGCCCCTGACCCGGGAGGGCCCAGCCTCAGCAGTGAACTAGCCAACTGCGAGAGTGAGAGCTGGCTGTCCCTCTTTACTCCTTTTTCCTAAAGCTAATTGTTGGGGAGTTGGGTTTCAAATACCGTTTTTTTGATGTGCTAAGGGCTTCCCACCAGGTAAATAAATAGCCTCTGGGTTTGGCCAGAGGCGGCTGAAGGTGGTGGTTCCCTCCGTTCCCTCCCAGCTTCCCCCCCCACCACACACACTGTGTCCTGGAACCATCTTGATGACTTATAATGACACTTTACACTTGGAGGTCAGCTTTCCTTCCTAAGTGCTCTGAGTCTTGCCTAATGAGTAGCTTTTGAATCGAAACAATGAGCTACTTGCCCTTCTCAGGCTCCCGGGTCTAGTGGGGAACAAGTACCTGGGCGCACACGCAAGCACACCCCCCCCCAGGTCGTTTCCTTCTCTTCCAGATGCAAGATAATCATGGATGGATGTTCCCATTTGGGGAGCACTTAAAATCTGCCTGCTTACTGGGGGGAGGCGCTCACTGCCCATTTGGGCTCCACAACAGCCCTGTCGCTCTTGGAACGAGACAATGGGTTCATTTGATAGACAGGGGAAACTGGGGAGTCAGAGAGGCACAGTCACTTCATCAGAGTCACACAGCCAGAGAGTTACTAAGCACTACGCCAATGCACGGCTGTCACCAGGGCCCACAGGGTCTGGCACCACCGAATACCCTTGCCCACTGACCTTGGGCCAACCCCAGGGAGACAACAGATGTCACAGGAGCCCCTTTGGGTAGGTAGCATTTTGCAGCACAGTGCCCCAGAGACAGGTCGCTCCACTGTAGAAGCCAGATGTGGCACTGTCCCCACGGGGCCTGGCACAGTGTCCAGGACGTCTGGACCCAAAGTGGCCATCTCTCGGGGAGCAGACTGGCTGTCCACCCCCTGGCTGCAGCCTGCCATGCCTCCAGGACCTGGTTTGCCCCTCGGGGGTCTGTCCCCTCTCTGACGGCTGCAGAATTTCCCCTCTTCCCAGTCAAGATGGGGAAGAATGTCGCCCAGCAAAGTGTCTTGAGACCCAAATCCCAGGGCTTCCCCTTCACAGCCGCCTTCCAGGGGGTTTGCCCACGTAGAATTCAAGAAGCGGCTGCAAACCCTGTTGGACTGTCCTCCCTCCACCCCAGGATCTGTTGTTGAAGATGGCAGTGTCGCATGCATGGGATGGGCTGGCTCTGACCCCTCCTTCAGGTGACACTGGTCAGGCCTGCCTGGTGGAGGAGCCTGCAAACCCCGCAGCTCTGGTCTGCATCCAAAGTTCTGTATGTCTCTGTTTTTCTTCGTCCTTTTCAAGAACACAGACACACGAAGCAAACGGCCACCTGCTCCGCCGGAGTCTGAGACTCGGAGAACAGTGCTCAGTGCCTCACAGGCTCTGGGGAGGACTCACTTGCCAGGGAACCAGGGTGGGGTGGCCCTGCAATGCCCAGAGTGTGCAGCCTCTACCCTCACAGGGCCCTCCTGCGGACTCCTTGACCCCTTATGGGCTCTTTGCAAGGTCAAGCCCCAAGCCTCGTGGCAGTTTCTGTTACCCAGGAACACGGTCACTCAGGGATTGGCAGTTCTTCACATTACCTCACTTCCTGAACCCAGGCAGGAGGGAAGTCTCCAGAATCAGGTCTGGTTTCAAATATCAACCACCATCCTCACTTGGCTGGGTGACCTTGAGCAAGTTGCAGAACCTCTCTGGGCCTCCTTTTCCTCCCTGATAAAATGGAGTATTAACTCCGGAGTGCCTACCTTATAGTTTGTGAGGATTAAAGGATCACAAGTGCCTGCTGGCGGTACTCAGGACTGGCTTCTGAGTTTTGTGCACCAAACATGGGCCTGTGGTTGTGAGACTTGTAGGAGCCCCCAAAATGGTGAACTTCTTTTTCCCCCATGCTGGGGATTGAACTCAGGGCTCTTGCACGCTCTTGCAAGTGTTCTACCTCTGAGATCCGCCCCCAGCCCTGACTCTTTGAAATCACAAGTTCGTTGCCTGCCTGGCTTTGGTGTACAAGAGAATGCACTAGAAGCTGGGTCACCTTCATCTTCATGGCTGCACAGTCATAAAATATAATTCTTAGTGTTTGTCTGAGGAAAGGGACCCATAAAGGCCAAAGTATCCTCAGACCTCAAAAGACACGATGTGGCCCTGCTGACCCCCGCACGACACGTTTTATGGACACCCTTGGACCCCATGGTCCTCCCCGCTGGTGTTGGATCCCCGTCTGAGAGGCGGGGTGACTGTCTGGTGACTGTCAAGGTCACCTTCTGATGAGCCCTGTGGCCTTCAGGTCAGACGTGGCCAGCAGAAGGGGACAGGGGATGTGTCCTGGCCCCTGTCTTTGGTGGGGTCACAGGTGAGACCTTGCCTAAACAACACCCCCCGCCCCCGGGGGTCTTGTCCACATCCACATCCCCCTCCCCCTGATAATCACGCCCTGTTTTTCTTTAAATGAACTTGGTTCTTAATGTATTTTAAAAGAAAAGTGTAATATTCCGGCCACAAATGGAAAGCTAGGCTCTCTTGTTTAATACTGATAATAAAACCTGTTAAAATAAGCAACGCTTCCCCGTGGGCCCCCGACATCACCTCGTATCCAAGCTCAGACCCCGGCTTTTGATGCAATGAGGGTCAGGGCTTTGAGAGTGAGGGCCAAGGTCATGGCAAAAGAGGTCAAGATCAAGCAAAAGAATGTTGAAGCCAAGTGCTTGCTGGATAAGGTCCTTCTTTTTATAATAAGTTTTGCTCTTTTAGCTGGGCACCGTGGTGCCGACGGAGAGCCCCAGTTCCTTGGGAGGCTGAGGCAGGAGGACCAGGAGCCCCCAGGAGTTGGGGACCAGCCTGGGCAACACCGCGAGATCCTATGTCTTAAAAAATAAAACCTGTTTTGTTCATCGTGGTGCTATTCATTGATGTTGCGTAAAATATTTTCTCTTGATTACTGAGATTTTTGGAACCCTCTTAAATTCTGGGCCAGAGACAAGAGCTCTGCTTGCCTTGCCCTATTTAGGGCCCCAAGTTGCAACCAGAGGAATGTGTTCCCCACCTTGAGAGCCCAGCCCCGGGCGGGTGACCTCCTGGACCAGCGTCCCGGAGTGAATCAGACCAAGAGAACATCGAGTAGGCTGTGCCAGGCGGGGTGCAGAGAGCCTGTGGGCCCAGGGAGTCGGCAAATGGATTTTGAGAATTATTTTCAAGGCCAAATTAACCTCCAGGCCTGGAGGGACCATTACCTCCTGCTCCCGCCTCCCCTAATGGACTGGGCCTCGGCCCCCTCCCAGGGTAAGCCGGGCACCTCCGCCTCCCCCTCTCGCCCTGGCCTGGTGTTTACAAAGCCTTCTGTGCTCCCCAGAGAACGGAGGCCGTCTGGGGTTGATCTGTCACTACATTAACTCTGCAACATCTCGGGCAGCACGGGGGCGTCCCCACACCTGTCCCCCCACTGACCCACCAACGTCCACTGTGGGTGAACACCACCCAGTGCCCGAACAAATGGGAGCCCGGGCTGACCTGGAATGTGGAACTGCACCTCCCTTTTGGAAGGTCCTCGGGCCACAGAGTTCCAGACGTTGCACCGGCCCTTTCGAGCAAAGCTAATTAACTCCCCACTCCCTCGGGCACCGGTGTAAAGCAAGGCATAGGAATAATTGATGTGACCGAGTTTCCTAACAGCTGGTGGGTCGGGGCAGCTTCCTGCTCCCATCAAGGAGGCGCCGGTAACATACATGTATGGGAACACAGGTACCCGTGGGCCTGAGTCCCACCTCTGACATCATGAAGCCTCAGGGAACCTTCTAGAACGTACTCTGAAAGAGTACCCTGAGCCTTTGTGAGCCGACAAGCCCACAGGGTCGAGATGCGTCCTCAGAGCTCACAGTGGGATGAAGGGGCCTCAGGGAGCAAAACACAGAGGGAAAGGAGGAGAGGAGGGCCGTGGCACTTTCTTTCATTCATTCACTCATTCGTGCAGCCCAGCTTACTGAGCACCTGCCCGATGCCAAGAACTAGAGTCGAGTCTAGGTTACAGAGCTTGGGTCAGTTGGCTTGCTGACACTGTGACAAACTACCTGAGAAAACCAACTTAAAGGAGGAAAGACTTATTTTGGCTCATGGGTTCAGAGCTTTCAGTCCACAGTTGGCAGGTCATGGTGGCGGAGGTAGCCTATGGCAGAGGAGGCTGCTTCTCACAGTGGCCGAGAAGCAGAGAGGTGGCGGGCAGGGGGAAGGGACAGGGGAGGAGTCCAGAGGCGAAATGCACCCTTCAAGTTCACATCCCCAGTGACTCCCCTTTCCAACTAGGCCCTGCCTCCTAGAATTTCCACTACCTCCTGATAGCACCACCAACTGGGAACCAAACCTTCAGAACAGGAGCCTTGGGGGCACACCAGGTCTAAACTGTAACAGTGCATAAGACAAGCCAGGTCATTGTCTTCAGGGAGTGCCCAGGCTAGTTGGAAGATTACCTACAACAGTGAACTGACTCCTTAGCTCAGCCTCGAAGGCATTATGCAATCTGGTCCCTGACCTTGTCTCATTTCTTGCCTGTCTGTCTCATCTCCCGGACCACCGTGCTCCAGCCACTGGGCTTTCCTTCTATCCCATCAACATCCCAAACTCATCTGTACCCCAGGACCTTTGCATATACTCTTCCCTCTGCCTGGAGCCCCCTTTCCTTGGGTTTTTATGGAACTCTTCCTTCTCAACTCTCAGATCTCATGAAAAACATCCCCTCCCAGGCAGGCAGGCCCTCCTGACCATCCCGCCTCCCCAACCCTTCCCTTCCTCCGACTGTCACTTTCTAGCCCATTTCCGTGTTGGGTTTTCTTCTCAGCACTTACCTGGATGACATTTGTTTCTGACATCAGTGTCTTTCTTCTCCACTGAAATGGGAGCTCTTTGAAAAAGGAGAGCTCTTGTCCAGATAAAGGGAGCCAACAGAAAGGGAATAAGGGATCGCGACTTGCAACAGCAGCAAGTAACTAGATGAGCAGCGGGAAATGACGCTGAAGGCGGGGGTCGGGAAAGCCCTTCCCCCCCCCAGGGTGACGAGGGTGACATTAAAGCAAGTTCTGCAGGACCGGAAGGGCCAGCCAGGATGCAGAGAAGGTTGAAGGCTGGGGCGTGGCGCATGGAGCAAGTGCCTGGCATTTTTTAAGGAACTGAAAAGAGACCTCTATGGACAGGAAGCTGTGGATCTACACTCTGGCTCTGCAGACTCCCAGCTGCGTGGCCCCCGAGCCAGCCACCTCCTCCTCTGCTTGGGTTTCAACGTTGAGTAGCCCCCAGAGGCCCGGGTGTTGAAGGCTCTGTGGACAGGGCAGTGCTTTGAGGAGGTGGAGGAACCTCTAGGAGGTAGGGGCCTGTTGGGAGGTCTTTAGGTCACTGGGCTGCACCCTGGAGGGAACTGTAGGACCTCAACCCTCCCTCTTCCTTTTTGCTTCAGCCCCTGCTCCCCAGCTGGGACAGCTACCAGAGGCCAAAGAACATGGTTGGGTCCTTCCAATCATGGATAGGGTTCTTGAAAACTTTAGGCCAAAACCAACCTTTTTTCTTTATAAGTTAATTGCCTCAGGGACTTTGCTACAGTGACCGCATTGGTCCCTACAGACATTGTCTGACTTACTCTCTCAGGAACCTCGGGAGGGTAGTGCTCCATTCCTATTTTACACATGAGCCCTTTAAAACCCTGAGGACAGTGGCTTACCACCCAACTGCTGAGACCCAGAGCTTGTAGCCCTACAAGGAAGATGTTAAAAATCTCCAATAACCAGCTGAGCACGACCAGGGGCCAATCAGAATCCACGCCAGGGGCATGGCAGCAGGGCTACCCATGCCCCACCCGAGCAGTGGCCGCTAAGGCCGGATCAGCCCGGCCTGCCCTGGGGATGCCCAGCCAGCTTGGGCGTCAACCAGGGAGCTGGCACCAATGCCAGGGTGTCAGTATGGTGAGTGGACAAGAGGCCACCCCCAGGAGGCCAGCTAGCACACCACAAGGGGCCACTGAGTCCTAGATGCACCGCCCGAGTCAGGGTGCAGTCACATTGGTGGGCCGAGTCTAAGCAGGTTGGCGGGGCTTGGTGTTCGGAGACCCGCGGGGCCGGAGCGCTGGAGCAAGCACCATCTGAACATCTGGGCCATCCAGGCCATCATGGCCAAGGGGCAGGGGTCTGAAGCCGCTGCAAATTCCTTCCCCCAGCTCTTGGGTTGGAGACAGCAGCCCTCTGGTCGAACAGCCTGAACTGCAACCCCGGATCCACCACCTGTTAACTCTGCAAACTTCACCAAGTTGCTTACCCTCCCTGGGCCTCAGTTCTCTCATCTGTAAAATGCTATGGCAATGATGGGTTGCATGGATTCTGATCCCACTGCCAAGAGTGTCCGACAAATAAACAAGACACGAATCCTTTCCCAGGATGCTCATCAGATACGCCACACGTCAAACTATTTGCCCTTCTTCTGAGGTTTTGTGGCTCTTGTAGGTTAAGACTTATGCTTGGTTCAAGTAACAGGGACTTGAAATAATCAGAGTTCAAACTAATCAGAGGTTCTTTTTCTTTATTACGTTTTTATCAGAGATTCATATTTTCGTTCTTTCTTTTTCTTTCTTTTCTTTTTCTTTTTTTTCTTTTTTTCTTTTTTTGTACTAGAGAGTGAATTCAGAAGTGCTTAGACACTGAACCTCATCTCCAGCCCTTTTTTCATTTAGAGACAGGGTCTCCCTAAGTTGCTTGGGGCCTGGCCTGCTAGGTTGCAGAGAGGCTGGCTTTGAACTCAGGATCCTCCTGCCTCAGCCTCCTGAGCCACTGGGATTACAGACATGCACCACCATACCCGGCTTAGAGATTCATATTTTCTTCTCACTTGAAAAGAAGCCTAGGTCTAGCACTCTATGTCCCCCCAAATCTTTGATGTTGGTTGCAGGTTCACTCAGTCTTTCTGCTCCGCTCTCCTTAGAGTGTGGTTTCCATCATCAAGATCACAGAATCACTGCCGCCACTCCAACCATCACGTCTTCATTTCAGGCAAGAAGAAAGAGAAAGAGAGGAGGGCAGCCTAGTGTCTCAGCTGAGTGAGTCTCATTTAAGTTGCTTTCCTTGGAAGCCCCACCCAATGACTTGGGGCATACCATTGATAAGAAGTGGCTTGTCAACAGTATCTGCAAAGGAAACTGGGAAATGTTGGTTTTAGTTGGCCCGCTGCCACTCCTAATAAAAATTAAAGTTTAGTTGCTAAGGAAAAGGGAGGAAGGCTGTTGGGTGGCAATCGGCAGGATCTGACTCGTTTTGTCCAGGAGGCTCCCTGTGTTTGACATACATTCCCTCCCTGTTAAAGTCACACGGATCCTTTGAGGACTGGCTCAGATGCCTCCACTCCCCCAAAGACTGCTCTGGAAACTTCTATCGAGCGAGCGCCAGCATCTCCTTGCCTCGCTCAGCACAATTAGTCAAATGTGGCTGCTGAGCTCAGAAATGTGGCTTGCGGGACTGAATTTTAAATTTTATTTAAATTAAAAAACAACGAGTACTGCATTCAATTATTGGAAAACTTTTAGTATGTTTGGGACGACTTGGTGCACAAGTGGACTTTTTCAACCATGACTTTGAAGAGATTTAAATACAGATCAAGTCTTTTCAATAAACATTTGCCATCTGAACGGAGATGTGCTATATCAGGGATTTCAAACGTAGTACAGGAACAACCACAAAAGTGTGAATTGTCACACTGACTCTTGTTTTATAGAGATTATATGTCGAAATGATAATATTTGGGGTGTTCTGGGTAAAGTAGCTTGTTAAAATTAATTCCACCTGTTTCCTTTACCTTTTTTTTGGGGGGGGGGAACCAGTGATTGAACTCAGGGGCACTCGACCACTGAGCCACCTCCCCAGCCCTATTTTGTATTTTATTTAGAGACAGGGGCTCACTGAGTTGCTTAGCACCTCGCCATTGCTGAGGCTGGCTTTGAACTGGCAATCCTCCTGCCTCAGCCTCCTGAGCTGCTGGGATTACAGGCATGTGCCACCGCTCCCGGCTTCCTTTACCTTTTTTAATGTGACTACCAAAAATTTTTAATTACATCTGTGACTCTGAGTATGTTTCGACTGCACAGTTCTGTAATACCTTCCATATTTGAATCAGTTGTTAATACACCTGCTCCCTGGTCCAGGTACCATGCTACCCAACAGCGGGAATCATGGTGGAATTTCTAGCTACTATTTTCTGAGCACTTACCAAGTGCTAGGTGATACGTTGTTGCTGTTATTCAAAGCATTTTGGGGAATGGTTATGGATTCACAAGAAATTTCATATAAAAAGGTAGGGGTGTCCTGGGTAGCTCAGTGGTAGAGCACCCCTGCGCTCAATCCCCAGTACCACCGCCCACCCACCCCCACACACAAACGGAATAGAGAACTGTTCCATTGCCACACAGACCCCTCTTGCTACCCTTTAATAATACAACTGCCCTCTCCCAACCCCTGGCAACCATTAATCAATACTCCAGTTTATTTTCGAAATGTTACAGAAATGGAATTATCCCAGATGTGATCTTTTAAGATTGGCTTTTCAGCATGGTGCCCTTGAGATACATCCAAGTTGTTGCTTAGATCAATAGTTCATTTCTTTCTGCTGCATAATATTCCACGGTGTAGACATGTAGTTTACCCATCTTCCAACAGAGGGATTTGTGGATTATTTGGCAATGATGAACAAAGCCAACCAACTGCCCATGTATTGTTACTTGTTTATTTATTTTGTGCAAACATAGCTTTTTCTTTCTCTGGGATAAAAAGTGAAGAGTGCAACTGTGCATTGTGTTTTTAAATGTACCATTATTTCACTAAAAGCAACACATTAGAGGAAATAATACCCGCTTTGAAGAACACACCAGGATTGGGATCTGACCTCTGCTACCTTGAGTGGCCACCGCTCTCAGCTCACTCCCCTGTAACATGGGTGTGTTGCAAACAATCCTCAGGGTTGGCGAGGCTGAGAGGTAAGCAGACGTAGTGTTGTGCAGGACTAGCACTGAACAGCCCGCAGTGAACCCCCCAGTGCAAGCATTTCCTTTGCATCCCTGTGGGGTTCCTAGGACAGTGTGGGGGTCACCGAAGGCACCAGATCAACCGTTGCTCCAGGAAGGAAGTTGGGGGTGGGAGGTGGGACAGGCAGAGGCTGGGGCTCAGCTGGGGTTTCAGAACAGGTGGGTGAGCTCACAGGCTCTGCACTCAGCCAGGATCTGGCCTAGAATAGAAGCCACCTGCTCTGGCTGGCTTGGCACTCCTTCTTGGAGTGACGGGTGGCAGGTGCAGGCTGCTCGCTCGGCAGGTGCTTGTGGCTAGCAGTGACAACAGGGGCCCGGAGCTGTTGGCGATGACCCACCCGTGCAAGCTTCAGAGCCTTCCTCTCCCTTTCCTGCAAGGGAGGCCTGGAGCAAACCCTGTCTCTTGTACCACAAAGACCTAGGACTGGCTAATGGCCACCATTTCTTAAGCATATATTATGTGCTAGACACTGCACAAAACCTCCCCACAACCCAAAGAGGGAGGGACTGTCATTCTCCCCGTGGTATAGATGAGGAGACTGGGGCTCAGAAAGGGATACGGTTGCTTATGTCCATTTGACCCCAGTCGGCTTCATTTGATCCACAAGCCATCACTGCCACACATAAGCTCCACACCAACCTTCCCCTTGCCCATGTCCATTACGGGAGCAGAAGGAACCAGTAAATGCAACAGAGGGAGGGGCCCAGGAGAGCCTTCACTCTCTCCTCCAGACTAAGGTTTGGCTCCAGGTTAAACGTAGAAGTGAGAACTATTTTACTGACTTAACAGAAACCCATCTCAACCAGATTTATAGCAAAATGGAGATTTATTGGTCCTATCAACTAAAATGTGCCGGGGTTCTGGTTTCAGGTACTGATGGATCCAGGTGCACTCATTAACTCAGCTTTCCCCTGTGGACTTTCCCCTTTGACTTCCTTGTTGGGCAGCCTCTTTGTAGAGGCAAAGAGAGTCATCACCCTTAACTCCATGGTTGCTTCCCAGCAACAGAGCAGTTCCAGTGGGAAATGAAAGTCTCTGTTTTCAAAGAACCGTCATCAAAGGCCCAGGGCTGACTGTCATTGGACCTTTATGTATGAGGAGCCCAGTCCTGACCCACCCACTGAGTAGCCAGGAGGATGGGGTACACAAACTGGCTGCACCTGAGACACATGCCTTCCTCTAAAGTCGGCGTCAAGGGGTCCCTCTCCAAACCAAGACTCAAAATGAGAATGGAGCCAGGCAGATGGCGCACACCTGTCATCCCAGTGGCTCAGACGGCTGAGGCTGGAGGATCCCAAGTTCAAAGCCAGCCTCAGCAACTTAGTGAAGTGCTAAGCAACTCAGTGAGACCCTGTCTCTAAATAAAATACCAAAAAAGAACTGGGGATGTGGCTCTGTGGTTAAGTGCCCCTGGGTTCAATCCCCGGTACAAAAAAAAAAAAAGTGGGACAATTTTGCCCAAAGGAAAAATGGGATGGCATTCATAGGAGGCAAACTGGAATAATGTAGAATGATCCCCACTCATCAGTGCTTCAGCCCGCACACATCTCTGTCTGGGGAGAAGAGATTCCCTGTGGCGAGAGATATTAGAAAAAAATCCCAGTGGCTTTCAGAGGCCACATGGGCTATGTCATGGAGTTTCCAGACACTTCCTGAGCAACCGTGTGGGAAAGACAAGCTTTCAGGGTGTGTTTAGCTCGGGGTTCTCTGTATGGTCATCTCCAGAGCTTGCTCTCTGAGCTCTAACACACTCCAACTCTTCAGAAATATCAAAACTGGGGACTTTGCATGGTGGGGGCAATTGTCAGAAGTCCACGGTAGGGGAACTTCATTCTGTCTGCCTTGAGCCTGGCCAAGGGAAAACCCCAAGCCTGCATTTCTTTAGGTTGGGGGCTCCACACCACAGTCCCAAAGACCTCCCCATCAGCTGAATCTCAGAGTTTGGGTCAGCCTGGGAGGGAGGGGGGTTCCTGGAAACCACTCAGCTGAAGAGGTCCGGGAGGTCCCCACAGGGTTCCCTTGGAATTCACGACTTCCCTTTGCGTCATTTTTGTTTAAAGCATTGGTTAACTCTAAGAAAAGGGACAAGGCCACCATACAGAACCGAATCCTCTCCGCCCTGAGTTAGTCAGGGCTCCTGCGCAGGGACACTTTTTCTTTTTTTCTTTCTTTCTTTCTTTTTTTTTTCCCTAACACAGGAAATGCAGGAAACCAGCACCAGCTGATTAAAACCACACACACACACACACACACACACACACACACACGCTTTTTCAACTTGTGCAGAAACTTGCCCCTACACTCCTGGCAGCTGATTAAAACAACATGCACGCGCACACACACACACACACACACACACACACACACACACACACACACGCTGTTTCAACTTGTGCAGAAACTTGCCCCTACACTCCTGGCAGCGATCGGGGGCTGGGCCATTGTGACGTCAGGCCGGCAGCCAGCCAATGGGCGCGCGGTTCCGACCTCCTCATCTGCATATTGCGGTCTCGCTAGTTCAAATTTCAGGGCCATCTGTACCGTGGGGCTTTCTTTATGTTCAAGGTTACCCACGGCGGGCAGAGGACAAACTCCACTTCTGGCCTTCCTGCCCAGCTAGATTGAAGGAGAGGAATGGGGCAGCCAGTTCCTGCCGGGAAAGGGGCCTCGTGGAGGTTGCGAAATCCAGCCGGGCATGGGAGAGGAAAGCGTTGGCCAGGCAGAAAGGGCGGAAGGCAGGGATGGGTCCCTGACCCCATTTTTCCTGTCTTGACCTTTCTGGCACACCCGTGCACTTCCCAAGGGATTTAATGACCTATGCTTTAACTCAGACTCAACCCTGAAATTTGAGTAAAGAGAAATGAGGCCCAGGTTACTTGAATTATTATGCTTGATTTTTATCTTGTAGACGGAGAGCTCAGGCATATGAATTGAACATGCAAATGTGTGCAAAACAACATGCATAATTTAAGATCCTCCAGTTAGCAGGGGGAAACAATTGAGTAACCTCACTGCTTTCTCTGAAGCAGTTTTGCAAGAATATCATAACGTTTTTCGTTTGTTTGTTTTTTAGCTGATAGGAAGGTTTGGAAAATCAAATTTGAAGCAAAGGGGTAAGTGTAGTTATTACAAGCAAGAAAAGCGCAAGGAGATTATGATATTAGAATACCATATAGTCAAATTTCACTTATTTAATGGGGATTTGGTGTGAATCCCGGCAACCAAGCTTCCCTTTACCTTGGTGCTAACTGTAAATATGGCCTCTAGCTCTATTAGAGCTCTGGTCTCACAAGATTTGATTAAACAGATTTGGGCAGAAATAGAAAAATCATGATAGATGTCCATACATTTCTGCCCAAAGGGGACTACCCTTGAGAAACTCTGCCTTATTTTAGAAAACATACTTTCTCTCTTCAGTTGCCTCCCTGATCTAAAAGCTGTACAGAAAGCCCTCATCTGTATGCGCAAGGATTTGACTAGAAACTGGAGCCGCCCTTAGTAGGAAGAGAGCTGACCCACTGTGACAAGGTAGGCCTCCTACTGCAGTGCGGGTGTGTGGTTGAATTTTTCTGTTTGTTTGGTACCAGGGATTGAACCCAGGGGTGCTTAATCACTGAGCCATATCTCCAGCCCTTTTTAATATTTTATTAGAGACAGGGTCTCACTGAGTTGCTTAGGACATCGATACGTGGCTAAGGCTGCGTTTGAACTTGAGATCCTCCTGCCTTAGCCTCTGGAATCACTGGGATTACAGGGATACGCCACCACACCCTACGTAAATCCCTTTTTACACACCTACATATATATAAAATTGTTGAGGGCCACAGTCGAGTTGGGATGACGCATGGCATTTTTGCCAGAAGTAGTGGTTGAGAGGTGACGCCAGTGAGCCATTAAGAT
Source organism: Callospermophilus lateralis (assembly GCF_048772815.1). Classification (NCBI taxonomy): domain Eukaryota; kingdom Metazoa; phylum Chordata; class Mammalia; order Rodentia; family Sciuridae; genus Callospermophilus; species Callospermophilus lateralis. The sequence continues at coordinate 154,374,490 of NC_135305.1, read as the reverse complement.
GATGACTTTTGAGTTCTTGCGGAGTTCCCGTTGAGTTCCAGTTGAGCTCTCCCGGGATTCCTGAAGAGTTGGCATTGGTTGGGGGAGTGCCGGAGGAGGGATTTCCGGTTGGTGGTTCCTGGAGGAGCCGCGTGGCTTTCAGGAGAGTTCCCGGGGAACGTGTGTGGAGTGTGCTGGTGGAGTTCAGAAATAAAGTTTGTTCCTGCTTCAGTGGCTCGTGATCTGTGCCCAGCCAGACTGCAGCATAAAATAGTTTCTCCTTCTCCCATTCATAGTTTTACTTTCTGGAGTTTCAGTGACCCACAGTCGATGTGCAATTTTCAATAGAAAATTCCAGAAATCTGTAAGTTTTAATAACTTTTATTATGGTATATTGCTGTGATTGTTCTGTTTCATTGTAAGTCTTAACCTCTTACTGTGCCTAATTCATGAGTGAAACTTTTTCATAGGTACATTTGCATAGAAAAAAAACTCATGGAGGACATAGTTTAGTGCTACCCATGGTCTCAGGCACCCATGGAGAGAGAGCCTTGGGAAGTATCTCCTGCAGATAAAGGGGGGGGTTACTGTATCGAATTGGATCTTTTTCTGGAGAATTCTAATACAACATGTCACTGACCAAGGGCTCCAGGTGCTGTCTCCCCAGTCTGTGCTCTCAGTCTGTGACTGAGCCCTACAGGGACAACAAGGTAGGAAATGGGACAGGGCCTGGAAGACGGGGGTCTGCTCTGACAGGGTCTGGAGTCTGAGGACTCCCAGGGTCTTGCAGTGTCCCGGACACTCCTACCCAACCTTCCTCCCTCTCCCCTTCGCGTGGGGTCCCATGACCTCCTGGCCTTCCCCCGGCAAACCCTTCTGCGTTAAATCCCATTTTAGCCCCTGCTCCCAGAACCAGGCCAAACACAAAAGGTCTTCACCAGGAAATGAAGACTGTGACAAGTGTAACAAGCCCCGTGTGACAAGAACAGCGTGATGAGAGTGTAACAACCAGGTCTGAGCCTCTGGACCTTCCTCTAGTGATAAGCCAGTTTCTCTCCTGGCTCCGGGAGCGGAAGAGGCCAGTAAATGCCATCTTCAGGAAAGCACAGCAGCTGAGGGGAGGCCCAGGCAGGGAGAGGCCGGAAGCCCTTTCTGGAGGACTTCAGGCTCCATTTGCATGAAGCAATGAGGCCCGGTTACCCCAGGAACCTTCTGGATTCATCCACCAGACCCCTCCACCACTTCCCAACCCTGCTTCCTTGGCTATGATCCCTTTCCCAGGTAATTAAATAACTCCTTTCTGAATAAATTCTATCGTTTGAACCACTTACCCCCGTCGACTCCCTGTCCACCAGGGTTCACAGGAGTTCATGCTTCTGGAACATTCTGAGTGGCAGCTGAGAACAGGTATGGGGGGGGGCAAGCTTTATTTTATTTCGTTTATTTTTCTCTTCCTCTTTACTCTGGCGCCGCCTCCGCCCTGGCTTCTTCAGTCTCCGTGTCCCCGTTGGTCACCTTATCTCATGGACACAACAACTTCCTTCTGGGTTTTTCTGTTTCTGTTTTTTGTTTTGTTTTGTTTGCATGAGGCAGGTCTTGGGAGTCCTTCCCACGTGGGCAGCATCCGCAGCACAGATTTCACCCCTCCTTCCAGCTCTCCCTCTGGGCAGAAGCACTCTGCTCCCCATGGAGCGACAGTTCTAGGTTGGTGTGGTGGTGCCCCCTCCAGAGAGCCCCCCTCGGCATGGCAGCTGCAAGCCCTGTGCCCGGCAGGGTCTTCCAGAGCTTGGTGATCAGCCCTGCTCACATGGCCGCGTGGTTGGTAAAGGCGGGGGAGGCATCCTGGGCCCTCATCACCTCTTCCCACCCGCAAAGAGGAAGGGATCCAGTTTCCTAAGTAAGGAACTCTGGGACGAAAGTTCTCTGGGTGTCTACTTAGTGCCCGTGGGCACCAAGCAGATCCCCAGGTAGTGAAATCCTTCTCTAGTTCCCAAGGGATGAGAGAGAGAGAGAGAGAGAGAGAGAGATGGCTTCGAGATGCTCTAGCTAGAGGTCCTAGACCAGGCCAGGTGTTACCCCAAGACACCCGAGGGTGGAAGCTCAGCAACACAGGGCTAGTTAGGAAATCAAGTGGCCCTGAGGTCCTGGAGGGGACTATGAGGTCACAGCCAAGGGTGTGCAGTCATGAAATCAAGCTGGGGGTTAACGTGGGGGTCAGAGCCAAGACTTGGAGCAGGTGTTAGGACCAATGCCAGGCCAGCGAGGTCAGAGTGGATGGTCCAGGACAAAGGCTGTGGAGGAATTGCCAGTGTCGGTGGCTCATTTGTGTTGAATGACCGCCATGTGGCTGGGGTGAGGCCTGCCAGTTTAAAGGCACATGGCCAGGCCAGGCCCCATCAATGTCTAAACATTGGAGCGAGACCAGGAAGCAGCTATCCCGGGCCCACACACAGAGGGTCAAGAATCCCCAACTGGATTAGGAGCTTGGGATCCTTTCCCGGGGAAAATAGAGCCCACTAGTGAGGTCCAATTGAACCCCAGACCCAAACCAAACAGAAAGGCCAATCCTTGCAGATCAGGTGTGTGAATGGAATCTGAGTCAATAAATAGCAACGGGGAGTGGGGTGCGGCCCAGTGGTAGGGGAAGAGGCCCTGGATATGGTCCCTAGTGATGCAAAAAATCCCCAAACACACAGTCGTTATCTCTAGAGAACTGAGATTCAAGACTAGGAACCTATTATAAGAAGTATTTTTTCATCCATCCAATCATTCATTCATTCATTCATTTATCTGTTCACTCATCTATCCATCCATTCATTCATTCATCCATCCATCCATTCATCCAATGATTCATTATTCATCCATCCATCATCCATCCATTCATTCATTCATTCATCCTTATATGCATGGAAGAAGCAGGAGGGTAGTGCGATATCCCATATCTGGGATACTAGCCTAAGAGTCTGGGCCCCAGCACTGAAGTTCTGCTGTCTGAGCAGGGCCTGGTATAACTCCTGGTCGAGTCTATGAAGCCACAAACTGTGGCTCTCTAAACAGAGAGCAGGGCAGGTTGGAACATCTAGACCAAGAGAGAAAGGTAGGTGAGGGTTTTTATCAGAACTAGTTTCATGGATTGACTAATGATGAATCCAGATACCAGGTGTGCTCACACACACAACCTTCAATAATCAGTCTAGTTGGCCCTCCCGGTATAGACAGCTCTTGATTACCAATGTGTGGATTAACTGCTGGGTGATCCCACCACCTAGCAAACCTCCCCCATCCTCCGTCATTCAGACAGTGCAAATTAATTTTCTGTGTTAGTCAAAGAAGAACAGATTTAGGAAGGTAAATTTGCAGAATCCAAATTACAGAATGTATTCCAAAGTCAAATAGGAATTATTCGGGATTAGCACAGATGGGAAGGGAGGGGTAGTAGGGGTAGGACTCACTCTCTCGGCCACTTGCTCAGCAAATGGTTTTTCATGGAGCAGGTGGGCAACAAGAATGGGGGTACAGCTTTGGGGGTTTCAGTTCTCCTGACCTGTTAGCGTTTGACCTCATCCTGAGCAGCTGGTAGACAAAGGAGAAGTTGTAACAATTAAGATCTCGTGTGAAATAATCAGAGGAACACGGTGTCACAACCTGTTGAGGAAGCAGAGGGACAGGGCAGGCGGCACAGGGGGAATCCCATATCTGAGCCAGGGGCAGGGAGTTTGCCCTCAGCTGGAGACTCAGGCCTCTGACCAACATGCCCCAGCCTGCAAGGGCACATGGGGCACAGCCCCCTCCTGCACACTCATCCACTGGTGTGTTTCTGGCTCAGCATGGGGGTCTCGCATCTCCTGTGTTCCATCCCTTGCCTCGTTGCCAGGACTTGGGATCTAAATTGCCGAAGCTGCCTGATAACCGGAGCCCAGGCCCCCGATTCCCATGGCGTGGTGCTTTGGCTTGACGCTCTTGCCTCTGAACTCCCTGTGACTGGCCATGCTCAACTGGCCAAGAAGACATTTGCCAGTCTGTAAACAAAACCATTCCACCGCTTTCCAAGTTCAAGGCATGAGAAACATGGCAGAGGAAAAGACAGCTGTGATCTCATTCCACGTGTTTGTGTGTCGGGGGGGGGGGGGGGGCGTTTATCCAGGTGGCGTCCCTGTGAGTTTTGTCTTTGCCATCTCCATTTTTTGGATGCTGAAGCTGAAGCCCAGAAACTCCAATGAACCCATGTTTCACAGCCCCTGTGGCTCAGAGGCTCCTCGGAGTCAGCTTTATGGGTTTAGGACAAAACCTGAGAGCCCAGCGGACTTTCAATTTACTTTTAAGAATGAGCTGCTGGTGTAGGGGCACCTTAAAGGATCATCTGCGTTGTCCCTTTGTAGGAGAACATGGCTGCCCTGTCCCTGCTGAGCCTCAGGGCCGCTCCCTTTGCCCTTCCAGGGAACACAAGCTGTTCCTTGCTTGGGAACCTTTGGGGCTGCGCCTCTCCCCTGGAAGGACTCAGCTTTCTGCAAGGCCCCTGTGTGGGTGCCTGGCTGCTCTCCACTGCAAGTTCTCTGGGGACGGTTCTCTGTCATTCTTGTGCCCTGTGTCATCCCCACTGTGGAGAACAGCGCTTGGACCTCTTGTGGCTTCTTCTTGGAGTCCATTCTTTCTTATTTGAAACGTCAATGCCTGCAGATGAGCTCAGATTAGTGAGCACGGTTCAGAAGCCCCTCACTGGTGGCTCAATGGATGGATCATGGACCATTTGAGCAGGGCCACCTCGGAGGCCTCTGCTGGCCACTGTTTGTTTTTATGTGCCCGCATGGTTAATGATTGCAGCTGGGGTCCGATAAGGCGTGGGCCTCCTGTCCGGAGGGTTGGGTTATCTGCAGTTTTACAGCCCTGTCCCGCGGTAATGAAGCAGATAAGCTGATGGATGGTGGCTGCCTGGGCCCTCATTAGAAACTCTGCTAAGAACTGGGAGCAAGAAGCGGGGAACAGCCCCGGAGATGGGACAGAAGTGGGGTCGCCGAGTGCCACGGAGCCAGCCGGCTCAGCGATCCCATCCTCAGAAACACAGGCACCCCAAAGTGAGCCTCGGTGCTGGGAGCTGAGCTCGCGCTTCCTCCAAACACCCCCAGCGCTTGGTTGGGACTTGGGATCTAAGTGGCTGAAGCTGTCTGATAAACTCCCTGCAGGCCCAGATATCCAGGCCCCACCAGGGGAGAGGGCTTCCGAGAGCGAGTTGACTCCTTCAACTTGAACCTGGTCTAGCAGGGTCCCTGTTAAGTACTTCCGCCATTCAACTCAGGTCAGCTGAATTGATGTAATTGTCATGCAATAAAAATGTTAGTCTTGCCAGGCCCAGAGGCTCAGGAGGCTGAGGCAGGAGGATCGCGGGTTCAAAGCCGGCCTCCGCAAAAGTGAGGCGCTAAGCAACTCAGTGGGACTCTGTCTCTAAATCAAATACAAAATAGGGCTGGGGATGGGGCTCTATGGTCAAATGCCCCTGAGTTCAATCCCCAACACCCTGCCCCCCAAAAGGCAAAAGCTCATGAAGAACAAAATATCAACATTTTAAGTTGAGAGAGGACCAGGATGGTGGCTCCGGGGTAGGACACTTCTCTTGCAGATGATGGGCCCTGGGTTCCAACCCCACCCTGCCAAAAAAAAAAAAAAAAAAAAGTTCAAGGGGGAAAAGAGGGTGGGGAGAGTCAGTAACGGTGCCAGTCCATACTGGAGACTGGGGAGAAAGAAAGCAAAAACCAGTTAACACTGACCCTGTCTTTATTTAAAAATTTAATATTTTGTTCATCATGGATTTCCCCCTCCATCAATGTTGAATTTTTAAAAAAATATGGCACGAATATATTTATCGTGATTACTGAATTTTTGACACCACCTTAAATTTGGTACTCAAAATAAATGTCTCCTTCCTCTTTTTCTTTCTTTTTTTTTTTTAACTTTTAAATTTGGTTACTTGTATTATGTTAAGCTAGGTTTTGGGAGCACTTACTATGAGCCAGACACTGGTCTCTAAGGCTTATTTAAAAAAAGAAAAAAATTATACTATGTCTCAACTTCTCATGGCATGATTATGGGATTGGCCTGAGTCCTCTTATCCTGGACCCAGGGCTTGGATTGAGAGTCCAAGCTGGTGAACTATCACAGAAGGTGCAGGCAGTGGGAAAAGTCAGGCCAGTGGCTAGCGGGGGGACAGCAAAGCCTCGGAACTTGGCTGCCTTCTAAATGACACATTTTCTTTAATATTATAAAAAAAAATGTTTAATGATATCACAAAAGTTTTTTTATGAAAATGCTTTTTTTTTTCTTTTCTGATTCTAATAACAATAGGCTAGGGTGAAGCTCAATGGTCGAGTGCTTGCCTCACATGGGCAAGGTCCCAGGTTCCATTCCCAGCACCGCCAAAAGTATATAAATAAATAAACAAATGTGATACTGGGAAAAATCAAAAGCATCAAAAAAGAAACAGAAAATAAAATTCACCCAAATCCTATCTCCCACAAAGATAATCACTGTGAAGGAACTTGGTATGGGCCCTTCTCAGATGTTCTCCATGCGGATGGAGCAGTGTTCAGTTTATATAAGGTGATCATGACGGCCGTGCTGCTCTGTCCAGTGTCTTTTCACTGGACAATGTCACGAGCATCTTTCCATCTCGACAAATACAGACCCTCAGCATCATTTTTAATGGCTGCATAGTATTCCATTCGGAGGACACCATTTATATAAACTCCCTGCCTATGAGCATCTGGGCTATTTTTGAAAAAGAAGGAATTCTGTTTTTTTGTTTTTTTTTTTTTTGAAGTGCTGGGGATAAAACTGAGGGTCTCGTTCATGCCACTGAACTATACCCCCAGCCCAAGAAAAAGTTTTTTTAAAGAAAATAAATCATTTCAAATCAATCCCAAACAACAGTTTCATTTTTGCCTTCTCTTCCTATCAGTGGGCCTAAGACGCAGTTTTCCAGGGTTGAGATCACAGTGACTGCTCACCGCTGTGTTCTCTAAACCCAGTGGATTGTAACATAGCCCTGTGTTGTGTTGTGCTCTTCATTGAGTCTCCTCTTGCTGGGGGGTGGGGTGGTGGGGATCAACACAATTCAGATGCTTTTGTTTATTTTAATGATCTTTTAAAAATGCTTTAAAAGAATTCCTAGATTTCTGGCCATCCCAAAACCAGGCATCTGGCTACATTTGTTCTGGGCATTTGCCAGGAGAGGGGTCATCTTGGCTGCAGGGAAGGCCCTCGTATATACAGCTTTTTCTTTCTTTTGAGCAATTTCCCTTGGATAATTTCCCAGGAATGAGATGGCTGGATCAATGAACGGCAACGTTGTTAATGATCCTACATATCTACACACATAGAGCTATATTATGAAATCACGCTGACCAGCCACTGCTGAACCCACCGGTTTCTTACAGCCTCACCAGCACTTGGTGGAACCAGTTTAAATTTTATGCTAATTTAGCAGGTACAAAACGATATCTTGTTCTCGTTTTCATCTCTGATCTCAAAGCAGGGGACTTTTTTTTTTTTTTTTCGTGCATTTGACTGCTTTGTGTTGAATAATTCTTGAGAATCTTCATGTTAGAAATGGTTGAAAAATGGGCTGGTGGCTCAGTGGTAGAGCGCTTGCCTAGCATGTGTGACGCCCTAGGTCCTATCCTCAGCACCATGAGGATGAACAAAAAAAATAAATCCAAAAATAAATTTTAAAAAAATTCATCAACAACGAATAAAAATATATTTTAAAAAAGAATCGGCTGATAAGAAGCCGACCTGAACCCCTTTCCCCGGGGGCAAAGGAGAGGGCCCCTTTGGTTCGAGTGCAGGTTTGCTCATCACCCCTCGGAGTTCTGCTGCCTTCGTTTGACAGAGAGAAGCCCAGTGAGGCCTTGTCACTCTGCGGCAGCAAAAAGGAGAGTAGACGATGCAGTTGGAAGTCGGGGCTGAGCTGGGGAGGGCGGCCCCAGTGCCTCCTGCGAGGTCTGGACACGTGGCCCCTGCCCTGGGCGCTGCTGGGGGAAGAGGCTTCCCCACCCTAAAGCACCCCAGTGCGCTGTCTTCCACCTTCTTCTGTTCAGCCAGACTCTTTGGGTTGTCTGCCCTAGGAAGTCAGATGGTTCCAAGAGGTGACAATGATCTCATCCAGAGAACGTTCCCTTCTAAAAAGACCTCTGGATTCATCTTCTCTCTTGACTCCAGCATCAGGTGAGATGTGTGAGCTTCCCGTCCCTGGATGAGTCCGTCCAAGGCCATGTGAGACCTTGCTTTAACTTCCAGCGCGAGTTTGCGCAGAACTTTGTGTTTTGCACGTTCGATGCGCTAAGATGACACACAGAAGCTAACACCTCAGAGCTAAGGAGACAGGGCATGGCAGAAGGACGGCACTGGGGAGATCCAGTTTGAACTGAAGGATGAAGCCTTTCTAACCCAGTCTCATCCAGGTGTTCACATCCCACAGATGACAGACTCCAGTGGCTACAGGGTTAGAGTATTAGAAAGTGACTATCTGAAGGAAGCCAATGGGTGCACAATAGGGAGTGGTGGAGAGCATGGTAAGCAGAAAAATGCCTGCATCCTTACGGTCGCCCCAAGCATGGACCTTCAAATTAAAAATAATAATAATAATCGTGGTTGCGGCCTATCAGAACGTGTAGACAAGGCTGAGCAGGGACCCCAGGATCCTGGCTTGGAGTTCTGGAAGAGCCAGCTGCCTCCAACGTCTCTGTCAGCCTCCAGTACCGAGTCTCGGTCTCCACTCCGCCAGCCTTCCTTAGCTCCTCCCTGCAGGGTCCACCTGGACCCCACTGCGAAAAGAGCCACACCTTCTCCCGAAAGACCAGCTTGGGACTGGTGGGCAGCTCTTGTCCAGGTAACAGCATGCCTACGGTCTCCACCGCCTGACGCAGATATTGAGACAGATGCTCTAGTTAGAACGTCTCAGATTGCAAGGTACAGGGGTCCACGTAGGCTCGCCCAGGCTGAACGATGAAGACCGAACCTCTCAGAACCAAGGCCAAGAAGAAGATGAAGAACCAAGATGCATCCCGGAAACGACAAGAACCGGAGTGAGAAATGAGAGGCGTCCCGGGGCTGGGTGGAGACAGGCTCTTGGAGACCTGTGGGAGGGCAGCTGCCCCCCTGCTGGATGGCACTTAGGAGCAGATGTACCATCTGGCTTAGGAAGCGTGGGACACTGACTGTATTAGACCAGGCATCTATCCAGGGCCCACCTCTCCTTCCATCCCAAAGGGATAGGCCCTTGACTCAAATGAACCAGAGGTAGGACAAGGCGGGCTTTGATAAACCCTGTCCATGAGACACTCAAGACCCTCGGCTCATTCACGCTCCCGAGGCCCCTAGAGTTCCCCTGGTTCCTGTCCTTCCTTCACCTTGACCAGTCTTTCCCCTGCTTCTGCACAGGGAGACCATCTCCTAAGTTTCCGGCATCGTTTTCTGTGGCTTACGACCCCAGGACCCTGGCTGGTCCATCTTCCCCGACCACTGTGCTAACACAGGGCCTCCCCCGCTCCTCACTCCTTCACGACCTGGCCCATCTTTTTGAGCACCTGGGATTTTATGGGTGCTTTGCTGTTGACTTATGTGATGTCTTTCTCTGACACCAGGTTGTGAGCTCCGTGCAGATGGGAGTAGGAGAGTCTCTATGACTGCTGAATGTCCCAGGTCTAACTCGTGCCTGATGATCCCTGAGTTCTAGGAAGGTTCATCGAGTGAAGCCCGGGCCTTGGGGGGCAGCGCTGGAATCTTCCTGGTCTTCAGGCGCCCGAGTGGTCTGCAGGGTGCTCTGTGGGCAGCTCGGAGTCGGGACGAACAATAGCAGCAGTTGGAAAAACCGCAGGAATACTGAGCCGGCATCAGAGCACCCCAGAGAGGAAATTTTGGAATTTTCAAGTCCTAGAAGAGTGGCTCTTGAGTGCTTTTGACCTTCAGCTTCTTAGGCAAGGTCAAAGGCCCTCCACTCCACCGACAGCCACCAGCTCCCATTTCCTGACGGGCGCAGTTGAGGACTTTTATAGTGAGTGCTGGCAAATGTCACCGGGAGCCAGGCTTCCAGGAATGCTGCCGACGGGTGCTTGGTAAACCCTAGTAACGTACTAATTTTAGTTATGACTAGTAGATTGTAGTAACTCGCTTAGTAGGTTCCTAGAAAGTGGCACTTAGTCATGCAGAAAGCAGGAAATCCACGGATCCGTGTCACTCGTCCTAAGCACCAGAGGAAGAGGGTGGCCTTTGGGGATCCTGTTGTGGTCTGTGGAAGGGAGCTCAGGCCAGCTCGGTGGGCAGCAGGACACCTCCCAAGAGCTGCTCCAGAGACCAGCGAGCTGCCGAGGTGCTGGGGACGGGCCTTGGGCTCAGGGTAACGTGGCAGGAGTCTGCGTCGTCAAAGCACAACTGGAATTGCCCATAGATTGAATAAACAAGACTCCCACGCAGAGACATATGACTAATTTTTTAGCACTGGTGCAATTTATAAGAACCAAATGGTTTTTAAGAAAAACGTGTAAGAACCCAGAGTGGCTTTTCACTGCCTGTGTAGGTTGATGCGCTGGAGGGGTTCATAAGGGCCTCCTGGTCCTGAGCCTTGGGTAAGCCTGGGAACCCTCCCTGCAGAGAAGGGAGGTTTGGTGTGCTGCCTGCCCGCCCGGGCTACGGCAGCCCCCGAGGGACAAGTTCAGTCTCACTCTTTGGGATGGCCCCCTCATGTCTTCTGCCTGACCCTTGGCTCCTGCCTCAGAGGGCACTCACTCCTCCTTTCCCGGGGCTGGGCAGTAGAGGTGGATTTGCATACGTTAAATGTGCCTCTGGCGCCACGCCAGGGTAGGAAGTTTTTAATTGCAATTAAAAATAATAATAAAAGCACCCGGAGTCCCTCCCTGTCCACCTCCATTTTGCCTCTTTGGGCCGCCTGCCTTCCAGGCAGGGTCTCCCGCAGATGACCGCTGACAGCTCCGCACTCACATTTTAGCAGCTTAGCTTTCCTACCGAGAAAAGAAGGCCTCTCGCCCCAGGGTTGCAGCCAAAAAAATAGCTGCCATTCAGGAGTGCTTCTGCAGAGGCCGGCCCACCTGCCGGCTCGGTCCAGGATGCGCTCACTTCTTTCTCACAGTGGTTCTCTGATGTCATTGCTATTATTATTCCACTTGAAAGCCAGGGGACTGAGGTTACATAAACTGGCCCAAGGTCACCAGGCTACCAAATGACAGAGCTGGGGCCCAGGCTCTTGCCCTGAACCACTTACTGCCACCTCGGACTTGCCTGCAGTGAGTGACCTCGCAAACCTCTGGAATTGGGCAGGGCCCATATTTAATGCCAGTTACGGAGAAGCAGCTCTGTTCTTTCTGCCTGCTTTATGGGTATTGTCTCATTTGTATCCTCATTTCTCCGATGGGAAGCCCAGGCTCAGAGAGGTTAAGTCACATTCCCAAACTCACACAGACAGAAGGCAGAGAACTAAGAGATTAGAATCTAAGTTTGTGGAATTTCAAAACCCCCAGGAGGGCCTTGGCATTTTGACAGTCCCCATGCTGGGAACAAGAGTTCTTTGCCTAGCTATGTGACATAACATAGTGACCCTCTGCTCACCCAGTTCTCTCCTTCAATCTGCCCCTGATTAACTGACAATTGCCCACTGCTCTCCTTTCTCATCTTCTGCCTGGCTCTTTTCTTCTTCCAGTCTTCTCACACAGAGATCATTTCCTGGTTGCTTGTGCTTTGTGACTTACAGTTGATCTCCACTTGCATGACCATTGAGCATGGTGTGGCCAGGGATCTGATGTATCCCAGCTTTCTAGAACAGAGCCATGCACATAGTAGGTGCTCAGTAAATATTTAAGTCAGGAATCCTGACAAATGGCAGGTAAAGAAACCATCCCGGGACTATGGCTGGCTTAAATCCGGCAGCATGTCCAAAGTAAACGAGAACCACTAAGGGATACAGGAAATTAGACCCAGAGCATCAGATGGCTTTTGATAGAGCTGCAGGAGCCAGGAAGAATCTAGCACTCCTGGGAGGTCAGGTTGTCAAAAAGGGAATGGGGGATTTGAAAAAAGAAGAAGCGGAAAGGCTTCCTCTTGGTCTGAGCCGGCTGTCAATCAGGCAAGCCCAGTAAGAAATCGAGCAAAGCCCTCCAGGGTGATGCTGGGGCTGGTCCCAGTCTCAGTTTCCTTCTCTGCAAATGAGCAGATGAGTGACTCCTGGTGATCAGGATCTCCTTGGGGTCCTATGAAGGCAAGGAGCAGGAACAGATTCATTTAGACAGGGGAAGGATTTGTTAGGAGATTATCAGGGTAGCTGTAGAATTAAAGAAGAGGTAAGCCGGTTGTAGTGGCACACGCCTGTCATCCCAGCGGCTCGGGAAGCTGAGGCAGGAGGATTGCGAGATCAAAGCCAGCCTCAGCAATGGGGAGGTACTAAGTAACTCAGGGAGACCCTGTCTCTAAATAAAATACCCAATAGGGCTGGGGATGGGGCTCAGTGGTCAAGTGCCCCTGGGTTCAATCCCGGTACCAATAAAAAATAAATTAAAAAATAAAAAAAAAACAACAAGAGGTGATCACGGTGGTAAAGCCTGCAACAATAACACACCTGCAACTCTTGACTCTTCACCTGGGGTGGGTGACTCAGCCTGGGACCGCCACTCCAAGGTCAAACTCGGGTGGAATCCTTCCCTCGCCCTGTTCAGGGGACACTCCAGGGCTTGGTCAGTCCACACAGGTTCTCCCAGTCCCCATCATGTCTCGTAAAGGTCAGCTCAGGTGTAGGGCCTGAGGATGCAGCCATGACGGGAAAGACAGAGCCCCCTCTGGGGACCCTCATGGTAAGGAGGAGGGACTGCGCCACATGACCAAGCCAGGAAGGGAACCGTAGTCCTGACCAAGACTCTGAAGAAACCCACATAGGAAGGTTCTGGAGAAAGCTCCCGGGAGAGGCGCATTGACCGTGGGCTTTGTAGGATTGCCCCGGGGAGGAGCCGGGAGGAGGACCCTGGGTGGCAGAACTGGTGCCGTCAATCAAGGACAGGCACGTCCTGTCCCGCGCAAGGAGCAGCAGAGCAGGACGTCAGGGCCTGGTGGACACTCCCGGGCTGAGGCTCTGCTCCCTGTCGCACTTCTGGGGCTGGAGGCTCCGTGCCCACGGGGCAGATCCGACCCGTCCTGCCGTTTCCTCTGGGGATCTGCCTCCCTCCTGCTAGAGGGAGGATCACAGCCCGAATGGCCCCCGGGAGAATCCTGGGAGCTGCCACCAGGAGACACCTGGACAGAGGAGGACGGCGAGGTCCTCTGCCGTGACATCTGTTCATTCAACAGATACGCGGGAAGGAGGACTGCGGGCCAAACCCGAGCTCCACACGGAGCCCCGGACCGGGGACTGCAGGGTCCCCCGAGGCCCCCTCCCACCCACAGGCTCTGCTCCCTGCCTTCCTTCCACTTCTCCAGTTCTTCAGGTTCCAATCCCTAAAGAGGCCTGACTGTCTTGGGGTGTGAGTCTGATTATGTCACAGGCCATAGGCCCGTCCCATCGGGGCCCACCTGGCTCCTGAAGCAGCTGATGGTGGGTCCCCAAAGCAGGGACTGTAGGCAGGGTGGTTGCCATACCCAGGGAGGCGGGCGTGACCGTGACAGGTGCCACGTCAACAGAGCCACTTGGAGTCATAGGCAAGGCCAGCTGTGTCATCGTTCTCACTGAAGTGAACACGTCTCTCCCGCTAGCCCTGGACAGTAGCCAGTGATGTTGACCATGTGCTCTCCTCCAATACCTGGGCCATTGATTCTAGCTCCTAGGGAAGGGGACATGCTGACAAAACCTCCTAATCCTGATGGTGATAAGGGTCGAGATGTAAATTATTACTGAGCAAATGTTTTTGACCACTGCATTTGTATTAAACCGTTTGGATACGACTGAATGGATTCTATTTTGAAAGGGTCGCCATGCCCCCATTGCAGGGGGAAGGAGGTACAATTAGCTCATGAGCAGCAATCTCTGATCAAGAGGCCTCATGGGAAAGAAAGGGGAAGTGGGAATCCGGACATTGCTATAGGATTACACATGTCCCTTCTGAAGGACAATTTGGCAATAGATGTGAAACACACACACCCACACACACACACCCTCAAGCCCTTTGATCCAGCAGTTCTGGGTAGGAATTTATATACTAAGGCCATAAATAGAGATATATGGAAAAGGTTCCCCCCAGGTGAGTCACCGTGTTGTTAATACAATACTGAAAAACCAGAAACAACCTAGATGACCAACAATTGGGGATGAGCTTAGTACATAATGACATATCCATATGATTCAGTACAGTTACCACCCCCGAAAAAAACTTAGAGACATATTAAATGATGTGAGAAAATAGAACCTATTAAAAGGCAGGTATTAAACATTATGTATCCTACACATCTTTGGAAGATTAGTTTTGGAAATCTTTAAATGATAGGGTAGAATGGAGGACTAGTAAGGCTACTGAGAGAGAGGGCCCTGAGATCAGAGACACTCGAGTTCAGTTCCTAGCTCCAGCACCTATTGGCTTGAATGTTACAAGCCTCAGCTTCCCCCTCTGTGAAATGGGGCTAGGACAGCGTCTGGACAGCATCTAAGGCATGACTGTCACTAAGTAGACATTCCTAGCTCTCCCGGCAGGCAGCACTCCTGTACATACATGTGTGTGCTCTTTGTATGCACTTTCTGTATGCATTCAATTCTTTGTGAATTAGGCAGGTATCGCTTTTGTAATTAGGAACAAAGTCATTACCATAAAAAAGAAAAGGCATAATAGGTTAGAGAGGAACCCTGAGAATATTATTCAACATCAGAAATGTCACCAAGGACAGAAGGAATGTCAACTGGGTGCTAATTTGCCATCTCCGTCTGCTCACAGAGTCATCTGTCTGTTTCAAATCATTTTGTGGCATTTCTCTTCCTCTTTTCTTAAGAATTTGTTCCAAGAAGAAGTTCAAAAAAATTTTTTTAATAAAAGAAAGAAAGAAAAAAAAAAAAAACCAAAAAACTTAAAGCCATGTGGGTAAACACAATTTGCAGGAAATATTTCCAAAATGTTGTAGCCAGAACAGGCCATGTTTTAAACCTCAGATATCTAAGCAAACATCTAAGTTATGCTTGTCAACCACATGAGATCCCTCTATTAGTAACACCTTGCTTTCTGGAAATAGTTTAGAGGGAAATTTCAGGAATATTCATTGGGTTTGTCTGCCTAGCATCTCTGCCCCCGCCCCATCTCCCCCATCACCTAGCACCAGAACCTAGATTTTTCTCTGGAAAACTGCCCCCTCCCCATGGGTCAAGTAGGTCAAGTGCCCAGGCCTTGGTCTCAAAGGTCCATGTGATGTGTGCCCCTATTGGTAGCAGCACAGTTCACAATAGCCAAACTATGGAGCCAGCCTAGGTGTCCCTCAGTCGATGAATGGATTAAAAAAGTGTATTGTATACACACAATGGAATTTTGGTTTGCCATAAAGAAAAATGAAATTGTGTCACTTGCAGGGAAATAGATGGCACTTGAAAACATTTTGTTAAGCCAGATAACCAAACTCAGAAGGTCAAGGGTTATATACTTTCTTTCATGTGGAAGCCAGAGAGGAAAAGAAGAAAGATGTTGGGGGGGTGGGGGGGGGTTAGGGGGTGAATACTGGGGAATGATATTGGCCAAATTAGATTGTTAAGTTACGGGCGTGGGCACACAAGTGACAACAACTCCCACCAACTGTAATATACCCATAAAAAAAATGTGGGAAAATCAAAAAGTAGATGTGACCCTGTGTCGACGGATAAGAGTCCTGCATTATTTTGTCTACCAGGATTGGCTCAGGAATGGAAATGTGACCCACACTAAGCCAATGAGAGGCCGAGAATCTTAGCCCTGGGATTTTTGCAGCAACTATTGAGAAGTAGGTAGTCTTTTTTTTCTGAGCTTCTGGATGATAGAGTGTAAGGTGACCGTCGCTAGAAACAGCTTTTACCGCGTCTGGGGAAAGCCTGCCTGAGGATGCACAAACACAAAGGATAAAGAGCCAAGAAATGGACAAAGTCAGACACCTGCCGATATTGTTTTAGCACAGGGAGGCCCAATGCCAGCAATCCTTTTGAGTTAATTTTAGTGGGTCAATTTCTGGTTTGTTTGTGTGAGTGGGTTTGTTTGTTTGGGGTACTGGAGATTGAACCCAGGAGTCTTTTACCACTTAGCCACATCCCCAGCCCTTTTTTATTGTTTGAGACTGGGTCTCACTATATTGCTGAGTCTGGCCTCAAAATTGCAATCCTCCTGCCTCAGCCTCCCGGGTCGCCGGGATTACAGGCATATGCTACAGTGCCCATGGCCCAGTTACATGGATTTTCTATTGCTTACAACTGAAGAAGTCCTGGGAGATTGGTCTGAAGTGGTAGAAGCATTAATTCCATGGTATGTTCTCAGAGTCAATAGTGTTTATAGTATTTCAGGTGCTAAAGTGTTTCTTAAGTAGAACTCCTCCAAGACTGAACTTGGAGAACACCTAAAGGGGCCTTTTGTAATGAGCTCATTAAAGCAACCCTAACAAAGCAATTGTCAGCTTTACTTGAAAACAGTCACCTTGAGTAAGTAGGCCAAGCCTTGCCCGGGCCTTGTCAGGATTAGGGCAAAGATGACCCTGCACCCTGCCCCTGGTCCCGTGAATAGAATTCTCAATAAAACCTTTAACTCATTATGTGTTCCTTCTTTCACCCCAACAGAAACAGTAACCACACTTTGCAAAGGGGCGCTATTTTTAAAAGGGACCGGATACTGTTATGCTTCGTGCATAGTGTGCTCGGCAGATTTCACATCATCACCCTGAATCTACCCTTTGGGGTGTGTTGACCAAGCTGTAGTTGGCCTCTAAATGCTGGACTCGGGCAGTTGCTCTTTTCCCTTTGTCACAGTGTGTGACGGATAGGCCTCCATGGACAGCTGGATTCAAGTTGAAATGAACCCCTAGTAGTTGACACGACCAAGCCACGTTTATGGAAGATGGAAAATGTGCAACCCTAATCCAAGTCGGCTTGATCACTCTCTGGTTGGTGAGATAGAAATGAGCCTTAGCATCAGGGACCCCGTCTACCTGGGTTCAAATCCAGGTCTGGTCACTTTCTAGCCAGGTTTCCCAGCAAGTCCCTGGATCTCTCTGTGCCTCGGTTTCTTTATCTGTGGAATGGGAATGATCCTGCTAGTACCTACCTACCTGCTAGGTGTGTCATGATGATGAAACGCATTCACTTATATAAACCTTCCAGAACAACACTAAAAAAAAATACCCAAGTTGTCTTTAATTTTATGCCCTTTGGATCCAGCTTTATAATTTCTGGCTTTGATGTTCCTCCAGTACCTTTCATGTTTAGCTTGAGATCAAAACTCAGCGTGTTTGGTGATGGTCGCACACTCCAGATTATTCTCGGAATCCCTCAGGAAGCAACTGCAGCCCTCATCTCAGATGATCCTTCAATGCAGTTGGCCCTACCCTGTCCGCTATCCCATATTCTTCTTTGGTGGAGAATATTATGAAGCTGTTTCCTTGTTTTTAGGGGTAAAATTATCAGGGAAAGTCCAACCTTTAAGTATTTAAAAGTATTTATAAATAACGGACTTCTGTTCAGGCAGCAAAGGACCACACATGCCAAGAGACCAGTGATTCCTGAGACCAGAGGAATCAGCCTCCCCAGTTCCTCGCCCTGGGGGGACACGCTCCCCAGCCTCCAAAGGGAACTGCCTGCCCTCACGACATCCTGGGTGCTCTTCTCAAGCACACAGGACTCAGTCCGTGTAGGTGGAAGGCTGGCAAAGGCAATTTGTCTGCATTTCATTCTGCTGAACATGAAAACAGTACAGAGATGGCAGACATCAAGGTAGAGTCTCCTCCTGAGATTCCCAACCCACCTTTCCCTGGGGAGCCCTTGGGGGAAAAGCCTGAGATCTGGGGTTTGAAGTAGGAGCCTGGCCTCACGGATAACTAGGAGGTGACCTTGGGCCAGTCATTTCAACTCCCTTTGATTCGGTCTCTTACAATAAAAAAGATGGTCGCAAAGTGCTCACCATCCACAGTGGCTGAGAAAATGGAACTTAAGTTGGCATCAGTGTTGGGTTGAAAAACTGTGTTCACCCACTCCACAAATGCGGACAATAATAAGACCCATGGCACAGTGGGAGGGTCCAGTGGAATGGCTTGATCAATAAGGGCAGTAATTACCATTGGCCTCGGAAGAAAAGGTTGGGCACAAGAGATTCTGTGCAGGCAAGATGTTTGTGACCACCGAAGACTCTCTAAGGAAGCCACTGGTATTAAATTAAAGGAGAGGCGGGATTCTCAGGACAGCGGGTAAGACAAAACTGGACAGGATCAAATTCCCTTAAAAATTCCCTGTCTGGATCCAGGTGTAATGGTACATGTCTGTAATCCCAGCTACTTGGGAGGCTGAGGTAGGAGGATCGCAAGTTTGAGGCCAGCCTGGGCCATTTAGGAAGACACTCTCTCAAAAATAAAAAATAAAAAAATCAATAAAGGGCTGGGAGTATAGCTCATTGGTGGAGTGTTTGCCTAGCACACATGAGACCCTGAGTTCAATCCCCAGTACTGTAAAAAGAGAAGATTTCCTGCTCATCAAGTAAGGTATGTATGGTATTGTATACAGAACACGAGATTCAATAAACTTTGAGTCAGACAGTAGGAGGGAATCAAAGGAATGTTTAGCCATAGCTGCCTGGTCATGCAAATATTTTTTTTTTTTTCCCTAAAGAAGTGAGTTTCAGTTTGGCATGATGGTGCACACCTGTAATCCCAGTGACTCGGGAGGCTGAGGCAGGAGGATCATAAGTTGGAGGCCTGCCCCAGCAATTTAGCAAGGCCCTAAGCAACTTAGTAAGACCCTGTCTCAAAATAAAACAAAAAAGGGCTGGGGATGTGGCTCAGTGGTTAAGTGCCTCTGGGCTCAACCCGCAGTAGCCCCCCAAAAGAAAAGAAAAAGAAATAAGTTTCAACAGGGGGCAATCCCACTCCCCTCTCCTACCCCAGAGGACATTTAGCAATGTCTAGACACAGTTTGGTTGTAAGGTGTGCAACTGGTATCTGGTGATCCGTTAAATCAGCTACAATGCACAATACAGGACCCAAGAGCAAAGAATTATCCAGCATAAAGCACCAGAGGGCGGAGGTCAGGAAACCCTGCTCTAAAGTGATGATCAAATCCACATTGGGGATGAGAGATAGTGCTGGGACATTTCAGATTGTCACCAGGTTTCATTAGATGTGTGTAAGAGCCCTCAGCTCAGGGTACACTTAGATATTTGTAGGTTTGAGGTTAAATCTTGCATGATGGGGCCCCGCCACATACACTTTGTTTTTGAAAGACGGTGGAGAAGATGTGGGCCACCTGTTTCCTGTGTCTCCAGGCCAGCACTTCCTGTTTCACTGACTCATCTTCGATGGGTCTCCCAGGGGTATCTTAAGGGAGCTGGAAGGAGGTCTGAAACCAGCACCAAGTTCAGATGTGGTCTGCTGTATCACTCCTACCCAAACTTACTTTCTTTCTTTCTTTTTCTTTCTTTCTTTCTTTCTTTCTTTCTTTCTTTCTTTCAATATTTATTTTTTGGTTGTAGT
The DNA here is from genome assembly GCF_048772815.1 of Callospermophilus lateralis. Lineage (NCBI taxonomy): Eukaryota > Metazoa > Chordata > Mammalia > Rodentia > Sciuridae > Callospermophilus > Callospermophilus lateralis. Next base: position 154,354,858 of record NC_135305.1, on the reverse strand, counting down.
TGGACACAATACCTTTGATTTTATTTATTTATTTTTATGTGGTGCTGAGGATTGAACCCAGGGCCTCACAAGTGCTAGGCAAACCCTCTACTGCGGAGTCACAACCCCAGCCCTTGTACCCAAACTCTCTAATTGGAGTTTAAAATTCATGACTTTTCAACTCTGTGGAAAACCTTCCCTAGCAGTTATTCGATGTTTACAAAGGAACTCTCCAGAACACAGACTCTATTTGTCCCCCAACCAAACAAGCTGGATCTGAAATAGGAGTTCATGAGACCCAAGTCCGGTGGGGGGTGGGGGCGGGCAATCGGCACATACTGGGAAACTCTTGAGGATCACAAAGGCAAGAAAATTGCTTGTAGATGAAAGAAGTGTTTCTATTCCATTTCAACCCCTCCTGTATCACGTCACCTTAATGTCATTCCTGGTCCAACTGAAATGTTTGAATCCAAATAATTATTAAGTCATTTGGATTCTATTCAACGTGAATTTGTCTCTTTCATCATTCTTCCCCTTAGTTTGGTAATAGAGACTAATAATGTTAAGAGTCGATTTGTGAAATGTGCTTTTTTCCAGTTAAGGGTGTTCCTTGCTGGCCGCAGTGGCACACGCCTGTCAATCCAGCGACTAGGGAGGCTGAAGCAGGAGGATCGCAAATTCGAGGCCAGCCTGGGAAACATAGGGAGACCCTCAGCACCTTAGTGAGTCTCAAAACAAAAAATTTAAAAAGGGCTGGGGATATAGCTGTGTGGCAGAGTGCTTGCCTAGCATGTGGGAGACCCTGAATTCAACTCTCTCACACACCCACCCACCCCCACACACACACCCTAATTTTTCTTTTCAGAGTTGGCCACTGTTATTTTCTTCTTCATTGTTCATCTTTCATCAGTGTCTTAAAGATCCTAAACTTGACTTTTTTTTTCTATTTTTGAATTCCCATTTATTTAAATACTATAGGCAGCAAGCAGATTGAATCATGATGATTGTTTGTACTTAATAAGTCTTATGGAAAAAAACAAAACTCTTTTATTCCTTGGGAGGGGGAGGTGTTGTCCTGGCAACATCTGGTGTCACCAAAACTCTACTCAAAGTGGACCAAGGGCCTGGGCATTAGACCAGAGACCCCATGCACCCACTAGAAGAAAAAGTAGGCTCAACTCCCCATCTTGTCAGCCGAGGAACTGACTTCCTCAACGAGACTCCTAAAGCAGAAGAAGTAAGATCAAGAATCAATGAATGTGATGCATCGAACTAAAATGCTTCTTCACTGCAAAGGAGACCATCAAGAATGTGAGGAGAGGCCTGCAGAATGGGAGAAGACGTTTGCTACCTGCACCTCAGGTAGAGCATGAATCCCCAGGATACACAGAGAACTCAGGAAACTCAACATCACAAAAGCAAATAACCCAGTCAACAAATGGGCTAAGGAAATGAACGGACACTTCACAGAAAAAAGAAATACAACCCATCAACAAATATATGAAAATACGTTCAACATCTCTAGCAATTAGAGAAATGCAAATGAAAACTACACTGAGATTCCATCTCACTCCAGTCAGAATGGCAATCATCAAGAATACAAGTAACAACAAATGCTGGTGAGGATGTGGGGAGAAAGGTTCACTCATACATGGCTGGTGGGACTGCAAATTGGTGCAACCATTCTGGAAAGCAGTGTGGAGATTCCTCAGAAAACTAGGAACAGAACCACCATTTGACCCAGTTATCCCACTCCTCATTATATAACCAATAGACTTAAAATCAGCATACTGCAGCGATGCAGCTATATCAATGTTTCTAGCAGCTCAACTCACAGTAGCCAAGCTATGGAACCAACCCAGATGCCCTTCAACAGATGAATGGATAAAGGAAATGTGGCACATATACACAACGGAGTATTACTCAACCATAAAGAAGAATAAAATTATGGCATTTGCTGCTAAGTGAAGGGAACTTGAAACTATCATGCTAGGTGAAATGAGCGAATCCCCAAAAGCCAAAGGCCCAATGTTCTCTCTGATATGCACATGCTAACACACAGTGAGAGAAGGTTGGGAACAGTAGAAGTTCATTGGAAGGGAGGGGGGAATAGGAAAGACAGTAGAATGAGTCAGACATTACTTTCCTGTGCTCATGTATGAATACACGACCAGTGAAACTCCACATCACGTACAGCCACAAGAATGGGAAGTGATACTCCCTGTATGTATGATATTTCAAAACATATTCTACAGTCATGTATAACTAAAAAGGACAAATGAAAAAATTAAAAATAAATCTGCTGTCACAGAAACAAAGTCAAATGTAGTGTCACCTGATGCAAGGACATAGCGTGTTCCAGCCATATGGACCCTGAGAGGGAGTCAACCGGCGTCCTATTCAGATATGTCCAGGGAAGAAAGGGAAATTTCCCCTTAATCATGTGCTTCTGTTCCACATCTGTTTGGGGAGCCTTTTTTCGAAATGCCAATTTGTCTATATGAAATGGAGCGAGACATTCTATGTTCAGGTGTGAATAGTCTCCTTGGCATTCTTTTGCTAGGACACCTTTAATAGAGGAGACGACTTTCCCAAGTTTCAGGAACCATAAACCCACGGCCCCTTCTCCTCTCTCCGCTCCCCTGTTGCTGGCAGATATAACCAGTCAATTGCAGCATTCGGCCCTTCCCACACAGAGCTCAGACTTGGATTCACAGTCTTTCCCCCAAATTGTGCATACAGCCACTGCCAACTATTGCAAAGTAGGCACACAAAATAAACATGATTTGCTACCTCTATTAGGCAAAGAAGTATATGCTTAGAGGAGCATCAGAGGTCATTATCTCTATCCTTTTGCACAAATGGCCTCAGTGTTCCAATCAACTGCCCCAGTAACTGAGAATTCAACATGCCCATTTACCCAAATATTTGAAAGAGAAAAGGGAGAAGTCAGTTTGCTTTCCACTTGGCAATTTGGAAATTTGCCTCTGAGTTGCTGAAGTTTGCTTGTTTGTATAGAAATAAGCAAATCCAGTGAATTGGCCTTCTTTTAAAGAGAACCCAAGTCCATGGTTTTTCAGCAAAGTGTGGATTTTATGTTCATCTATTTGTAATTTTCCCATTGGAACTATGTAAGATACTTCCTGTCTGAGGCTGTTTTCTGTTGCTATAACAGAATACCTGAGGCTAGGTAATTCATAGAGAACAGAGATTCCTTTTTACAGTCTGGAGGCTTGGAAGTCCAAGAATATGGCAACAGTATCTTGCTAGGGCCTCTGTGTCATAGCATGTCACCGTGCATCACAGGGTGAGGAGACAAGGTTCTGTTTAATAAAAAAAAAGACCACTGTGGCAATAAATAAACTACTTTTGAAATAATAGCATTAATGCATTTGTGAGAGCAAATCTCTTACAATCCCACCTGCCAGTCCTGTCACAGTGGCAAATAAATTTCTTTTTTTTTTTTAATTTGGCAATTAAATTGCAACATGAGTTTTGGAGGAGACATTAAAACAATAAGACCCCTTCACAAGCAAAACAAACCAAAAGCCCTACAGCGACTGGTTTTCCTCCTTGAATGAATTTCCAGTTTTATTACTTACGAACTTTTCCCTCCAATAGGTCCCCCACGTCATTTTGCCTCTGAGGTCTCTGTCGGAGGTGGAGTTGTGATAATCCAGGACCAAAATTAATTCTACCATTTTATCATTTTCCCAGTAAGGTGGGGGTAGAGGGATGTATATGATTTTCAAGTCCTTTCTATACTTGAGACTAAAAACAGCAGGTTTTTTTTTTTCTTTCTTTTCTTTAAGCAAATGCAATTCTCTGGGCACTTACTGTAAGACAATTTTAGTCATTGGAGACATTTAAAAAAAAAAAAAAAGATCTCAAGTGAGAATCTTTCTTCACTCCCCCTCCCCACCCCCAGGGATATTTACTCTGAAAAATGCTACATTTAGAAAAATTTTGCCTCGAGTGACAACAAGCCCCCTAAGTTTTGCTGTTTATTTTTTTGTGTGTGTTGGTGGGGGGAGTGGGGCAGAGGGGCTGTGTGGAGGGAAGTCTACTCACCCACCAGCCAGACTGGTTTTGGAATTCACTGTCACTCATTTTCATTCATTCATTCACTCATTCATTTATTCAGTCAATCCACAAGCACATGCGGAGGCGGTTCTGCCAAACTCAAAGAACTGTGCTTGCTAATGGGTTTACAGTCATGAACCAGACACTTTCCCTGAGGCTCCCAACCCTTCTCAAGCCAGTCCTGCCAGAGACATTCCTGAGGCAGTGATTCTTACCAGGGGACAATGTTGTGCCCCCAGGGGACTGGGACAAGGTCTGCAGACATTCTTGGTTGTCACAACTGGGGGATGTCGTCCTGGCATCTAGTTGATGAACCCGGAGACCAGGATGGGTACACATCCTATAATGCACAGGACGATCCCCTACCTCAAAGAATGACCCAGGTGGATTATGAGCCGGGGGGAGGTTGAGAGAGCCTGTCCTAAAGCAGACAAGGTGTAGAACGGATGAACTTCCAGTTCATGGTTCCCGGGAAGCACGCTCCTTAGGAGAACTGAGAAAACAGTAGCTCAACACATTTCCCGATTGTTCTTCCACAAAACCCTAACGGAGAAAGGTCTGTACTGTGGCTCCTCAGAGGGTGGCCCATGGACCCGCGGCATCAGCGGCACAGGGAACTTGTTTGAGAAATGCAGCGTCTCGGGCCCTGATCTGAACTTGCATCTTAACAGGAGCTCCCCCCGGGACTCACGGGCACATTACAATGTGAGAAGTGCTGGTCGCATCTGACATGAAACACAAGTTGTAAGTGACAATTTTGATAAATGCTACCATGGAAGCCAGTCCCCGGGGTCAGCCAAGGCTTCTGTGAAAAATCTGCCTGTAAATCGAATGCCAGATAGGAAGGTAGCCGGGGAAGGGGGATCCTGGCAGAGGAAGAGTAGGACTCAGACGCAGGAGTGAGCGTGGTCCATTGGAGGATCTCGGAGACCCAGTGAGAAACATCCAGAACCGAGAGGCCGGTCGGCCGGCCACGTGGGACTTGAGCCTAGCAGCAGATGGAAATGGTAGGGTTGGGTTGGATCCTAAGCGCTCATCTGGCATGGCCCAGGTAGGGAGGCCATCTGTGGCCACGGGACAGGGTGACGCTGCTCCTCGGCCCTTTAACATCATGTTCTAAGCAGCTCAGCAAACTGGTCCAACCGGGGTTGGAATCCCACACATGATAATTGTCCCAGGTCACCCAAGAGAATGACGCTGATGGGGACAATCCGCTCCCCCAACCCTCTGACTTAAGGCTACAGAGTCATTATGTCAATATATTTTTGTACAAATTTTTGTAGTTTATGACACTTTCTGGCAACATTTAGATGCACTTTCAGTGAGCCAGAATGTAGTACTGTAAACCTAAAACTGGATCTCCCTAAAGCTGTTCGGATCTGGCAGGAGGACCTGCTCCCAATTACAAGCACAGTTTCCAACTTCGCCGTTCCTGTCCTTAAAGCACTGAAAACAAAAATCCATTTTTAATGAGGGGACGACCAAACCCTTTGCCTTCTATTAATGTCCCCTTTGGGCCTGCATGCTCCAGTGTACCTCGCAAGCAAGAAATGACCTCCGCTGACGGATGACCAGGGCAAGGGGGTCTCCCTAGCTTTCTTTGCCAGCGCAAGTGAGGCCACCGACCGGAAGAGAATTAAGTCATCTTGTTCTCACCTGCCTGATTCCCATCGGCACGTGGATGGCCCCGTCGGGGCTGTGCAGGGAAATCAGGTCCAAGGGAAATCATTTTACGCCAGAGTCCATGCCTGGCTGCCTGTCTCCTCATCCCTGGCCCATTACTAATCTCACAAATCATCCATTATCCAGCCGGCAACTGGCAAATGTGAACTTGGCCCACGTCAAGGCAGAACTACGAGATCCAAGTAGAAGAAGTGGGAGAGAGAGAGAGAGAAAGTACAAAGATGAGCCAGACGGTTTCCCAACCTGTAAGAACATGTTGTATTTACCAGGCCCGGTGGGGAAGCCAAAGCCGGGCCTCGTTGTTTGTCTTCTGCTCTGGGCCTGGGTTATGTTTGGTGCAAACAGGACAGTGCACCCCCCCCACCCACCCACTTCCATCTGATGATTGGCGTATTGTTTAGAGACCATGAAGGATGATCTTGCGCTCTGGAGGAAGTTGGCAAGAAAGTCGGATTCTATAAAAAGAACCGCGCGGTCAGGATACGGTTTCCTATTCTGAGTCAAGGCGAAGTAGAGAGTCAGAAATTCCAACCCAGAGGGTCAGGACGGGCTCCAGGACCTCCTGAATCACATGTGAAGCCTGTTCCTCGTGCTCCTTCCTCCTCCCTGTTCCTACAGCGGGCCAACTGGGATTACACAATTCCCACTCCATTCATTCCACGAGCGGCTGGTTCTCATTAGGGGTCCTGTGCCCTGTGCCATCCCTTGGGATGCAGGTGAGTAACTGCACTTCTGAGCAGGCAGATTCTGTCTGTACCGCTGGCCGGATTCAAGAAAGGTGCACTCAACTTTTTCTTAAAGTGTGAAACTTTCATTTTGCGGGGAGGGGAAGGGTACCTGGGATTGAACTCAGGGGTGCTTAACCAATGAGCCACATCCAGTCTTTTTTCTTTTTTTTTTTTCCCTTAATTGTAGGGGGACACAATACCTTTATTTTATTTATTTATTTTTATGTGGTGCTGAGGATCGAACCCAGGGCCTCACACATGCTAGGCAAGTGCTCTACCCCTGAGCCCCAGCCCCAGCCCCTCCCCGCCCTTTATGATATTTCATTTAGAGACAGGGTCTCTCTGAGTCACTTAGGGCCCTGCTAAGTTGCTGAGGCTGGCTTTGAACTCACGATCCTCCTGCCGAAACCTCCCGAGATGTGGGCCACCGTACCCAACTGAACCTTTCCATCTTTAACCCCGTCCTCTTCCTTTTTCTGACTGCCCCATCCTGCAGATCTCTACTCAACCAGGAGCCCTGTTTCCGTCACCCAATACCCAACAACAGTTTCTAGAGGGTTCTGTTTTCTCCCCTCCTGGACTGGGTGCATTTTTTTTTTTTTTAACTGAATTCACCAGATGTTTTGGCAGGGCATAAAACCTGGCCTTCCTGTCTTCCAAGTGGATGAAATTGGATCCAAGTCCCAGCACGCTGCCTCGGCTCCACCAACCTAGCCCTTAATGGTTCTTGAGACTAATGTGAAGATGGTGTTCGGTTTTCCTGGAGGGCGCTGGGACCATCCGATCCAGGTGTGGGCATTCAAGGCCTTGGAATGTTTCCGGGCCAACCTCAGATTCACGAGCATACGTTTTCCTAATGTTTTCTTTCTCTTTTTTTCTTTTCTTTTCTTTCTTTCTTTCTTTTTCTTTTTTTCCTGGCTGCGTCTCAGAAATCTGTACCCCAAAATATCTCTGGGCCAAAGGAAATGCACACGTGACCCAGCCGCATCTGGAAAAAAAAAAAAATGCAGTGCAAGTCCCCCTTGGGTCTTTGCAACTCCAGGTCCCCGGAGCCAAAGGCAAGCAGGACTCCTTTCTCTGTCCCCCCTCACACACACACCGCCCGCTCTGCCCCAGGTCCCCTCTGGCCTAGAACAGGCCTGAGCACGCCATGCCACCTTGCCAGGCCCTGCCAGAATTCACGAATGGCACAGAGAGCACGTTAAACAGATGGAATGTAACATACATGTAAAGAAATAAGAGCCCTGCCAGGAAAGTTGGCAGCGGCTCCGGAATGCTTTAAACAGTGTGTGTGTGGGTAGAAAGACTGAGCCCAGAGTCGGGGAGCCTGCCTCACTCCCAAGAGCTGTTTCTTTTACAGCCATGACCTGTTTTGCCAGTCAAAATAAATACGGTGTTAAATGCCCCCTTTTACTGGCTCCTGATACCTTTGGCAATGCATTTTGAAATATGACCTGCTCTCATTGGAAAAATGTCCTTTTAACTGAGTGGAAAGGATGTGCCCCTTCTAGCCAGTCGGTAGGAGGGTCATGGGTGGCGAAGGCGACTGAGCTCTCTCCGGCTCAGGAAGTGGGAGAAGGAGCCGCTGTGGGCTCGGCCCTGCTTGTCTCTAAGTCGCTGCCTCGTGTTAAGTTCGAAGCAGACACACAGGATGCCTTGGGAGCGTGGGGCTGAGTTTCAAGGTTTTCTGCCCCCTTTGGCTTCCCAAGGAACAATAAAGTGCCAGCCCAGATGGCTGACGATTTCACAAAGCACTCAAGAGAGCCAGGACTTTCCTTCAAAGGAAAAGAACCGTGCTAATCCGGCCGTGGCCTCAGATTTTTATTTTGAGGGGTGGGCAGGGATCCGGGATTGAATCAGGGTTGCTCTACCACTGAGCTATAAAATCCCCAGCCCTTTTTGATTATATTTTGAGGTGGAGTCTTGCTGAGTTGCTGAGGCTGGCCTCGAACTTGGGATCCTCCTGCCTTAGCCTCCCAAGTCGCTGGAATTACAGGCATGTGCCACCACACCCGGCCACAGCTGCCCATTCAACCTACTCAGGCCATTTGACTTTTTGGCTCCCCAGATCCAGGGATATGCCACAAGCCTACGGTAGCAGCTTACCATGTGGCAAGGGTGCTAGGTGGATTTGCCCCAAAGGTTTGGCCACCTTGGCAGCCATCACTTAAGCAATTCCTGCAAACTGGGCCCATCAAATGTCCTCTGAATCATCCCACTGTCTCCCGAGGGAAGTATGGTTTACTGTTTTTCATACAGAGAAACCGAAGCTCAGAGAGGTTGAGTCATGGGCCCAAGATCTCACAGCTATTGAAGAGGAGGTTGCAATGTGAACCCAAGTCTGTCTGCTCTTCATGAATCCATCCTGGCCTCTACCAAATTAGCTCAAGGCGGGAATCTTGTAGAATGATCTCCTCATCCTCAGAGCTTCCCAGGGTCTTAGGGTTAGGGTTAGGGTTAGGGTTAGGTTGTTATATTCCTCATCAAAAATGCCACAGGTTATGGGAGTTTTTCTGGGGCTGCTACAAACAAATCATCACGCCCTGGGTGGCCTAAAACCACAGCAATGTATTTTGTCACAGTTTCTGAGGGCAGAGGTCTGAAGCCAAGGCGTTGGCTTTGAAGACTCTCAGAAGGACCCTTGCTGGCCTCTTTCAATTTCTGGTGGCCACTGGCTTCTTGGACGTGCGGCTACACTCTTCTCCCCACCGCCTCCATCTTCCTGTGGCCTTCTGTGTGTGTGTCCCCTGTCCTTCTCTTAGAAGGACTCTTGATATTGGATTAAGGGCCCACCTTGACCCAACATGATCCCATCCCCGGATTCTAACTTAACTTGATTAGCTTTGCAAAGTTCCTTTTTCCAGGTAAGATCACATGCTTGGGTTCTAGGTCTTGGACCCTGGATCTTTGGGGAGGGGGCAGGAGACCCTTTTCAGCCAGCCAATCCCGATGATGTTGGTGACACTCCAGGTGGTTTATCCAACCAGGGTCTTCCCAGTTTTGCAGGTCTGTAGGACTCACTGTCTCATTGCCTTACGACTTTCACCACCCTACTTCCTCTTTTGAAAACTAGGAGTAAAAGAGCACCCAACCCCTAATGAACTCACCACCAAGTTCTGCCACTTAGAAACTGTCACGTGTGTCCTCACAGATGCCCTTCACCATGGACACTGCTCTTATTTCTCTTGCTCTTTGATTTTTTGTGGGGGGGAAGGGCGGTACTGGGGATTGAACGCCGAGGCATTTTACTACTGAGCTACATCCCCAGCTATTTTTAGAATTTTTATTTAGAGACAGAGTCTCACTAAGTTGCTTAGGGCCTCCATAAGTTGCTGAGGCTGGCCTTGAACTTGTGGTCCTCGTGCCTCAGCCTCCCGAGTCGCTGGGATGATAGGCGTGTGCCACCAAGCGCCAGCAACACTCTTCTTTCCTCTCTGGACGGGAAAGGAAATGTAAACCCTGGTAGTTCCCAATCTTGTCCAAGATCTCACAGCCAGGAACTAACTTACCTGGAATGTAGCATACACGTTCTAATCCAGGTAGGATTCGAAGGTCAACCTGTCTGCTTCTGGAGTCGGAGCCTGTTAGGCAGGATGTAAAATTGCCCTTGCCGGGAGATTTCAGACTTGGTTGGGAAGCCGTGGCTTGGAGGGAGGTGGAGGGAGGAGGCCGTGGGACCCACTTACGTCATGGTTAGCCAAGAATTATTCTTGGGCAGATCCTCCAGGAAGGCTGAACCCAGACTTTTTGGTTGGGAAGACAATCAACAAATTGGTTTGCCTGCTGAGCTAGAGGACCACCTCCCCCTTGGGTCCTCTCTCTTTCTCACTGTCTGGTGGATATAACTGGTGTCCTCCTGTATGGAGACCAGAAGTTGGAGGCAAATGAGAAAAATGGCCATTTTCATTGTCTTCCAGATTTTGGTTCAGTACCATCCTCCAAGGGTGGTACTCCTGACTGGGGGACAGTTTCACTTGTGTTGTGCCATCATCTGACCCAGGAGACTGGGTAGGTCACAGGAGGTAAAACCAGAGGTGCCTATGTGAGGGTAGCTGTCAACGGCCGGTGACTTCTTCCCTTTTTCCTCTGGTGACCACTGTCACCGATTCAGGCTCCATGGTGAACGTGATTCCATTTTGCTTCCAGTCAGAGCTGCCAGAAGCTAAGTACTCCACAGGCCGGGTCTCCTTTGAGCTTCTCAGCGACCCCCGTCAGGCAGGTCACAGGCACAAACCCGACCACGGGCAAGAGCCTGGGTTCCTGCAGCTTGCCTGAGTCCAGAGTCTCCAGTCTTCGTGGCTGCCATGTTCTCTCTCCCCACCCAGATGCCAAGAATTCCCAGCGCCATACACATAAGGCAAAGAGGAAGTGCACTCGTCACCCATCTGTCCCTGCATCCAGCCACGCCTACGCATCTGCCAGTGCTCAGTGCTGGAAAGACAATGGAGAAATCCCTTCATGCATAGGTTGCATCTGGGCTTGTGTGTGCCAGGCACCCTGCTGGACTCGGAGGACAGAAAGTGGAGGTCCCTGCCCTCAGGAGACAGGGAAGATTGAGACCACATCCATTCACCTAGGAGGGTGTGTCAGATGCTACTACAGAGGTACGGCCAAGAGACCAAGCAGGTCAGCAAGGTTTGCTGGAGAAGACCTTTGAGATTTCAAGGCAGAAGGCGTTGGTCAGGGAGGCCCTCCTGGGAGGCAGCAGGGCCTGCTCAGCAGGTGTGTGCCAATGAGACTGTCTGTGCCAGGGAAACTACTGGGTGGCTTCCATATGGAGGAATACGTAGTGCTCAGAGCCCACCAGGATGCCCCCTGCCCACCCCTCTCCCCCTGGACTCTGTCCATGTCCTCCCCAGCGCCATTCTGAACATTCCCTATTCCCCACGGCTGGACAGTAGGGAGCCACAGAAGTATTGGGAGGGAGGCTGGAAAACACAAAGCAGGGCCCTGGAAAGGACCTTGAGTGGTGTGTGACCAACCAGCCTTTATTTTGAGGATAAGGCAGAGATGCTGGTTTTTTGTTTTTTGTTTTTTTTCAAGTTGGTTGTTTGGTAGGATTTTTGATTGGTGATGTTTTTTATTGTTGTTGTTTTGGTTTGGTTTGGTTTTGGGGTACTGGGGATGGAACCCACAGCCTCATACATGCTAGACAAGCCCTCTACCACCGAGCTATATCCCCAGTCCAATGTTGGGATTTTCAGGCATTTTTTAACTTGATGTGTAATGACACAATTTAATGCTCTCTTCTTAAGCCCATAGTTGGATGGATTTTGGCAAATGCACTACCACCCTCCATAGGTGTAGAGAGTTGCATGGCTCACACTTGGCATCTTCCAAGTTAGCATTTGAAAAGTTCTTCTGATCACTCCTGGAGCTGAACTTTCTTCGTTGAGTACTGGGGTTTTTCTTTTGTGATACTGGGGACTGAACGCAGGGCCACTCTACCACCAAGCCACACCCCCACATCCTTTTTAAATTTTTGGACAGGGTCTTGCTAAGTTGCTGAAACTGATCTCAAACTTGAGATCCTCCTGCCTCAGCCTCCCAAGTGGCTGGGATTATAGGTGTGCGCTACCACGCCTGGCTGCTAGGCACTCTTCAAGCTGTAGAAGGCAGATGGGGCACCTTCTGAGGCAGGGGGGTGTTCTCTTCGTGGGGGTGGGGGAGGACAAAAGTGATCCATGACACTCAGGACCAGCTTTAAGGTCATAAACCTGAACAGCCACATAGGTCCCCAAGCTTGGCTCCAAGTCCCGGAGTTCCACGCTGAAATGTGTAAAGGTTGTTTTTTGAGTAAGGGGGTCCTGTGTTTATTTGGTGCTGGGTCCCGTGGACAAGGAGGCCAGGCCTGGTGGTACAAAAGTTGTCAGGAGCCATGAGAGAGAGAGAGATGGAGAGTTTCAAAGGAAAGAGCCCACAGGGAAGAGAGAAGCCGGGTAAAGAGAGAAGGTTGAGGAAGGACTTGTCCACCCAAAGTTCTCTTCTTAGGGATGCACACAGGGTGGTGGGGACCTTCCTGTCACTCTACCTATGGCACCAGTAAATATACCTGGGCTCAATTAGTTACAATGACTAACAAACACATTTGACAAGCCAAATATTAGCTCGCGAGAACAGAGTAAGTATTCAGTACAGATACAAATAATTTGCCATAAGCTTGCTGGTGTTATTATCTTCTAATTAACTCTAAAAAAAAATCATATCAAAACTTAATCCAGAGCGAAACAAGACAAAAAGAGAGTGAGCCCTCTGTCAGGCCTAGAAAGCAAGGTGGTGGGGTGGATTTTCATTAGTGCTGATGATCAATTTCACCAGGCTGCCCTTTGCTGACGTCAAAACCAAAATCAGGGCCTCGGTCTCCATATCTCCCTGCTGAGGCCAGACGTCCAGTGGGAAGAGCTCGGCAGCAGGCTCCAGGGAGGCCCGGTGGCCGGGGGAGGGAGGAGCGAAGCTGGCATTCCCTTGGAAAAATCCATCACTAACATTCTCAGGCTGACCTCTTTCTTGTCTCTGGAGTTTGGGGCGAAGAGAAGGTGAATTGAAAGGAATCCAACTATCTGTTGGCCACCGCTGCTTCTTCCTGAAAGGGATTCTGGAGTTGGCAGTTCAGTTCGAAAACCCCCAAATATAAATACCTGGGCTGCGATGGCATTGCCAGTAAATACTCCCAAAGCCAGGGACTCTGGACAGCAGCGTTTTCCTGACTCTGGATGCTTTCTGTACAGTTATCTGAAAAACTTGGCCCTGAAGTCTCTCCTCTTTGGGTCTAAATGATGTGGCTCGGGTGGTTTGGTGCTTTGTTGCCTTCGGTGGCCTTGAATGACTCACGGTGAACCACACGGGAGCCTCGGTGGCTTCGTGGGACTCACTTTCCTTACCGGCTCCAGATCAAACCTGCAGGGGACCCTCTCCAGCCACCATGATGACCACATCTGCCATTATTCTGTCCCCCCGACATATGCACTCTGTGCCTAGAGCTTTGCCTTCAGTATCTTATTTAAGCCTCCTGATTGGATACTGTGTGGTCTCTACCTGCGGAGTGTACTCACGCACGGCCATCGACCTCACTGGTCCAAGCCCTGTACTCAGGGGCACTCAGCCACTGAGCCACACCCCCAGCCCTCCTTGGTATTTTATTTAGAGACAGGGTCTCACTGAGTTGCTTAGGGCCTCGCTTTTGCTGAGGCTGGCTTTGAACTCAAGATCCTCCTGCCTCAGCCTCCCGAGCTGATGGAATTACAATTGTGTGCTACCGTGCCCAGCTCTGGACTATTTTCCACACAGCAGGCTGAATAAGGCCTTTGATACTTAAATCAGCTGAGGACCAAACTTCCAAGGGCTCCCCATCTTGCTACAAGGAAACTCCAAAATCCTCACTGTGGCCCACGGGATTAGCTCCTTTTACTTCGGGCCACTCTTCCTCTAGTCCAGTCACACAGGTCTCCTTGCTGTACCACAGACCCAGCAGAATGTCCTGATTCAGGGCCATGGCACTGCCTGTTCCTCTTCCCCCTGGTATCCACATGCCCTGTCCCTCAGTCTGTTCAAATGTGACCTCCCTAGTGGATCTTCTGTGACCCACACCATTTAGAATCCAGTCCTCCAGAGTCAGCTGCCGTGGTGCACACTTGTAAGTCCCAGGGACTGAGGCCAAAGCAGGAGGATCACAAATTTGGAGGCCAGCCTCAACAACTCAGCAAGACCCTGTCTCTAAATATATCAATAAGTAAATAGGGCTGGGGACGGGGCTCAGTGGGAAAGTGGGTTCAATTTACCCCTGGGTTCAATCCTCAGTACCAAGTAAATATATAAAAATAAAACTAGGTCCTTCCCTCAGCCCTCTTGTTATCGCTGTTCTCAGAGATCTCCACCATTTAACTACCTTGCAATTATTTGTGATGGTTACTGTTCATCTCTCTTCACAAGGTCGGGGGTTCTGATCCGTCCTGGTCAGCACTGAGAACAGTACGTGGCATACCATAGGTGTACAATAAATGTTTCCTGAATGCATGAACCAACCACCAGGTATGTACTACAACAGGTCGTTCGTTCAGAAGGGCCGGGTACCTTTCTCAAGGTAAGTGAGATAAACGGCACAACTGGGACTTCAACCCAGGTCCCAAGGAAATTCAATGACTGTTTTGAGATGGTAAATGTCATGGTTTAGCTATTAGGTGTCCCCGAGAAGCTCAGGTGTGAGACAACACAAGAAGGTTTAGAGGAGAAGTGGTTGGGTTATGAGAGTCTTAACCCAGTCAGTGGATCAGTCTCCTGATGGGATCAACTGGGTGGGAACTGAAGGCAGGTGAGGTGTGGCTGGAGGAGGTGGGCATCAGGGACGTGGCTTTGGGATATATATTTTGTATCTGGCAAATAGAGTCAGTCTCTCTCTCTCTCCCTCTCCCTCTCCCCCCATCTCCCTACCTCCTGATCATCATGGGAGCTGCTTCTCTCTGACACACTCTTCTGCCATGATGCTCTGCCTCATGGTAAGCGCTGAGGAATGGAGCCCGCTGTCTATGGGCTGAGACCTCTGAAACCATGAGCCCCCCAATAAGCTCTTCTTTCTCGCCAATGGTTCTGGTCAGATCTTTCAGCAATGAAAACGCTGACTGAAACAGTAAGTTGAGCCCACCTTAAAATGTGCTGATTGTTCTCAGCTCTCATTCAACAAAAGCCCATGTCAGAACCCGGCTCACCTGGTCTGACCTTGACCGATTCAGTATTAATGCTCATTGTGCTAGGATTAGTCACAACGGTTGGATTTCCACAAGTGCATAGACAGAGAAACCTCCATGAGAAGTCCTGAATGAATCACTTAATTAATGTATTTTGAATAATAGTTCCCCAAAGTGTTCACGTAATATAGAAATATTTGGAATATTCTAAAAGAAGTGAAATCTTAGGAGATGATTTTTTAAATCATCATCTATATAAGTAAATTATATAACAACCACCTGCATCTGTATATTAACTAACTGCCTAAACTCAGGGGACAAAATAGAGACACTCAGAGAGAGATCTTCCCTACTTGTGGAATGTCCTCTCCATCAGGAGTTCAGACTTCTGGGGTTTCAAAAGTAAATTTCGAACTAGGATGTAGCTCAGCGGTAGAGCGCTTGCCTCGCACGCACAAGGCCCTGGGGTCCATCCCCAGCACATAAAATTACCTGTTGTTTCACTCCTACATTTTTACCCCAAAGAATTGAAAGCAGGTGTTCAAACAAAAATAATGTGTTCAGGAATATTCATAGAAGCATTATTCATAATATCTAAAAGATAAAAACATCCAACGCTTTCACCACCTGATGAATGAATAAACAATTTGCAGGTATACCCACACCTTAGAATATTATTCAGTCATAAAATAGAATGAAGCACTGACAGGTGCTACAACATGAGATTTTTTTATTTGTTTGGGTTTTTTTTTTGTGTGTGTGTTTGTTTGTTTGTTTTGTTTTGTTTTTTTGAACTCAGGGGCACTCGACTACTGAGCCCCATCCCCAAACATTATTTAGAGACAGGGTCTCACTGAGTTGCCTAGGGCCTTGCTTTTGCTGAGGCTGGTTTGAATTCATGATCCTCCTGCCTCAACCTCCTGAGCTGCTGGGATTACAGGCGTGTGCCACTACGCCCAGCTTGTGCTACAACATGGATGAACCTTGAAGACATTACACTCAGTAAAAGAAAACAGTGGTAAGAGGTGACGCCTAAGAGATTCCATTTACATGTAGACATGTCTGCAATAGGCAAACCCATATAGATGGAAAGCAGATTAGTGATTTGCAGGGGCTACAGGAAGAAAGGACTGAAGAGTAACTAGTTAATTGGTATAAGGTTTCCATTTAGGGCAACTGAGAATGTTCCGGAATGTTCTGGAGACGGTGGTTTAGCATTGTCAACATACTCAATACCAGGGAAACATACACTTTACAATGGTACATTTTATGTTTTGTGTATTATCTCCAAATGTTCAAAAGAAAAAAAAATAAAGTTAATCATTAAACTCTGGCCTTGGCAACAGGATGTTTTGGTAGGTAGTTAGCTAAGTATTAAGTCCTTTTGTGGCAACTGTTGATTAGAAAGAGCTATAATGGATCACTGAGGCTGTGTAACAGACATACATCTGTGGCTAGATTGGATTTTCAGCGCCATGGAGTTGAGTCCTGATCCTTAATATCCAAAAAAAAAAAAAAAATGGTGTTGTGTCTAGCACAGTGCTAGCTGGCTAAACCGAAAAGCTAATTTATTTTCCATTACTTACGTTATCGTAATAACAACAAAAAGGTATCAACAACAACAGAAAAACACCATAACAACAAAAATATCTAAATATAGAAGGGAAATCTTCCCAATTATCTGTATAGTTCCTTTCCTTGGGTTTAGCTACCACCATCTACAACCTGGTGTATACCCTGTGAGACCTTTCTCTATTCATGTACAAACCTCTACATATGAATGTGCCCATCACAAATGAAGTTTTTGTTATTGCTTTTTTACAAAAATGAACTCATACTATAAATATGTCTACAACTTGCTTTTTCCCTCTCAATACCATATCAAAAAATCTTTCCATCTGAATACCCACAGCCTTATCTCTTTTCTTAATGTCTACAGAGCATGGATAGATCGCCATTGGTTTAACCAGTCCCTTCTTGTCAGATAATTGTCTTCCCTCCAATTTTTCTCCATCATAAACCAGGCTACAAGGAACACCCTGTTCATATATTGTTGCATGATTGTGGGAATTTTTCTGCGGCAGAGATTCCTAGAAGTGAGATTGTTGGGTTGAAGTGAAATTCCTTCTGTTCTGTGACTTTTTAGTAGTGCATCAGTTGGGGACACAAATGTATATTGCCTCTGGACTCAGGACAAAAACGGCCAGAACTCAGAGCTTGCGATGGGGCTTTGCTTAGCTCGATACCCCGCTAGCCCCAGCCCCCACCATCCTGCAACTGTAGCTATTTTCATTCATTTTATAGGCTCAGTGTCTCTAGATTGACTCCGGCAGAGGGAAAAGAAATCAGGTCCCTTCTGTGTCATTCTTCAAACATTTAGAGGAAATTGATTTTCCACATGGGCTCTAGCCAAGGGAGGGATGCGCGGGCCCAGAAGTCACTGCTACAGGCTATGACTACCGGCACTTGCCACAATGAGACTCAACCCAACTTGAGATATTTTATTAGCAAGTGTAATTCCTCATCAGGCTAATATTGCAAATTGCCAAAAGCAGCAGCAATTCTAAAATAGGATTTCCTTCCTAATCCCTTTTAAAGGGAAGACCTTGTGGAGCCTGGAAATGTCTGAAGAAAGAAAGACTTTATTCTCTAAGCAAGTATAAAAGGCAGTTGGTCCAGGAAGCTGAGGGCTCGCTTGCCTTACTCTCCGTGATGACCTCTCCTTTTTTCTTTCTACAGTCTGGGGATTAAACCCAAATCCTTGAGCATGCCAGGCAAGTGCTCTACCACTGAGTCATGTTCCCAGTCCCCTCCTCTTATGTTGTTGGTATTTTTTTTTTTTCCTTTTGTGTCCTGGGGATTGAATGCAGAGCCTCACTCATGAGCACTCTACTACTAAGCTATATCTCAGCCCTTTTTATTTTTTATTTTGAGAGAAGCTCTGGGTAAATTGCCCAGACTGGCCTCAAACTAACAATCCTCCCACTTCAGCCTCCCGAGTTGCTGGGATTATAGGCACAGCCACCACAGCCAGCTGCTCTTATCTTTTTAATGTGTTTCCTTGTGACATCAGCTAGGATGCTTTCACCTGCAAAGAACAGAAATGCAGTCTCAAAGTGGCTTCTACAGGGCCACGGTTGTGGCTCAGTGGTACCATGTTAAAAAAATATATACACAAATAAAATAAAGGTATTGTATCCAACTACAACTAGGAAAAGGAAAAAATATGTCTCTTTCTAAAAAAAAAAAAAAAAGTGGCTTCAATAATGATAATGTCATGGAAGCCTAAAGGTGAGGCACATTTAGGGCTGGTTGACTCAAGAGCTCAACACAAGAATTGGGAATCCAGGGTCTTTTCCAAAATAGTTAACATAACTCATTGGCTCCAGAGCCAGATCCTTTGATATTAAATCTCAAGTCCACTGCTTTAACTATGTAACTTTGGCCAAATTACTTGCCTTCTCTGAGTCTCCATTTCTCATCTATCAAAAACAGGATCATAACAGTACACAACTTGCAGGTTTGTGAATGCCAAAGCAAAGGTGGGCAAACTTTCTTCATTAAGAGCCAGATAGTAAATATTTGAGGCTTTGGGGGCCATGTGTTCTCTGCCCCACAGCTTCACCTTGCCTTTAACAGTACGAAAACAGTCATGGGCAGTAGGTAAATGAAAGAGCATGGCTGTATTCCAATAAAACTTTATTTTAGACATTGGAAGTTGATTTTCATACAGATTTTCCTATATCATGAAATAGTATTCTTTTGATTTTTATTCAAGCATTTAAAAATGGAAAAACATTCTGAGCTCATGGGCCACGAAAACTTGGGAGTTGGGGTCCTGACTAAAGCAAAAGCAAAGGATCCCAGCCTAAAATGGTTCAACTTACCTATTTTTGTTATGGTTGCTTTTTTATTCTTATTTGGACTTATGATTTTTTAACCTGCTGATGGTGTGAAAGTATACCCATATCACCTTTCTGTTTTTTACTTTCAGTATTCAATTAATGACAGGAGCTATTCCACCCTTAATTATAAAACAGACTTGATGGGATATGGCTTTGCCCAGCTGTAGACTAATTTAAGCATTCCACGGGTGTTTAAGACAGGCTGGTCTAAGCTATGCTCTTTGGTAGGTTGCGGTATCAAATGCATTTTCAAGCCATCAATATATTTTTTTAATTTTCAATTTTTTTTTTTTAGTTGTAGATGGACACAATACCTTTATTTTATTTATTCGTGTTTTTTTTTTTTTTTTTTAATATGGTGCTGAGTATCGAACCCAGTGCCCCATGCGTGCTAGGCAAGCGCTCCACCATTGAGCCACAACCCCAGGCCTCAAGTCATCAATATCTTTAATGCACGATGGGTGTATCTGAGGAGCACCTGTAATACACTTGAGAATCAGTACCTAGCAAGCCTAAATAAATGTTCAACAGATGCTTGTTGCTACTATTGTTATGATTAATACCATCTCCATCCTCCTCTCTGCTTTTCCGCTCACCATTTAGGCTTCTTCCCTGATCTGGTAGCAAAGGGGCTGCAGCACTCTAAGGAACTACATCCAGAGGGAGAAGTCACACCGTCTCTTTCAGGGACACTTGGTTTGCAGCCTGGAGTTCTTCCCCATCTGTCCGGCACGCCCCACGCGTCTCATTGGCCAAAACAAGTCACATGACCTCTGATTAACCAATCACAAGAAGGGGTGGGATCACCCATGGACCAATAGAGACCCACCGCTGGGGCTGAGCGAGCTGGTTGCCTGGAGTCCCAGAGTGAACCGGGACTGAGCAAAATGGCTGCCCACACGCGGGTTCTGTTGGAAGGGAAGCTGGGACTCGCATCTGCGAGGCGGGTCGTGCCCACTGTGTCAGTTGGCTCTTGAACTCGTCACAGGCAGGTCTGCTAATCCAGAATCTGTGTCGTTTTATAAAGAGAGCAAGTCGCGAAGCCTCGGGCTGGAGCACCTGGGCCCTGCTGCCCTCTCGGTCAACCTCGTGACGGTCCTTGGAGGGTGAGGACATCTTTACAGCACTTCCGGCCTTCACTGGACTTCCACAGTTGCTGAGACGAGAAGCGGCTGGTCCACGGGCACATAGTGGAGCCCCTGAACCTCGAAGTCTGACCTCCACCCACCTCCTGGTTGCATTGGAAGCCACAGTGGCTGCAGCTGCATCCTGGGAAGAGTCGGTGGCCCAGAAGGTGGAGGTGAAAGGACAACCACGAAGATGCTGCCCAGAGTAAACACCCAGAGCCTTCGAACCTGTGCTGTGGATGAAGACACCTAGACACGTTCACGATTTGCATTGGACTATCCAGTTTTCACATACAGTCGTGTACTCCGCCTGGAGGCTGGGTCCACCAGGGACCAGGTGACATTCAAGTCCATAGAGTCCCGCAGCCACGTAGTAGGCTACACCATCGACGTTTGTTGAAGAACAGTGTTTGGCGTCCACACAGCGACTGTCACTTAACCATACGTTTCTCAGAACATATGCCCGTCATTAAGCGACGTGAAATCTCGAGAACGATAAAATAATAGCAATAATTATTCTGATGAAATACAGATGTGCCTTTCATTCTGATGAAAGAGAAACTTAACTGCCCACGAATCTCTTTATATTTAAGTCGTGGTTGTATGGGTGCCTCTGCATTTAATGCTTTTTTTTTTTTTTTTTTTTTTTTTTTTTGGCCTTCCTGACTTGCAAGATGAGAAAAGGGGATTCCCAAACTAAAGAAATTTGGTTGAGTAAACTGGGTGTACTCCTGGGAGAAAATATTAAGCAACCATTAGCTTCAACGCTTATGAAGAATTTTTAGTACCATGAGAACACTCTTAGAAATAATGCCAAGGGATAAAAGGAGAATGGATGATTATATACAAAGATCATTCCAACGCTGTGCTTAGAGACGATGGGAAGAAAGATTGGCAGTAAGAGACCAAAATGCTGTGTTGTTGCCTCTGGATAGTGAGGTCAGAAGGGGTCATCTCCCCCCTATACTTTTTGGGCTTTCTACAATACTCATTTTTATAATCAAAGCAAAACACAAGATAAAAGCCAGGGAGAAATTGGGGTATGTTGCAAGCCATAAAGTTCATTAGCCACATAGTAGGCTACACCATCGACATTTGTTGAAGAATAGTTTTTGCAAGCCAGGGTTTTGTTTTGTTTTTAGACATTGATGGACCTTTATTTTATTCATTTATTTATATATGGTGCTGAGAATCGAACCCAGGGCCTCACACATGCTAGGCAAGTGCTCTACCACTGAGCCACCACCCTAGCCCACTAGGGTTTCTTATTAAAAAGACATATTCTGGTATTAAAGGACTAAGTGACGCAAATTTGTGCTGTTTGCAAAGCGAAAGGGTGGAAACTCCACCTCCTCCTGCCTGGGTGGCTGAACAGCATCAGTATAGTTGACAAGGAGCAAACGGACAGGTCCTTTGGAGTTATACTGAGAAACTCATAGGCTTTGAGCAAAATTAACCACTCTGACCTTCAGTTTCTTCATCTGTTACATGAGGATGATAATGCCTACTACATAGAGTAGAAATTCAATCAGGTGACAGTATCTCCTGTTCTAGGGGCTGGGGATGCAATAGTGATCAAGAAACAAGATCCTTGTTCTCTGGAGCTTTTCACTCTGGTAAAAGGGTTAAGATTTGGAGTTGGTTGTTCAGTGGAGGAACAAGTGCAAAGGCCCTGGGGCAGACAAAGGTGAGGCATGTACACCAGAAAGTAGTCTTTTGGGGCTGGAACCCAGTGAGTAGGTGGAGAGTGGAAGCAGGTCAGGAGGGCCAGGCAGGGCCAGGCCTTGCATGCCAGAGCAAGACTCTTTGATTTCATTCTAACTATAGTGCAAAACCATTTAAGGGGTTTCAGCTACAGACTAGCATGATCTGATTTAGAGTTTATGTCTTAAAAAGGCCACTCTGGCTGCCGTGCAGAGAATGGATTGTAGAATTGTGTGAGACGATCAATACACAAAAGCACTTAACACTGAGGCCGGCACAAAGTAAGTATCTTAATAAGTGGTTACTGCTTTTCATTATTATTCTCATTATCCTTATTATTATTACCACTCTTTTGTCTGCCTGAAGCTGGTTCACAGTTCTTAGACATATGGCTTCCTGTGATGTTGACAAAGCATTCCAATGAGCCAGTGAATTTTCCAAATTTGTTCTCCAGGTATTTTCACATCCTCAAAGAGGTGATGGGGAAAAGCCAAACCCAAGCTGCCTGCAGCCAAAATGAACAGTGGGCACATTCCTGAATCCAGCACTATTTAATCCTTCGGGGGTGAGCTCAAAGAGGACTGTGGGTCTTGATTAAAGGTTTCAGTCTCCACCAAAGTACAGGGCCTGTTGTGAAATCCAGCATATTTGTACATATTTAAAAATACCTCTCCTCCTGCCAACCCCTCCTTTCCCAAGACTCTGCTCCGAGACGACTTTCTCTGGAAAGCCTCTCACCACCCCGTCCAGGCCACAGCCCACTCTAAGACTGTGTTCTTCTCCCTGTGTTCCTGAGCCCTGGGCAGAGTCACAGCACAACACCCGAGTTCCTAGGGCTGATGTTCGGTGCAGTAGCACTAGTCCTGTGTGGCAATTTGAATCTGTACTGAAATTAATGCAGATGTGACACATGCTCGCCACACTTTGAGTCCTCAGTAGCCGCCAGTGGGTATCATGGTGGGCAGCACAGATCTGTGCCATTTGTCATTACAGAACCTTCTATGGGAAAGGGCTGCCCTAGCAGGGCGGGAGCATGTTCTTTCTTAGTTTGGGACTCATAGGGGGCTGAAGAGACAGCCTTGAGAAGCAGGCGGATCTCAGTTCGAATCCCAGCTGCTGATCTTACGAGCTGTGTGACTTAGCCACGTTCAACTTCTCTGTGCCTGTCTCACTACGTGGGGTCTTGAGGGCCGTGTAAGTTAATGCATACAAAGGGCTTCAGAGAAGCAAGGGTAACACACAGTGAGCACCATGCAGGAGTTGGCTTCTGTCATATGCCTGCCCTTGGAAAGCAGCCAGCGCACAGTAGGCCCTGTTAAATGTTTGCTGTTGCCTGAGCAAATGAATGAAAGAATGATTGGCGGGACGGACTTTATTCTTGGCTCTAGTGAAAGCAAAATACTTCTTTTGAAACCAAATATGATTGCTATTAACACTAGCTCCCACTTACTCAGACTTACTGGGTACCAGGTGCTGCGCCCAGTGTGGTGTATACCTCCTCCCAGGGAGGCACCCAAGGGCTTACTATTCCCAAGCCCCCTTTCACAGATGAGAAACTGAGGCTCAGAGACATGAAGCCATTGCGCAGGGTGAAGCTGTGCAGCTTCAGTGGAGGTATTATTATTATGGAAATAGTAATGGAAATGTTTCCATTTATTATGATTATTAATAATTGTCATTATTGCTTTTAGGTCATGAGTGGCTGTGCTTATTCTTCTAGCAATGATTTTTTTAAATATATTTTTAAAAATTGTTGATGGATCTTTATTTTATTTACTTATATGTGGTGCTGAAAATCCAACCCGGTGCCTCACATGCTTATCAGGGGTTGATCCCAGGGTGCTTAACCGCTGAGCCACAGCCTCATCCCATTCATATGTTTTATTTAGAGACAGGGTCTCGCTGAGTTGCTTAGGGCCTGGCTAAGTTGCTGAGGCTGGCCTTGAACTCCCGATCCTCCTGCCTCAGCCTCCGGAGCAGCTGGGATTACAGGCTTGCACCACCGTGCCAGGCTCTAGAAGTGACCTGAGCCTCCTGGCGCTCTCAGGACCTTCTCTTGGAGGAGGAGGCTGGGGGCATTGCAGGCAGGGGCTGTGGTGGGCGACCCTCGGGAAGGGCCATTGTGATCATCCACCTGCAGGCAGGGAGCAGCCTTCTCAGCTTTCTTTCCTGTTCACAGAAAGGCTTTTGACCCCGACTTCTCTTCTGGATTCCTTTCTCCCCGCCTGCGTCCCCAGGGCACTGGCCCCTCTCGCGTGCCCGCCCCTCCCCACCTCCCCACGCGCCACGGAGCCATGGCGCGGCCCCAGACAAGGGCGCTTTTCTTCAAAGTGGTTCTCCTTCATCTCGTAAATTCTCAAGCCCGGCTTGATTGGCGGCGGGGAAAGCGAGCCAGGCCCCCGCTCGGCTCCCCAGATACAAAGTGAGTTGTGTGCAGCCTGCCCACGTGAGGTCGGTCACAGGGGCCAGGCCTCTCAGAAATCCCAAAGGACCAAATACCAGAGCGCTGGCCACAGGATCCAAATTATCTATGGCAAGAAAGAGGAAAGAGTGGGGACCGAGACAATGGAGAGGCCCTGCAGATCATTTCTAACCTGAGGTCTGCAGAGACATTTAACTCTTTCCCCCCAGGTCTGGTGGCTTCTAGCTGCACAGTCTGTAGCTTGGAAGGTCCCAGATCCAACCAGTCCCGCAGGTTCCTTTTGCCACTTTCAAGAACCTGCGTTTCTCATGCAGCATGATTCCAATGTTTCCCATTTTTAGGCACCAAAATTAGTCCAACTGTGCCTTCTAATTCTGTAGACACAACCCAGCTTGTGCAAATGTCCCTCTCTTCCATTTCTGGGTGGATTTTTGCATATTACAGACTGCCAACTCTGTCGAATGTTCTTGGGGAAAGATAGAAGTTTAAAAATCATCTAGCTGCTTACCATGAAACAAATGCTGTGGGGCCCAAAGTTCTGATTTAGAGCAAACGCTGCATATGGCACCCTCCTGGAAAGAAAGCCACCAGCCGCGAGCAGGAATTTATTGAGCATGTACTATGGACCACAGTGTTTCCCAGGCTGCTCTCTGTTTGACAGAGCTTATTCTCATAGCAACACCTTCATCTTCCTCATTTTACAGATGAGGAGACTCAGGTTCCCACAAGATTAAAGAACAGCTAAAAATGGGCTAAAGTAAGTTTTGAATGGTCCCTCTGAGTGCAAAGGCCCAAACCTCCACATTTACTAAGTGGGAGTCCATATTGTTATTATCGTAAGTACAATGTAACATCTGCAGAAAAGGTAAAAATGCTGTCACCTGCAAGTATAAATTCAGAAAACGAAACTGCATGTAGTCTGTGCTACATTTTAGAAAGATATATTGATGATAGAAAGAAAGGAGGAAAATACTAGAACCATCTTTGCCCAGAGATTGCGTGATTTTTCACTCTCTGCTCCCTTTCCAAGTGCTCTCTCTTGCCTTCCAAGTGTTTGTCCTGAAGTTTGTGTACCTTTTGCTATTAAGAAAGAAGCGAGCATATGTGTGTGTGGTTGTTTGTGGTGCCCGTGTTGTGTATGCACGTGTGTTGTGCATGGTAGGTATTGCGTGTTGTGTCAGTCGTGGGTGTGTGTTTTGAATGTGACATGTATGTGGTGTGTGTGTTGTGTCTGTTAGTGTGTGAGGCTGTGTGCTCTAAAAGACAGTGGGAATAGAGAATCTGGTAAACAAGGCCAAACGCAGTTGGAATCCCAGTTATTTAAACCTTGCCCAAAATTGCATTTGGGGAGTTCAAAGTCATCCCAGGCCCTGCTGAATCAAAAGTCTTAAGTCTTCTGCCCCCTACTCCACGTGCAGCCAAGTGACCGTGCCAGGAGAAAGCCCTTAGACAATGCCCGGGGGGTGTGCTAACAGGGCTCAGGGGAGTGGAAAAGCTCACCTAACAGAGATAAAGGTTTCCTTCCTGCCCGGCCCTCCCTGGCTCTTACGCCTGCTGCTCACACTTGGCCCTCCCAGGCTTTATCAAGAGTTACCCCAGCAGTCAGGGGAACAGGGACAGAAAAATTCAGCCTGGCCCCCAGGGGGACAAACCCCTGTGTATCTGGCAAGAGACAGCCACACTGATTCCAGGTCTATATTTTTCATTTCTTGTTTTAACAGTCATAAACGCCTTCCGATGCCAAAGCAGAACATGACTTTAATCCAGATAAAATAAAATTCCTAAACCCCGAAAACTATATGGAGATTTACAGGCCAATTTGAAAAAAGCGAGAGCCTCCGTGGATTCCAAGAGTGGCACATTCCATCCAGCGGGCGCTGGGTGCTGCCCCAAGGCCCTGCCTCCTGGGGATGAGGTCCTGGGACGTGGTGCTCAGCCCTGCAAATCCACAGTCCCTTGGCAGAGCATGCAGGCAAACGCTGTCCTCGTCTCAGATTCCTGGGCTCTGGGGTCTCTTGGCTTTCAGGAGTCCTAATATGTTCCAGCTCCTTTCTCCCCGCCTCCCCCCCACCCCCAGCTGTTGTAGGAAACCACAGTCAACCTCTTCTTGCTCTCAGCAGCCAAGTTTTCTCTAAGTAAACACAGAATGGAGGAGATCAGCTCTGTTCTGTTCCCAGCACTGAGAGGCGGGGCGAGGCTGGCCTGGTACCAACCCTGAGAACCAGTCTGGGGTGGGTTCCTGGGTAACCACGGGCTGCTGCTTAGAGCAGCCTTGCTATGTGCTAAATGCTGATCCACGCGGCTCCGCAGTTGCTGGGTCACTACTGAACCCAGGAGGTTGGGCCTGTAGGTAGTGGAGTTGGTCTCTGCCCCTTCTGGTCCTCGGTCCCCTGCCAGGTCCCAGCCCTGACCCTGCTCCCCCTGCCCTGGGCCAGGAGGCTCACCTGGGTGGACTGTAGCAGTGAGCTCTCCTGTCCTCTGACTTCCTGCAGGCTTGTTCAAGAAGAGAAGGGCCACAGAGGAAGACAAGGAGCTGGGATGTTTGTCCCTGGGCTCCTCTTTACTGCATTGCCCTGGCGGGCCGTGCTGCTCCTCAACCCCACAGCTCCTGCTGCTCACTGTCTCCTTACTTCCTGCTTCTAGATTTTTAGAATCCACCCGACCCTTCCAGCCCCTGCAGCCCCACCCTTTGCTGGTCCCCACCCCATCTCCCTTGGTCCTCCCCAAACCTGGACAAATCATCTCTGCACCAAACTCTCTGGATCACCTGGTTTGGGTAGGCCCCACCTCCTCCCTGGTTTCCCACCAATGCATCTGCATTCTCTTCAGATTGTAGAAGCTCCTCGAAATCGTGAACTTGCTCAGGGTTAACTGCCTGGGATTTGAATTTGGGTTGGTCTGCCTCCAGAGCCCAAGTTCTTAACCTCTAACTACTGTGTGAAAAAATAAACTTTATTCAGCACCCAGTGTGTACCTCCGAGTGGGTTAAGTACTTGGTGCCTTTATTTCACGAATCCTCGCAAATAGATGATACTTACTATCCCCATTTTTATGGGTGAGAAAACTGAGTCACAGAAAGAGGAATTTGCTTACTTGAGGCCACAGTGTTAAAAAGGATCAGAGCTGAGATATGAGTTTAAGGCTATCCTCTTCTTAATTACTTCAGTCAAGCTCACTCAGCGTAATGAATCTTCTATCAATCCATGTTATGTATATTGATGTTTCTTTCCTTTTCATTGCTGAGTAGTATTCTATTAGAATACTGAATATTATTCTATTCTATAGAACATATATATAGATATAACACAATGTATCCATCTATCCATCTGTCTATCTGTCCTTCCTTCTTTCCATCTATCTTTCATTCTTCTACCTATCTACTCATTTCCTTTAGAAGAGAACCTGTTGAGGGCAAATGGGAATAGGAAAGACAGTAGCGTGAACTGGGTATAACTTTCCTATGTTCATATATGAATACATGACCAGGATAATTCCACATTATGAACAACCACAGAAATGGGATCCTAATTAAATAATTCATACTTCATGTATGTATAATATGTCAAAATACATCTACTGTCATGTATGTGTTAAAAGAACAATAGAGATGTATCTCATATATATATATATATATATATATATATATATATATATATATGAATATATGATTGACTTAAAAAAAAGAAGAAGAAGAAGAAGAGAAGCTGTTGAGTCTGGTGGGGTGGCACATACCTGCAATCCCAGCAGCTCTGGAGGCTGAGGCAGGAGGATCATGAGTTAAAGGCAGCCTCAGCAACTTAGTGAGACCCTAAGCAACTCAGCAAGACCCTGTCTCAAAATAAGAAATAAACTGGGTGAGGTAGCATATGCCTGTAATTCCAGCAGCTCCAGAGGCTGAGACAAGAGGATTGCAAGTTCAAAGCTGGCCTCAGCAATTTAGCGAGGCCCTAAGCAACTCAGTGAGACTCTGTCTCTGAATAAAATACAAAATAGGGCTGGGGATGTGACTCAGTGATTGAGTGCCCCTGAGTTCAATGCCCAGAATCTAAATAAATAAATATTTTAAAAGACTGGGGATTTAGTTCAGTGGTAAAATGCCTCTGGTTTAATCCCTGATAAGAGGAGGAGGAGGAGGAGGAGGAGGAGGAGGAGGAGGAGGAGGAGGAGGAGGAGGAGGAGGAGGAGAAAACCTCTGGGTAAGGACGTTCACCTTAACATTCACATTTTAGTAAAGGCATTTCTAACAACCAACATCTAAAGGAAAGGGACTGAGTTTGGAAACCCACACAGCCGTATATTGTAAAGCCACCCAAAAAGAATGCAGTAGTTCTACCTGGTTATCAGTCTGTAACTGGCCAAATTATGGCCGGGTGCCCCAGAGTGTCACATTCTAAAGAATCACCAGTTCTGAAACCACAGAACCCTGGAAAAAAGGAAGCTGATGTGTTCCCTGGAGTCTCCAGCACGGCTTCCCACTTCCTCCCCACTTTGGCTGGGCTACTTTCCCCTCCTCAGCCACTCCTTGATCCTTCCACCCCTTTTTACCCACTCTGCTGCACCCAGATGCCTGCAGGCCCTTCCAGATGCAAATCAGGGCTGTCACTCCTGGCTTTCTCCAGTCTTGGAAGAGTCCCCGGCCCACCCAGGCGTTAGGCAGTCAAAGACAGCGAGAGAATGAGGAGTATTTACTGATATTTTTATCCCTGGGATGTCCAGGGGCAAGCTTGCGCGCAAACATACACACACACACACACACACACACACACACACACTTTGTGACTTGCAAAGACCAAGTCACAAAGCACTCACTGCACGTGTAACAACCCATTTAATTTGTTTCCTCCAGTAGATTACAAATTCCCTCAGGACAGAGGATGAGCCTGATACACTGTAGGTCTTAGGTACCTCCCTTTTATTGCTTTTTTTTTTTTTTTTTTTTTTTTTTTTTGTACCTGGGATTGAACTCAGGGGCACTCGACCACTGAGCCACATCCCCAGCCCTATTTTGTATTTTATTTAGAGACAGGGTCTCACTGAGTTGCTTAGGGCCTAAGCTAAGTTGCTGAGGATGGCTCTGAACTCGAGATCCTCCTGCTTCAGTGTCCCAAGCCTCTGGGATGACAGGCCTGGGCCTTTATTGCTTTTTGAGATGTTTACCAATGTGGTAGCATTGGACATTGATGCATGGTGGGATGGTCAGTCATTTTCATTTTAATGGTCTTCTATATTGTGTGAACTTTTATGGAGAATTTATGTTTCTGTCTCATTTTGGCTTCTTGACTTAACTTTTGGTATTACTTTTATCATCTGACAAAATAAAAAGCTTTATAAATTAAAAAAAAAAAGTAAACAGAATGATAGGAATTTGAAGCATTTCCTCCTGGTAGGGAGGAGAGATTTGGGGACTTGGGGCACCCATAAGATCACATTCATTCAATGACCCTGTGGTGGGAAAACCAAGCTCAAGCATCACAGAGTCAAACCAATCTATGAAGTCAGCTGTGTTTTCCAGGCACAGCATCCAGGCTGAGTGCATTAGACCAACTGGGTGGAGTCTGCATGGGCTCCTCCCTCCAGCCCCGATGGATTGGATACTGCTTAAGCTCCTCCCTTTAGTCCCTCACAGCCTGGAGAGCTCCCAAGAGAAGCACCCCATAGAACATTGCTGCCACCGCTTAGTCAGAGCTGCCTTTCAAGATGCCCTGCCACTATCCATGATTGGATGGAACTTCAGAAATGGAGAAAAAATCACTTACAGACACCTGCATAACATGTCCACAGTTTCTTTGCTTTGGATACTTCTATCTGCCCATCCATCCTACGTGTTTATTTTCATTTCAGCCATCCTCCATCCATCCATTTCTCCATCCATCCATCCATCCATTTCTCTATCCATCCATCCATTTATCCATCCATCCATTTATCCATTCATCCATCCTTCCATCCATTTATCCATCCGTCCATCCATCCATCCATTTCTCAATCATCCATCCATCCATTTCTCCATCCATCTATGCATCCATCTATCCATTCATTCACCCATATCTATTATCCATCCATCCATCCATCATCCATCCATTTATCCATCCATCCATCCATCCATCCATCCATCCATCCATCTTTATTATCTATTCACCTATCCACCCATTTATCCTTCTGTCATTCATTTATTTACACATATTTCCCCCTTTCCTTTGACCATCTTTAACTTGCCCATTGATGCCAATGAGGCCATGTCTTCCTAAAGCAAAAATGACCATCTCCCAAGAACCTATCGATTACCAGCACAGTGAAAAGGAATCAGAACATTGCTTAACAGACGCCTGCCACACGAAAGTGGAGGGAAAAACATTATTTGGAGTTCATTCCTTTGTTAGTGGTTGTAATTACAGAATCTTTGCTTCTGCTTCAATAAAACCTCATTCATTCATAACAATTGGTATGAAGGGAGGGTTGAGAGGTCTGCCTGCATTAAAGGCGCTGTTTAGAATCCTTCAACAAAACCAACTTTTATTTCTTTGGAGTACGCAGGAGAACTTGACAAAGGAAGGATTTCCAAGTAGTAGTATTTATTTCCCTTCTGCTCTAATCAGCATTTAAAACTCATTTGGATTGGGCAGGAATTTATTTAGGTAAGAGTGAGGTGTAAAAGCTTTCAGGCAATTTATTCTCTGAAAGACACGAAACGTGCCCTGCACGATCTTTTGACACGGATACTCTGGTAAACTTGACTTCCCAGGTAATCCAAAGGTAAACTGTAGCTTAGGCCAGGCTGAATTATAACAAATTCCATTATTAGCACAGTTCAAATTAATGAGATTTTCCTTTACTTCAGTTTCAAGAGGCTAAAAGCCATTTAGTAACTCGATACCTCTTGTGAGTCTCATTACTACAACAGTTTTTAAAACACAGTTTGGTCTTTGGTTACCATAGGAAATTGAAAAGGCCTAATGACTCTGTTCCATTTTGGATTGGGGTTTTATGTCAGGCAATTCATTTAGGCTTTGATGATTTTTTAATTTAAAAAATTCCCCACCAATGCTTGCAAAAGGCATCTGTTAGCACACGGTGAACATGTGAAAAAGGATACTGACCATCCAAGTCAGTATAAGACAAGGGACAAGGACCGGTTATGCGTCTGAGTTCTATGAGAAAAGAAAAAGAAAAGAAAAGAAAAGGAAAGAAAGAAAGAAAGAAAGAAAGAAAGAAAGAAAGAAAGAAAGAAAGAAAGAAAGAAGAGGAAAGTAAACAAAACTTTCAGACTTTACAATATTTCTCTCTAAGCCACAAATGCAAAAGTTTTTTTCCCTTGTATTCTGTGTCTGGCAACCTCTTAAATTAAGTTGGATTTGTCCCAAGGACCAAATAACAAAATTAATTCATGAACTAGGGCCTTCTAGAAAGTTTATTCCTTTCATTTTGTTTAGTCACTTTTATAGGTCCTTTCCTTCTTCGAAGTAATTTGGATTTGATTGCTTCTTCGTGAAATTCTAATGTCAAGACTGTGTCTAATTTCTGTTTTATGAAGAAATCTGGAAACTATACAAAGGAATGAATTGAGATGCAGAGTCAAATAAAATCTGTAATGTGATAACTCTATCAACTCTGCCTGGAAAGATCCTGTATTTCAATTAGATCCTGAGACATGTTCTTACATAAACTGACAGCCTCTGATTGACAGTGTTCATCTTCCTGGAAAACACAATTTACAAGGACAAGGTGGTGAGCCGGGTTCCGTGTTCCAAAGGTACATTGGGTTTCTGGCTTCATCCAAGTAGGACTGGCAGCAGACTCGCTTCCACATGAAACGCGAATTGCAAACCCATTAAAAATTCCCACCAAAAAAAAAAAAAAAAAGGTATTTAAAATTTAAAGTAATAATAATAATACTTAGCATTTAAACAGTACTTTACATCTTCAAAGCACTCCGTAAACAGCGGTTCCAATTCTCCAGGCGTGCAGGGGTCTTTGATGTAGAGAAGCGCTGGGAGCGCAGTGGGGGAGACGGAGCTACATCTAGAAGAACTGGGCCCAATTAGCTAATTGTAACACTTCCATTTCTTCCCCTTGTTCAGTTTCACTTTTTTCCCCCAACTACCTTTTGTTCTCATTTACAGCCCTCACAGGGTCACCTAGGCAGGTCTGCTGGTAGTAACCAGGCTCCCATCCAAACCTGTTCACAAGACCCCCTACACCCTCCCCGCCAGCTCACGATGGAAAAAATCAAAACAAGAAATTGGTGATCCTGGGCCGGTCTCTGGAGATGGCCCCCGTGGATAATATCTAAGGATCCAGAAGGCCTGGTCTCACAGACCCTGAGACCCGCAGCATATAGAGTTGATATTCTCCCCGTGGGCGATGCTCAGCATGGGCGGGGCTGTGGGGAAGCAGGGATCTTGTGAAGCAGGAATCTTCTCCACTCTCAGTGGAAGTATAAATCGGCATCACCTTTTGCAAAAATCTATTGAAATTGCAATCTTTCCAGGCTGGGGCTGTGGCTCAGCGATAGTGCACTTGCCTGGCATGTGTGAGGCACTGGGTTCGATTTTCAGCACCACATATAAATTAAAAATAAATAAATAAAGGTCTACCAACAACTAAAAAATAAAAATTAAAAAAAGTGCAATCTTTTAGCCTGGTGCAGTACTGCACGCCTATAATCCTAGCGGATGGGGAGGCTGAGGCAGGAGGATTGCGAGTTCAAAGCCAGCCTCGGCAAAAGTGAGGTGCTAAGCAACTCAGTAAGTCCCTGTCTCTAAATAAAACACAAAATAGGGCTGGAGATGTGACTAGTGGTTGAGTGCCCCTGAATTCAATCCCAGCACCTCCTCCCCCCAAAAAATATTTCATATCTTTTGACCCTGTTGTTCTATTGGTGGGAATTTGTTTTAATGACAAACTCACACAAGTGTGCAAATAAATATGCAAGCACTTCGGTAAGCCACAACTGTAGTAGTGAAAAACTGTGGAGCACCGAGGACCCACCAATACGGGGGAGATAAATCAGAACACATCCCAGCTGTAGCTCACCCATCACTGTCACTTGCAGGCTAACAACATGATCTACATGCCCGTCCATGAGGAGGGCTACGGGCTCAATCATCCAACACACCTCCTGAGCACACAGAGGATCCACTGGGGAACAAGAGGTGGTTTCCATACATTCTGTCCTTCTCTTGGGAAAGTATTTAACGAATAAGCACATATTATTGGGTAATAACAGATTTCTTAGGTTGTAAAGAAAAAAAAAGCAAGGTGCATGGAAAATTCACTTCTGGCAGTTTCTAAAAAATATACACTTATCATCTTTACCCAGCATTCCAATCTTGGCTAATTACCCAGGAGAATTGAAAACTTTTATTTACACCAAAACCTGTATGTGAATGTTTATCTGTAATTGCCTCCAAAGTGGAAGCAACCCTAATGTTCTTCAACTGGTAAATGGATAAACAAACTGTGGTATGTCTACCAATGGAATACTATAGAGCTCTAAAAAGGATCAAAGCACGGATTCATGGCAACAATGTGAGTGAACCTCAAATGCATTATGCTAAGTGAAAGAAACTAGATTCAAATGGATATGTACCTTATGATTCCATTGGTATGACATTGTGGAAAAGTCAAATTATAGAAACAGAAAATAGATTAGTCATTGATAGGAGCTGGGGTGGAAGAAGGAATTGATTACAAGAGGGGCAAGGAGGGATGTTTGAGGGTCAAGATGATGCAGAATGGAATTGTTGTGGACCTCAGTTGGTTATATCAGTTATAATTCTGATATAACCATAGATATTTTTTCAAAAGTTATAGAACTCAACACTAAAAATGGAAGATTTTACTATATGTAAATTATACCCCAATAAGGAAAAACAGTGACATACAAAAGATTTATAAAGTATATGACCATTTTTGTAAATAATAATAGTAATGACATATGCTAAAGTACACTTAGGGAAAACAAAAAAACAAAAAAATATCTAGCTGAATATCCAGGGTGCCAGATGGCTAACAAGGAGTTATCTAGGTTGGGGAAAGAAATGTTTCATTTTCTCAATTACACATTTCTTTGATGTTTGAATATTTAATAGGGCATGTATTACTTTCAAATTTAGAGGGGAAAATCAGATTATTATACAAAATTTAATCCCCAGTGCTGGCCAGTTTGCTGAGGAGGAGCTCAGAGCTGGCTAGAGATGCTCAGGCTAGGATTTGACCAGGATTTTGGCCCTGGCCAGCCCTGATCCTTTGTGCCGTTGAAGATGCAGCCTGACTCCTCAGATTCCCGCACAGCAACCTGGGAAACTCCCTCCTCTGTGGCCTGGATGCCCCTACCCACCCCAGGCCCCTCTGGGCTGCTGCTGTGGGGAACTGGCCCTCCAGGTCCCACAAGACTGATTTTTCTGGACAGGTTAGAGTGACTCTTGGAGCCCTGTGGTCCAAGGTGATTTAGATGTGAGTAGCTGACACTTATGGACACTTGCTTTGTGCCAATCCCTGGTTGGGGCTTACTACGTAGTATTAGTCTTTTATTCCTTTTTAGGACAAATATCTGTTAAACACTGACCATGTTCTAGGCCCTAGGGATATTGGAGGGACCATACAAAGAGAGAGAGAGAGAGAAACCAACAGCCCAAATCCTGCCCTCAGGGGGCTCACATTCTAATGGGTGAGGACAGGGAAAAATACAGACCACCAAATGTATGCTATGTCAGGTGACTTTAGTGTCTTTTCTCTCTCTCTTTTTTTGAAATTGGGTATTAAAACTGGAATGCTTTATCACTGCATTACTGAATTACAGGTATGCACCACCCTCCCTAGCCCCAGAGGGCCTTTCTGATATGGGGACATTTGACCCAAGGGAAGTGAGGAAGGAAGCAGAACAGAGGGAGGGGCCCAGCAAGGGCCAGGCCTGGAGAAGGGTATGTGAGCAGGACCACTGAAGGTCGGTGAGGTCGAAGATTAAATGCTTAGCCTAAAATGAGCCCAATGCACACATTCAGAAGGGGCTGGCCAGAAAGGGGACCTGGGGCCAGAGGGGAAAGTCAGTCTACCTAGCCACCTTCAGGCCATGGAAAAGTGTTTGGATTTTCTTTGAGTAAGATGGGAGCCATGGCAGAGTTTAGAGCAGAGGAGCAACATGGTCAACTTAGGTTTGATCTCTGCCAAGCATAGACCGTCTGGAGCAGGAGTCCAAGCAACAGAGGAACAGGGGCCACTTGACCCATGTGCAAAGGAGGATAATAACAGCATCTCCCTCCTAGGGGTCTTTGGAGGATTTAACAAGATGGCCGCACAGAATGCCTGGTCTGGTGCCTGGTGCAAGGGAATAATAGCTCAATAAATATGCCCATTCTTTTTTTTTTTTTTTTTGGTTCCAGAGATTGAACCCAGGGACCTTTAACCACTGAGCCAAGTCCCCAGCCGTTTTTATATTTTATTTAGAGACAGGGTCTCACTAAGTTGCTAAGTGCATACACCACTGTGCCCAGCATAAATATGTCCATTCTTACTGGACACATGGTGCACACCTGTAACCCCAGAGCCTGGAGGATCATGAGTTCAAAGCCAGCCTTAGCAACTTAGAAAGACTCTGACTCTAAATAATATTAAAACTTTGGGCTGGGGTTGTGGCTCGGCAGTAGAGTGCTCGCCTAGTGTGTGCGGGGCCCTAGATTTGACCCTCAGCACCACATAAAAATGAATGAGTGGAATAAAGGTATTGTGTCCAACTACAACTAAAAAATAAATTTAAAAAAATATTATAATTTTGCTGAGAAAGTGGTTCAGTGGTTAAGTGCCCCTGGAATCAAAAATTTTAAATAAATAAATAAAAAGGGCTGGGGATGGGGCTCAGTGGTAGAGCACCCTTGGATTCCATTCCCAGGACCACATGCATAAAAAAAAAAAAGCTCATGCATGTTACTGACTTCTCTGTGTGGTCAAGGTAATTATGCTCACATTATGGATGAAAAGACTGAGGTTCTGAGAGGTAAGGTCACCGTCAAGGGCAGGTGGCTAGTAAGTGGCAGGCCTGTATGACATTAGGCTATCATAGGACTTGGGGGGAGTCACACCAGCCCATGAAAAGGTGGGAAACTCAGAACAAGGTGGTCTGATGCTTTGGGAGCTTTTAGAGCCTTATCTTAGGCAGTAGTGGCTGGAGTTCTGCCTTTCACTTGCAAGCTGTGTGACCTTGGGCCAATCACTTCACCTCTCTGAAGTTGTCTCCTTTGTAAAATGGAACTGGGAGATGATCCACCTGATGAGATAGTGTGAAGATTAAATGCTTGGCCTAAAATGAGCCCAATATACACATTCAGAGGCAAAAAGGTAATATAGTAAGAGAGGCATGGTTGTGTGGTTGGGCTGTATCTTGCCTGGTTAGCTCTGCTAGGCGATGGGAGAAGAAACCCTTTCTTCTGTTGGAGTTTTGAGAAGTGACTGAGAAGTTTCTATTAGATTAAAATGAGCACTGGGGCTGGGGATGTGGCTCAAGTGGTAGCACGCTCGCCTGGCACGTGCGGCCCAGGTTCGATCCTCAGCACCACATACAAACAAAGATGTTGTGTCTGCCGAAAACTAAAAAATAAATATTAAAAATAAAATTCTCTTTCTCTCTCTTTCTCTCTCTCTCTCTCTCTCTCTCTCTCTAAAAAAAATAAAATAAAATGAGCAGGCTCGGCTGGGGATGTGGCTCAAGCGGTAGCGCGCTCGCCTGGCATGCGTGTGGCCCGGGTTCGATCCTCAGCACCACATACAAAGATGTTGTGTCCGCCGAAAACTAAAAAATAAATATTAAAAAATTCAAAAAAAAAAAAAAAACGAGCAGGCTCATCAGGGATGCAGGTAAACAGTGACCCCCTCATATAACCACAAAGAGGGAACAAAGCTCAAGGTGCTTTGAATTTGTGCGTGGTTGACGCGACACAATGTCTGCTCACGAGAAAATCATTTTCAGAATCTACTATTTTTCAAGCGAAGGGGGATATTTACCGAGGACTTTTTTTTTTTTTATTCAAGAAAGGCTTCTATATTCAGTAACCATTGTGAAACGCTAGTAGCAAATCCCTATCACAAACTCGCTAACATTTACAGAAGCCGTTGTGATTAAGTGGGAGTCAAGCTACCGAAAAATCTACAAGAAGTCAGCAAAGTAAGATCAAGAGACTATAAAGTAAACAATATCTAGAGAATGAAATGTAATTTATTTCCTGGGGGAAGCCATCTGAACCGACAGCAGCCACAGTGACTCAGTTCACACACTCCGTCTCCATCCATCTATTGCAGTCAGCGTATTTGAAAATGGAGAGATTGTGCACGCAAAGGACAAAACCAATCGATGAGAGCCCACCCCTGTCCTCGGAGATGGGCATCCATTTTAGAAAGGGAAAACTGAGACCCAGGTGGGAGGCAGGAACCGCTTGCCTCCGCCCAGCTGAGAACTCATGTAACCCAGGTGACTGGGGAAATCCAATGAACCTGTCATCAGGGCCAAGTGAAGACCAAAGGATGACTTAAATTTCACATGTGGCATTTTTTTATTGTCTCCAAATTGTTTCCTGGGTAAGGATCTGTGCTCCTTTCAAGGCTGCTTTTTAAATAAAATGATCTGTTGCAGAAAAAAGCTGCAGAGAGACAGCACACCTGGGCTTGGGACCAGGAAATGTTGACACAGTCCTGGGCACTTAAAGTGCCAGAGAGTTTGGAGGGCCCAGATAGGGTCCCTGGAGGAGGTAGGCATTTGTCCAACATGCAGGGATCTGGCTGTCAGTTCTCAAAGGGCAGTGTCACCCAGGTGAGGTGGCTAAGATCAGTCACCTTCTCACCTATGCAGATCTGGGCTGAAGTCCTTGATTTAGGTCACTGGAGAAAAGACATTTGTCTGCCCTATAAAACCTTTCCAGGAGCTGCAGTGTTTCTGTTTGGGCCTGGCCCAGAGCACACATAGGAGAAGCGTGTTGGCAACATGGTCACAGAAGCCAGGATCTCCCCTCCTAGGGAGCAGCCTGACTCTAGGCCACCTGGGGAGGCCCTTCTTTTCATGAGCCTTGGATTCACACTCCCAAACCCCATGGAGGAAAAGTTTCAGACCATCTTGTGACCTCTCTTATTTACTTATTCTTATTAAAAACACATGCTTTAACCACTGAACTACACCCCCACCCTGCCCCATCCTCATTCTCTCCTTTTAAAAATGATCTTGTTGCGCACACCTGGAATCCCAGTAACTCAGGAGGCTGAGGCAGGAGGACTGTGATTTCATAGCCAGCCTCAGCAATTTAGCGAGGCCCTAAGCACCTCAGTTGAGATTTTGTTCACACTAAAGCTCAGGTTGGCCATTACCTACCTACTGAGGCCAGTTAGGTTTCTGGTGTGTGTCTGTTCAGAGGGAAACAGTTTGTTTTCAAGTGACACATTTGCCATCTTCTGTAGCTGTAACTCGTAATACCAATAGGAAACTCAGTGGAAGCTGGAAAAAATTATGCACCTTTCTTTGGTCAAGCAGCCGTGGAGTCAAAGAAGGACATCAGAGGACAGTGCCCATACCCTTCTTTATTCCTTCTTATGGGTTTTGGGAAAGCAATCTACCGTGGCCTACTAAAATCAGCATTGCCTGGGAGCTGGGGGCATAGCTCAGCATCCACGAGGCTCTGGGTTCAATTCCCCAGCACAAAAATCAAATCAAATCAGTGTTAACTGAAGCAAAAGTGTCCCTTGTGGGTACAAAAGGTGTAGAGAAAACGCCACTGAATTCAGTTAATTTAAGCTCAACGAAACTTTCAACAACTCAACTTGTGGCTTAGATTATTTCTTTGGTGGGGTTTCTTGGGTTCTGTCTCCTCTTACATTTTATAAAAAGGAGACTTGGGTCTTTTTTTTCCCTTAAATATTTTTTAGTTGTAGTTGGATATAATACTTTTATTTATTTATTTTTATGTGGTGCTGAGGATCGAATCCAGGGCCTCGCACATGCTGGGGGAGCACTCTACTGCTGAGCCACAACTCCAGCCTCGAGACTTAGCTCCAGCCCCAAGACTTGGGTCTTAATAGTGACAATAAGAATGATACTACCTGACCTTTACTGAGCACCTACTATGTGTTAGGCAGGTGTTGAATGCTTTGTGTGCGCTAACTCAATGAATGCTCACAGAAGCTCTAGAAGGGCGTATGAGAATATGTCCTTGTGGTAGGGATAAGAAAACAGAGGCACAGAGGTTAAATCAAAGCCCAAGTTAGTAGGTAGGTGGCAGAGCTGAGATTTGAACCAGGCCTGGTTTGATTCTGAAGTTACTTCCCTGTCCCCCTACCTCACCCACACAAGGTCTGCGCTCCAAGCCAGCAATGCTCCTGTTGTTTTTACTGCAACCTCTCTACAGTCTTAGTGGAGAGGCTGGAACGATTAGGAAATCCTTAGTGGTTATGAGTAAAGCTGTTATTGCCCAAGGCAGGGTAGCTTGATGAGTATAAGACCATTCTCTCAGAGGGAACTTGAAATATCACTTAAAAATGGAATTACAAAAGGAAGGAATGAAAAGTAGAAACTTGCATCATGGGAAGTATCCAGAAAGTCTTCATGGAATTCTGGGATGAATCACCTTCTCTGGGCCAGAGGAGAGTGGCTGAGGACCAGAGGACGTCGTCGTTAGAAGCTCCTTACTGGTCTCCTTGGAACTGTGCTGGCTTCTCTTTTGTTCTAAACTAGCTGGCCACCCTAGAGGAAATGCCAACGGTCAAGACATCGAAGGGAAGAGCCAAGTCACTGGAGATCCAGGAAGACACTTTCAAACAACAGTGATGACATTTTTCACCCATCAGGTTGGCAAAAAAATTAAAAGAAATTGGCAACGTCCAGACACTGGCAAGAAGAGGAGGAAGAGGTGTTCTTTCCCATGTTGCTCCAGGGCGTGGGAATTGCTGTAACCTTTGGGGAAAGTCTTCTAGCTGTGTTTCTGTTTTTCTTCTTTCTTGTTTTGCGGTGCTAGGGATGAAACCTGGGACCTTGCACAGGCTAGGCAACCGCTCTCCCGCTAAACCACACCCCCCAGCCCCTGGCTATATTTATTAACAATAAAAATACACATTTATTAACAGTAAAAAGGCAATCTTATTTTGGGGACTTTATTCTATGGAAATAAAAATGTCAGTATATAAGGATATATGGATAAAGATATTTACTGCACTCTTATTGAGAGGGAAAAAAAAACCTGGAAACCACCTGAATATGTAGGAATAGGGGAATAACTGGATAAATTATGGCACAGGTGTTCTGTGAAACATTACACAACTAATAAAACAATGAGTTACATGCAGATATATAGACCTGGAGGTATGCTTGTGATAAATGGTTAAGTGAAAAATGTGGAATGCAAAGCAATATATGTAATGTGATCCCGTTTTCCTAAAAAGTAAAAAAAAAAAAAAAAAAAATTCTTTAGAAACCTGTCAAGTTGTGTTGGCCAGTCTGAGTACAGAGGAGGCAACCAGATCCTGTAAAACATGTTGACTTTGGTTATCTCAGTTGGATAAAGAGATTATCATTCTTTGGGAGGGGTATGCTTCTGATTGTTGGGCTTCCCAGGACTGCCATTCTATATTGGTTGTTGGCACTAAAATAAATCTAATTAAAGATATGCTAAAGGGAAAACATTTCCAAATGCTGTGACTGGGTGACACTTTCCCTCTTATGAGGCTGGATGGGTGACTTGTGATTGTATGATTTACTGATCACTACTTTTGGGGCCGGCACTGTACTGAGGACTTTCTCCGAGTTACCACTCTGGGAGGTCCATGTATAGGAAGAAATGCGGGTCATGCGGGTTAAATGACCTGCTCCAGGCTGCACAGTCAGGATACTACAGATTGGAGATTGGAGCCCAGGTGGGTTTTACTCAGAAGCAATATTCTTAACTCCTACAAAATGTTCCCACCCTGCAGCTGT
The DNA here is from genome assembly GCF_048772815.1 of Callospermophilus lateralis. Lineage (NCBI taxonomy): Eukaryota > Metazoa > Chordata > Mammalia > Rodentia > Sciuridae > Callospermophilus > Callospermophilus lateralis. The sequence goes on along the minus strand of NC_135305.1, from coordinate 154,313,607 downwards.
GGCAGTTTCCTGTGGTCTTTCTAATAGACAGTTCCTCCTGTGGTCATATTTTCTGCTTCCATTTTCTCTTTGCCATTACATTTGGTAACTGTGAAAGGGAACTAACCCGTCATCATCAGAATAAGACCCGAGACCTGTGCAGAATGGAGCCTCTGTTTCCTGCCTAGACAGTAAGTAGGCTTTCTCTTAAATGGGGAAACTAAGTCATGTGGATGAGTAGGAGGTGCCTCCACGTAGGGAACTGGACCCAGAAGTCCTTGTGCTCGGTTCCTTGCTACTTCCTATCAGTCAGTTGATGGCTTTTGTTTGGTGTTAATCTTATCTCCTGAGGTTTCCCTGACTCCCTCCTGTTGGTTTGTCTATTGAGTAAGAACTCTGTGGATCTTTATCAGTAATCTCAACTGTGCAGAGAGTCAAAGAACGTTCTTACTAGAAATGACCTGAAGGATCACCTGGGTGGCCGCTTTCACACACAAGGAAAGTGAAGCCCAGAGAGGTCGAGAGTGGCTTGTCAGACAATAGGTTGCTCAGTGGTGTATCTGACACTGGAACCCAGGTCCCCTGGGTTCTCATTCTGTACTCTTGTTGCCAGGGAAATCACCTGCAAGCACTTCTAGTTACTTCTCTTCCACTTTGGGGCCTTGGCTTTGACAAGGAAATTTCCTTGGAGGAGGGTATTTATTTATTTATTTATTGGGGTTTTGTTTTATCTGCTTTTTAATTTACTTTTTATGGTGCCATTTGATTGCTTGTTCTCAATTTTATTGATTTTTCTTGTCCATCACTTATGCATTGAATAGGTAATATATGCATTTGGTGTAAAAACAAAAAGAAAAAAATAAAATGCAAACAATACAGTGAAAAGTAATTCCTCTTTCTACCCCAATTCCCAGCCCTCCAGCTCCCCTCCCTAGAGGCAACTAGTGTTACCAGCAGCTCTTGTTAACCTTCCAGAGATAGTTCAATTAATAATCTACATTGGAAGTTATTCTGTATTAGGACACGTAGAGCTAACTCATTATTTTTAATGGATGCATGGGATTCAATTATTTTGTTAGCTAGTCCTCAAATGATGTGCAGTTTTTGTTTTTGTTTTGTTTCCAGTTTTTGTCCTCAAGCAATGCTACAGTTCATACCCTTATGCCACATGACTTTATACATCTGTATAAGGATCTCAGTAGGCTAAACTTCTTGAAGTAGGATTACTGGGTCAAAGGGTATGTGCATTATAAGGTTGACATGACAGTCTTCAAACGGACATCCAAAGGTAGAGTGCTAATTTATATTTCCACTGACAGTATATGAATAAGGCTCTATTTCTCTTCATATTTTTCTAAACTTTATATTTTTAATTTTTAATTTTTTTGTAGTTCTGGGGATTGAAGCCAGGGGCTCTCTATCACTGAGTTACATCTCCATCCTTCTTAACTTTTTATTTAGAGACAGGATCTGGTTAAGCTGTCCAGGCTGACTTTGAACTTGGGAACCTTCTGCCTCAGCCACAGAGTGATCACAGGCATGCACCACATTTGTCTGAACTTTTAAAATATTGTCAAATATTGTGTTTTTCCCAAGATGAATATCTTAGTTGGCTTTGGCCGTTCTAACAAATCCCCACAGAATGTGTGGCTGAAACAACAGAAATTTATTTTACGCATTTTAAAGGTGGAAGTCTAAGATCAAGGTGCTGGCCCATTTGGTTCCTGGTGAGGCCCTCTTCCTAGTGATGCTTTCATGTGGCAGGGAGAGAAGCAAGCTTTCTCAAGTCCCTTCTTATAAGAGCATCAGTTCCATCCTAAGAGCCCCACCCCTATGCTAATTACCGCCCCAAATCAGCATCTCTAAATACCATTACAATAGCTATTAGGATTTCTTTCTTTCTTTCCTCCTCTTCTTCTATACTGGGGATTGGACCCCCAGGGTGCTCTAACTCTGAGCTGCATCCTCAACTCTTTTTGAGACAGGGTGTCCCTGAGTTGTCCAAGCTGGCTTTGGACATGTGATCCTCCTGCCTCAGCCTCCTGAGTTGCTGGGATTACAGGTGTGTGCTGCAGTGCCCAGTGATGATTAGGGTTCCAACATGGGACACAAACCTTAAGTGAGGTTGAGCATCTTTTTAAAGCCAGTCTGGCCTATTTTTATACACTGTCCAAGTCCTTTGTTTTTTTTGCTCTGGAGGCCTTTAAAAATTTTTCTTCTATTCCAGCTTCCTGAAGAATGACAACTTGGTGAACACTGTGTAGAATGAAGTCCTCCTGGGATGTAAATAAATGAAACCTGGATATGATGGGCCATCACACCATCTAATTGCTCAACCCAAGTAACATCACATATGTTGATGAAGTGTTTCAGCTTTTTTTTTCCCCCTAAACACTTTCATCAATGGTATCTTAATAAAAATTCATGACATTGGCCTGAGGTCAGCAGGTCAGCAGGTCAGCAATTAGGATCCCTTTTTTGACAGATTAGGAAATGAGGCTCAGAGAGTTAAACCCTGTTGGTCAGATTAACATGACCAGAGATGGCAAAGCCAGCTAGTGGCATCTTTCCTGAAGCCTTTTGAATTCATGCTTGGGCTTGAGCCACACCATAACTGTGAGAGCTTGGGGATGTCACTGCACACCTCTGAGTTTCCTTTAGGACAGTCTAAGCATAATAACAGTATTGAGGTGGTTGTTTTGAGGATTATATTAAATGATGTAGGTATATTCCTCCTAACATTGTCCCAGTGGGTGATGACAGTGTCAGCCATGGTAATACATACTTTAACCAGCTCTTGTGTCTTGCTTTAGCAGTGTTTGAGGCAGTTCCAAAGCTCAATTTATGTCTCAAGATTTCTCTCCTTTTGTTACACTCCTTGATTTCCCCCCTTCCTCTCTGTAAGTGGAAGTTTCTCCTCCTCATCTTGAGGGTTGGGAGAGAGCCACCACATACCAGCACTCCTCCAGATTCCCAGGCCATATACTTTCAGGAAATGTTGGTTATTGAATGAACGGAGCCAAGAGGGAGGGTCTGCTCTCAAGTAAGTCTGAGCACAGTACCTGGCAGTTCCAGTAGATTCTGGCACACAGCAAGATCTCAGGAAACGTTTATGTGCAATGAATGAATGCACACACTAAGAGTGAAGGGCTCCAAAAAGCATTTCGGGATCAAATGCACAGCACCTCGTACCCATTGAGAGATCCATGGGTGAGGCATATAAACCCAGCTCAAGAGCTTGGCTTCGCTGTGCATGTATGTGTTAGTGGGTTCGAATCCCGCGACCTCGGGCAAGTGACTTAATCTCTTTGTGTTTCAGTTTTCTCTTTGGTAAACGGCGGACGGCGGCGTGAGGTTTCGATAAGACACTCCCCAAAGCTCGCAGACCTGCTAGCCACAGGGAGCCCCTGCCACGCCGGCCGGCTTCAGCCAGGGCCCTGCGGTCGCAACGGGCGTGCCCAGGGCTTGCGGTCCCCGGCCCCCAAGGATCCGTGCCCCACAAGGGGCCGGGCGCCCAGGCAGGGCCCCCGCAGCAGCCCCTGGCCGGCAGTCCCCCGCCCGCGGGGAGCCCGGCCGCCCGCACTTCTTTCTCTCCCTGCCGTCTCCCTCCCTCTTCCCGGCCCGAGGATCCGCGGCGCTCGGCTCAGCAGCGCCTCCCGCGAGCTGCCACCGCCGCCGCTGCCGCTCCCGGCCCCTCCCCCGCCCTCCCCGCCCCCCCGCACGGCCGGCGCCCGTCACGTGACGCAGCCCCAGCCAATGGCGGGCCGAGCCGCGGTCGGCGGCCGCCATTGCTGTCAGAGCAAGCGAGCCCGGGGAGGGAGGAGAAGCGAGGCTGACTGGGGAGGAGGGGGGGGTGGGGGAGGAAGAGGAAGGAGGGGACGTAACTCGGCTGCCGGGGTCGCCCGCTGGCTTCGTCCGCACCCCCCCCTTCGCGAGTTCGCGCTCCGCGGCGGCGGCGGCTCCGAGGCGGCGGCGGCGGCTCCGGGGCTCGCCTCCCCTCACGCGCCGGCGGGGGCCGAGGGGGAGTCGGTGGCTGGAGATAAACAAGGCGGCGGCAGCGGCGGCGGCTGAGGAACAGGGAAGGCGGAGGCGGCGGCCGGCCCGCAGCGCCGGCCCGGGAGGCAGCGGCGGCCCTGAGAGGCGGGGAGGGCGCCGGGCCGCGCGGACAGCGCCCCCCGCCGCCGCCAGAGCCGCAGCCGCCGCCGCCGCCGCCCGAGCAGGAAGGAGCCGCGCGGCCGCCGCGGACCCCCCCGCCGGCCCGGGCCCGCCGTCCCCGGCGCGGCGTCGCCGCGGCGCCTCCCGCCCGCCCGCCGGCCCTCCCGCCGGCCCTCCCGCCCTTCTCCGGCGGCGGCGGCGGCCCGGCCGCCCGGCGCTCCTCCGCGAGGCGCCGCCGCCCGGCCCGGCCTCGCCTCGGACGCCTCGCTCCGACATGCCCCGCTCTGGCGGCCGGGCTCGCGGAGGATCATGACTGCGGCAGCGAACTGGGTGGCGAACGGGGCGAGCTTGGAGGATTGTCACTCCAACCTCTTCTCGCTGGTGAGTAGCCGGGCTGCGGGGAGGGGGCTGTGCCGGGGGGGGGGGGTCCCCGACCTCCGCCGCCGACCAACTTTCTCCTCCCGCCGCCGGGACTTCGCCCCTCCCTCGCCTCTCCCCGCCGTTCGCCTCTCGCCGATTCTCCCCCTCTTGGATCGTCTCTCCCTCGCCTTGGATCCCATCCAGTGTTTATTTGGCTCTTTAAAAATCATTTGTGAGCGCAGCGCTCGGCGTGGAATTTGCATGTGGAAGTCTCAAAGCTGCGGATTCTGGGTCGCACTTCGAACGCCCACCCTCTGTTGCCATCACACCCCCCTTCTCCTCCCATTCCCCCCCCCCCCTTTTTTTTCCCTAAATGTGGAAGGCTTTTGCCTTGTGCTGCCCGCGCCTGCGATCAGCAGCCTCGTTCCCCCTTGTCGGATCGGCCGGCCGGCCGGCCGCTCGCCCGCCTGCCTTTTGAATTTTTTTTTTTTTTAAATTCCATAATGACACCTGCAATTTCGCTCGAAAACAGTTGATTGAATGCGATTGTGTCAGTAAAGGACTCTTGCACCCGAAGCTCCCGCGATTGTAAACATGGACAGCCGCCTGCCTCTCGGGTCTTACTACGCTGGAGAGCCTTAAAGCCATTGCACCGAGCCAACGGAAGGTGGAGAAAGCTTTTTCTTCTTTCTCTCCTCCTGGGTCTTTTAAAAACTGTTTTCTCTATCCTTACAAATCCACACACACACACAAAAAGCAACAAGCTGGGCGGTTTGATAACATCGCTTTTATCTGCCTTCGCCTCTCGTGCTCTCTTCTCTCTGATAATTGACAACTTTTCCTTCGGATTTGCATCGCCTGCCTTAATCTTGAAGCAGTTAGGGTGTCAATTGTTCTCCTGGAAGCCTGGCACCCGACAACGGCGTCTAGATTCATCGAAATTAAAAATGTATAGGGCTCCAGCAACTCCTTCCTGGCGGTGGCAGTGACATTTGGTGGTAAATGCCATCTTTGCTTTTTATTGGGTCGTATTACCTAGCTCTGAAAACATTCACGTTGTTAAACCTGGCGTTTAGACTAATAATTGCAGTGCGTGGTCTTTAAATATGTGCTTTGTGCATGAGTTACTGTATGTATAGCTATGTGCCTGGGAGAGTACGAATTTGTTTAAATATTGAGCAAAGGTTTGTAAACAGATGTAAGGCAATTATGTTTCAAGCGTAGAATATAATTGGAAAATTGGCTGAATGGTTTATTTAATTTAGCCTTAAAAAAACTCTACTTATTTTAAGTTGTGTACCCTGTTTTTTTTTTGGGGGGGGGCTGCCTTTTGGAGATCAAGTATTTTGGAAGTTATTTTCAGTAACCCCTGCTGTAGATAGAAGCATTATTTCCTCTTAATCCTTGTTTACACTGGATAAATAATTTAGTGTTCAAATTGTAATTAGTTACATTTAATTATGGGTGGCATAAGATGGCTTTTTTTTTCCCCCAAGTCTAGAGGAGAAATACAAATTCTTGCCAACTTTTCAAGTGGAAGTGTTATTTTATTAAATGTGTTAGTTTTTATGCACATAAAAAAACCCCTTGATTTTTACCTACAAACACTGAATAGACAGTATCATTGCTTCCACTGGAGTAATATCAGGCTAATTTTTCTAATTTTTTAATCAAACATTTTTATTTAAAAATGTAATCTTAAAATTTGATAACAAAATTTGATTCTTCCTCATAGTTTTGTAGTAATTTTCCCTTGATTTTTTTTTTTTTTTTGTATGTGGGCATAAAACTCTTTGCCTCTTTTTTCCTCCCTCAGTCTATCATTTAGTATTAGGTTCAGGGACTTTCACAGATCAGCAAATGTATTGATTAAGGGGTATTTAAAATGTTTTTTGTTTGGTGTCCATGACTACATTGACACTTTTACAGGTAATTAAAATAACCAAGTAGACCTGTAATAGTGAGGAGAGACTCCCAAATTGCCATATATCATGCTGACTAGTAATGGCTTGTATATATGTGGCTAATTTATATACAGTAAATTTTGTAGACAAAGTAGCCAATCTTTAGGATCATTTTTTTAAAGCTTAAATAAGGATGATAATGTTATAGAGCTGATAATGTTATAGAGCTGATAATATTTAGATAATGTTATAGATTCTTATGGAGAAACAGTTTGTAGAAGAGGATTCTGTACTTGGACTTTGACAGGAAACAAAGGTTTATACTTTGGATATTTCTCCTCTAAACCTCTTTAAATCAAGAAATTGATTTTTGAATATACTTTAAAAAGACAATTACTTTTTAGATAGCAACTTTGATATGCAGAACCACAGAAATGCTTAGGATTTTTTTAAAGGACGGTAGAATGTTTATATTTCCTTGTATGTGGAAGGTGAGATGGTGCTATTTAAAATTTATTTTTGAATCAGTTAAAGATCTGACTATTGTAAATTTTTCTGATTCCAAACTGAGAATTTTTCCTATTATATACAGCAACAACCTAGTCTATTAAAAATACATTGCATAGTATTGTCAATTCCAAAGGAGATGTTATAATCACTTGTTATATAAGAACTCTTAATGTAAAAAAATTATATACATGTATATATAATATGTGTGTGTGTGTGTGTGTGTGTATGTAAGTATGTATTTGACCTGCAGTTTGTTAATTTTTTGGGAAAGTATTGTTTCTTGAGAATTTATCTAGAAATTCACCTTAGTGTAGATTGAAATATAAGATAGAGATTAAAGTTCTGTATGGCAGTAATGACCCACCCACTTTCTATTACCTCAAGGTGGTCATTATGGCTTAGCAAAAGTTGATTATGCAATCAGGTGCCTTAAGATTTTTGCTAGTCTTTTGCTTTGTTTTCAGATTTCCTACTGCATGGCATCAAATTTCCTGAATTCTCTTTTCAACCTCCATTCCTCTTTCCTACGCTGTGAAAAATGCCATGGGTATATATGATTAGGTCATTGTAGGTGTTTCTCATTTTTACTGCTGTGAGATGTATAGCTACTGCATTAAATACATGCCTGGCTGTGCCTTTGTGACTTAAAACTATTTTCTCATGCTGTTCATCACATTTCTGGATGACTTTTGTTACATATTCACTCGGTTATAATTCAGTTTAAGTGTGTTAAATCTACCTTTTGGAAAGTGTAACAGTGCACCCTGTGGTATGTGAACTCACCCTTATGGGAAGACATAATTTCCAGATGTTAAGTGTATATTTATTTTTGTTTCTCTATTGAGATAGCATGGAGAAAGTGATTTTGTGCCCTTTAGCTAGATTAAGTATGCACTCTTGGACTTGAGGAGAGTGATCTCTGATTCTTAGATGTTTGCTCCACATTCATATTGTTTTATTTGCTTAGAGTCTTCCTTACTGTGAATAGTTGAGTGATGATCCCAAGTTCTTACAGAATTAAAATACATGCATATACATTAGTACAGCTTTTTTATTGAACAGCATTCATTTTATATTTGTTTTTTTTTTTAAAGAGAGAGGGAGAGAGATAATTTTTTAATATTTATTTTTTAGTTTTTGGCGGACACAACATCTTTGTTTGTATGTGGTGCTGAGGATGGAACCCGGGCCGCACGCATGCCAGGCGAGCGTGCTACCGCTTGAGCCACGTCCCCAGCCCCTCATTTTATATTTGAAGCTTTTAAGATAATCAGATGATCTAATTTCTCTTAAGAGATTTTTTTTTTCCTTTCATAAAGGAAAGATAGTTGTAAGCATAGAAACTTTGAGATCTGTATTCTTGAGTGGGAGTCATTTCTCTTATCTTTTAAAGTGCCAAAATACTATATACAGTATTTTTCATCCCACTTTGCAATTTTTAAATTTATACATTAAGCATCTTTTTTTAGGACCATGCATTTTCTTTAGTGAAAATATTTGTAATTTGCTAATATGTGTTTTCTGTTCAGCATTTGTTGTTAGCACATGGTGTTACAGTATTTATATATTTTTAATAGCAATAATTGCCACCCGGTAATAGTTGCCATATTAACCTTCAATTGCTAGTAAATATTTTTAAGTACATAATAGACAGCAATTTAAGGGAGAGTGTAGCAGTTTACTGGACCATTTTAAAGAGCCATTTGTACGTGTGATGAGTTCATAATTTTAAAGAGAAAATAATGTACCTAGGACCTGTATGCTACAAATATTTTGTTGTGCTATTGCTTGAAGTGCTCCTTGGGAAGAAGTTAGGTTGGGCCTGTTTCTTTTTCTTTGTGAGAATAATTGGCATTGGAGTATGTTTAGGACAATAGTATTTGTTGAGTTTATGCCAGGCGCTTATGTAGCTTATCATTTCCTTTGGTATGCTCAAGTCATTTTTTCATGAATGTATTAGGTATTTATTTGGAAGAAAATCTCTTAAGGAATTCCTTCAAATAACATTAAGTTATAGTTTTGGATTATATTAATTAGTTAAGGAAAAAATTGATAGATCTTTTTTGTTCACTGGCTAATTTAGCTTAGTTAATTGTGAGCTAATTGTATTCATCAAATACCTTCAGAGATCTCTGCTATCCTGAGATTAATAAAGATAAAATTGAGGGGAAACTCTTTATCTCAGTGTAAATAGTATTGAGATTGTTTATCTGAATTTTTTTTAGTGAATAGTTCATTTAGCTATCAAAGTTTGATTCAAAGATAAATTAGATTTTTTTGAAATATTTATTTTAGATAATAACGATAATAACAACAGTGTTGTCTTTCTTTAATTGTAGAAGTTCTGATTTTATTTTTTTTGAAAGAGGATGATTTATTTATTTCACAGGAGCTAGCCATTGAGAGAAACTAGACAAAGCTTATGAAAATAGTAATATAGTTGAATGTTAAGCATTATTAGTGATCTGTGCATTGCAGCCATTTATTACAAACATGAGGAAAAGATTTCTTCAATATTACTGTTAGTGCCATTATTAAGATATTTTTATGTACAAATCTGTTTTACAAACTATGTGTTGTAAAACTGTAGTGTGGTTTACCAGGTTTTCTATTTTATCATTTTATAAACATTTCTATTTCAAGAAATTACAATTAATGCATTGCAAAGTGAGGTAATTAGGAAACCTAAAATGTGCCTGTGTGGTACAGTTAAAAAATCTACAAATAAACACATCTACACATTGTTTTATAGGACTTGCTTAGAGTTCTAGAATTAGCCAATCAATATTTATAATGTATTCTTGGAGTTTAGGCCTTTTTTCCCCTCTTGAGTTGTTTTTAACTTCTTTCTGATTCTGTTCAGATAATTTCCTTTTATAGTATATTCTTTCATTGTTTATTTGAAAGATTTGAAGGTGTTAGCTTTGTTCTGTTGGGGGAATTCACTTCATTACATAGGGGAAATGATATTCTATTAATCTTGGTAAATATTAACATAAACGAGGAATAATAAATTCAGACTCGTTTGCATGTATGAAATATGCACGCTTGCCCAATTTTTGTTTAGTGTACTCACTATGTACATCAGCATAGTTTTCTATCCTTGTTTTAGTTGATATAAAATAGTTCTAAATTCTGTTAAAATGTTGTGATTGATGTTTATTTCAGTGACAGTTCCCCTACGCTACTACATTGTATTGTTATTTTCCTTTTTTGAAGACTGTCATTTAGAATAGATTTTTAATCCTCATAAATTTGCTGTAATAGTCCACCTTTAGGAAATTTTGTTTTACTTGTATTTATTTTAGCATGTTTTAGTTATGTTTGTAGAAGTAGAGTTTTCCTTTTTTTTAATATTTATTTTTTAGTTTTAGGTGGACACAATATATTTATTTTACATTTATGTGGTGCTGAGGATTGAACCCAGTGCCTCATGCATGCTAGGTGAGCACTCTACCACCTTTTTTAAGCTAATAAAATATCTGGATCTAGTCTTAAAAACTGACTTTTTTTTCCTTAGATGAAAATTAGGAGAATCTATTATTTTATTGGCATGTCTGTACTCTGTTTTATTGTGTATGTTTCTGAATGTTTATTTTCTCACTCTAGATGAACTGTGTTAGATTACTGGAACTATATTTCCAGCCAGGGGCAGTGGTGCCTGTCTATAGTGCTAAGTGACTCTGGAGGCTGAGGAAGGAGGATCTACGTCAGCCTAGGCTAAGATTTCAGGCTAGTGAGACCCTCTCAAAGTAAAGAATTTAAATGTAGCTCACTGGCAAAGTGCTCCTAGGTTCAATTTCCAGTACCGCAAAAGGGGAAAAAAAAATCATCTATTTCACAGTATTTCTGCTACTGTGAAGTAGCACAGTGCTGGTGACAGCTTTCTATACTTTTTACTTTTTTCAGTACAGTAAAATTCTACTACTGTTAAAGGAACCTTGTAGGTTAATATTAAAAATTTCATTTATTTAAACTAAAATTTAATTTTAGTTTAAATTTGTAGCTCTAACTTAACAACTGGAAGGGTAAAGAATCTTGCAGGTGAATTTTCTTTTTTTTAAAGGGTAAAGTAAAGAATCTTGCAGGTGATTTTCTTCTTTTTTCTTGTACTTGGTTATATTTGACATTTATTTGATATTAAAATTAAATTTAAGAAAAATATTTGTTTAAAATAAACTATGGATAGAATTTTTATAATATTGAGTGGAAATTTAAAAAAGGTCTCTTAAACTTTATGAAAATTACTGTGCTCTTTTCCCCTCCTCCAGAGACCATTGATCAATTTTATGAGGAAATATTTTTTGAGGATGCATGAAGCTTCTTCATATTTCCAGATTATTTCATTAAATAAGGAAGACGCTTAAGTACCTCTGAGTTTAAGAGCTAAAATAGGTATACAAATAGGTATGACAGAGTGTTGGCCATTCTTATGATTGAATCTTAGTGTCCTGAAGAGAAAGAAGGGAAGAAGAGAACAGAGGGACATTTGGGACAGTTTTGTGCATGCATGTATGTCTGGCACAGTTCCACTCATTTTTTAAAATAGTTCAGATGTCGCCTCCTCTGTGAAGCTCTCCCCCAGGCAGAGCTACTCACTCAGGCTCCTGTTATGTACCCTGACAGGTAGAGGAACTTCCGAAGGGCAGAGGCCCTTTCAGTATTTGGTGCTCATTAACTCTTTGCTAAATGAATGACTATTATCTTCTCCATTCCATAAGGTAGTTTTCAGTGCCCATTTGGGTTCTGATCATAAAATGCTGTTTTTATTTTTACTTATTGATATTTAGTTCTGTCTTCTGAATATGTATTATCTGGGCTGAATGTGCTGCAGCTTGGCAATATTTTAGATTAGTTCTTGAAAATCTGCATTAGGGAGAATGCCAGTTGATCTTGAGATGTGTTCTTATCATACCTCAAAGGAATAGGAGTTGAGTTTGTGTTGGATTTTCTGCAGTAGGCAAACTATAGATTTTGGAATCTGTTGGAATTTTGTTTGGGTCTTAATCCAGAATTCCTTCTCTTTCATTCTTTAGCTGGATAGGGGGACTATCATTCAACTTTTACTTATAAGTTACATTACTTTTTCTGAGCCCTGTAAAATGGGCAATGAACTGGTAATAGGGAAATTGAGTTGTCTTCTAAATTTTACTCGTAACTAGCCAAGTCAGGTTGGCTATGTAATGATTCTGTGCCTCAGTTTCTCAAACATATTGGAAATATGGAGGGCAAGAGGTATGAAAAAAATCACCTCGAGTACCTTTTAAGGATGACTAGATAATGTTCTTTCATAAAAAAAGATGTCAAGGAAAGTTATTGAAAAGCTCCAGGCTGTTAACCAGGTAGTTGGAATGAATTAACTTGTTTTAAGTATAGCAATTGTCGTGTAATTGTACTTTTTGTATTTTTGTACCTTTTTTTGCGATGGCTGAGGATTAAATTGAAGAACTTCTTCTCTTTTTCCTTATAAATAAGCCGTGTTTGAGAAGAAAAACTTGAACTTTATCTTTAGATGTTACAACTTTTCTTTTGTGTGTATGATCTTTAAGGTGTTGGGAGATGTTGCCACACCAACTCTGAGCTATAATTGACTGAGACTAGGAATTGAACTGTGTCTCTTATTTGGTAGTTTAAGCTATTAATTCCTTGGCAGCTTTGGAGTGCTCTTTGAACTTTAAATAGCAGTTCTATTAACATTTTGAGATTTGTCTCAGGGAATGTCAGAAATAGTACTTAATAAATATATTTGTCTTCTAAAGACCAAATCATGTTTTAGTCTGACATGCATGTCACAACCCTTACTATGTTTTGAACAGAGAGAAGTCAACTACTGGCTAATTTTTCTTTTCCGTTTAATAATATGGCAGTATCTAAAAATATTTAGCCCTTGTTGAAGGAAGGAAAGCCCTCCCACAAATCTGTAGTTTTTTCTATTAGTCATGTTGACTATGAATAGTGGCGTTTCAGTTTTATCCAGAAGTTTAGAATTTTATGTATAGAGTATCTCCAAATTCCAAAATATTAGAAAAAGTTAATTTGTAAGTTTGTTTTCACAAAAAATGCTCCTTGACTTCTGTTAGACAAACGATGGTCTCCTTACCTTTACTTAATTATGTATGTTACAGAACTCAAATGCTGTTTTTGGCAGCTTTTTTTTTTTTTTTTTTTTTTTAAAGAGAGAGTGAGAGAGGGAGAGAGAGAGAATTTTTAATATTTATTTTTTATAGTTATCGGCGGACACAACATCTTTGTTTGTATGTGGTGCTGAGGATTGAACCCGGGCCCCCGCAGGCATGCCAGGCGAGCGCGCTACCGCTTGAGCCACATCCCCAGCCCCTTGGCAGCATTTTTGTGGGAATGAACTCCCAGTATCAGGAGCACTTTTGCTCAGCCTCTAGCCTGGGCAGTAGGAGTAGGCACTCCCTAACTCCTCCTCTGCTCTGGGCAGTGGGTGGGAGCCTTCACTAGCTTCCAACCCTCTTCTAGGCCTTTGAAAGAGAGGGTTGGAGACTGTGTTGAGAGGAGAGTATGGCTCCCAGTGGGATGAGCACATTTTCCCATCTTTTCGTGTAGGGGTCTGTTCTGCTTTCTCTTTATTGATATCCTTTTGTTATAATGTTGAGAACAGTGGTGGGTCCTGTGGTGTCATCAGGAAAGAGTTAGTCTTTCTTTGTCTTAGCTTTTCCTTTCCCTTCACACATCCCTAGAAACAAACTGTCCACTTGCTATTTTAAGTGGTAAATGAGAACTTTTGAGACTCAGTGAAATGAAAAAGGGTTAGGATAGCCAGGAAAATAATATTTAGAAATGTTAATATTTTGTATGCTATGCTTGAGAAATATAAGACAAGTGTAATTCATTTAGGAATGGAGTACATAAGAAATGATTAAAATATAGCTTGGCCTTAAAAAAGAGTAAGGGTCTGATAGGTGCAGAAAAGTTCTACATTTAGGATTTGATTTCTAAGATTTTATATGTCAAGTATAAAGAGAGAGCTAAATGGATTGAATTACATGACATGTTATAGCCAGAAAGACCCAGAAGGGGACTCTTAAATAGGATCTTGAAGCAATGAATGGACATGACTTGCTAGAGAGAAGTGAGAGGGCATTCTTTGGAAGCTTTGTCAACAACTCTGTATATCTGAGGATTTAACCCAGGGTTACTTTACCATTGAAACCTGCCCCCCCTTTTTTTTAAAAAAATTTGAGACAGTATCGATAAGTGGCTGAGAGTCTTGCTAAATTGCTGAGTGGCCTCGAACTTATGATCCTCCTGCATCAGCCTCCCGAGTCTCTGGGATTATAGGCGTGGGCCATGGTACTGGGCTGAATCTCAATTCTTAATATATCATTACTGAGATGTGGGAGAGCACTTCTAATTTATGGTCCTGGTTCTTGACTTCCTTTTAAAAAACAGTACAAAAAGCTTATTGAAATTGAATTTTTATTAGGTGGAAAATTTGAAGTGTGGGCAGACTAATTTAGACTAAGAAATAGTGATGTTAAAATAATACTCAGTTTTCTAAAATAATTCAGTTCTGAACTTTAAAAAAAAAAACAGTGCTATATTACGCAAAATGCTAATGACTAAAGTGACAAATATTTCAGAAACTGGACAGACGTGAATCTCAAATGAGCAGATGGGATATGAAACTAAAATGGGAGATAATCCAAGACGATACAGAAACTATTATGAGAAATGAATTGAGGAAAAACAAGTGTGTTAAATGGTATTACATTTAATAATGTGTTTAAAAGCCTTTCTAGGATTGCTCTCTTACACAGACAAATTAGAATTCTTGAACCTTGTAACCTACCATTCTTCAAATTCTGTGCATTTAAAATGAATTAAATTTTGGTTCAGGGTTACTTCTCATGAAGCCTAGACTTTTAAGTCATGAATGTATGTGTTAATGTGTGCTTTAGTTGGACAATATAATTCGATTTCTCTGACATAAAAATAAAGAAAGGGAATATAAATTGTGGTATTTCAAAGACAATTGTGGTGGGCCTTGAAGAGGAAAGGTAAGGAGTGACAGATAAGGTTTGCTATTTGGGCAGCTTGGAAGCTAGTAGAAATCATTCCATTTGACAGTTGAGGGTAGAATCTGGGTTCTGTTGGGTTGAGGAATGAATGCCTGGCAAGATGAGCAGGTGTAGACATTTCTCAGTTGGAGGTTGACAGTGAAGCAAACCGGGATGGAGAAAGTGGGGGAGGGTGGGTAAGGACCTCAAAAGCAGATTTGTTTATAGACTAAGAAGCAACCGTAGTGGGGAGACAGAGAGAAAGTCAGAAGATATAAGAAAAGTTGATAATTGGGGAAACAAGTTGGGCTGTTTATCAAAAATCGAGGTGATAAGGGCTAGTGAAATACTGCTTAGAAATAAGGGATGTGAGGATATAAGAAAGAAACTTGCTTTTTGACGTTTGAGCCTGAGTAAACAAATAATTTTTGAAGAATTTTGCATTTTCTTTATGATAATTGATTGCAACAAGCACTTCAATTTTAATTTGTCTTTAATAAGTGACTTGGGCTTCTGATGGGGTGTTACTGACGATGAGCAAAAACCCCCAGAAAGAGCTCTGCTTTGGGTACATTGGCATGCATGTGATGTAGACGTATGCTAAGAATCCCAGCCTGCCTTCAGGGACCCTGGCCTTCTCAGGTCTTGAGTCTAGTGGTTCAGTGTCCTTAGTTTTCATATCCATTTCAATAGAGGTGGATTTAGCCATGTACTGATTGGTAAGACAACTAAGGGGACCAGTTAAATGGGGGGTGTTAGTTTTGCTTTCTCAAAATCAAGGTAAATTATCATAAAGAGAGAGTAGAATTGTAAGTTGTGCCCTGTCTAGCAAAACTCAGCTACCATCTAGACACCCATTTTTGGTGAGGCAAAATCATTAAGAGCCTTGGGATAAACAAATGTATCCAGTTGAGATAATTTCTTAAGGCTTTAACTAAAAGTTTGGCTTATATGATACCAGAGTTTTTAACTTTGGTCACTTAGTGTGCTCCTTGACTCATTTGCTGGCCCAGTGAGCCATCTATTACCTCACACATGTTCTTTCAGTAATATCTTCCACAGTTGAAGTAGATTAGCTCAATAATGCGTAGATATTTGGGTTGCCTGCCTGAATAGTTAAGTGTGTAGGGTGGAGCAGAGGATGCTATGCCTGTAGCAGGGATGCTTGCATTGGTTTTAAAATAACAAGTTGCAGTGGCAAGTATTATTTTCTGTTTTTGGATTTGATTTCAAAACAGAAATGAGATCTGAGATTTTAAAATATTTTCTTGGCTTTACTAAACCTGTGGTCTTCACATCACATAGATGGTTTTATTAATAGTTCTCTTTCTTTTTAAGTACTTTTCACATTAAAAATAGGGAATAGGAATCTTATAGAAATGGTTGTGCTATAATCCTAGAGGTATAGATTTTTTTCAGAAAATTTAGTTATGTGATGATTATTCTAAACAAATAAGAGAAGTATTTTAAAAAAATTTCAGATTTATATAACACCTGAGCAGTTTAGCATTTAGAATTTATGCCAGAGCATGAATCTACATCTCATCTACTAAAGAGCATAAATTTTATTCTCTGGTATTCAAATTCTTAACTAAGTTTAAGTTACTCAAAATGCAATTTTCAAAGAATATTTGTTTATATACAAAATATAATCATCTGCACAGATTGAATCAAGAGTTGAAATTCTAGAGAGACTCAGTTCATTAATTGTATATTACTTGGGGGAGATATGTATATGTATACACACACATATATTTATTTATTTTTGTTGCTGCTATTTGGTGATGTGGTGAAACTTTTGAGTTTTGCAACCCAGACAGATGGTACTATTTTTGAATCTGTCTACAAAATCCTACTTAATTAAACAGTGGAATGATTCTCATGAGAACCCATATATGATATGTGTAATAAGCTGACTTCTTTAGTAAATTTTCTAAATTTGATTTTCAGTGGAATCATTGTATTTAGGAAACTTTTCTAATGAATCTATAAAAAAGAACAGTTAGTGTTGGTAATTTATATAGTAAACTCAAGGAATATTGCAGTTGGAAAAATGAGTGGGACTTTTAACTAAGGTAGGCACTTATCTTTTAAGTTATCTGATTTTGTTGCCAATCTTTCTCATATGGTACGTGTGATACACTGTTAAGAATCCAAAGAACTGACTCTGACAATTTTTAGAAAGCTGTGAGAGATTTAGTGATTATATGTTAATACCCATTTTAGAAAATAGCTATTGGTTTAGATTCTTTGTAATCCACCGTTTATTTTAATGTTACAATTGAAAATAGAAATATTTTACACATCCCAGTTGTTTTAATGTTATATGGATATAACTTGATTTAGTTCTTTTTCAAAAATTTGAGTTTGGTGACAATATTTTACAGTTGAGATGAGTAAACTTGTGAATTATGTTAATAATACACTAATAGGATATAAAGCAGAATTTCTCAACCTCATTGGAATAATTTACTTAGGTTTTATTTAATATTTACTTTATACCAGATGGGAGACAAAACTAAAAGGGGCAATTGATGACAGATTGGATGGCATGAAGGAGGTGGAAGTTAATTCTGTGTATAGACAGGGAGCCTGAAGGCTTTCAAGGAGGATAACAACATGATCAGACTTAGGTTTTGGACAGAAAATTTCTGTGAGCTCTGTGGAGAATGGGTGGTAGTAGGGGAGAACCAAAGGCAGAGAGAGGGTTCATAGGGGTCTCGATGTGAGAAATAATGCAGGGCCAGTAGGAATGAAGAGAAGGAAATGATTAAAGTAAATATTTTTGGAGCTAGAATTGACAGGACTTGATGACCAATTATATAGGAATCAAATGGTAAACAGATGTTCTTGGTTTTGTGGTGTTTGCATTCTTCTGTATGCAAAACAAGGAGAAACAGTTGACAACCTCTATGAGCTGCAGTTGTTAAACAGAGTTTTGCTTTGATCACAGGTGTGTATGCAGGGAAGTATTCCCTGAGCTTGGGTTCTTGCTGTTAAATTAAGCCTCACAGAACTCCATCAAAATTTTAAGGCAGGGGATAGTGAAAAGAAAGCAAAGGCAAATATTAGTGCTTAGAACCTACCAATTTCCATGAGAGATTTGGGGGCAGTAAGAATACAATTTATAAGGGAAGGGAAGAGGCAGAGCAAAAAGGTGGGAAGAAAGGAGAATGCCAGACTGGTGAGGTGGAAAGAACAGGGCCTTGAGCAGATGGTGGTGGTGGTGGTGGTGGTTGGAAGTGTGAGTCAGACTATTTTTTAAGGGGAACAGTTTATGAAATTTAGATGATTAGAAAGGGGCATGGAGGAACCCTAATAGAAAAAGAGAGGGAGAGAGGAAGACAAGAAGGGGCGCGGGAGAGAGGGAGGGGAGAGAAGAAAAGAAGAAATTAAGGGGTAACCTAACAGCAATTGGCCCTCTCTCTCAGCCTTTTTATATAGAACCTCTGCTTTACTAGTGGTAAGCTCAGCAAACAGATACATTTTTTTCTCTATTAAATCTGCTTTGGGAAGTTCATATTAATGGTTTTTATAAAATTTAGATTTAAATTTAAATTTTTTTTAGTTGTTGATAGACTTTTATTTTATTTATTTGTATGCAATGCTGAGAATTGAACCCAGTGCCTCACACATGCCAGGCAAGTGTGCTACTGCTGAGCCCCAGCCCCATTTATTAGTTTTTATTTATAAAGGTTTTGTTTATATTAGTTTCAGGTCAGAGATATTTTGGTTGGAGGATGAGATAGACTTCCCTCCTGTTTTCTTGCATGCCTTTGTGGAAATGCTGAAATTTTTGGAAACTGTGTGAAAACTAGTGGCATTTGCAAAAGACCACAGTACGGTGTTTATTGTGGATGCCTATTGCTCATTCTGATTTTGGGTTCTTTGACATTTACATTCCTATTATTCTACTCTTTGTTCTCTCAGCACTTAGCTTTCTGATTGTACAATATTTTTATAGTTACTCAGAATGTAATTATGATGCCTTGTCATTTTTGCCTCCCATATTGGAGAAATTTTCCCTTCCATTCTTCCTCTCTCCACCTTTTCCCTTTTTCAACACATTTGTGGGCTCCTGTACTATGGAGTGTTCCCTGCCACTGCTTCACGTTTACTTGGCAGCACCACTTCTCACTTAAGCACTAAAATGTACATATGCACTTCAGAACCTTTTGATGTAATCTCCTTGGTGTGGTGGGGACCCTCTCCAGTTGTTTTGAGTGCACTTACTGGCACAGCGTGTACCATCCATTGTCAATTGGCTGAAAATTCATTCAGCCTTCCCATGTGGGGAGATTTAACTTGGCTACCCTGAAACTAGAGAGTTGGCTTTCCTGCAGTTGTCATTTTTCTTTTATTTCTCTCCAAGTGAGGTAGTATTAATGAAATACAAAATATTTTCATGAAATGAAATTTTCAAGAAATTGAAACTCTACAAAAATTACCCATGTTTCAGCCACTCCATTAGATCAAATTTAGCCCAGTAACTCTTTTCTGTTCTTGTTAATATGCACGTTTTTGTATGTGGATGTATTTACAGTATAAATT
Source organism: Callospermophilus lateralis (assembly GCF_048772815.1). NCBI lineage: Eukaryota > Metazoa > Chordata > Mammalia > Rodentia > Sciuridae > Callospermophilus > Callospermophilus lateralis. Next base: position 154,294,121 of record NC_135305.1, on the reverse strand, counting down.
GAATTCTTTATTCAGCTGTACTTAACATTTTCCATGTGATTATAATTTCATAATTACAATTTTAATGGAAAAGTAATTTCTTTTATAAATTTAATAAAAAATTACATAATTAGTCGCAGATTCAGGCAGTACCAAAGTGTCTAACTTAAACTGGGAAGGTTCTTCTCCCCGCCACAGGAAGGTAGCTACCAGTAGTTTAATTTTTATCACTCCAAAGTTTCTTTTTCTTGCTTTTACATGACTGCGTGTATGGACACATATGCAGTTTCAAAATTGTTTTCTTAGATATTAAATAGGTAAAAATAGTATTTAATGAATCATGATACATTGAACACCTATGTACCTAGTCCCCAGTTAAAGAAAAAGAACATTTTATTGTTTATAGATTCCTATCACTAATCTTCCCTCCCATTCTCTTTGTACTCCTGTCAGCGGTAACTTTTGTTTTGAATTTTATATTTATCATTCCCTAATTTCTAGACAGTTTTAATCATATACATATAGCTTTTATGTTTTTTAACTCTTTATAAATAGAGTTTATATTGTCATCTTTTGCAACTTGCCTTCTTTTGTATGATATTCCAACAGTTTGTGGTTGTAATTCACTCTTATGTACATGTTTTGTATTGAAGCATGGTATTGATGGACAGTTTTGTATTATAAAAAATTTCAGAATATGATAATTCCCCACTTTTTCTTGCTACATGGTTTTTTATGCTAAACATTGGCTTAAAATATTATTGTCACTGAATTGAAATAGACCTTATCCTTTTAAAAAAAATTGGATCCCATTTCTCTTTGTTTTCATACTGGGATTGAACCCAAGGCACTTAACCATTGAGTTTCACCTCAGTTGCTTTTATTTCTTATTTTGAGACAGGGTCTCGCTAAGTTGCTTAGGGTTTGAACTTGAGATCCCCTTGCCTCAACCTCCCAAATTGTTAGGATTATAGGTTTGTGCCACCATGCCTGGCTGTATTCTACTTCTTAAGATAGATGTACTATTATTTGTTTAGCTATCAACTATGAGGAACATTAAGATTCTTTCAAAAAAAAATTTTGCTGTAATAGTAGTTGTGTGAGAAATTTTGGTAGTGGTAGCTTTAAAAAACGTGTCAGCAATACATAATACTCTTTTCCTCTATCCTTGTCTACAATGGATCTTACTCTAATGGTTTTGTTACTCTGCAAATAATTCTCAATCATTTAATTTTCAGTTTTTTGATGTCAAGTGAAATGATGAGCATTTTTTCATATATATAAATGTATAGATTTCTTCTGTGAATTTTCTTGTTTTTCACAAGTGCTTGATCTCTAAAAATCCTTTTTCTTTTTTAAATTCAGTCACTCATTAGGAATAACTAGGAATCTATCAAGACAAAACTTTACATGCTGTGCATATTCTCCCCAAAGAGCTTTGGCTGTGTCTAACAGTACTGTAGTCCTGGCATAGCTTAACTGCTTGCCAGTTACGTGCATTTCTCACAAGGTTTGTATAAGGTGGATATTTCTTTTCCCACTTGTAGATGAAAAAATTGAAGCAGGAAATTTAAGTAAGTTGCCCAAGGTCATATAGAAGCTAGATCTCTTGATTTAGAGCCCAGATTTTAGCCTGTATTGTGTTGTATGCTTTTCTTCTATGTAAATCCTTCTAGACTTCTCTGAAGTCCCTCCTAGCTTTCCCGGACAGCATTGGTCTCTTTCTTTTCTCAGCCTTTTAAAAATTAACAGTGTAGACCATATAATTTAGTGCAAGCATGAAGGCAGAAATCACTGGAGCAGATAGATTTGTCTGAGATTAATGGAGTGATAATATGGTTTACATTTTTAAAAAATGTTTCATCAGAGATTAATGGGGTAATAATGCAGCTTAAAATTTCTTCCCACAGATAGGGCAATAGATTTTTTTTCTCTTATTGGGAAGTGAAAAATCAAGATAGCTTATTGTTTTGGTTGATGACTAGAGCAATGCAGGAACCCATGTAAGTATAATCTTAAAATCACTTCACTAAAAAGTCTTTTTTTTTTTTTTTTTTTAAATAAAAGGCCAGTTACTCAAATACTACTATCAAAAGTGACTTTTATTTTAGCAAGATATTCATGTGCTTAGTTAAAAATAGACAAATATCTTAAATGCAATTGAAATTAATTTCTTTTTATATATAAGAAACTTGGAGGCAGGCATTTTTCTGGTGTGGTTGTCCAGGGACCTGGGCTTACTCAGTTTTGTTAATCCATCATCCTTAGGTTATCTCCAGTAGCATATAGTCCAAGATGGCTTTTCAAACTCCAGGCTTCACGGTGGCATTCTAGGTAGGCAAGAGGAGGAAATTTGTGAAAAATGTTTCTTTTAAGGAAAATTCCAAAGTGTTCCTTAAATACTTTTGCCTATACTTAACTTCAAGGCAACACATACTTCAGGGAGACTGGAAAATATAATTTTTTTTTAGTGGGCATGTTGTTACTTCTAGCAATTTAGAGTATGTGTTTCTATGGAGGAAGGAGACATTAATGTTTGTGTAGACAAGTCTGTTATCTGTTACATAGAGAAAATAATACATACTTCTGTTTATGGTTTACTACTGTGGTTAGAAATAAACCATCCTAATGTCATTAATAGACTTCGCTGAAAGTTTACTTCCTAGAAATTTCACAAGAATTCTCTTTTAGTTAAGTTTAATAAATATAAATCATTAGCCAGTATTCTGGGTAATATACTTAGACATGAAAATAATGTCTTCGAAAAAATTGTATACTTTCTAAAAGGTTCACAGGAGCCAAGATCTAACTTTAAGATGTAACTTTGCTTAGTAGTTTTTTCTTTGAGTGATTGTTTATATGGATTCCCATTAATACATACATACTACTTTTTTCTTTTTTTTGATGGTCCTAGGGATTGAACCCAGGGCATTCTGTCATTGAGCTACATCTCAGCCCCTTTTTTATTTTGAGAAAGGGTCTCACTAAGTTGCTGAGACTGGTCTTGAATTGGAATCCTCTGGTCTCAGCCTTCTGAATTTCTGGGTTTATAGGTTTGTGCACCATGTCCAGCTTATATATATATATACTTTTTATTGTATTTATTGAAATATAACTTATATACAATAAAATATACCTATTTTAAGTGAACATTTTCATGAATTTTGACAAATGTATACATCTATGAAACCACCACATGGTTTCAAATGTACGCTACCTGAAATTAGAGAATGTTTCTATAATGCAAAAAAGTTCTCACAGGCCTCCTTGTTGTCAGGCATCTCCCTTTCCCCCCAGTCTTTTCTTGCCTTCAAATGAACTTTGATTTTCTGTTACTGTAGAATTATTTTGCCTCTTTTAGAAATTTCAGTAAACGGAATCACAGTTATATAGTCTTTGTGTTTGATTTCATATTATTGTTTTTTTTCCTTTGTTGTTGTTGTTGTTCTGGAGTGAACCCATCCCCAGTCCTCTGGTTATATTTTCTTTAGAGACAGGGTCTCACTGAGTTGCTTAGAGCCTCACTAAGTTGCTGAGGCTGGCATTGAACTCATGATCCTTTTGCCTCAGCCTCTCAAGCTGCTGTAATTACTGGTGTGGGCCACTGTGCCTGGCTTCACATTGTTTGATTGAGTAGTTCATTTCTTTTTAATGGTAAATAGTAGTTCCTTGTATGAATGTTACAGTTTGCTTATTTATTTGTTTATGGTTATGAAAATTAATATATGGTTATATAAAATTAATATATTAATATTTTTGTTTGCACATTTTTATTTCTATAAATAATTAGAAGTTTTACTTTAAACGTTTTAGAAATGGTGATGGAGCTTGATGGTAGAATGCTTGCCTAACGTGCTCAAACCCTTTGGTTCACTTCCCAGAACTATTTAAAAAAAAAGAAACAAAAAATCAGCAAAAATTTTTAGCTGTTCCAGAGGTGTGTAACTGATTTTTATTTATAATTGATAACTAATGAATTAATAGTTTCATGTATATTTATATATCTTTCATGAGTTGTCTGTCATAACTTTTGCCCAATTTAAAAATTAGATTCTCTCTTTGTTGACCTGTAGGAAAGAATTCTTGAAATATCCTGGACACAAGTCCATGGGCAGATAAATGTAGTATAGATAATTCCTCCTAACTCCTGTTTGGCATTTTATGTTCTCAATTGCATTCTTTGAAGAACAGTTTTAAATTTTAATGAAGTACAATTTATTCCTCCTTCCCTCCCTCCCTCCCTCCCTCTCTCCCTCCCTCTCTCCCCCCGGGGGTGCTCTAACAGTAAGTTTAATCTCCAGCTAGCTCTTTTTTTTTTTTCTTAATATTTTTTAGTTGTTGATGTACTTTTATTTATTTATATGTGGCATTGAGGATCGAACCCAGTGCCTCACACATGCTACTACTGAGCCACAACCCCAGTCCCCAGCTAGCTCTTTTTTTTAAAACAAAATTTTATTTGTTCGTTTTAGTTATACATGACATATACATACATGGAGTAAAACTTCTCATTTTTGTAGTTGTACCTGATGTGGAGTTGGTTTGTGTATTCATGTGTGAATATAGGAGAGTAATGTGAGATTTATTCTACTACCTTTCCCTTCATTCTCCATTATCTAATCCAACATATGATTTTTTATTTAAGCATCTTTTTGCTGAAGACTAATTCTTTCCCACTGAATATCTTTGTTATAAAATGAATGGAATGTGTGTATGTTTATGCTTGGATTTATTCCTGTACTCTAATTTGTTTCTTTGATTATGCTGATTCTACACTATGATGATTATTGAAATTTTGTAGTGTATCTTGAAGTTGGTGTAAATTCTCCAACTTTATTCTCTTTGGGAGTTGCTTTGACTTTTCTTGGGTGCCTTGCATTTGTTTTTCTTTTTTCTTTATTTTTTTTTTTTGAGGGGGGGGGAGGGAGGGAGAGGGAGGGGGAGGGAGGGGGAGGGAGAGAGTTTATTTATTTATTTATTTTTTAGTTCTCTGTGGACACAACATCTTTGTTTGTATGTGGTGCTGAGGATCAAACCTGGGCCACACGCATGCCAGAAGAGCATGCTACCGCTTGAGCCACATCCCTAGCCCCGGGTGCCTTGCATTTCAATATAAGTTTTTTATTCTACTTTTTAAATGAAAAAATTGTGATGCTTAGAATCAAACCCAGGGCTTTGTGCCTCCTAGGCAAGTGCTCTACCAGTAATCAACACTCCTATTCAGTGTAAGTTTTAGAATCTTGTCAGTATGTTAAAAACTGGTGGGTATTTTTTTGAGATTATGTTGAATCTATAAGTCAAATTGAGGAAATTGCTATTAATTTTGAGTCTTCCAGTCCATGAACATGGCCTAAGTATTTCTGCAGTTCTTTTGTGTGTGTGTGTGTGTGTGTGTGTGTGTGTGTGTGTTGCTGAGGATCAAACTTAGGGCCTATTAGAGGACTAGTCAAGTTCTTTACCACTGGGCTGCCCTCCAGCTCTCTGTTTCTTTAGATCTTTAATTTTTCTCTCAATATTATTTTCTAGTTTTTGGTTTATAGATCCTGGAAAAAACACACACACACACACACACACACACACACTAAATAAAATGTATCCTAGAGTTGTGTAAGTTGTTCAGTACTGTTTTAAATATTGTTTATAATGTTTCCCATTGTGACTGCTAGTTTATAGAAATGCAGTTATTTTTTGATCCTGTGTACTATGACTCTGTTAGTTGTTGAGACTTTTTGGTGGAGTCCTTCGATTTTTGCAAAAGTACATGATGATGTCATTTTCAAATAAAGATCATTTTAAATCTTCTTTCTCAGTTTGTATTTTCATTCTTTGTCTTGCTTTATTGCATTGGTTGGAACCTACAGTGTAGTAGCGAATAGAAGTACTAGGAGTGTACATACTTGTTTGTCATTGTGATGTTAGCTGTAGATATTGTAACATCTCTATAATCAGGTTGAAGAAGTTTCTTTTAATTCTTTGTTTTAAAAAGCTATGAATGGGTGATGAATTTTGTTAAAATTTTTATTGATTTGTTGAGATGATGTTAGGTTTTGTTTTATTAATATAGTAAATTACATTGATGGGTTTTCAGATGTTCAATAGACTTGAATTCCTAAGAAGAATTTTAGATTCATGATGTTATCATTTTTATGTGTGATTAGACTTTATTTGCTAATGTTTTGTTAATGATTTTTACATCTTTGTTCATGAAAGATAATTGCCATGTAGATTTCTTGTAATGTCTTTGTCTGATCTTGATATAATAGTAATGTTGGTCTCAAAATGATTTGGGAAGTAGTCCTTTTGTTTTCTGAGTGAGTTTTTCCTACCAGTGGTATTTCTTCTTAGATGTTTGATAGAATTTACTAGTGATGCCATATTTTCTTGGAGGTTTTTTCCCAGGACGTTTTTATTTTTTTATTTTGTTTTTTTGTTTTTTTTTTAATTTTATTTTTTTATTGGTTATTCAAAACATTACAAAGATTTCAGAATCACATCGGTTACACATCCACATTTTTACATAATACCATAATAGTAACTGTTGTATTCTGCTACCTTTCCTATCCTCTACTATCCCCCCTCCCCTCCCCTCCCATCTTCTCTCTCTACCCCATCTACTGTAATTCATTTCTCTCCTTATTTTTTTTCCATTCCCCTCACAAACTCTTATATGTAATTTTGTATAACAATGAGGGTCTCCTTCCATTTCCAAGCAATTTCCCTTTTCTCTCCCTTTCCCTCCCACTTCATGACTCTGCTTAATGTTAATCTTTTCCTCCTGCTCTTCCTCCCTGCTCTGTTCTTGGGTGCTCTCATTATATCAAAGAAGACATTTGGCATTTGTTTTTTAGGGATTGGCTAGCTTCACTTAGCATAATCTGCTCTAGTGCCATCCATTTCCCTGCAAATTCCATGATTTTGTCATTTCTTAGTGCTGCGTAGTACTCCATTGTGTATAAATGCCACATTTTTTTTATCCATTCATCTATTGAGGGGCATCGGGGTTGGTTCCACAGTCTAGCTATTGTGAATTGTGCTGCTATGAACATCGATGTGGCAGTATCCCTGTAGTACGCTCTTTTGAGGTCTTCAGGGAATAGTCCGAGAAGGGCAATAGCTGGGTCAAATGGTGGTTCCATTCCCAGCTTTCCCAGGAATCTCCATACTGCTTTCCATATTGGCCTCACCATTTTGCAGTCCCACCAGCAATGTATAAGAGTACCCTTTTCCCCACATCCTCGCCAGCACTTGTTATTGTTCGACTTCATAATGGCTGCCAATCTTACTGGAGTGAGATGGTATCTTATGGTGGTTTTGATTTGCATTTCTCTGACTGCTAGAGATGGTGAGCATTTTTTCATGTACTTGTTGATTGATTGTATGTCCTCCTCTGAGAAGTGTCTGTTCAGGTCTTTGGCCCATTTGTTGATTGGGTTATTTGTTTTCTTATTGTTTAATTTTTTGAGTTCTTTGTATACTCTGGATATTAGGGCTCTATCTGAAGTGTGAGGAGTAAAAATTTGTTCCCATGATGTAGGCTCCCTATTTACCTCTCTTATTGTTTCTCTTGCTGAGAAAAAACTTTTTAGTTTAAGTAAGTCCCATTTGTTGATTCTTGTTTTTAACTCTTGTGCTATGGGTGTCCTATTAAGGAATTTGGAGCCCGACCCCACAATATGTAGATCGGAGCCAACCTTTTCATCTATCAGACGCATAGTCTCTGATTTGATATCAAGGTCCTTGATCCATTTTGAGTTAACTTTTGTGCATGGCGAGAGGAGGGGATTCAGTTTCATTTTATTGCATATGGATTTCCAGTTTTCCCAGCACCATTTGTTGAAGATGCTATCCTTCCTCCATTGCATGCTTTTAGCCCCTTTATCGAATATAAGATAGTTGTAATTTTGTGGATTGGTTTCTGTGTCCTCTATTCTATACCATTGGTCCACCCGCCTGTTTTGGTACCAGTACCATGCTGTTTTTGTTACTATTGTTTTGTAGTACAGTTTGAAATCTGGTATTGCTACACCTCCTGATTCACACTTCCTGCTTAGAATTGCTTTTGCTATTCTGGGTCTTTTATTTTTCCATATGAATTTCATGATTGTTTTATCTATTTCTACAAGAAATGCCGTTGGGATTTTGATTGGCATTGCATTGAACCTGTAGAGAACTTTTGGTAATATTGCCATTTTGATGATGTTAGTTCTGCCTATCCATGAACAGGGTATATTTTTCCATCTTCTGAGATCTTCTTCTATTTCTCTCTTTAGGGTTCTGTAGTTTTCATTGTATAAATCTTTCACCTCTTTTGTTAGGTTGATTCCCAAGTATTTTATTTTTTTTGAGGATATTGTGAATGGGGTAGATGTCCTCATTTCCAGTTCAGAAGATTTGTCGCTGATATACAGCCAGGACGTTTTTAAACTGTGACTTTCATGTTTTTAATAGATACAGGGCTGTTTCATTTTTTTTTTTTTTTTGTTTTTGTGTATGAGTTTGGCAATTTTTTCTAGAAATTTATTTAACCTAAGTTGTATTTACTGGCATTAAGGTTATAATAATCCTGTCTCTTCAGTGGTTTTAGGATGTGTAGTAATAACCTCCTCTTATTCCTGACATTGCTAGTTTGTGTTTCTGTGTGTGTGTGTGTGTGTGTGTGTGTGTGTGTGTGTGGTACTGAGGTGAACCCAGGGGCACATAATCAGTGAACCATATCCCCAGCCCTTTTTATTTTGAAAAAGGGCCTCCCTAAATTGCTAGGGCATCCCTAAATTGCTGAGGCTGGCTTTGAACTTGCAATCCTCCTGTCTCACTCTCCTGCTAGGATTACAGGTGTGGTCTACTGTGCCTGGCTTTTTTCTCTCTTGATTAGTGAGAATTTGTCAATTTTATTGATCTTTTTAAGGAACAATTTAAAAGATATTTAATATTGTTTTAGTTAGATAGACCAATACCTTTATTTTATTTGTTTATTTTTATGTGATGCCGGGGATTGAACCCAGTGTCTCATGCATGCTAGGCAAGAACTCTACGACTGAGCCACAACCCCAGCCCAAGAACATTTTTATTTTATTGTTCTCTCTGTTGGTAGTCTGTTTATATTTCATTTATTCTCTTTTCTATATTCTTCTTTCTCTACTTTTGGCTTAATATACTCATTATAACTTTTTTTGATTTTTAGATTTTATTCATTCATTTTAGTTGTTGATGAGCTTTTATTTTTTGTTTATTTGCAGTGCTGAGAGTCAAATCCAGTGCCTCACATATTTGAGGCAAGCACTCTACCACTGAGCCACAACCACAGCTCTAATTATAACTTCTGATGGTAGAAGCCTATATCAATGATTTTATAACTTTCTAATCTTAATAAGTCTACAGGTTCTCTTTCTCTTTTTTTAAATATATTTTTTAGTTGTAGTTGGACACAATATCTTTATTTTATTTATTTATTTTTATGTGGTGCTGAGGATCTAACCCAGTGCCTTGCATGTGCTAGGCGCATGCTCTACTGCTGAGCCACAACCCAGCCCCTATAGATTCTTTTTGAATACTGTTTTAATTTTATTCTACATATTTTGGTATGTTGTATTTTTGTTATTGGTAAACTCAAAAATATTTTGTAATTTCCTTTGTGATTTGTTTGTTGCCCCCTATGTTATTGGAAATATTGTTTAATTCCATATTTTGTGAAGAGTAGAGAAGTTCCAGATTTTTTTTTTTTGTTGTTGATTTCTAACTTAATTTTGTTCAGAAATTTCAGTTCTTAAAAATATATTTTTTTGTTTTATGGCTTAGCATATGATTTTTCTAGTGAATGTTCCATATTTGAAAAAAGCATATGTTCTTGTTGATTTTTTTTTAAATTTATTTGTTCTTTTTAGACATACGTGACAGTATATTTTGAGATATGCATACATGGAGTATAACTAATTCTAATTAGGATCCTTTTTTTTTAGTTTTACAAGATGTGGAGTTTCACTGGTTGTGTATTTATTATGTTATAAATAAAAAAAAATGTCAGTTTGGCTTTATTGGTTGACAGAGTTGTTCTTGGTTTTCTGTATCCTTATTGATTTTCTGTCTACTTGTTCTGCTGAGAGGAGGCCTGTTGAAATCTCCAATTATAATTCTGGGTTTGTCTGTTTTTCCTTTTAGATACATTAGTTTTGAGGTCATATATTTTGACACTCTGTTATGAGGTGCCTACCCATTTGAAATTTTTTGTCTCATCTTGAAGAATTGACATTTTTATCATTACAAAATTTCCCCCTTTATTCCTATTAATGGTCCTCTTGGAGTCAACTTTGATGTTAATCTAGGTACTTCAGCTTTTTATAGTATTTTCATGATGTACTTTTTAAAATCATTTTTACTTTTAACCTAAGTGTTACGTAAAGTGTATTTAAGTGTGTAACCTGAGTATATGTAAAGTGTATTATTGACATCATAGTTGGGCCTTTTTGTTTTTCTTTATTCTGAGTACTTTGCCTTTTAATTGCAATAGTTAGGCTATTTATATTTAATATAATTGTAGCAAAATGGTTAGGTTTAAGTCCACTATCCACTATCTTTTTTTTTTTTTTTTTCCCCTATCCTTTCTATTCTTTATCCCCCCACCCCCCTTTCCTACTTCCTTTTTGATTGATTGTTTTTTCTTCTTCTTTTTTTTTTTTTTTTTTTTTTTTTGGGTTGGTGGGGTGGGGGCGGTGGTGGTGCTTGGAATTGAAACCAGGGCTTTGGATGCATGCATTCTACCACTGAGCTACATCCCCAACCTGAATATTTTTTGGAGTTTCTGTTGTTCCTGACTTGAACTCAAGATCTTTCTGTGCCTTTGCTTGCCTATGCTTCCCCAGTAGCTGGGATTATCAGCAGGGCCAAGGTGTTTTTTTTCCCTTTCTTTTCCTTTTTTTTTTTTTAAGATACTATTTTATGTTTTATCTTTACTGCCCTCTTGGTAGTTACACCTCTTTGCATTGCTTTTAAGGACTGGTCCAGGATTTGTAATATGCATCTTTAATTTATCATGGTTTAACACCCTACTCCTTTAGTTATAATGCAAAAACCTTAGAATAATATACTTCCATTTTCCCTTTGTAATCTTGGTGCTGTTGTCATCATTCATTTTTCTTCTGTATCTAGTATATGATCCAGAATGCATTATTATTATAGCTTTAATGAGATTTAAAAATGACAAAAATATTTTCCATTTATCCATATATTAACTATTTCAGTCTTGTTATTCTTTTGTGTAGCTCCACATTTGAATCTGTATAATTTTCCTTGCACCTGAAGAACACAAAAAAAAGTTATTTCAGTTACATTTATTTTAGTGCAGGTATATTGGCTTCTGTTCATCTAAAAATAAGTCTGTGTTTTGTCCTCATTTTGAAGAATCTTTTTCTTAATGTAGAATTCTAGATTTAGAGATCCTCTTTTGTTTTTAGAATGTTGTTTTGGCTTGAAAATTTCTTTGTTTTTAATGTGTGATAGGCACAAGTGCTCTACCACTGAGCTACAAACCCAGGCCCCTCCCCCCCACTTTTGAAAAATTTTTAATTCTTACTTTGGTGATGCTGGGGACTGAGCCTAGGGCTTTAGGCTTCTTGGGCAAGCCCTGTACTACTGAACTACCTCACCAGCACTGCTTTGCATTTTTTCTGATTAGAAGTCTGTAGTTAATTTTAATTTTAATTTTTGTTTCCCCTTGTGCAACAAGGGGAATTTTTTATATGACCACTTTTAAGACTTTATTTATTTTGATGTAGTTTTCTTTGTTTATGCCCATGGGGTTCATTGATCTTGGATCAGAGATTTATTGTTTTCGTGAGTTTGGAGATAGATTGACCATTACTTAGAGATTACCTGATATTAGTCTCACTACAAAAATTACTTTGGGGGTTGGGGCTGTAGCTCAATGGCAGAGCACTTGCATAGCATGTGTGAGGTACTGGGATCGATCCTTAGCACCACATAAAAAAAAAAATCAACAAAATAAAATAAAGGCATGCTGTTCATCTACAACTATAAGAAATTAAGAATAAAGTTAACCTTGGCTTTGCTTATTAATTTTCAGTTTTTACAGATTTCATGTTCTTTAGCTTAGATAGTTACATTGTATGTTTTCTAGTCTCCTGACACCTTTTATTTCTCTTCCTCTCTCCCTCCCTGCCTCCTTCCTTTCTTCTCTCCTTCCTCCTCTTCCTCTCCTCTCCCTCCTACTTTTCTTTGTCTTCCTCCTCTTCTGTGCCTCATCTATTTTTAAATAGATTTCAGATTTTGTATATTTAAATCCTAGACCTTTTTTTTTAATATTCTTCTAACTGTGTTATGTTTGATTTTTCCTGTAAGTTCTTGAACATATTTAGAATAGTTTTAAAGTGATTGTTAATTCTGTTATTGCTCTCATTTTGGGCTCTTTCTATTCACTGATTTTCCTACTAGTGATGGGTCCCATTATTAAAAAAAATTTCTTTGAATGTCTAGTATTCAGTTGTTGGACATTGTGAATGTTATGTATTGCAACTCTGGATTTTGCTTCTTTCCTTTAGAGAGTATAATTTGGTTACTGGCAGTTAATTAGATCAACTTATTATCACATTTTTTTGAGGCTTCAATATTTGGGTGAGTTAGTAGAGTCTTTATGCTAGGGCTGGTTTCCTACTTATGAGGCATGACCCATGTAAAGTCTCTTTGGTGTCCAAGGTATTTAGCACCCCCTACCCCACCCCCGCCGGATGTTTAGGATTTGACTACATCCCAGCTCTTGGAATGATATCTTTCTAGTAATTTTTTGCCTGGCCTTGTTGAATTTTACTGTTTTAATGTACAGAACCAAATGGTATTTAGGAAAAGTCTCACAAAGAACCCCTATCAGACCTTTGGGGCTATTTTCTTCCCAGGTACCTTATTTCTATGATCTACTCTCCACAAATTCCAGCTGCCTCAGAGTTTGTTAGAGCCACCTCGTTTGTTTTCTTTCTCTTAGGGATCCTGGTTCTGCATCGATGGTTGTCCAATGCCCAAAAATAGTAATTTCATAATTTTTGGTTCAGTTTTTTGTTTATGGTGGTTAGACAATTCTGGTGCTTTTTTTGTTTGTTTTCTTTTAGTTGTATATGGACACAATATCTTTACTTCATTTATTTATATCTGGTGCTGAGGATTACAGTGCCTCACATGAACTAGGCTGAGCTACAACCCCAGCCTTGGTGCTTCTTATTAATATTTTAAATGTCACATTTATCTGTGTAAGTTGTCCTACTTGAGATGTCAGCAAAACCATAGTGTAATTATTTCAGGCAAATCATGTCCAACTAGCTCTTTATTTATGTTTGAAGCTATCTTGTGGTAAGTATGCTTATCTAGTATTGAGCTGCCTCTCCTTAACCTCCATATCCATGCATGATAAACTCTCATGGATTTTTTTTTTTCTTTGAGGTGGGGGGCGTCACTGTTGTTTTAATCAGTTTTTCCATTTGGTTCTGTTGCTACCACTTGGGACTCTACTGAGCAAATATAATCGTCTACAAATCAGTCTTTCATATAATAGAAAACTTAATAACTTAGGATCTTTTAAACTACTTGTTAAGTTCATTGAACTTTTTTTTTAAAATCCTTCTATATTCTGTTTTATTTTGGCTGCCCTATTAATATGTTTGACGGGATTGAATTTGAGGCCAGATAGGTTCTAGTCCCATGTAATGTTTAGATTTCAGTACTAACCTAGCCTTTCATCTGTTAATTTGTATCATCTTGTTTTGATTCCTCTCACAGTATGGACTAGGAGCCTAGAGTATTAGTGAGACTAGTGACTTACCTAATAAGTTAGATTTATTGCATAATAGGTACTTTTTACTAATGTAACTTAAGATGGCAACTTTTTAAGGTAGCTGCTTCATATTAATTGCTCTAAACTTACTGTCAAAAAACATCTCTGGTCTCAAACCAAATCTCTATTTTTTATCTTTATATTTTGAACTAATGTTGGTAAACTGAGGGGTAAAAAGAAAAATTACATTTGAAGAAAACACTTACTATAAATCAACAAATATGTATGTTAGGAGCATCTTTTATATCCAGTATCATTGTATGGAGGGATATCATATTACATGTCTCATGACATGGAAATAACCAGTCAGATGGGAGGCTCAAAGTCTTCTTAATAGTCTCTCTTCAGAGAGCATTCCTGGCCAGCAGCAAAGTTATAGGAGGGAGCACGCAGCTGGAATCTGCCCAGCTGAAGTTTTTTTATTTTTTACTTTTATTTTTTGAGAGGTGAAATTTGAATTTTATTTTACTTTATTTTTTTTCCCCCAGCTGGAGTTTTAATAAGACAACATCAACAACAAGACAAAAGACAACATCAGGTTATTTTAACACAGGATAAATAACCTTTTGGGTTTTGCAACACAATTTATGGGACATTAAATTGTTCTTAAATTTAGCAATTTGTCTAGAATAAGTTTGTAACACAAAGTATGTGAATTCTCAATATTAGTAACTTTGCATTAAATACAATTTGTACCATATTTTGATTAGTTTTGTTTGAATTTCATTTTTTTGTTGTTGTTGTTCTAGCAGAGTTAACTTTTACATAGCTAAAGAATCAAATAACTCTACAAGGCTTATAAGAATAACATTTTACCTTTTTCATAGGCAAACAGTGCCACTCTCTTTTGTTATCTTGGTTCTTACTTAAATGTTTCTAATACTAAGCTAGTAGTTACTTTTAGGTTTTTAATTCTAGATCTTCCACTGTTGAAGTTGAGGATTTATTCTTTCTGCCTCCCACAAAGCAAAACGTACCTTTTCCATCTCTCTATTTTACAAAAATAGTTGTATAGTAATTTTGGGTCATTCAGTACTCAGGGTTAGCATGAATTTCATCATTTAATGTATGGCTGAGACTTCTACTAAACTCTGCTTTTCCTTTTCTTTATAACTTGAAGGTTATAGTAATATTTTTTTAAAAAAGGTTACTTTTCTATCTGTTTTAACCAACTCTTCCCCAAACCTTTGTTCCTGTCTGAAACCCTTTTGAGGCTCTCCTGTGTATTCCAGGTGTTTATCAGTTCCATCTTCCTAAGGAGTCTTTCCTAGAGCCAGCTGAGATGTTATAATCTAGATTGGTGCATACTTGACAACTTCAAATCATCATTCATTGTAATTTTAGGAATTTCTTTTGTTCCCTCCCATGTTGGCTTCGTTTCCCAAATCTCAAAATTTCTTATTTGATTTATACCCTCCTTTTTTGTGGGTACACATCCAGTATCCACTTGAAAAGGGGTTTATTGTTGGATTTGAGAAAAATTACATGATTAAAGTTTATTTATTCTTCTATAGTTGATAGTTTAAGCCAGTAAAAGTATCTGGTTTGGAAATAAATCTTTAGAATTTTGGAGTTATTGCCTCTTTGCCTACTTGCTTCTGATATTTCTGTTGAAAAATTAGAAGTCCTCTTGGTTCCTGATTCTTTATATGTGACCTGGATAAATGAAGCCAGGATAATCTTTTTGTCTGCAAGTATGCTAATAGTTTATAATGATATTCCTTTTACGAGTTTCAATTGTTTTTGATACCAGAGAGCCCTTTCAGTTTAGAAATTCACTTTTTTTTTTCTGGGCAATTTTTATTAATTATTTTATTGGTCATATCATCATCATTTTCTGTTTCTGAGAGGAGTTGTTGTTGTCGTCGTCGTCGTCCTCCTCCTCCTCCTCCTCCCCCCTCCCCCTCCCCCCCTCCTCTTTTTTTTAATTTTTGGACATGCTGGTGGTCAAATCCAGGGCCTTGCACATGCTACTATTAAACTACACTCCCAGAAACTTCCTGGGTTGATTCCTTAATATTCATCCTCATGCCCCAATCTTAATTTTTATTTGCTTTAGTTTCTGGGAGGTTTTCTAAACTATCTTCTGCACATTTTACTGAGTTTCATTATTTCTGGTGTCATTAAAAATTTCAACTTCTCTGGCACAGTGTCCTTTTTTTTTTTTTAATGGTTGAATGATTTTATCTCTTGGTAGGTTTTTTTTTTTTTTTTTTTTTTTTTTTTTTTTTTAAGAGTGAGAGATTCAGAGAGAGAGAGAGAAAGAGAGAGAGAGAATTTTTTAATATTTATTTTTTAGTTTTCAGCAGACACAACATCTTTGTTTGTATGTGGTGCTGAGGATTGAACCCGGGCAGCATGCATGCCAGGCTAGCATGCTACTGCTTGAGCCACATCCCCAGCCCCTTTAAAAGTTTTCTATGTTGTCTATTTCCTCTAAGTCATTTTCTGTTTGTTTTTCTGTATAATTGCTCAGTGGTTTTCCTTAACTGTTTAGTGTTCTTTATTGTTCATGTTTAGGAATGGTGGACTAAAATAATGTTTGGGGAGTTTTACTGGAGTGATGCTTATTTACTGTGCACTTTGCTGATCTGTGGGAGCTCTTTTTTTTGGGAGACCCTCTGATGTTGGTATCTTGGTCTTTCTTTAATTGGTAAGATTTTTCCAGACTCATTTATAGTGGGTTACTGGCTACTAACTTTTTTGGTGCTTAGACAACAGTGGTGGTGAAATGGTGGTTCTTGGCCTTCTTTCTGTAGGAGTGCACCTAATTCTGTTTTCACTGTGGTTATCTGCTTTGAGTTTCCCTGTTTTTCTATAGTTCACATAACCTCTGTTTTATTGTCTTCAAAGAATACCCTTCCCCATTATTTACTGAGGTACAGATTGGGCAGTAACTCAGCTTTGTGCATTGGGAAAGTAACTTAGCATCGCATGCTTGCTAAACAGGTTTTCAATCAGTTTTCCTTATTTTATCTCCTCTCTGCCTTTGACCCCTACTACAAAGGTACTTGTATCAAAAATTCCTGAGGCTGAGGGGATTCTCTGTCAATTGGGTTGAAAGATTTCTACTTTCTCCATGTCTAGGATTCAGTTGTCATAGGGATTATAAGCCTCTTTAGCTTTTGAGCGTCTGTCTGCTTCTTAGCTTTGAAAATTTTGATCCTATCCTCTCTCCTGTTCTACCCATCATTATGGTTTTTATAACTAAAGGAAAAACAAAACAAACAAAACTTCTTCGCTAATGTTTTAGAGGGATTTAAGAGAAAGCAAAAGCAGATGTGTATGTTTAATCTGTCATCTTTACCTGGAGTTGATTAGTTAGTGTTTTAACACAAGCTTTCAGTTATATGTAACACTTTTTCCTTCCCATGATTTGAGTTGAGAGGTCCTATTATGTTTATTGTATTTCCCTGTTCTTGAAAAGTAGCAACCCTATCATAAAAGGAAGTGAGGTTGGGCTGACTTGGCATTTCTTAAAGCATTCCTGTTAGCCCCAAATGATCACAGGTGTCTTTTCTACATACCATCCTAGAATCCTGTCCAGAATTGATGTTGGGTATAATTGTTCTGTAGTTCGAGGAATTTTTCAATTTCTTGAAATTTTGAATATCTTCTGACAGCTCTTGCCACTGGTCATTCTAAGACATCTAAAGGGTTCTATCTCATTTATAAGTTTCTTTTGTGAGTGTTTGTAATTAGCTTGGGCCAGGAGACTTGAACTCATTTATAGTATCTAGGTCAACCTTATTACTTTACAGCTTCTGAAGCTGAGATGCCCTGTGATGGTGTAGGTTTCCTAATATCATATAGGTAAATTGTTGAAAAACCAGCCTTGAACCTATATCTCCTGATCTCCATTCAATATTCTTTTCATGATGTTTCATCTTGGGTTCCTTCTTAACAGCATGTCTGTTAGTTTTACTCTATTCCATGACCATTGAATACAGTTTTAAATCTGGGGAGCCATATTTTAAGTATACATTGTTGGTCATGAGAGATCTGGCTTTGATAAGTCACTACAAATAAGTGATAAATAAATCCTCCTTTGGGATTTATTATTATCCTCCCGTATACATTGAGAGGATTTATCAGCTTATTTCCTACTTATTGTATCTAAAGAATAGGACACTAAGAATCAATATAAAATGTCTTTAAACTGCATTTCTTGTTAGGAAGCACACTTATCCTTATTCTGTTATGATCTGTTTAACTGGAACCATTCTGAATTGACTAGTGGTCTTTTGTTTATGCCATCAGTTTCTGTCCATTCAGTTCAATTTTCCTAGGAAACTTGACTGCCATTATAACAGATTTCAGCCATTGCTGAGTAGATTTACCTTCATCTTCTCTTGCTGTTAGAATAGTTATTTCTTGGTTTGTATACATATCTTCTAAGAATTAATTTGTGTAAGTATTCTTTTATAGTGACAGTATGTAAAAGAAGGTATATAATTACATGAATGGAATAAAAAGTCTTTTCATGGGATGTTGTGTGGGCACTCATACTGATTTTCTTAATACCCCAGGAAGACTAAAGAAAGAGTCATAAAAACATTCTTAAAGTAGAAACTATGTACATGAGCTCAAGTCATTGCTAAATTGAGTTGATGATAGTTTTTTTTTTTATATTTTATAATCCTGTGTAATTCTTACGATTTTTCTTAAAAAGCAGCATGACAGAATGGAAAGAATTTATGCTTTAAATTCAGTTGTGGCTGAAATCCAGTTATTTTGGGGATCTTCTGTTTTCTACCTTTATGGGAGTGGAAGAGTTACTTAATCTTTTTGAGTCTAATTTCTTCAGCTACTTGGTAATGAGAACTATGTCTGGTTATGAGAAATTACATATGAAGACCCCAGTATGGTGCCTGGCATTAGAAATTAAATATGCAGACACTAGTATGGTGCTTGGTATTTGTAGGTCTTTAAACCATGGTGGAGGTTAATATTATGCATACATGTATGCTACTTCTGTTCCTTGTGTCTTTTTGTTTCATTTGTTGATTCTCTATTTTTCAAGTGCCCCCCCCCACCCCTTTCAGTGCTAGAGATTGAACCCAGGGCTACTCTATCACTGAGCTATCTCCCAAGCCCTTCTTGTTTTTGAGAGAGGGTCTCACAAAGTTACTGAGGCTGGCCTCAAACTTGGGATTCTCCTGCCTCAGCCTCCTGAGTTGCTGGGATTAGAGGTGTGTACTATCACACTTGGCAAAACCATGTAATTAAAAAAATTTCTTTTTGGTACCGGCGATTAAACCCAATGGCACTTATCTCTGAGCTACATCCCCAGCCCTTTTTATGTTTTATTTAGAGACAGGGTCTTGCTAAACTGCTTAGGGCCTCGCTAAGCTGCTGAGGCTGGCTTTGAACTAAAGATCTTCCTGCCTCAGTTTCCTGAGCCGCTGGAATTACAGGTGTGCATCACCATGCCCAGCTGAAAAAAACATGTGATTTTAAACTTATATATAATTATGGATTATTCATCTTTAGTTGACATAAGTAATCTTGTTTTTGGGATAATTTGGCGTGCTGGGGATCAAGCCCAGGGCCTCTCACACACCAGTCAAGTGCTTTTATGCTACATCCTCAGTCCTGGGATAATTTGAATCTAGAAATATTTTAAAGTTTTGCTTAAAAATTTTGAAATCATTAAATACATTTGAGTCTTGAAGAGATATATTTGTCAGGAATTGGGATAAGAGAACGTGAAGTGTAATTGATTTTTAATTATGATTATGATATATGAAGATATTTTAATGTAATTGAATATGCATTCATGATGGGATTTTTTTCTTGGACAAATGATTTTAGTAACATTAAGTTGTTTTTCTTATCAAATAGTATTTCAAAATTTAAAGCTAAGTCTTTAAACATCCATTTTATATTTAGTTATCTCTGTTAGCCTTGATTGGTATATCTTTGTTAAATTTTCCAATGAAGACTAGTATAATGATATTTAATTTTAGCTTTAAAGTAAAGGAGCTAAATTATTTTAAAATAATTGGGCATTTTTTATTTCTTTTGGCTGAATTGGTTATGAAGTTATTGTGTAGCCTTGCCTGGTATGTCATTTGAATTTATAATCTATCACTTGCTAGAACAGATTTGTAAAGAACACACAGAAGGTGGCAGGCAGCAGCTTCCCTTTGCCACTGAGAGCATAGAAGCATTGATAGGAAGTTAGGGGAAGTGCCAGGATTAGGAAACCATTCTGAATCAAAGCCAAATATTTTGTCTGCTGAACTGTATCTAATGTTACAGGTGAAAGTGTTCTTGTGAGTAAATTGCTGTGCATAAATTTTATTTGGAGACCTACTCATTTCATGTTTAAGTATCTGGTATGTCTTAATTTTCTAAGCTTTTAAGTATAGTTAATGTCATTAGTTTTTATTCATATTTATTGTTGGTATTTGCTCCCTCTTCCTTCTCTCTCTGCCTAAGATGCTTAGGCACAGACTACTGGTCTTTAGTTTAAGTGATAATCTTCTAGCTTTTCTGGTTTCAGGTACCACTTTTTATTTGGCTTTCTTTGACATTTATTTAGAAATTGATGTTAAACTTTCTGATTAAAACTACAGACATTGCTTTTATTTGAAGAAACAAAGGAACTTGTATGATTAAAAATGGACAGATATGAACAGATAAGTCACAGAAATAGTATTATTACTATTTAATGATAATATCATGTATGTTCTTGCCATGTGTCAGACACCGCCCAAAGGGCTTTTTTTTTAATTGGTTGTTCAAAACCTTACAAAGCTCTTGACATATCATATTTCATACATTAGCATATATTAGCTTCAAGTGAGTTATGAACTCCCATTTTTACCCCAAATACAGATTGCAGAATCACATCGGTTACACATCCACATTTTTACATAATGCCATACTAGTAACTGTTGTATTCTGCTACCTTTCCTATCCTCTACTATCCCCCCTCCCTTCCCCTCCCATCTTCTCTCTCTACCCCATCTACTGTAATTCATTTCTCACCTTGTTTATTTTCCCATTCCACTCACAGCCTCTTATATGTAATTTAGTAAAACAATGAGGGTCTCCCTCCATTTCCATGCAATTCCCCTTTTCTCTCCTTTTCCCTCCCACCTCATGTCTCTGTTTAATGTTAATCTTTTCTTCCTGCTCTTCCTCCCTACTCTATTCTTAGTTGTTCTCATTATATCAAAGAAGACATTTGGTATTTGTTTTTTAGGGATTGGCTAGCTTCACTAAGCATAATCTGCTCTAGTGCCATCCATTTCCCTGCAAATTCCATGATTTTGTCATTTTTAGTGCTGCGTAATACTCCATGGTGTATAGATGCCACATTTTTTTAATGCATTCATCCATTGAAGGGCATCTGGGTTGGTTCCACAGTCTAGCTATTGTGAATTGTGCTGCTATGAACATCGATGTGGCAGTATCCCTGTAGTACTCTCTTTTAAGGTCTTCAGGGAATAGTCCGAGAAGGGCAATAGCTGGGTCAAATGGTGGTTCCATTCCCAGCTTTCCCAGGAATCTCCATACTGCTTTCCATATTGGCCTCACCATTTTGCAGTCCCACCAGCAATGTATAAGAGTACCCTTTTCCCCACATCCTCGCCAGCACTTGTTGTTGTTTGACTTCATAATGGCTGCCAATCTTACTGGAGTGAGATGGTATCTTAGGGTGGTTTTGATTTGCATTTCTCTGACTGCTAGAGATGGTGAGCATTTTTTCATGTACTTGTTGATTGATTGTATGTCCTCCTCTGAGAAGTTTCTGTTCAGGTCCTTGGCCCATTTGTTGATTGGGTTATTTGTTATCTTATTGTCTAATTTTTTGAGTTCTTTGTAAATTCTGGATATTAGGGCTCTATCTGAAGTGTGAGGAGTAAATATTTGTTCCCGTGATGTAGGCTCCCTATTTACCTCTCATTGTTTCTCTTGCTGTGAAAAAACTTTTTAGTTTAAGTAAGTCCCATTTGTTGATTCTTGCTATTAACTCTTGTGCTATGGGTGTCCTATTAAGGAATTTGGAACCCGACCCCACTATATGTAGATCGTAGCCAACTTTTTCTTCTATCAGACGCAGAGTCTCTGATTTGATATCAAGGTCCTTGATCCATTTTGAGTTAACTTTTGTGCATGGTGAGAGGAGGGGATTCAGTTTCATTTTGTTGCATATGGATTTCCAGTTTTCCCAACACCATTTGTTGAAGATGCTATCCTTCCTCCATTGCATGCTTTTAGCCCCTTTATCAAATATAAGATAGTTGTAACTTTGTGGATTGGTCTCTGTGTCCTCTATTCTGTACCATTGGTCCACCCGCCTGTTTTGGTACCAGTACCATACTGTTTTTGTTACTATTGCTCTGTAATATAGTTTGAAATCTGGTATCGCTATACCGCCTGATTCACACTTCCTGCTTAGAATTGCTTTTGCTATTCTGGGTCTTTTATTTTTCCATATGAATTTCATGATTGCTTTATCTATTTCTATAAGCAATGCCTTTGGGATTTTGATTGGCATTGCATTAAAACTATAGAGAACTTTTGGTAATATCGCCATTTTGATGATGTTAGTTCTGCCTATCCATGAACAGGGCATATTTTTCCATCTTCTAAGATCTTCTTCTACTTCTCTCTTTAGGGTTCTGTAGTTTTCATTGTATAAATCTTTCACCTCTTTTGTTAGGTTGATTCCCAAGTATTTTATTTTTTTTGAGGATATTGTGAATGGAGTGTTTTTCCTCATTTCTGTTTCAGAAGTTTTGTCGCTGATGTACAGGAATGCCTTTGATTTATGTGTGTTGATTTTATATCCTGCCACTTTGCTGAATTCATTTATTAGTTCTAGTAGTTTTTTTGTAGACCCTTTTGGGTCTTCTTGGTATAGAATCATGTCATCCGCAAATAGTGATAATTTAAGTTCTTCTTTTCCAGTTTTTATGCCTTTAATTTCTTTCGTCTGTCTAATTGCTCTGGCCAGTGTTTCGAGAACTATATTGAATAGAAGTGGTGATAGAGGGCATCCCTGTCTTGTTCCAAATTTTAGAGGGAATGCCTTCAATTTTTCTCCATTCAGAATGATGCTAGCCTGAGGCTTAGCTTAGATAGCTTTTACAATGTCAAGTTAATTTCCTGTTATCCCTAGTTTTTCTAATGTTTTGAACATAAAGGGTGCTGTACTTTGTCGAATGCTTTTTCTGCGTCTATCGAGATGATCATATGGTTCTTATCTTTAAGTCTATTGATGTGGTGAATAACATTTATTGATTTCCGTATATTGAACCATCCTTGCATCCCAGGGATGAATCCTACTTGATCATGGTGCACAATTTTTTTGATGTGCCTTTGTATCCGATTCACCAGAATTTTATTGAGGATTTTTGCATCTAGGTTCATCAGGGATATTGGTCTGTAGTTTTCTTTCTTTGAGGTGTCTTTGTCTGGTTTCGGAATCAACGTGATGTTGGCCTCATAGAATGAATTTGGAAGAGCTCCCTCTTTTTCTATTTCCTGAAATAACTTGAGAAGTATTGGTATTAATTCTTCTTTAAACGTTTTGTAAAACTCCGCTGTATACCCATCCGGTCCTGGGATTTTCTTGGTTGATAGTCTTTTGATTGCTTCTTCAATTTCATCCATTGATATTGGTCTGTTCAAATTGTGTGTATCCTCCTGACTCAGTCTGGGCAAATCATATGTCTTAAGAAATTTATCGATGTCTTCACTATCATCTATTTTATTGGAATATAGGTTTTCAAAATAATTTCTAATTGTCTTCTGTATTTCTGTAGCATCTGTTGTGATATTGCCTTTTTCATCCCGTATGTTAGTAATTTGAGTTCTCTCTCTTCTTCTCTTCGTTAGCATGGTTAAGGGTCTGTCAATCTTATTTATTTTTTCGAAGAACCAACTTTTAGTTTTGTTAATTTTTTTGATAGTTTCTTTTGTTTCAATTTTGTTGATTTCCGCTCTGATTTTAATTATTTCTTGCCTTCTGCTGCATTTGCTGTTGTTTTGTTCTTCCTTTTCTAGGGCTTTGAGATGAAGTGTGAGCTCATTTATTTGTTGGTTTTTCTTTTTTTTGAGGAATGACCTCCAGGCGATGAATTTCCCTCTTAAAACTGCTTTCATTGTGTCCCATAGATTCCGATAAGTTGTGTCTGTATTTTCATTTATCTCTAAGAATTTTTTGATTTCCTCCTTTATGTCTTCTGTAACCCCTTGATCATTCAGTAACATATTGTTCATTTTCCATGTGATATAGAATTTTCCCATTCTTCTTTTATCATTGATTTCCAGTTTCATTCCATTATGATCAGATAAAATGCATGGTATTATCTCCACCCTTTTATATTTACTGAGGGTTGCCCTATGGCATAATATATGGTCTATTTTTGAGAAGGATCCATGTGCTGCTGAGAAAAAAGTATATCCACTTGATGATCAAATATGTGATAATGGTTTTCTTCAAGCAGAACAAGGACTATAGATTAGTTCAGGGATACCCTTCTATAAAGTTGGCAAGTATTTTAAATAACATACAATTTGGGAGATTATTTGTTTTGTGGGGCCCATCAGTGGAAAACAGTTTGGTAGTGCTCATCATGAATCTTGTAGTATTCTTATTTTTCTGTTAATTGTTCTGAATCATGCAGTAGTATCTCCTAAGGAAATAAATCAGGAAAACAAGGATGTTCACGAATTTTAATACTAATAATAGTGGGGAAAAAGAGATCATCCAGTTATTATGGGATAGTTAACTTAAATTTTCTCCCAGCAGTGAAGAGAATATTATGCAACATTAAAATTAATTTTGAAGAATAATTAGAAATATATGAAAACACTTATAAGTGACAAAAAAGGACATAAAACCATTCAGTATGGTTTTAACTTTAACAGTATATATGCGGAAAAACAAGAAGACTGTAAAGTAAGATGTTAATAAATATTTCTGATACAGTTATGATGTATATTGTAAAAAAATTTTTTTTGTGTGCTATTAGGGATTGAACCCAAGCCTTCCAAACATGCTAGAAAGCACTATATCACTGAGCTACACCCCCAGGCCTAGAACTTTTTTTTGTTACTGGAGATTGAACCCGGGGCCCTTAACCATTGAGCTACATTACACTCCGCCTCCTTTTTAAATGTTTTATTTAGAGACAGGATCTTGCTGATTTGCTTAGGGCCTAAGTGCTGAGGCTGGCTTTGAACTCATGATCCTCCTGCACAGCTCCTGAGTCCCTGGGATTATAGGCATGTGTCCTAGAATTTTTTTGTTATGTAGTACTTTTATTCTCAGAGGAAACCAAGTAGTGTACAGTGAAAGCCTAAATGATGCCACAACCAGCTTTTACAATGAGTGGGATTAGATTAGATTTGTGTGTCTCAGAGTAAAGTATATGTTACTGAATTTCAGACAATGTTAGTTTGAATATTATTTTTGTGACCATTCTTTTCAAGTGAAACTCTTTAAATTTAGATAAAAGAAAAATGTTTTTTTTTTTCCTTAAATATGATCATTATAGTTATTGACGGTTATGGCACTTTAAATTTCTTTAAGTCATGTTGGTAGAAGATATGACTTTTTCTGCTCATTGGTACTTGTTTTTTGAAAAACAATTTGTTGACAAAAAGTGATTGATTTTGTAGGGGAAGAAATGAAGAAAGATTGGATGTAAGGGTCACATGGATTGTTGGAAACACAATTACATTATGAATTAGTTTTATTCTCAGTTTTGAGTATATTGTTTATTGTTACCTAAGTAAGGAGTTCACCTCTTTTTTTTTTTTAAGTTTAATTCTTTAAGCTTTCGGAAATCTTAAAATGTAATGCATATGATGGAAAAAGAGTTACGGTTTCTATTCTCTGCTTGTTTTGAATTCCCATGTTTTAAAATGTGTTTGAAAAACAGAAGACCAAACTAGTTAATCAGAGCTTTTTTGTGTGCTGCCTGCTAAGTAGCACAGATAAATTGCTGATAACTGAATCAGTTTTGTTAGCATCTTCTTCTTAAATAGCCTTTTGGTGTTCACAATGAAGCATTGTGCTGTTGCATGCTAATGCTTCCCTGATTAAAAAGGATTTAAGCTGTAGCTTCTGAATGAGAAGAAATTGAGGAAACTATGAAAGAAATTATTTTACTTCTATCGGTAGAATATTCCTTATCTAAAATGCTTGGGACCAGTGTGTTTCAGATTTTGCAGTTTTTCAGATTTTGGAATATTTGAATGGACTTCATTGGCTGAGCATCCCTAATCTGATAGCCTTTCTTGATTTTAGAGGGGGCAAAGGAAGGAATTTCTATCAAGATTTCTACTCATTTTTTTAACAAGCTGATAATCTTTATTTGTTGTTGAACCATTTTTTTTATTTGCTTAAATATTTACTACAAAATCCTAGTTCTCCTTGGGGGAAATCATGATGTGAAGTTGAGTGTAAATATTTATCTTAGCAAATTTGCTTTTCTCTGTGGAAGCTTGTTTTTAGTGGTCTATAAGTAAAAAGAAACATCAAAATGATTGAAATTTTCTTGTCTTTTTTGCAGGCTGAACTCACAGGAATCAAATGGCGTAGGTACAATTTTGGAGGGCATGGGGACTGTGGACCCATAATTTCAGCCCCAGCCCAAGATGATCCAATCTTGTTAAGTTTCATCCGCTGCCTGCAAGCCAACCTGTTGTGTGTGTGGCGTCGTGATGTCAAACCAGATTGCAAAGAATTATGGATATTCTGGTGGGGAGATGAACCCAACCTTGTGGGTGTAATACATCATGAACTGCAGGGTAAGGATTATGTTTTTTTCTTAAAAATTATTTGCATCAGTTTTTTGAACAATGGTAAATTCTGAAAAGGTTAAGACTGATTAAGAAAGATTCCAAGTGTTTAATAATGGGTTTGTCTATAATCCTCACTCTTCACCCTTCTTCTTCCTAACCCATATTTTACCCAAGTTATCATGTTCTTTCCCAATCACGCTGAGAATTAGAATCTTGTAAAAAGACTATTGTTTAAGAAAAGTAAGTGTCCCCTGGATGTGTTGGGGTGGAAACAAGGCTAAGAATCCACTGTTCTTAAATAATAGGAAATTTTGAATAATTAGCATGATAGTAAAATGAACAGAATTGCTTTTTCTAAGACTTTGGCTCTTATGATTCATTGCCAGCTGAACTCTGGTGGAAAATTTGAAAGATAACACAGGAACTTAAGTGTAAGCCTTATTGGGCAAAATTATGATATTGGACAGAATTTTGAAAAAAAAGATTACTATAAAGGATCTGGTTTGATTACTGTAAAAGATCTTAGCAAAATTTCCTTTGCTTTGTTACTGCATTTTATGTAATTCAGTGATTTCAAGATTGGCTTTGGTGTTAACTAATTTTCATATCAAATTGCATCTGATAATCTGATATCCAGAAACTGAACTAATGTAAGAGTTTTATTGTTCTAAGCTGCTCTTCATATTTACCATCAAATTATAACCAGAGGAAATTTTATTAGGTCGAGTTTCTGGTAAGAGGCATTTTGCCTAACTACTTTATGTTTTGTTAATTAGTGGTTGAAAAGTTTCAGGTAGTGTTTGAAATGTTTTGTTAGTTAACATTATTTTTTTAAAGGAAGTAGTAAAACTAACTTTAGTGCATATTTGTGAGTCTGCTCAAAAGGTTAAAAAATTTGCCAAAACTCCTTGACACTTTTCCAACTTTTCTTGGCAGCCATTTTTAATCTCCGATATCTGCTGCCACAACAGCTAGGGGGCAGTAAACCACAGTGGACTAATTGAGTTTTTTACCTTATTTATTAAACTCAAATCTTCTGATATTTTTTAGGGTATTTGCTTTGTAAATACAAAAATTCATTCTGGATGAGATTGCTTACTTAGCTGGTTAATCAACAAAATCTCAGAATTTATGATCATCATTAAGTCCATTTCATGTAGTTAGTAGTTAATTTAGATAATATTGTTAGAACACCCAAATTCTGTTGATCAGAATTTTAAAATTAAGATAGTTTGAGATACTCATAGCATTTATGTTTGTCCTCTTCAGTATCAAAACATATACATATTTTACTGTTAAATGTTTTTGTAACATGTAAAGGAACAGAACTTTTCTTTTACCCTCCCCCCTTTTTTGTTTTAAATTGATTTCTTATTTCTCATAATGTGTTCTGCCTCGTCTTCTTCCATTTTGCTGTTCCATATTGATCCCCTCATGATTAAACATTTTTGTGTTAGCAGTACAAATTGTTTTGTAATGAGGAAACCAAACCGAATTGTTTGATTTATTTAATTGAAGTATTAAGTTACGCATTCATAGCTACAAAAAAAATTTCACTGTTAGAACAGAAAATAAGGTTGTTATTTTTTTATGAGCTTTGGTACTGAGATAACACAAAGGTGTATGCTATTTACATTTCTTATAGTAGTTTTAGATTGAATAGGTTCATTAATGTTTTAAGTTTTTTTTTTGACAAAAAATTAAGCAAAAATTGATTTTTGAAATTATTTTTTTAAATTACAGAAGTACTATATATTTAACTAGAAAGTTAGGAAACAGAACCACAAAATGAAGCAAACAAAGAAATGAAAATCCTGGAGGCTAATGCAGAGTTTTAGTAGTTGATGTTTTTATGTATAAACGAAATTGGTATAATACTGTTTTGTAGCTCAGTCTTCTCTAACAAATAGGTTGTGAACATTTTCCCATGGGAATGATTTTTTTTCTTTTGAGTTTAGGACTATGTAAATTGTTTATCCTTTGTGTGCTACCAGCAAAGTATTATAGTCATAGAACAATTGTAACTTTGTTGGATATGCCTCTTCCCTTTAATAAATGTTGAATTTTAAGAAAGTTATTAGATGTACTCATATGAATTGTCTACTTTTCCATATAGTAGAGGTTGAAAAGGGTAGTATTATGTGGTTCAACCTAATAGTAAGAAATGTGTGAAACTTTAGTTAGAAAAATGACATAAAGACAACTTTATTTCAACTTTATTTTATTTTTATGACACATAGAGGAAACATGAAAAATGAAGGATACAAAAAGACTATTAGTCATGTAAATTAAGGATATTTAGGAATCTGTTTCATTCTCTAATATATTTAAAAGTCATTTCATTTTGGTTAGAATAAATTTTGGCAGAATCCTGTTATTAGACTTCAACATTAAATACAACTGTACTATTACTTGCATCGTCTCCTTTTTTTTTTTTTTTAAATAGGGACATTTCACTGTTCCTTAACATTATTTTTTAGTTATGTTATTGGCATTTCCCTTTGTCTTTATGGTGGTCCCAAAAGAGCTTACTATTTAGAAATGCCACAGTAAAATATAATACCAAAGCCACCATCTTGCATTTAAATGTTATAAAACATCCCCATAAATGATAAAGGATTTTATAATATTATACTTTTAAAAAATGCTTGAAATAGCTATGAAATAGTGTAAGAGACAACAATAATACATGTATAGTTTGTCCCTGTCACTTGGAGAATGGCATAGTGGTTTAGAACTTGGGCTGTGGATTGCTTGGGTTTGAATGTCTGCATGATCATTTAAAAGTTATGTATCTTTTGTCAGTATATTTAACTTATTGTCTCAGTTTCATCACTCTAAATTGGATTATGAAGCTGAAGTTTATAAAATGCTTAAAATAGCACACATAGCAGTCAAACTATAATTGTGATTATTGCTGCTGCTAGTAGGATGACGGCAACCCGTACATCAAAATTAAATCATTTTGTCAATATTTAAACAATTTGGTTCTGTTCTGTATAACATTTAGTGCTTACTAGTATCTGTCAAATACTATTTTTAAATGTGTACTTTTAGGTCGAAGTAAGTACATTTTCTAATTTTAATGTTTAGCAATATAAAATACCAGAGTAGTGAAGATAACCCCTGCTCATAGGACCTTTATCAGGACTTCCATGGCAAAACCTAAATGACATTATGGAGAGATCAGTATTTGAAGATTTGACATTGTTGTGTCCCTATAGAGTTGAGTTGCAACTTTGCTGACCTCTGCCCATAGTGGTATCAAAGAAGGGCACATGCCGGATGTGTGTGTGTTTTTCCATCCTTATGGCCATATCTTCTGTCTGTGGGTTCAATTTTAGGGATTGGAATGGATCCCTACCCTTGATAAGCTCATAATCAAAAAAGGTATAAGACAAGCATAGAAATTTGTCTATGCTAGGAACACCATAAGGATGTAAGAAAAGGTGACATTAGAGGTAAATCTTATAGGATATATAGAACTTATCTAGGTTGAGGTGGAGCTTGTTCTAGTCACAGGAAGGAGCTCACACAAAGGTTTATGGAGTACAGTGAAGTAAGGATGAGGAATTTGTCTTACTTGATAGGTTTTGAGGAATTGCTGTATATTTCTGATCAGGAAAGCTATAATTAGGAAGATTAACACCTAATGTACAAGATGAATATGAACGGGAAGAACATAATATTACAATAATTAATTTTATTCTAAATTAGGATATGAACTTAAATGTCCTACTAGTTTAGGATACAGATTAATTTAAATTACAAAATATGATCAGGTATTAACCTTGATATTAATAATTAATAACCTTGATATTAATAACCTTTGATAATTATATACAGCTGTGCTCTTTTCTTTTGATTAAATTCTTTCCCATAGTTTGAGTTTGAATTTTAGAGATTGATACAGTATGCTAAACTGACCCCCTATACTAACAAAATCGTTTTAACAACAGAGTCTTCTGTCTACTTCACTGCCTAGTGGTAGGGAAAGACATGCAATCTAAAACCCCCAATAGTAGAGAGAACAAGCACAGGCTTCCAGGGATTGGAGATTGCTGTGTAGAGCATTAAGAGCGTTTGTATAATAACAGATACAGACTAGTATGTGCTCAAGATGTTTGTTTAATCAGTGAATGAGACTTATTTTATGTGATTCTAATTAAGCATAGTATCAATTTTGCAGAGAGGGTTGACATATAGTAAATTCTTGAAAAATTTTAGATGATCTGATAATGTGAGGAGATTGAAATAGTTAAAATTTGGCATTATTTTTTTTTGGATTTTAATTCCCAAGAGGTGAAAATATCTAATTTTCTTTATATGTTTTACCAAAAACTTACCACTAAATTTGCACTTTTTTGATTATTACATGGACAAATACATATTGTAACAATAATACAACTTTAGATCTTTAAAAACATTTGATCCAATATCAGTATCAGAAGTCTTAGGAATTGACTTAAAAAGCATTGGGGCAAATTGGCAGTTTCTTGTGTATTTAGGGAGAGAAATATTGCTTATTGCCTTTTTTTTTTTTTCCCCTTTTTAAAGAGTGCTGCCGCCTATGCCAGGAGGCATGAGCCATTGTAAAAACAACATTAGGAAACACAGATCGGGTTTTCTGACAGTGACAAGTGTGAGACAACAATTTAAAACACCAATATTGTGGTTTATTCTGTTGAACTCTTTGTAAGCCTCTGGAAAAAGAAATAGGCATTTTGTAGGGGTATAGGAAGGCTGAGAGAAGAGAATGGGGAACTAGTTTGTTAGTATAATATAATCAGTGTAGAGTATGATCTATATAATCAGTGTAGAGTATGATCTTATTCTCAAATGATGGGATTGATGTAACCTGTGTTTATTTCCAAGGAAGAACCCAACTTCCTCAGTCCCTTCCTCTTTTGATGTAGAAAAATGTTTACAAATGTATATTCATATACCTTTTCCCCCTGATAATTAAACCATTTGAAAGTGGTTTTCAGACATTATGAACCTTTATCCTTGTAAATCCTATAAGAACATGGGATATTTTCCTACATGACTATAAAACTGTTGTCATACTGAAGAACTTCAACATCCACATAAGAATGGACATCCACATTAGAATATTTAATATTCAGTTCATATTTTAATTTCCATGGTTGTCCCAATAGTATTTATTATAGCTTTTCTTCCCTCTGATCCAGGCAGGGTTTAGTCAGGTTCATACAATGCACTTATGTGTTTTGTCTCTTTAGTTTCTCGTAAGGTACAACTTTGCCTAAGTTTTCTTTCTTTATCCTTGTTTGGTTTTTTGAAGATATTGATGTCATTGGAAGGGACAAGTTCAGTTATCCTGTAAAATTTTCGATATTTTGAAACTGTCAATAGTTTCCTCATGATGAAAGTCAAACATTTTTAGCCATACATAGGGTAGATAATGTTGTATATTTCCCATGTGTCACATCAGAGGTACAGTATGTCAGTTTGTGCCAGAATTAATGGTACTAAGTTTAATCACTTTGTCAAGGTAGTTGGTGTCTACCAGATATCTCCAATGTATGTTTTTTCCTTTTGTAATTATTAAGTGGATTTGAGGTGAAGCTTTGAGATTTTATAAATAGCCTTTTCCTCAAAAGAGCCTCATTTTTAGCCTGTTTAAATCAACAGAATACTTCCTTGAACCATCTACTTCTTTTTTTTGAAATTGTGATCCTCCTGCCTCAGCCTCCCCAGCTGCTTGGGATTATAGGCGTGAGCCACTGTGCCAGAAACCATCTGCTTTTTAAATGATCAAATAAATACTGCTCCTTAAGTCACAGCCAAGGTCAAGAGGAAAATGGAAGAAAAACAATGAAGTTCTAGCAAAGGCAAATTAAGGTGGCAAAGTCAACCTCTGAAAATTTTTCCTTATAGAATTAATCTTTGAGTGTCGATTGAGGAGTAGGATAGCTGGGTCAAATGGTGGTTCCATTCCAAGTTTTCTAAGGAATCTTCATACTGCCACCAGCAATGTATGAGTGTACCTTTTCCCCACATCCTTGCCAACACTTATTGTTGCTTGTATTTTTGATAACTTCCATTCTGACTGACAAGAAATGAAATCTTAGAGTAGTTTTGATTTGCATTTCTCTAATTACTAGAGATGTTCAGTATTTTTTCATATATTTGTTAATTGATTGTATATCCTCTTCTGAGAAGTGTCTGTTCAGCTCCTTAGCCCCATTTATTGATTGGGGTTTTTTTTTTTTTTTTTTTTTTTTGGTGTTAAGTTTTTTGAGTTCTTTATATACCCTGGAGATTGGTGCTCTATCTGGTGTGTAGCAAAAATTTGCTCCCAAAATGTAGGCTTTCTCTTCACCTCATTGATTAATCTTTGAATTTAAAAAAAAATTAAAATTATTTGAACTTACTTTTCAAGTATAGAATAGTGGTTTTGAAAAAAAGATGAATTATATGGTTCTGCAGCATTGTAGTTATGTAAAAGTATTTAATGAATCAGCATTTCTTTTTACAATTGGAATTTTTGAGATTGATTATACAGTGTACCTGAAAAATAAATTTTCCTTTACCTTTCATTTTTATAATTTTTGTGGATGATAATAGAAAAATACATTTGTATTTTATGAGAAACAAAGTACTTGCAGGGAAGATATATATTCAGAGGTAAATAGTTCTAAGTAGTTTATAAGGTATCTTGGTTTTAACTGGAATCTAATCCAAGTCTTAATATATATTTTTTGATTTCTTTAATCATTATTATAATTCTGTTTTCCAGTGTTTTGTTCTGGGAAAGTTTGCTAAAGCTTTCACATAATAATAATTTTCATTGTATGATGATTATCTAGATGATTCTAGTGTATGCATACTTTTATATTAGACTACTAAATAATTATATTCTTAAAAGATATAATTAAGACTTCAGTAATAGATTCATATTGTAAAATTATGGCATGATTATATTGACTTAAGGATTTTTTCATATGAAGAATAGAAAAAGATCCATTGAATTCGAATTATCAAGCTAAATGTGCTTGAAATTGAGAGGACAAGTTGAAGTCTTAACTTTTTTTAAAAAAATACCTTTATTTTGTTTTTTTAGTTTTTTATTTATGTAGTGCTGAGTGCCAGGACGAACCCAGTGCCTCACGTCCCGAGCCACAACCTCAGCCCTTACTGACCCGTGTAATTAGTTTTTTTTTTTTTAATGAAAAAATGAGACATTTATGTTGAGATTATAGTGTTATAGTATGTGAAGAAAGGACTTATGTTCTAATGATATGAAAATTAAGTAGTTGATTAAAAATTATAATTTAAAGATGATTGCTTTAGGGAAAAGTTTAATTGTTTGATGGGGGGGTTAAGTACTGGTAAGTACAGGCATCATGGTCTAATCTTTCTGCATTGATATAAATCCCTCTACGTATGAAAAGTAAACCTGAGTAAAATCTCTTTTTTAATGAGGTGTGACAGTCACCATTGGAATAAATTGAGAATTGACTACACTATGTAAACTGTATAACAGTCTTTAAGTTTTTTTTAAATTTTTATATTAGATGAACACAATACCTTTATTTGATTTTTATGTGGTGCTGAGGATCCAACCCAGTGCCTTACACGTGCTAGGTAAGTGCTCTACCAACTGAACTATAACCCTAGCCCTCTTTCTTCTTCTTCTTCTTCTTCTTCTTCTTCTTCTTCTTTTTTTTTTTTTTTTTTTTTTTTTAATGATACCAGGGATTAAACTCGGGGGCACTTGACCACTGAGCAACATTCTCAGCCCTTTTTTTGTATTTTATTTAGAGACAGGGTCTCACTGAGTTGACTCTCCTCAGCTTAGTGACAGCTGATGCTGGCTTTGAACTCACAACTCTCCTGCCTCAGCACCCTGAGTTGCTGAGAATTACAGGCCCACTGCCTCTTTTTTCTTT
Source organism: Callospermophilus lateralis (assembly GCF_048772815.1). NCBI lineage: Eukaryota > Metazoa > Chordata > Mammalia > Rodentia > Sciuridae > Callospermophilus > Callospermophilus lateralis. The sequence goes on along the minus strand of NC_135305.1, from coordinate 154,259,624 downwards.
TTAATGCAAATAATTTTGGTGATGAATACATTGTTACTTAAGAATAAATATTTAGTCCAGGAATTTTATGGATAGATGTTTGGAACCTCTCCTCTGCCTCCTAATTTGTCTATGTTTTATTTCAAAAGTTTGTCCTTTAATAGAAAACTTTATTTAGATGAAATTGTTGTACATTAAGGTGGTTACTTAAATATTTCTTTGTCCAGTAAAATACTTTGTTTTACCTCTTGTTCAGGGAGACTGATTTAAGAGTCTCAATATGAAAAATTGGAGGAAATATTTGTTAATAGGATTAAAAGTCCTAAATAATTCATGAAAAAATTATGTATTTCTGACTATTAAATTTGAATGGGGTAGAGATGTGAAATCACATTTATAGAGAGCAACACCTTTGTTTTATAAGCAGACACTTTGCCAATATATTTATTTGGCATTAAGTTGATCTTGCTGTTGAAGTATTTTGTGTAAAAGATGAAAATTAAAAAGTCCCTAAATGTAACTGGGATTTTCTTAGTAAGAAAGAAAGGGGAATGGTTCTTGATGGTCAGCAGAAATGAATGTCCTTTTCCATTTTTGTGTTGAACTTAGCACACCCAAAAGGAAATTGAAGCTTAGAGAAGTCTGTGATTACTCATGTCACTAACAGAGGTGGAACCCAAACCCGTATTTTGTAACTTTTAAACCATATTTTGTAAACTTTTAACTTTGAAACTGTTGTCTTCTGGGAGGATGTACATGACCAGCTATGTGATTATGCCATATTAAATGAGTAAATTCATTTTATCTGACAAGTTTAAATAAAACCTACATTACTGTTAGAATTTAATTTATATCAAATCAAATCTATTTCTGGGCTGGGGATGTGGCTCAAGCAGTAGCGCGCTCGCCTGGCATGCGTGCGGCCCGGGTTTGAGTCTCAGCACCACATACAAAGATGTTGTGTCTGCCGATAACTAAAAAAATAAATATTAAAAAAAATTCTCTCTCTCTCTCTCTCTCTCTCTCTCCCCCTCTCTCACTCTCTCTTAAAAAAAAAAAAAATCTATTTCCTGTACTTATAGAAACAGCCTTGGCCTGCGCTCTTCTTGACCAGGGACTTATCTTTTTCTGATTTTAACTTATATCTATGACACTGGCAAGTGTTGATTCTGACAGCATCATCTCATGCATTTAGTCTTTGATCTACTGAACTCAGCTCATGCCAAATTGATAACAGAGGAAGTAAAAATAAAATAGTTTTGGGCTTATAAAAACTTGACATGAATATAGCACATTTGAATATTCTTGAATATATTTGAGTACCTGACAGGAGTTAGCACGTGTTTTTATAAAATATCTTATTGAAGTAATTGAAAATTTAGAGTTATACATTGCTGTCATTAGAGGTTTTTTCTCTCTTCTCTTTTCTTTTATAAATCTGTTATCATATGCCCAGATGCTGAAAAGTCAGAGTTACTTAGAAAGAAAGGGATAGCTACCGGGTAAAGCAGGATTGGATGCTGAGGCTACGCCACAGGAGTCTTGGGCCTGGTTAAAGAATAGTGGACTAACCTGATTTATTTATAGATCCCTGTGCTGAACTTTCTGTCAATGATTGTCAGAAAAAGTACCTACATATGGTTTCCATTTGATTTTGTTTTATGATTCTTAAGCAAACAGAAATTAAAGCTTGGTATATACTAAGGAGGTAAGATTTTAAAAGTACTTTTAGAAAATAATGTAGAAATAACAAATAGCACCCTCCCCCCAAAAAAGAGATGCAAACAGTATAGAAATCTGTTTTAAATACTAGGGAAGCATGAAATTGAACTCGGTTGCTTTAAGTATGTCATCTCTGAGCTGCCATCCTGATGCTACCTGAAGAGGTTCTTCTCATTGAATATCATTATGGCTAGTAAGTGTTCAATAATTTTCTTTAAAGCTCCATCTATGTAAATATTTTTGAACAATTTTACACAAGTACTAGGCCACATACCTATTTCTTATAAACCCGACATTGATAAAATGCACTCTTTGTATAATTGGGTCTTGTTTTGATCCTGGCTCTTTCATATTGTGATTTGGCAGTGAGTTCAACAGAATAAGCATTATCCTCTTGAGGCCCATCTAGGATTGAACTAAAGGGCTTCTACAATAACCACATGATCATACAATTAGTTGTTCTTTTTTTATTTTTTATTTTTTATAAATGCCTGATAGTGTGGCTGAATATGAGCTGGTTGCCAGGATATTGTGGTGGAATAATAATCTGCAGTTTGTATTTAATCATGCAGCAGAACTGTCTTGATTAAAAAACAAAACAAAAACAAAAAAACAATCCACAAAATAAAACCCAGAAGATAAAAATTGGATAAAGGTGAAGAGCCTTTGTGTTGAAAAAGATGGTACGTATAGAGTTATAAAGTGAAAATGAAGGTTAGCGTGCTGACAGTTTATTTTGTCATTAGTAGCCTCTTCATATTTAACAAAAATATCAGGCAAAATACACCCCTCTGCCCCCGTCCTTGGGTGCAGGGGCTGGAACCCAGGGCTTCCTGTGTGCTAGGCAAGTGCTTTCCTGCTGAGCTGCTTCTCCAGCCAAAAAATATCAACCTTAAAATACTACTTATTTCTGACTTTGCTAAAGTTGGGGGAGGTAAGCCTTTTTGTTACTCTTGGGGCTTACTTTTTGAAACCAATAAGTAAATATTTTTAAACGGCTGCCTAAGTAAGGGAAGTGTAAACCTCTTCAAGTTCTCTTTATTAAGGTTATTTTATTTTTCAAAGGTAATCTTGGACCTGTTTTTAAATGTAAGCTATTTTGGTGTTTGCTATTTATATACAAGTGTATTCCTCACATTTAAACATACTTAGTCTAAAGGAGAAAAATTTAGATACTTGCAGTTGAATTTTAGGCACTATATTTTTAGCTTATTTTAAATGTGGCCTAGTATATATTTATAATGAAAAGGCTTCTGCTTTGGCATCCTTGTACAAATTAACCTACAGTTGATTGTTTAGGGAAGAAATAGCATGTGTGACAGTGATTCTTATTTTGGAACATTTGTCATACCATTTATTCAGTTCATGGAGAGTGTAACAAAGAGGGGCTCTTAACTGCTTCAGTCACCTTTGCTACTCAAATTATCTGCATTGCTGCAGGAAAGGCTCTATTAACTAGAACTCAGCCAGAGCCCTCAAATGGATTAAACATGTCTTGTACCTTTCCACCCCCCCCCCCCAAATTAAATGACTTAAATATAACAGTGTCATGTGATTAGTATAGCTAGGGTAGATTTATTTGATTTCCATTATGATTGGGGCATTATGCTTGAGAGGAAACTCTGGGGGACAGAAGCACTCTCATGGGTTGTCTTGGGCTAAGTGCTGATTTAGTTTAGTTGCCCACACTTTTAAAATTATAGTATTGTATAATAATAATGATCAGGTAATAATGATATATGAGAGAATGCTTTAAAAGCATTTAAAAGAAGGCTCACTTTCTCTTTTTACATATTTCCTTTTATATTCTATAGTTTTTTTAAAATTTGTTTTTTAGTTATAGGTGGACACAATATATTTTATTTTTATGTGGTGCTGAGGATTGAACCCAGTGCCTCACGCATGCTAGACGAGTGCTCTACCTCTGAGCCACAACCCCAGCCCCTATTCTATAGTTTCTAAAATGGAAATTTAAATTTTTTAAAAAAATTAATTGAATAATTTTCCATAAGTTGTTGTTATTAATGTTGTAGATAATAAGTACTTTGGATGCTTGGCAAAAAGCATGAGTTGTATGTGATAGTCCTGTAGAACAGGTGACTGTGGAAGAGTACTATTTTTGGGTCAAAGTGCTTAATGATTTTTATGTGTCAGAATTCTTGTTAACTTATAAATTCATTAAGGATAGAATGACTTGGCTGACCTACAAATGTTATGAGTTGCCAGTCCAACACTGAAGTTGATATTTGAAAAATGGAAGTTGTTATCCAAGTTTGTCAAGAAAGTCTTAATTGAATCATATAATTTGATGTTTAAAAAAGGCGGTTACAACTGTTTACTGGCATTGGTGTTTAATTCGAACACCTAGGCTTGTTCCTGAAAGGATTTAAGAGTAGTGAATTGAAATTTTAAAATTTTAATTAAATTTTATTTAAAATAATTTAATTAAATGTTATTCATATTATTTTAAATAAGAATTATGATCTAATGCCTTGAAAATTAGTGTGTTGTATCTTGATTATCAATTGACCAAATTATTTTTAAATTTTTCATTAGTATCATACTTATAGAATTAATAAGATTATTTGGTTTATAAGGATTACCACTCCAAATTCATGCTACATGTCATAATAAATCTGTTTCCTCTTCTGCATTTTTTTGTATATTTTTTGTGTTTGTTGTGATTATTAATTTTATAATAATAATAAACTAGGAGGGAATGATGGATGATTTGAAAGTAATAAGTTGGAAATTAGAAAGCAGATAGTAGTCAAATATTTATAGTTCACTCCTTATATGTTAGGCATTATACTAGATGCTTAATCATCAGTCTTAGAGTAGAAAGTAGTTTTGGATTTATTTTTGAATCTTAACTTGAATAACATAGGGAAAAATTCAAAAGTTTGCTGATTTGTTTTTATACCTTTTATGTTTATTAAATTTGTTTTTGTTGAATACATGAGGTAAATTTAGTAGTTATGAAATAGGTGTCAGCTTTTGCTATATTGAAACTGTAAATCTGATACAACTCTTTGAATGTTAGGAGGATTGCAAACTAATCACTGACTTTTTAAAAAGTTCAGTGGCACATCAGTTGAGATGTTTTCTTTAAATAGTAGAACAACACATCTGTTTAATTACTACAGAATGAAGTATTGTGCCCAAAATTGTAATGGCTTGCTAAGATAAGTGGGAATCTAGAAGTCAGCTATGTAAATAATCATTTTCTTCTGGAAATTTCTGCATAGAAGGCATTTGAGTTGTAAGAAGTAAACATTCATTGAAACTGTAATTCCAATTATTATTTTATGATTTAAATTAATTCCATGATTATTTCATGTGTATTCTGTGAAAAGAGTAATCAGTGTATAATGGTACCTACAGAGCTAATAATTTATTATTAACTTTAGATCCTAGAGGTAATGTTACAGATAGTTTTGCTATATTATTCAAAAAACTGGCAGTTTTACTTAATTTTGTAAAATCTTTCTGGAATTCAATCTTTTAAGCATTTAAAAGTTTGAACATTTCCTAAAAAAGAACTTTGTTTCAATTATGGCATTAACATTTTACCCTAAGTACTCTGTCACTGAACTACATTCCTAACTTGTAAGTTCTTAAAGTAACATTTATTTATATTTTTTAAAATATATGTACATATAGAATGTATAGCCAATTGATTTGTATTCCTATTATAATAGAAAAAAAAAGTATCCTTTGGGAAATTTGGATTTCTGAAAATAATGAAGAAAATTTAAATTAAAGATTTTGTTATTGGGTTATATGCAGGAGAAATTTGAAACTGGAAAGTCTTTTGCAACTTATTTATCCATTTCTCTGACTTTTATGTCATTAAAAAATACTGGTGAATTAAGCATGAAACTGTTTTCTGACAACTGATTTTCTGGAAGATGCCAGAAAGTACACAGAGTACTAAAGTATTAATTTCATAGGTAGAGAAAAGTCATGTGGATATAAAAAGCAAATCTTTTTTTTTTTTTTTTTTTTGCCATAGTTGGCTCATTGACAAATTATAATTGTTGGCCTTGCAGGAGTCTTCAAGTACCTGTTTTTTTTTTTTTTTTTTTCTTTTGGTCACAAGAAGTTTTATTATAAATGAGAAGAGAATCTTATATCAGAATGTAAGATTTCACAAATAGTTTTTTTTTCCCCTCCACTAACTAGATCAAGTGTCCTCATATTTTAGCATACATGATATCACCTGGGAAGATTCTTACTCAGTTCATCTGCAGAGGGTCCCAAGTCTGCATTTTTAATATGCATCTCTGATAGAGGCACACAGAGCTGTCATGGGGATTCAGCAATTGTTGAAATCTAGCTCACATGTACCCTGGTATGGGCTAATGTATTTTTTCTTTGCAGAATGATACTATCAACTCACAAGAGTTCATACCCGAAGGGCTTTACCATCTGCAAGTTCAAGTGCTTGTTTGAACGGAATAAAAATTTACCTTATCTCTGTTGTATTTAGGAGGACTGGCGTAATAATTGCAAGAGTATTAAATATTAGCTTTAAAGAAACTTTTTTTAACTAATAGCACTAGCGGTAAATTATTGTTAAGAAACAAAAAATAGAAATCCCATTTTACTAATTTACATTTTTATTCAGTATTTTGACTTTTTCAAAGAGTATAACTTGAAGTAAATTTGATCTTGGGTAAATCTAACCTAGAGTAAATATCTCTAGGTTAACATAAATATCAGTAGTTTCTAAAATGACCTGGCAAAGGTTTAATTAGGAAAAGACTGGTTAGATAGTTTAGCCATTGAATCTGTTTATGCTATTGAATCTCTTATCCTTGGAGGAGGAAGTAAAGTATAGAATTTGGTTCAACCAGCATTTGCTGAGTGCTGAGCATTGGGCTATTTGCTGGGAAAGACATGGTCACTGCCTATAGGAGGCTGAAGTATATAATTAGTTGCTTATTTTTTCCTAGAAAGTTAATGAATTTTGAATTTAGAGCACCTTTTTAAATAGGAGTATGAGAATGTTTGGAAATTTTTAGTGGGTTCTGTTGCTTTTTTTGTTGTTGTGTTTAATTTAGTTTTGTTTATTTGGTCTTCAGGCATTATCATACTTCAAATATGGGCCAGATAATGTGCTAGATATTTGGCATTCACTGGTGAACTGGGTAATTCAGTTCTGGATCTCTCATTTTATCCTTTAATGGGATAATTAAGTAAACAGGGAGGCACAAAACTGTATGATGAATGTTGAGTTGGGGAATGTGCTTTTCATTTCTTTTCCTCTTCCAAGTTCATGATCCTGCTGTAATATTAGGGATTTGTTTCTCTAATTCAAAATGTTTAGCTAACTAATTTTTTTGAGTTTTGTTTTGTAAGGTGTCTTCACTTGGGATGAAGTAGACATGCCTGCATGCGTGCGTGCGTGTGTGTGTGTGTGTGTGTGTGTGTAAATAAAGATGATAGAACTTTACTAATCTTATGCTTGAAACTTGGGATGTGGCGTAGTTCAAGTCAGCTAAATTGGCAGGTCCAAAATAAAATTTTTAAAAGTGTCTAATAATTTATTGCTTCCATTTTCCCAAGATTAAGTTTTTTCATGTTGCATCCATAATATACCAACAGAGAGCTGCTTAGAAAGACTTAGTTTCTCTCACTGGGCTTCTGTTTCATTCCCATCTAGGTTATCTTCGGTCAGGTAAGTAGGTGTCCAAACAGCTTCTTAGTTATGCTCTGGTGTCATGTCATGCTCTCTTCCTGGACAGCGATAAGCTTCACAGGGGAGAGCACACATTTCAACACCAATTGACTTAGAGTCTTCCATCAACCTTCTGTAAAGCTAAGGAAAAAAGACTTCTCCAATTATCATTAGATTGTCAAAAATGTCAAAGTATTAAAGCTTTCTTTAGAGTGGAAGACTATGGCTTTTGCCCAGAGTTCTCTATTATTATTAACTTCATTGCCATATATTGTTATCATCGGATGCTTTTGTGCACTGACATCTTATTTCCTTTTTAGTTAGCCACATCTTTGTCAAGTCAAATCAATGTCAATTTATGATAGCATATTGACCTTCACTGTGATAACCATTTGTCAAATCATCAAATTTCTCTTGACCAGCTGAACCCCCTATATGAAGTAGGATATTTGTGAGTATGGAACTCCAGAGGATGGACTTAATACCCAGCATGCCTGCATGCTTTATATGTTGACCAGTAAAGTGATCTTTCACAATCCCCCGGCTGCAGTCAGTGTGTGTTTAAATTAAACTTGTTTTTCTCTTTGAGCAGCCATTGGTTTTCACTTTATCCATTCATGTTAAGACCTTTGTGGGGTGTCCTTTCGTTAGTATCTCAGTCCCTTTATTGAGCCAGACATTGATTTTTGAAGGTTTAGGTGCTAGTAAGAATGAGGACTACCAATATTCCTTATGTTAGTATGTAGTCGGAGCCATGTTGTAGGTGCACATAAAGTGCTTTGGGAATTTTGAAGAGTAGAAATGATCTGTCGTTACTGGGATTAAGTTTTCTGAAAGAATTGACTTATCAAATGATGCTTCAGAGAGTGCATGGGAAGCTGTGGATTTCAGGGGTGGGAGGGAGGAAAGACAATCTGGTAAAAGTGACTAATAAAAGGCTCAGTGGAGAATTGCAGGTCATAGCCATCATTTCTTCTTGACTGTTGAGAAGGATGTGATAAGGAGAAAATAAGGAAATAAGTTTTTAAAGGTACTTTAAATCAGATCACGGAAGTTCTTGACAAATACAGGTTTAATGCATTATCACCATTCAGTAAACCATTAGAAAAATCTCTGGAGAATCTTGAGCAGAGAATTAAGTGAACAGTTTGGAGGAATATCTGGGCTGCAGTGTGTTAAGTGCATTGGGGCAGGGAGGCTGGGAGTATTATCCTTTTTCATCATTCTTGGTGAGAAACAATGAGGGTCATGAAATTGCCTTTTTGTATACTTTTACCACATCTGAATTTTGATCCTAAAATATCGAATTTTCATATGGAAGCAGAGTTTTAATTTATTGGTATTAATCAACTGAAGTGTAGAGAAAGGGGCTTAGATCCATTTTATCCATTAAATGTACACTGAACAATGATTCTTCCTAAATACTGTGCTAGGCATTGTGGAATTGAAAGTAAGGAAAAAAAAAAAAATCCCAGCAGCTCTGGAGGCTGAGGCAGGAGGATTGTGAGTTCAAAGCCAGCCTCAGCAACAGCGAGGCCCTAAGCAACTCAGTGAGACCCTGTCTCTAAATACAAAATAGTGCTGGGGATGTGGCTCAGTGGTTGAGTGCCCCTGAGTTCAATCCCCAGTAACCCCCACCGCCTTAAAAAAAAAAAAAAAAAAAAAAAAAAAGAAGAAGAAGATTCTTTGGCTGGTAGCACATCCTTGTAACCCCAGTGATCCAGTGATTTGAGAGGCTGAGGCAGGTGGATTATCAGTTTTGGGCAATTTAGTGAAACCCTGTCTCAAAATAAGAAGGGCTGTGGGTGTACCTCTGTATGGTAGAGTGCCCCTGGATTCAGTCCCCAGTATTGGAAAACAAAGAACGACAGATAGACAACACCCCGCCACCTGCCCAGATATGAGTCTGCACTTTAAGTTTTTGTACTTTGGCCAGATAGGGGAAATTGAATTGAATTACAGTCTGAGCAGCTCCATGTATTTAGGGATTTCAGTGTGTGTGGTGGGGGAAGAGATAGGATAGGGGACTGCTGCCTGAGGCTGGAAGTTGGGTACATGGGAACGCGACTTCCTTGGCTTTATCCCGTAGACAATGGACAAAGCCTTCGAAAGTTATATGGAATGAACATATTTCTCCAAGGCTGCTGAGAGTGTAGCTTGCCAAGTTCTTTTATCATTTCTGAAGGAAAGCTATTAGGGAATATTCAATTAAAGGAAGTGTTGGTTATCTTTTATATACTTCATTTTTTTAGGAAAAAGCACCAAGATCATATTATAGTATGCTAGATGAATGAGCATACCTAAAACAAAAGTTAAATATTTTTAACCATCCTCCTCCAAAAACTAGACCTCTTTAACAGAACATTTAAAAGGAATTAACCTATTATTCATTCAATTTATGCATATACAGTGATATCCTTGGAAATTTTAATATAGATTTTGATAATTTAAAAAATTCAAGATGCCCTGCAAATAATAATTAGGATATGTATTTGATAATGGTCATATAGGGCCAAATTTTTTAAATAAGATGCTCTGAATTTATCTGAAAGGAGAACATATACCTGTGGGGGAGCAAAGATGATTGTGGTGGAGGGTTTTTTTTTTTTTTTCCTTCTGTTGGTAAAGCAATGTAGAGCTAACCAAGCTAACATCTGTTGACACATCTGTCTATTGGTCATTTGAAATCACAATGAGTTAGATAAAAGGCTTTTAGATAAAATATACTCTGGGCTATTTTGTTTGCCTTTTTTTTTTTTTTTTTCTTCCCTTCCTTCCTGGTACTGGGGATTGAACCCAGAGGCACTATTCTACTGAGCCACACCTCCAGCCCCTTTTTATTTTATTTTTTGATGGCATCTAACTAAATTGCCCAGGCTGCTGCTTCAAATTTGTGATCCTTCTACCTTAGCCCTCTGAGTCTCTAGGATTATAGGTGTATGACTCCACACTTCCGTTTGCTTTTGAGCATATTGAATGAAGTGATATTGAACCAATATTATTATTATTATTATTATTATTTTTGTTACTGGGGTTTGAACCCCGGTTTTACCACAGTGCTAGATAAATGCTCTATCACTGAGCTATATTCCCCAGTCCTTTTTCCCCCCAACTGGGGATTTAATCCAAGGGCATTCTACCACTGAACTACATTCCCAGCCCTTTTATATTTTTTAATTTTGAGACAGAAGCTTGCTAAGTTACCCAGGCTGGCCTTGAATTTAATCTTCCTGCCTCACCTTCAAGTAGCAAGAAATTATAGGTGGGTGCCACAATCATTTTTACTTATTCCTATCTAAATTGTTTGAAGGCAATCAAGAGAAACATAAATTGTATTTTCTTTAGACATTCATTGTTGCTGCCCAAATTGGGAAGAATTTTGGTGTTTTATATATTTCATCAACTTTGGGATGAATAAAAATACAGTATTGAAATTTTTAGTTTGTGCTTATTAGATTTTGGTTCAGAAAATATTTGGCCTCGCCAATAGGTGTTCTGTGTTCTATAGGCTTTTTTTTTTTTTTTTAAACATTTATTTTTTAGCTGTAGGTTGACACAATACCTTTATTTTATTTTTTTTATGTGGTACTGAGGATTCAACCCAGTGCCTCATCCATGCTAGGCATGCGCTCTACCACTGAGCTACAGCCTCAGCCCAGATCTTTTTTTTTTAAAGGAACTAGACAGTTCCATGATACCAGTTTTATTAAATGACTGTTGACTCAGTAATTGTAGTGTTGCATAATTAGATGAGTCAGGTGGTCCAAGAAAGCTTTTGTTACCATTACTACAATGTATGGACAGAATATTATTGTATTATAGTTTTTATTTAACCTGACCTCTTTAAAAAAGAAGTTGTTTTAGGACTTTGTATCCAGTGGAGTTGTTTACATCACTGAGGAACACTGTACTTATTGACTGTGACTTAAATGTACTTTTAGAAATACTCAGGACCTCCTACCCCTATGCCCCAAAGTGTGGGTGTGTATTTTAAAGGGAATCTATACAAGATGGATGCAATCCTGTGTTTACCATATATGAATTTTAAATTATGGCTTGATAAACAAAGATTTCAGAAAATATTTCTTGATTTTTTTTCAAACTGGTTAGCTAAATAGTTCTCTACCAGAAATATGCCCCTTGAAGTAAAAAAAATCTCTTATTTGATAGTGATCATTATGCATAGATAAATGAGAAGCACAGGTTTAGGAATTTAGAAGACTAGTTTACAAAATGGTTAATAAAGGAAATTTTGCATTGGAGAAGAATTGCAAATAATTTTAGTGTTACTATTTTCTTCTACTTAAAATTGTTTGCCTCTCCTTATTTGCCTTTGTTTTTGATTCAGTTCAGAGAGGTTAAAAACTCCTGGCTTGGTTTTATATGGCTGGGAGGTCCTTTATTAGTGTCCTTTTACCTTCCTTCTCTCCCTCGTTGTCTGGTGTGGTGGCATATTCCTGTAATTCCAGTGACTTGGGAGGCTGACTGCACAACTTAGTGAGACCCTGTCTCAAAATAAGAAGGGCTGTGGGTGTAGCTCAGTGTGATAGAGTGCCCCTGGTTCAGTCCCCAGTATTGGAAAACAAAGAAAAGAAACACAACACCCCGCCACCTTTCCTCCCTTCACACCTCCTTCACATTCACCTACCCTTTCTTCTATCCCTCTGTCCACCATCCATCTGTGCATCTCTCCATGCATCCTGTAAAAAGGTAAGAAATCCTGCTTGTTTTATTGGAGAGAAGTAAGAACTAAATTCTAAACCATTAAGTTAATCAGATCATGTAAATTGTAAAAGAGGAGGCTTTTCCTTCATTTATAAGTGGCTTTTCTTCCAGCACCAGATTTTTAGATGCTAGTATTGAGACTATAATTGACAATAGTAGTTTTTTCCCCCTCTTTTAGAATAGCCATCTCTGTTCACCATGGCAACATCCCAGAAGATAGTCTGCTTGATCTAATGACAGGAAGCATGTCAAGGAGTTGTCTTGAGCATAGAAGTTTCTGAGATTGTGTTGGGATTATCTGTTTCAGAGGGAAAGTGATAATGTATTTTATAGTTCTCTGTGTTCTTTCTGCTGTAGTTTTGTTGTCTGTAAAGAGACTGTGAGTTTAGGAATCACTTGTGATTCCTGATGGTATTTTAAACTGGTTGTGTGCTTTATTAGGGCGGAACATACTTGATTTTGCTTTTTATCCAAGTGTTTTGCTGAGACTATAGGGTTAAAGTTGTTTTGTTTTTTAAAAATTTTGGTTATGTGAGTTAAGATTAACTTTGAATACCATATTAGGTTAGAAGAAACACATCTTCTTTAACTTGTTCCATATGTGCTGTACTTTTTAGCTATGTGTAATTGGACTGTAAAAAATGTCTTTCTAGAAGAAAGGGCCAACTTATAAGACATACTGTCATAGTATATACTCAGATGAAAAGAAAATTGTAGGATTGAATTCTCTGAGTTTGAATTCTCAAAAGTTTTGGTGATTTTGTATCAGAAAATCCAGTCTTGATTTATTTTTATTCTAGAAGGAAAATAATAGCATCAAGTCTTAATGATTTATAAAACATAGTTTCATTAAATGGTTAGAAACTTGATCTATCATAGGGTTCTAAAAGAATGTATTTTTTTGGAGTGGTACCAGGCATTGAATTCAGGGGGACTTGACCACTGAGACACATACCCAGTACTATTTTGTATTTTATTTAGAGACAAGATCTCACTGAGTTGCTTAGTGCCTCGATGTTGCTGAGACTGGCTTTGAACTCTTGATCCTCCTGTCGCAGTCTCCTGAGCCTCTGGGATTACAGGGGTATGCTACCATACCTGGCCCAAAAGGATATTATTTGTAAACTAACTTTAAATTCTTTCTTTCTTTTTAAACTGTTGGAAATTCTTTAAAATTAACAGTAGTTTACAATTATGTATATCAGTTTACAACTTACAAACTTATTAAATATACATTCTTTTTGATGCCCTGAAATAGAGATTTAACTTTTTGGCCTTCCCATTCCCTTCCATTAATAATAGTTCTAAGGAGTTGGGCACTGTTGTGCACACCTGTAATCCCAGCACCCTGGGAAGCTGAGGCAGGATTGCAAATTCAAGGCCAGCCTCAACAACTTAGCAAAACCTTGTCTCAAAATAAAAACTAAAAAGGACAGGAAATGTAGCCCAGAGGTAAAGTGTCCCCAGGTTCAACTGCCCCCCCCCCAAAAAAAAAGGGGATAGTTCTAAGGAACAAAGTAATACTTAATCAGCAAAGGTAATATTCTATTTTCAAGTTGCTTTGCAATCTTTTTAGGAGTATGTCACTTTACTATTGGAAAATACTGCTTAGCAGAGCTATATATAATACATTTTTAAACTGAATATAATCAAAGATTAAAATGTAAAATAGGCAATATTATAATTGAGAAGGGAATGCTTTTAAAAATAGGTATGTAGACAGAAGCAGTTTGGGACTAGTGATAAATAATTGCTTTTAGTTTTAGAAAACTTTAAGTAGAATCATACAACTTTCTAGATTTATTTTCTGTTCTAAGCTTTTGTTGCTTAGTTTTACCTTATATATCATAAAAATTACTTCTGATTCCTAAATCCAGCTGTCCTAAAAGTATAAGGCAGTTTCAGGATAGTCTTTTATTATTTAGGCACTTTGTAGGCTGAGAGAGATACTATAAGATTTCTGTTTTGTTTTTGGTCTCTTGAGTTCATGCCTCTTTATGTCAGAATTAGTCACCCTTCTATCTAAAAGGTACAATTTCCCAATAAAATTGTACTTAACAATAGAATAGGAACACTTAGACTCTCAATTAATTCAGTATGGTAGCCAAATAGTCAAATGTGACTATTTAAATTTAAGTTAATTAAAATTTAAAAATTTAGCTCTCTGTCCCATGGCACATTTCAGGTGTTTACTGACCACCTTGTTGGACAGTGCAGATACAAAACATTTTCATCACAGAAATTCTATTGGACAGTACTGGTCTGATTTCTAACAATGGTTAGAAATGGCTTTGGGCTTCATTTTAAGGAAGAGGCATTAAAGGTGTTCTAATATATTTCCTTTCTTGTCTTCTCCTTCTTCCTTTCTTCCTTTTTGAAATGGTGGTGAATTTTTTTTATTATAATGTAGAATTAGTTTTCTTAGTGATGAAAGCTTATATGGTTGACAGCTTCAGGTGCCATGAGAACTTTGCAACATGGTTTTTTTTTTCTTTCTTATTTTTGGGAATTGAACTGAGGGATGCTCTACCGCTGAGCCACATGCTCAACTTTTTTCATTTTTTTTTTTTTTAAGAGAGAGGGGTGGGGGGAGGGAGAGAATTTTAATATATATATTTTTTAAGCTATTGGCGGACACAACATCTTTGTATGTGGTGCTGAGGATCAAACCCGGGCCGCACGCATGCCAGGCGAGCGCGCTTCCGCTTGAGCCACATCCCCAGCCCACTTTTTTTATTTTTTATTTTGAGACATCTTACTACATTGCCCAGGCTGGTCTTGACCTTGCCATCCTCCTGCCATAACTTCCCAAGTAGCTGGGATTATAGGTGTGTACCATTGCACCTGGCCTTTTCAGTCTCTTTTGATGAACTTTCATTTATAAATGCCTTTCCACTTCCATTAACTTTATTGATAGAGGTTTGTTTCTTCACTATCATGCTAGCTTACTACTAAAATTTTTTGTAAACTTTGGGTAAGATTTTTGGAAGACTTATTTTGGTATGGTTCTGCTTGTATGCTAAAAATAAGTGTGATCGATGAATTGTGGCAGTTTTGGACTTTATAATCCTTAGTTGCTTTTGTGTAGTATGTTTATACAATTAATGTTTGGTGCTTTATAGAACATATGCATTTTTCCTGCAGGACATATGGTTAGATTTTATGGCTCTTTGATACCATTGTAGAAATAGATGTTGGTTACCTTTTTTAAAATTTTTTTTTTTTGTTTTGGTTGGACACAATACCTTTATTTTATTTAGTTATTTTTATATGGTGCTGAGGATCGAACCCAGTGCCTTGCACAAGCTAGGCGAGTGCTCTAGGGCTGAGCCACAACCCTGCCCCTATTGGTTGCCTTTTGAGGTTGTTTTGGTCTGTTTTTATTTTGGGAAAGAGAAAAATGAAATTTTAGGAAATATTGTATATATTCCATGAAATAAGGCAATTTGTTCAACAAACATTTATTAAATGCTCTCAGAGCTTTGGGAGAAGAATTTCATTAATGCCATTTCCTTAGTGGGTTTTCTGATTTTCTTTAGGAATGCAAATGGGGTAGCTTTCAAAGGAGTGGATGTTTCTTGAATGTGGCTGGAGATCCAGATGTGCAATCCAGTTGACACACTATCTTGGAATAATTTCACTGAAGATTCTAATCCTTTGAACTTAGTCTAGAGAATGTGTGCTGTTGTGGTGACTAAAATTATTTTGAGGTACCCCTGCCAACTAACTATATGTTTGAGACTCGCTTATGAAGAGTAATCCTCCCTGCCCTCCTGCCTATAGGGCCATATTCCATGTAATGTGTGAGTTGCAAGGGGAAGAGAAGCCAGCTGAATTTGTCTTGAATTGTTTTCACTTAAGTTGGCTTAGTCTAGCTTGTGGCAATTGACTGCTTAAAAACATTAGAAAAATTTAGGGAGGGAAATGGTTAACTTTTTAAGAATCCTTAGAAGAGTATTTCAGGAAGAAATCTGATTTTGGTTAAGCCATGGTTAAATCTTATTAGAAAGAAGAACCTGGATTAGAGTATGACTACTTGGAAATCTTCTGGGTTTACACAGTATATCATTCCAGGAAATACTATCTTGGTTTTCTTTTGGCCTTGGGACATTTTATGCAGGTCTGGAACAAATCTCACTGGTAGGAGGTTGGGCTCTAATCTGACCACTCCCTCAGCAGTGGAGAGGAAGCCATGAGCAATTGTCTGTAAACAAGTCAAGATGGCGCCTGGCATTTTGCAGAGGGAGTGGTTTGTGAAGTAACGCCAGGGAGCCATTAAGTGTGGAGATTCCTTATTGGTTGACTGCTGTATCTAGTTTATGTTAATTAAGATAAGCTATGTGGAATGTATATATATCTCTCCTGTCCCACTCCTGCTGTATCAATCTACACATGTTGCTCGCCACCCCCCCCCCCCTTATTTTGCTGCAGCTGGACTGCCCCAAGCAATAACAAGGATGATACCTACCTAGAGAGGAAAGCACAGTAGAACAGAGTGGGTAGAGGAGGTAAACTGGGTTCAGAGCTGTGACTTTTGAGATGTTGCTTCTGAAAAGGTGTGGAAGGGTAATCAGAAAGGGACAGAAACTGATCAAATGGCACAATTGTAGTTAGTATCTTTATAATTTTTTTTTTTTAATAAAGCCATGAAGGATAACCTTTAGCACATGTGGTTTTTCTGAGGACAATTTAAAAGTATTTCCTCAATGTGGCGTTAGGGTTCTCATTTAATCCAAAATAGAAATTATTTTTTTCCCCAATAGAAAGTAGAAATTCTTAAAGGATATTTTACACTGAGGTATATCTCTTTGGTTTGTAGTTTTTCCCAAGAATCAAATTCTATAACATTCTTACGGTATGTCACTGATAATGGGTACCTAAAATGTTGACAATTTAAAAACCATTAGGTCTGAGCACTTCTTAAAATCATTAATAATTATTTGTAGGTATGTTTTATTTTGCCAAGACATGTATGTACACACGTAATAATTGGAATGCATAAAGTGCATTACATATGATGAGGAGTCTTGGAGGGGGCTTTAATGTTTCCTTTGTTCATATTGTTTTTTTTTTTTTGGGGGGGGTACTGGGGATTAAACTCAGGGGCACTCAACCCCTAAGCCATACCCCCAGCCCTGTGTTGTATCTTGTTTAGAGACAGGGTCTCACTGAGTTGCTTAGCACCTTACTTTTGCTGAGGCTGGCTTTGAACCTGAAGCTGCTAGCATAACAGGTGTGGGCCACCATGCCTGGCCATATTATATTTTTGACTAGGTAACACTTTATTTTTTTTTTCTGATGCTTTGTTTTTCACACATAATATTCGAGTTAGTTTTAGCCCCTTTTTCCTTATTATTACAGCTGCTATATTTGTATTTTTTAAAAGACAGGTGTAATATAAAGAAAGATTTCCAAGGAAATATATCTACGTTAACCTTACCTTGTAGAATAATAATCACCTGTGCTTTAAAGATGATTTGTGTGCTTTATGTTTGTATTACACTTCATTTGCTTAAAGAAAACAAAAAAGTTACCAAAGTATGAGAGACTATCTAAAAATCTTTCCTTAAGCACAAGGCACAGAACCAAGCTGTGAGCAGTGAAGGAATGAAGCTTCTTCAGAGGCCAGACAGAAATGAAACTGTCTTACACCAATGCATTTGAGATATTAGTCTCAAGAATGAACACCTATCAGTAAAGGACAAAAAAAAGTCCGCAGAAGAAAAAAACATAATGATATGCAAAACTATTAAGGTTATCTGGCAATTAGCACCTACCGGCCCTTATCCAGGGCATAAGGAAGTTACGGAAGCACTAATTTGCAACTATGCATCTGTTCCTACTTAAACCCTCTAAGCAGCTTGCTGTTTACCAAGTTAAAAAAGAAAATGTGTATTCCTGCCACATTTCTTAGAATATGCTTTGTTTTATAGATCTGACTATGGGACTACATTTTAAAAGAACAAAGAAAATATATTAAAAATACATACATATCAATCACAGACAACAACAAATAATACCAGCAATGATGTTGTTGATGGCAGTCCTGTTATTCCATGACAAATGCATTTATATTATGGGATTAAAGCAAATAAAATATGCTGAGAACCTGTAGTTTTAGCATGGGAGAAAGAAGATACACACAGGCCTAAGAATGATGATACTAAGTTAAAAACCCTATAGTTGTGCACTTGAACTGCCAATGAATGAATTACTATGCACTTTTTCTTTAAAAAGAAAAAAAGAAACACCCCCCCCCCCCCCAGGTCTCTTTTCTGAAAAGGCCTAGAAACAATGACTTAAGTACCAACAACAATCTAGAATTCCTTGGCAAAGAGACTGATTCCAGATCTGGAACATATTTTATTCAAGAGCCCTTGTCATACCAAAAAGCAAGATGGTATCAATGACTACTGTCATCATATCAATAGGACTCAGAAGCCACCTGAACAGGCTTCTGTAGCCAAAGATGGGACAGTTGAAACACTGAGAATATTAACTGTAGTGGACCAAAACGTACTATGTTAGAATACATGAATTCATCCCAGTATTCAAAACATAACTTTCCAATACTTAATAAACGCCATCCTAAGTGGTATAAGGTAATGTCTATTGTAGTCTTGAATTGCGTATTCCTGTTGATAAGTGATGTCTAGTAATTTTGCAAATATGGCATTGGCAGCTTTTGAAATACAGTAATACCTAAGTGTTTCTATATCTGCTGAATGTAATTCCCCAAAGTTTTGGTAGTTTTCTTAATTTTGTTCAACTTTTCATTATTGTTCTAAGTTTCATGTTTCTTTAATAAGACAAATATTGAGTTTTTATTCAGTGTATTTTAAAATTTTGAAGGAAGAAAATATTTTTTTTCATATTAAATGTATTTTTAATTGAGGATTTAATGTGTGTTAGTGTATCCCAGTAGTGAGATTTTCATTTCCTCAAAATAGGACTTGTTATTGCTTCTCACACTACAGGAGTGGTAGGAGATGGACTTGAAGAGTAGGAAAATAATTGAGATTAATTTAAAATGGCAGATTCATGTTCATTTATGAAAACACACTTGCTTTTATCAAGTCTGTCTGAAGCCTGTTCTTACAGGTAGCACAAGGCTTCTCTCTTTCTCTGGCCTGGTAGAATGGGGAGAGGATGCCTGGAGTAGGAAAGTCTAGGAAAAGAAGTTTTTTTTTTTTTTTTTTCTTTCTTTTTTCAGATCCTTCTTTCAAGGAACTTGGTAATGAAGAACCCTTATCTTTGGTCCCAAGTAGCTTATAAGAACAGGACTAATTCTGTTGAGTGCTACTGAGTGAAAATTAGGAAAAAAGAACTTAAAAAATAGGCTACAAAAACATTTTTATAGTATATCTTTTTGAAGTATCAATTCATTTTTCATAGATTATTATAGTACTTGTTTAGTTGGTGTTTTGAAGTGTTCTGGAGTTGAGAACTCAAGAACACTGTATCTTTGATGTTTCCATTACTATTTTCTGAGTTCGATTAGGTTTCCGCAACCCTGTGAAGATAAACCTGTGAGCCAGAAGGCAAACTACATGAGAAATTGAGAAATTAATTTTAGAAGGCCATGTGCGGTTGGAAAAAAGTGTCATACACTTCCACTCATTCATTAATGTCCTAGCTAATCATGAGAGGAGGCAGGAAGGAGGTGTTATTTATAAATACCAACTGTGGTCACCACTAATGAAAATAGTAATCTGTTGCTTTTTCTTGGTAGTGATGTTATCCTACTATTTTCTCATCTCTTTTTTGCTACTTCTGAACTCTGGTTGGGTTAGCTTATGAAAGTAATTGTGTAAACTGGGATTTATAAACCATGCAAGGCAGTTTAGAACTAAAGACAGAAGCTGTGTCTGAGGAATACAGTGAGTCAGAATAAGGAGAGAGTAGACCAGAGGAAAACACGTAGAATAAAGAAGAGATGGCAACTAAAGATGCTGATGGTGGGGAATGAGGCCAGGTACTATATTAAAAGGGGGGGGGGGCAGCAATTAAACACCAGAACACATACTAGATACAGGACAGTTGATCAGAAATTAATAATTTAGGAATCAGAACATCTTTGCACATTAAAAAAGAGATTGTGAGGAGAAGCAGCATTAATCACCTACAGCATGTGTATGAGACAGCATCTTCTCTTAGCCAGGGAAGTTCTTATATGATCTTGAGAGACAGTAACTACTCCTATATGATAGTGATCACAGAACATAGCATTGGCAATCCAGGACACCTGAGTGGCTGCTCTGAATCACTGGAGTGTTATGGTATGTTAGGTTTTGTTAAGTTCTCTTATCTCTGAAAGTAGACAGATGTTTAGATTGTGGTTCATAAGATCTCTGAAAGTAGACAGATGTTTAGATTGTGGTTCATAAGATCTAAATCTCTTTGTGGGCAGAACTTTAGAGTTAGGTTGACTTTTATAGCATACCACTGACATTTGGAGAGATGTGTCTTGAAGCCTTCCAAAAGTCCCACTTCTGTAGATACCATTATGATATAGAGTTTTCTTCCATAAGATAAAATTTTTGGCCTGGCTGGCATTCACCAAAAATATTTGTGCAGATGGTTGTTTCTTGTTTCTGACTAAGCATATGGTTGACTGGTTTAGTTCATAAATCTGAGTGATCCCTAATGACTTTCCACCCTTTTGTTTTTGGCTAACACTAGTTATCTTTCAAATTCTTCAGTTTTACTATCAGCTCTAGTAGGTAGATTTTAAAAAATTTATGTCCATTTCCATTAAAAAGAATTTAAAATAATAGCTTTAGGAAAGTTACTATGTTTCTGGCATCAAGTGAAGAAAAAAATAAATCACCCAAAATCATAAGGCTCATTGGCAATTGAAGTGATTGCTCCCTCTCATTAGGCTTATTGTGCCAGCAATTCAGTTTCAAGCCTGTGCAAAATCGTAGGTGACTACATTTTAGTATTATTTTTTGGTGGGTCTTGAATAGTTGAAACTGAAAATACCAAATCCATAAATGTCAAGGACCGACCTTCCTCCCTCCCATTTTTTTTGGGTTCTGGGGATTGAACCCAAGGGTGCTTAACCACTGAGCTACATTCTCATCCCTTTTTGTATTTTATTTAGAAACAGGGTCTTGCTAAGTTGCTTAGGGTCTCACTAAATGGCTGAGGCTGGCCTTGAACTCACATTCTCCTGCCTCAGTTTCCCAAGACTGGGATTATAGGTGTGATACCTGGCAGGAGCTTCCTTTTATATGTGGATTTTCTGGGAAAACATTTAAGGCAGTTCATTTGTAAATTAATACAGGTTAAATATCCTTTATCTGAAATCTTGGGACTGGTGTTTCAGATTTTGGAGTTTTTCAGAATTTGGAATAAATGCATAAATTTTACTGGTCAAGCATGCCATGTGCTCAAAAAAGTCGGATTTCAGGGCATTTTAGATTTCAGAGGATTTTGGATTTCAGATTATGGATGCTCAGCCTGTGCTAACTTTTAGTAATAATTTGGTTACAGGGACTGTGATTCTAAGCATATTAAATACAATTCTGATAAGCATACAAGAATTAAACAATAGATGTTTCTTTGTCTCACTTTGTGTCAGTTCTATTATAACTTCCCTCTAGAACTTCATGAAGGTTAACATTTTCTTACCTTGGTTAAAGGTGGGCATTTAGTTCTGGGCATAAATTTAGTGTTATAGTTCTCTGACATCTTGTATGAGGGAGGTACTCTTTGATTCCTTTGGGTTATTGCTCAAATATTTTTTCTTACAAGTTTCACTAGTTTTTAAGTAATGATAGCTGTTGTTATTGTTGATGCGATATTTCCCTGTTTTCTATTCCCATCATACTACCACTATTTTTTCACAATGTCAATTAGTAATATGAATTTAATTTCCTTCCCATAAGAAGTAAGAAAGCATAGTTCAAACTACTACTAAGGAATAGTTAGGTGTATTTTGGGTTTCCTTACACACCTTTTAAAGGATGATGAATCATTTCTGTTATTTATCTTTGAGGTCATGTAGATTGATTTTAATACTACAATTGAAAGCCATGGTTTTATATTTAGTATTTTTCACCTGTCTGATTAAGATCTTCATGTAGAAAAAAATTTGAAATCTACAGTTTATTATATATTTTGTTGATCATTCAATCTGTATTCAGAAAATATTTAAGTGCCAAGAATATTGTTAATGAAAACTCAGTTCTTGTCCCCAATGCCAAGCCAGTAATAAGGACAAGGTTTTGAGAAAAAGGAGCAAGAAGTTTTATTGCTTTACTAGCAAAGGAGAAGCACAGGGAACTCCTGTCCTAGAGGCTGTGATTTTTGCCCATCAAGGGGAACAGGGAGTTTTAAAAGAGGTGATTCAAAGGCTACATTTCATATGTTCTCCAAGTAATTCACTTGGGAGATCATCATTTCTGAGATCTTCTGGTGCCATCTTCAAGTCTGAATTACTTTGTTCTTGTGGTGGGTGTATGGTTAAGGACAGAGAACTCTGCCTAGATTGGGGAAAAAAGTTAATCCTGTTTCTCCAAGATTAGGGACAGGGAGAGATTATGGAGGAGTAGGGAGAGAGGAAGAGAAAGAAACATGTCCTTTTAAAAAATAAGTCACAGTGACAGAGCAGCAAAGGCAGTATTCAAATCATGAAATGTACCACTGTTACCACTGCTCTCCCATTTTGACGTTTGCTGTCTAATGCTTTCCTATGGTTTTAAAATTATAAAGTTTCAATGTTTTATTTTAAATGTGACATGCCATAATGCCTAGTGTCTTTTTTTTTTTTTAAAGATTTTTTTAAGAGAGAGAGAGAGAGAGGGAGAGTGAGTTTTATTTTAGTATTTATTTTTTAGTTTTCGGCAGACACAACATCTTTGTTTGTATGTGGTGCTGAGGCTCGAACCCGGGCCGCACGCATGCCAGGCGAGCGCGCTACCACTTGAGCCACATCCCCAGCCCATGCCTAGTGTCTTGATGCTGTAGTTATTGTAGCTTACTATTTAATTATCCATCTATTCATCCGTATTTCCATCCTTTTATCATTGTCTGTGTTGTTTGTTGAGGTTAGGAAGAAATAGCATCTCTGTGCTATACATTTATAATTTAGTGGGGTCTCTTTAGTCAGTAATGTGAGGCTTTCAGATTTCTGGCATTTTTGACTTTATTTTTGTCACTTCTGGAGAAAAGAATTGATGAATTTCAATAAGAGTTTAACATTTTGTAGAGAAATGCAAATTGTGTTGAGGCTTTTAATTTAGCTTTTATGAAATAATCTGAAAAGTAATGCTAGGAATCTCTCTCTGTATTGCAGTACTAGGGATTGAACCCAAGGGTGCACTACCACTGAGCTCCATGCCCAGTCCTTTTTTATTTTTTATTTTGAGTCAGGGTCTCACCAAGTTGCCCAAACTGACCTTGAACTTGTGATCCTCCTGCTTAAATCATCTGAGTAGCTCAGATTGGAGGTGTGCACCACTGTGTCTGGCTAAGTATCTTTTAAAGTAGCAACTATTGTATGGATTTTAAAGCAACTTCCTGTAAAACAATTCTCAACTTGCTGTTAAATTCTATTATAAAGTATTACCTTTACATTTACAGAATGTTACAGCTTTAAGGATTATTTTATGCATCATTTGAAGATATTTTAAAGCAGAATTTGTGGAAATAAATCTTTCATGGGACCCTAAAATATAAAGCCTTTTAAAATAAAAACCTTTACTGTTCCTGTTTAAAGATGGTGTGAAGACAGTTTGTCCTGAGGTGTCTGAGACACATTCAGAGAATTTTAAGAGTTCAGAGAAATAATTTGATGGCCACTAATTTTATCCAGTCTTTTCACTTTTGCAAGAGAGGAGATAGTTTCTATAAAGAGCAATGATGAATGAAATAAATTTGAAAAAAATTTAGCAAAGCCCGATCATCTACTATATGTTTCATTGGGTCATGGCAAAAACAGGGGTGCTTTTGTAAAACTTTGTAATTTCCCTTTCATCTTTCTTTTGGGCTAGATTTTCTTAAATTTTGGAGAACCTTCTAACTTTGCATTTTACTCACAAGCCTTCTGTTTGAGAGAACTTTTAATTTTCCTGAAGTATTTCAGCAACCTTAATTGAGGTGGACTGGAATGAATCTGGTAAGATGCTGACCAGGAGGGGAATGCAGGAGGCTGAGGGTTGGGTGGAGAAGGGAGGTTAAGGATTGATGGTTATTGGGGAGATGAGGTGATTTTGTGCATCATAGCTATACATTATTAGAAATGATAAGCCACACACATATCACTGAGTGGTAGAAGAACTTGTTCAGTGTCATATAGCTTATTAGTGGCAGAGTAAGAATTGCAACCTCTAATGTGTAATAAGGCTGTGTGTTTTCAAACTTTTCCATTGTATTCTTTTGCATTTAATGTTGTCTGGGTAGCTATACTATTGGGGGTAGTAAAGTCTTCTATATCTCAAATAAATGATAACTTCATCCTTAAATTCAAGTCCTAGATTCTGTAAATTGATGTTTATCTTTTACAAAATCTTAAGCTCTGTAACACAATTCTGCTTTGAATGAAAGGCACTTATATCTGCCAAAATCATTATCAAGCTTCTCTAGTCATTTATTTTCTTGAAATTGAAATAAAACTTTTTGAACACAGTCTTACTGAATATGGATTTCAGAGCCATAATAATGCTCCTTGCCTCTGCAGATTCTGAATTGATCTGAGTTTGGCAGTGCATTATGTGTGTGTTATTTCAGGAATTTTGCACATGCCCTACTTTAAACCACTGATTATTTTTGTAAAATGCTGTTGTGTGGATTTGGCTCATTCCATTGACATTGAACTCATCAGATGGCTATATTGTCTTCTAGGAATGTGACTTGAATTGATTAAATGGCATAGGCAGCAACATCTGTTTTGTAAAGCTAGTTTAGTTTCCCAAAACTTTGAATTTTCAAATTTACAGCTTACAAATAGCACAAACTATATTTTTTTATGTCATAAAAAGATTTTCATGGAGTTTAGATGATAGATTTTCCTTACTTTGTTATTCTTAGCCTAATTATTTTTGTAACTCCTTTTCTTACTGTAGTGTTCATTTTTCAAAGAAAAGTCACATTGGCAACGTTGGAAGCTTACAGTCTTAGATAAGTGCCCTTTACTAGGTAACTCTCAGAAAATAAGGGGGTTTATCCTTCCTACCAGTGGCCATGTATCATGTTTAATCAGTTTTATTTTACAGTCTGGAATCTTGCCTATGGCTTCAAGGCTATCATTGCTAGCCTGAGAATGGCTGTTCTTCTTTTGTAACCCTCTTTTCAAATCAGATCTGTATCTGTTTTAGATACAGAAGATGGGCCTGTTTGCCTTCTCATAGCCTTTAAATGATAACAATAGCCATCACATGTACCACGATAGGAACTTTTATGATATTCTCTACCTCCCTAGTGTTTCATTAAAAAAAATTTAACTTGCTGACTAGTATTTTCTTATTTCAGCAATTATCTGTGCTCATTAAAACAATTTAAATTATGACAGAGGCACTGTCTTTGAAGTGTGCTTCACCTAGATTTAGTTACGTTTATTATAGAGTTGTGCTTACTGTAATTTTTTTCTCTTCAAATAGCTGGAGGCTCATTGAGGACAGACTCTGTACACACACTCTGCCATTAGCACTGTTAACACAGGAATTGCTTAGGAGTTCAACAACAGCTGAACAAGTGGTAGTTGAATGAATTCCCAAGCATTTTAGAATTTAGACTTGGCAGGAAAAATCATTTTTCTTTACCGGTTTTTCTGATGCTTCAGACTGTTTTGAACTATACAAAATGGTATTTTTATTAGCAAATATGTTAATTTATTCTAAATATAATTGATATTTCTAGTTAACACTGTTAATGCATTGTGTGATGAGGAAGGTGGCTACAGCATACTAAGTTGTTAACGTTGTAAAAAGTATAAAAGTGCTTTGGAAATATTGAATGTCTACCAGGTGGCCATTATTGCCTTTTTCCTTTTCTAAGAAGGAAATGAGATGCTAAAAATGGTGTCATTTTATTAAATAAATCTTATGTTGGTAAGTGAATTTAATCAAATTTTCTTTTTCTTTTAAGTAGGCTACTTAAAATTGTGTGTGTGTGTGTGTGTACACACCCTTGTCCTGTTTTATTTTGACTAGGATGAAGTATTTTGGCCCTGCTGATAAAAGTATTACCTGGGAAACAGTCTACCTATGGCCTTGAACTCAAAATTATATTTTCTGGGAAAATTTTCTCTCTAATTGATTTTGTTTTAATTGTATGTAGGTATTAGTTTTTGTTTATTAGCTCTTACATGTTGGAAGTAGAAATATTTATCTGCTAGGACAGATATATATTTTAATATTTTGTGGGATGAACAGAAAAGAGTGGTTTTTGATGCTGGACCAAAAGATTATTTCTCCTGGTACAGATTTGAATTAAAAACATAACAAAACAAAGCACAGA
Source organism: Callospermophilus lateralis (assembly GCF_048772815.1). Classification (NCBI taxonomy): domain Eukaryota; kingdom Metazoa; phylum Chordata; class Mammalia; order Rodentia; family Sciuridae; genus Callospermophilus; species Callospermophilus lateralis. The sequence continues at coordinate 154,233,052 of NC_135305.1, read as the reverse complement.
AGTATTTAGTAAAGTATGGAGTCCCAGTCTTAAAATTCGATGACAATTTAACCAAATGGGAACTGTTTTTGTCAAACTGCTTTAGGGCCATCAGTACTAATGCTTTTTACATTCCTGTGAAAGTAGAAACTTAGGTATTTGATGAAGGTATATTCTAACAGAATTTTTTAAAAGTCAGATGATAAGCTTCTGTAAGGCTCAAGTGTGACACAGTACTTCTAAGTAAGAACTTAGTGTTTTTTGCAGAGGAGGATATTGCTGTATGAAACTATTTGACATAAAAATAAAGTGTGTGTGAAGCCTGTATCACTTTTGTGTAAACTTTCTTGTTGATTTTCTTAAGCAGAAATGGCCAGGCTTGCTTTACCTCATAGAATAAAGTGTGTTTCTCTGACTGACTCGTACTGTATAAAGTGGGCCAGCCCTCTCTGTAAAAGTGATGTAGGACAGAAGAGAGAGAGGAGATGAGGGAAGGGAATCACCCAGGTGGCCAGTATCAGACCCTTGCAGCAATGAGAAGGAGCACAGGGATAAGAAGATGGCCACTTTCTCTGAGTGGACCAGATAGTAACCTCTACTTCATGTTCCTAATTAGTATGTCAAACTGTATGTATAAATTTTAGTAGTATCTAGGGAGAATAAGAGGGTGGAAGTTAGGCAGTAGGAGACATTAACTATGTGTAGTTATACTATGACATACTAAGGCTTAATGTCTTAAATCCTTTATCTTCTTAGTTTTTATTGTTCACAAAACAGTTTTTTGCCTGCTTGCCATGTGGAGGGCAAATGGTAAGAGCTATGACTGGAAGAGGTTCTAGGAGAGATGTTGGACATATAATGTAGACATTAAGGAAGAGATAACCATAAAACCCTAAGTCATGGCATCAATAACTGATATTCGGATGCTTCCAATTGAAATATTCTGTGCCCTGCGCTCAGTGAGTCTTCTCAGTGTGAGAAGTATTATCTTTGGCATTGAGGGAACTCTGCAAAAGTACGTAAAACTAACATCTTCAAAGATGGGTTGGATTTCACTGGGAGGGAAGGAAGGAAAAGGAACTCTGAGTAGACCATACAATATAAGAAAGATGTGGGTTTTTGGGATCATGTGACATGTATGGAATATACTGAATACTCTTGGGTCATTTGAACATACAATTTTGTGTCAGTGGGGACAAAAAGATGGGTTGAGGAAACCTAAGTTGGAGGACAAGATAAAATATTTTATTTTTAAAATTTATTATTATTATTATTTTTATTATTGGTACTGGGGACTGAACCCAGGGGTGCTTTCCCACTAAGTGACATTCCTAGCCCTATTTATTTATTTTGAGACAGGGTCTTGATAAGTTGCTGAGGGTCTCACTAAATTGAGATTCTTGCTAAGTTGCTTAAACTGCTAGACTGGTCTCTATAACTTGAAAAGAAAGATCCTCCTTTTTCAGCCTCCTGAGCTCCTGGGATTATGGGTGTGTGCCACCACACTTGGCAATGATTTTTTTTTTTTTTCAAATATCGTAGTTCTCTAGTCCTTTTTTTTTTTTTTTTAAGCATTCAGTAAAAAAGTTGTTAGGTTCTTGGGAAGGAAAATGACACATAACAGGTCATGGTTTCATTATCTGCTATGCTAAATAAACACTATTGATGGAATTTCTTATTGTTAATGAGTTTATGCTTTCATAGGCATTTTCTAAGTAAATGTTCTCCTATATAAAAATTTCTTAGCAAAGGGATTGCTTTTATGTTAACATGTTAATATTTTTGGCTTTCTACAAAAGGGGATGGATTGCTGGGTGGTAAATGCCAATTTAAAATGTTATACTCCTTTGATTAAAAAATCATAAAGTGTTGCTTTCTAATTTTCATGATTTTAGCAGCAGCTGGTGAGTAACTGCTTTTGAAGCAGTCAGAGCTCCCATTTTTGTCCCAGAAGAACATCTTACTGATGAAAATAGAGTAGCGATTGTGCTAAATGACTGGAGAATGGACAAAGAGATAAAGCAGAGAACAGAGATAGAGTTCCTTATGGCAGTGAGCCAAAGGCTTACTGACTTTTACAGATAACTGAAAAAAGCACATGGTGCGTTTCTTGTACTGTCAGCTAGATTCTGCCTGAACTATGCTAGTTAGGAAGACCAGTTCTTCTGTGTACACAAGTTCATTTTTGCAGTTAGGCTGCATGTGTGTATTGCTGAATTTTTACCCACTGGAACTCAGTGTAATTTTATGGATGATGTGGATGAAGATTTAGACTAAAATAGAGTGAATATTCTGTTTATCAGTAGCTAAAAGTATACTTTGTATTGACATGGTCACTGAACTTATGTTCTGTCTTATAGTTTATGTTCTAGACTTAGGTAGTTATTATTCAAAATCTTTGAAAGATTCCTATTGATATGTATTCCCATCAAATTGAAATATTATGATATAAGTGCCTTTGAATTTTAAGCCATATTTGCAAAAGTGTAAATTAATGCACTTCTTTAATCCAGACACACAGACTTAATCAGTTCTGTGCTCCAATGAGTTTAGGTCAAATCATCAGATTTTAAACAATATAGACAGAGGTGAACCACCACAGAGATTTAAGATTTCGTAATGGAAATACAACCTAAATTGTAGGCATTTTTACTTTTCTGACTACTTGCTTTAAATTTTTTTTAAGAGAGAGAGAGAGAGAGAGAGAGAGAGAATGAATTTTTTAATATTTATTTTTTAGTTTTCCGTGGACACAATCTTTGTTTATATGTGGTGCTGACAGCCCCACTTGCTTTAAATTTAAAGAAAGAGTAATAATATTTTTTGTTGGAATAATTTGTTGTTGTTGGCACCAGATTTGCTTTTTGTTTAAAGTTTGTTTTTAGTTAAAAAGAAGTTTTATTTCTTGCTGGAAATTCTGTTCCTCAGCTCTATAGCATACTACTATTCCATTACCCCTTTACTGTAGTCACAATTTTATTCCCACAGTTTTGGAAAGAAGAGCACTCTTATTTCACGCCTCCTCTCTCTGGGAGTAAAAGCTGCATTTTAAGGACTATCAAGTTGCACTGAAGACTGAGTCCTCCAGATCTTCTTTGTTAATTGCACTATATTTCTTGGCCCTCTATTTCAGTTTGCCTTTGTGGAATCACCCAGAGGACCTCTGTGGTTGTCTTGGCTAGCATGCAGGCTATACATATTTTGGTCCTCTAAGGCAAGATCACCTTCAAAAACACATTTAAATATATAATTTAAAAGTTGATTTGATGAGTTAAGCTAATACTTCTTTTCCTTGCAACTCAAAAGTTAGATTATACTTGAGGTTAGAATTTTCTTTTTGTGTAAAATTTCTTGTACTATTTATCTCTCTGTTTATGCATGACCAAGTATAATTTTTCTGTTTTCGGATACATGGTTAATCTCTTCCCATTGTTGCTTTGCTTATTTTGAAGCTGCTGTTATCTTGGAACCTCCTTTTCAGGTCCACATGGTATGTATTTTAAAGAACCTGCAACAATGGGAAGAGATTAATAATTCTTCATTATTATTTTCCAGTTCATTAATTCCTTTTTAACTTTCCAGTTTAAACTGTATGTGAATTTATGGGAGTGGGGTGGTGGTGGTACTGGGGATTTAACCCAGGGGCACTTTACCATTGAGATATATCCCTAGCTTTGTTTACTTTTTATTTTGAGACAGGGTCTCAATAAGTTGCTCAGGGACTCGCTAAATTGCCCAGGGTATCCTCAGATTTGTGATCCTCGCTGGGATTACAGGCGTGCACCACTTCACCTGGCTTCCAGTTTAAACTTTACCCTGCTATTTAATATTTTCACTGACATTACTTGTTTTATAAATTATTTAAAACTTAATTTAAATTAAAAAAATACTTTTATGCTTTTCAGTTAATCTTTTTCATTCCCACCTACTCTTGTTTGACTTCTGATTTTTCATAACATTTTCCCTTAAATAAAATGAACTTTATGGATTTTATGAATTTTCTTAATTTTATCTTTTAGGAACTGTTAACCATACTGGTTCTCAGGTATTTTTCAACCTTTCTGTTTGTAGTTTGTTTTAAAGAATTTTTTACTTGAAAGAATTTATTTCAACTGCTGTGTTTGTGGACTGTATGTCTTTGTAATTTTCTTTATGTGTCATGGTGCAGCCTGACTAGGAAGTCCTACCACTTCAACAGTTCCTCTTTATCTGGTGGACTAGGAGGTGCTCTTAACTGGCTGTGCCTGCTGGGGCTGTGCCCCCAATCCTAAATCAGGTGGTAGATTGGCAGCTCAGGGCAATTGGGCCGTGTGGTTCAGCCCTGCTTAGTAGTAGTCTCACTTTCCTAGGCATAAAGCTTTTGGAAGCCACTCTTCTTGGTAGCACAGACAGCTAACAGCAGTCCCTTTTCAGCCTAATCTCAGGCTTAGTCCCTCATTTAGGAGTAGCCATTTTTATTCTGGTTCCAGAGGTGTTGAAACCTTGGCCTCCACTGGCATCCTTGGGATACCAGAGCCCAGCAGGCGCTCAGCTTCATTTTTGTTTGTTTTCCAGTGTGGCCAGGTCTTTTAAATTCCTCTTCTGTATTTGCTATGTATTTGGAGCATTGTGGATTTTCAAAGCCATTTATGATGCCAACTTGATTAGAAGTCCTGAAGTTTATATATTTACTTATAAGTAATTAATTAAAAATATAATTATTTCTAACTTAATAGATTTCCTGTCAAAATTTATAGTTACCATTCCTTTGATTTTGTTATGGTTTTGTGTATTTTGTAGGACATGCAAATTTTTCCTCTGTACAATTCACCCAAAATTTGTTTATCCTTGTGGGTTTTAGTTTTGAAGAGACCTTTGAATGTGTTAAGGTGAATTTCATCAGATGGACTGAATTTTTCCAAATGGGGTAGGCCTGTGAATGCTTTCTACCATCCCTGTAATGATTAGAAGTGCCCTGTCCATAAAACGCAGTGAGGGTACAGATGAAGTTTCTTCTTTTCTTCATGTTCCTTCTGCTTGCTCTTCTTTTTCTCTTTTTTATTTGTATCTTATCTTTTAAAAGATGGAGATAGAAAGATTCTGATTTAGTTTTCTTATTTAGATTATGGTTATTTGGAGCTTTATAAATTATTCAAAGGCTAGAAAAGTAATTGGAGATTTTTAATAGTGAAATTGAACTATGTTAATATCTATTCGCTAATTATTCCAAGTGATCATCCTTAAGCTTTAAGTGGCCTCTCATTGAGTTTGCTATTTAAGGTCTTGCTTTTGAGACACTTGTCAAGTAATCAGTTTACTTATGAATTGCATTTCTCCTGTGGACTGGAGGCTAATTTCCTTCTTGAGAGGTAGAGTTGTGGTTTTTTTTCCCTTGTGTTTTTCCCTGTAATTTGGAGCTACTCTGATTATCAGGAATTAGGGATTCTTAACTGTCTTTTTTGAGGAGTAGTTGGGTAGGAGATTGTGAGGAATTCATTTTTCCTGAGAGATTTCTACTTTACACTAAATCTTTTTTTTCCAAATATTTATTTTTTAGTTATAGGTGGACACATATCTTCATTTTTTTAAAAAATTTTTATGTTGTGCTGAGGATAGAACCCAATGCCTCATGCATGCATGGCAAGCATTGGACCTCTGAGCCACAATCCCAGCCCTAAATCTTTATCTTGACTAGGTTTGATAATACATTTATATAAAGTGCTTGAGAATTTTTTTGGTATAAATATTGAAAAATAATTAGATGGCTCACATTTCTAGTTATTCTAAAATAATAAAGTAATATATAGACCTAGTTCAAATGACATATCTATGCTTATTTAAAATTTTAAGATTTTCAGTTTCTAGGACAAAGTATACACTATTTTATTACATTGAAAAAATATGATTTTTTAAAATAAAAATGTTTATTTAACACTGTAGCATAGAAATAAGAGTTTTTCTTTCTTCCTTAAATTGTTCTTGTCATTGTCCTTAAAATGGGAGAGTCTTAAACTCTCCAACTTCCTGAGTTAGCTTTAGCACTTTGAGGTTTTCATATCCCTAGAATATTTAATGTGACTTGAGGAAGAATAGTCCTCTTTTTTTGAATATGTCCTTATTTTCCTGTTTTTTTTTTTTAATATTTATTTTTTGGTGTAGATGGACACAACACCATGCATTTTTTTTTTTTTTTTTTAACGTGGTGCTGAGGATTGAACCCTGGTCCCACCCGAGCTAGGTGAGCGCTCTACCACTGAGCCACAATCCCAGCCCCTCCTGTTTTTAAAATATGTGCAAGTGTAAGATTAGTTTCTAATTTTCATTTGTTAGTTTTTATTTTTGCATGTATAGTTATATTTCTATTTTTCTATGGTTACTATTTTTTAAATTAAGTAGCTAGAAGTCCTGTTTATCTTAGTGATTTTAAAGCAAACATAACTGACATAAAAGAGAAAATTTTCTCCAGCTACATTGACAGCTTTCAAATTTTGGTACACTTGGTTTAAACCCTGCTCCGCCCGCCCCCCAGCACACCCCAGTGTTGCGGATTGAATCCAGGGTTTTGCACATGCTAAGCAAGTACTCCTACCATTTACCTATGTTGCCAGACCCCCACCTTTTTAAATTTTTATTTTTAAAAATTTTGATATAGGATCTCACTGAGTTGCCCAGACCGGCCTTTGTCTTGGGATCCTTCTGCCTTAGCTCCCTTGTAGCTGAGATTATAGGTGTGTACCACTGTGCCCAGCAGCACGCTTGATTTTTAAATTATTTATTATGCGCTATCATGCGGGAGGCGAGAGAGTGCCAGGCTGCGTAAGGTGAGGGCTGGGAATCAGTTTCTAGAAAGGGAGATGTGGAGGCACTCACTGGTTACACAAAGACAATTGCCCTTACTCTTTTGCAGCCCTATAAGTTGACTACAGTTGTTTATTGTTTTATTTTATTAGTCCTTTTAGTGGATTAAACCTTAAAAAAATCATCTTAACCATTTTATCTGATTTTTTTTAGCTTTTTTGAACTTAGAACTATGTTAACATCCATAACATGCCCATTTAAGTTACTTTTTCTGTTTATTCTTATTAGCTAAGAAAATGAATACCATTTTAGGTAGAATAAAAATTATTAATAGTTTAGGTATGCTTTTCTTCCCTTGGTTTTCTTTGCTAGTCCCTTGGTGACTGGAAATAATTTGCCCTTTTACTTTTGTTACTTTTAAATTGAACGTAGATTTTATGCCCTTAATTTTTTTTTATATTTTGAGAATTGAAAATAGATATGTTTAAATTGAGAGTTTAATTGGTGTTTCACTGTTGATTCTTGAGCATCAACATAGATAATGAACAGTTAGAGGATGGAATTTGTTTGAGGTGTTTGATATTTAATGACTTTCTTGACTAGAGCAAGCTGTGATTTTCCAGGTAGGTAGCAACAGAAACATTCCAGGGGAGGAAAGTCTTCTCATATTTTCATGGACAAGGTGGAGTTGTATTGTTATATTTAAAATAGTATGGTACATCACAGTTTATGCTGTAATTAAAATGTGAACTTTAAAAAGCATGGGACATAAAGGAGTTCTGAGAAATTGGTTTAACAAAGTTTCAGACTGTTTGACAAGTTGCCTAAATGATTGTGTTTTGGATTGCTTCTTGACAAAAACAGAACTTGAAATTGATGAGGTAACACACACATTGTATAAAAAAGAAGAAGGTACTTTAATTCAGATTTAGTGCAGTGAACAGTTTTTTTAAAAAAAATATATATTTTTAGTTGTTGATGGACCTTTATTTTATTCACTTATTTATATGTGGTGCTGAGAATCGAAACCAGTGCCCCATACGTGCTAGGCAAGCGCTTTTACCACTGAGCCCCAGCCCCAGTGAACAGTTTTTAATATATAAATCATACTTAATATGAACAGAGTTGAAAACTATTTTAAAGCAATACTTCATGAATTTCTTTCACAAATTGTAACAAACTAGAGACCAAACATAAGTGTACTCTATTCATTATAAACACTCTCGAAAAATAGCAGTGGGGAAGTTTCCCCAAACTGGTCAAGAGAATCTGCAAAAATCTTATAATTAAAGGTGAAAGATTGAATACTGCTGTTAAGGTCTGGAACAGACAAGGATGTCTCCTTTTACCATTCTTACTCAGTATAATGCTAGAGTTCTAACCAGTATAGTAAGACAAGAGAGACAAATAAAAGACATACATTTCAGAAAGAAACAAAACTCTTCCAACTTGCAGGTAACATGATTGTTTATGTAGAAAATCCTAAGGAATCCGTTTAACAAAAACCAACCAACCAATCAACCTCATACTCCCTAGAACTAATAAGTAAGTTTAGCAAGGTCATAGTCTACAAGATAATCATACAAAAATTAATAGAATTTCTATATGATAGCAATGACCCACATGGATGCTGTAATTAAAAATACAATGCCATTTATAATTATTCAAAAAATATATAATTAGGTGCACATCTAAAAAAACACATATGGTCTCATGGAGAACTACACACTCCTTTCCCCCAATTGGCACTAGAGTAATTGGTTATCCATGCACCAGAAATATTATTGACCAAAGTCTCATGGTGTGTACAAAAATTAATTCTTAATAAACCACGGGCTGGATGCAGTGGCACACATCTGTAATCTCAGCAGCTTAGGAGTCTGAGGTAGGAGGATCACGAGTTCAAAGGTAGGAGGATCACGAGTTCAAAGGGCCTATCTCAAAATAAAAAATAAAACAGGCTGGGGAGGTGGTAGGTGGTTCACTGATTAAGTGCCTCTGGGTTCAATCCCTGTAACAAAACAAACAAACAAATAATACTTCACAGAGTGCAAAATGTAAGACTTAAAACTTTGTCCCCACAAAAAGGAAAATTGTCAGGATTGAGGATTACGAAAAGACAAAAGAATTCATGATTTCTTACAGCACAGTTCATGAAAAGATAAATGGGACTGTATCAAAATTAAAATTTTTGCTCTTCCTTCAAAACAAAAAAAAGACAAAAACGTTTGAGAGGCTGTAAAGACAGTTTATGAAATGGGAGAAAACATTGCAGACCACATATTTGAAAAGAATTGGAATCTAGAGTATATAAATTTTTAAAAAGCTCAGTTAAACAACAGCACCAAATAATTCAGTTAGAAAATGGGTAAAAGACACGAAGAGATAATGTATATGTGGCAAATAAGCATATAGAAAGTTGTTCAACGTCATTAGCCATTAGGGAAATACAATTTAAAATTACAGTGAGCTGTCATTGCATACTAGTCAGATAGCTAAAATAAAAAAATTAGTGACAACACCAAATGCTGGGTAGGATGTGGGGAAGCTGGATCACTACTTATATATTGCTAGAGGGATTGTAACATCGTATAGTCACTTCTGAAAACACTTTGGTGGTTTCTTACATTAAATATGCTACTGTTGTGCAGTCTAGCAATTGTCCTACTGGACATTTATTCCAGAAAAAATTAAAACTTTTTCTCACACAAAAACCTGTATATCAGTGTGTATACAAGCTTTATTTGTAGGAGCTCTAAACGGAAATAGCCTAGATATCCTTCAGCAGGTAAAAGGTTAAACAAACTGTGTATCCACACATGGGCTATTAGTGGTTAATGAAGAGGAGCCAGTTCTTTTTTTGGGGTGCCAGGAATTGAATCCAAGGACATGTAATCACTGAACCATATCCCTAGCCCTTATGTTTTACTTAGAGACAGGGTCTCACTAAGTTGCTTAGGGCTTTGCTAAATTGCTGAGGCCTCATTTTGAACTTTCAGTCTTCCTGCCTTAGCCTCCTGAGCTGTTGGGGTCATAGGTGAGTACCCAACTCTTGATATGTGCAGTAACTAGCATAAATCTCCAGGGAGTCATGCCAAGTGGGAAAGCAAATCTCAAGTTATACACTTAATGATTCCCTTTATATGAGATTCCTGAAATGACAAGTAATGGGCAAATGGGTTTAGGAGAGGGTGGGAATGGAAGGAAAGTTGGTGTAACTAAAGGAAAGGAACCCAAGGGATCCTTGTGGTGAAGGAAATGTTCTGTGTCAGTGTCGGTGTCCTGATTTGGTATTCTGTCACAGTTTTGCATGCAGTTAGCATTAGGGCAACTGGGTGAAGGGTGTATGACATCTTTTGGTATTATTTCTTAGAGTTGCATATGTGAGAGTTGTTAATGTGAATCAATTATCACAAAATAAAGCTTAATTAAAATTAATGTAAATGAATTGCTTTCCTCTTTTCTAGATAGGGACTCATTATCTATTTAGCTTCTTGGCATCAGCATATTTTGAGCTCAGATCAATATCTGTTTATGTGACGAGTTTTGAGATTTGAGGATCTTTGAAAGATGTATGTTTTAATCTGAGCGTAGATTTCTTTCCTAGTGCCTTTATACATGAATACTTAGCTATCTTCAAACTACTCAAAAAGCTCAGTTATAGAAATGTGAATTGGTCTTGTTGGTCATAATATAATTAATTACTTCATGATTAGAATTTCTTTTGGGACTAGTAATAGCAGCATTGATTTGACAGTGATGTTATAATTTGTTAAGTATATTAGATAAATATAATACTGATGAGTAGCCAGTAATATTGCAGAGACTATTATAGTCCTGAAAAAACATGACTAAATTCATTGAATGAGTAAGAAAAGTGACACTGTTGTTGGCACTCTGAAATTCTGCAGGGACTTACATTGTAGCTAAAAATCAACCCTATCTTCTTGCTGTGTTCAAGAGGCTTTTCATTGATTTCTGTTGAGAGGAAAAGCCTTTTTTAACTTAAAAAAGAAAGAAAAAAGGCAGAACTCTCCAGGCCCTGTGGATTATTAAGATCTTTCAGCAGCGAGTTGCTCTTTCTCTGGGAAATTGACTGTTAAAGGCAGAAGGAGTTCTGAATAGTTTGTGTGGTGTTTCATTAAATGGAGCAGCTGGATCTACAGATTCCAGATTTAATGGGGGCAGATATTCACCTGTATATATCCTCTATGATTAGCATAGTTATTTTTCTATATTGAAGAAATATAATTTCAGGATATTCTGTTTTGTATTATAAAATAAAAGAAGCATGTTAGAGAAAACCTGATGCACTTTTTTTTTTTTTTTTTGGTAAAGTCCTAAAAGCATATGACTAAAATGGAACTTATAAATTAAGCAATGAGCCTAATATTGTAGGGTAGTTTATAATTCTAAGATCAAACTAACAATGATATTAGAAGAAATGACAATGATAACCACTAACATGGGGTTGTTATTCATGTGCCAGGCATTGTTCAAAGCACTTTTTATGTATTAACCCATTTTATCATTCTGTCCTTCCTCTGAGGGAGGGAGACTATGGTTTCCTGTTTGCAAATGAAGCATGGAGCACACATTAGGGGCTACTCTCTGGCACCATTGTCTTTGGTCTTACCTACTACTTGATACTGACTTCCTAGAGAAATAAGACGATGTATGTAATAAAAGGTGAAAGTTTACTTTGTAGATAAATAGGCCAGAATCTCTGAGCTGGAGGCATCAACACAGTATGCCTGAAGAGAAGAAATAAGGAGTGGGCGGGACAGTGAAAGCTACCTGAGCACAAAGCACTGGATATTAATAAACATTCATTAGAAGATAGACTACAACAGATTTAAAGATCTTAATTAATTGGTTTTTACTTGGAATTCTAGAATTGGGCAACAACTCATTCTATAAAACAACATAAAGGTAGAATGAGTATTTGAATGAGCTGAGCCAAGGAGATTGTCTTTATAGACAAAAGAGGGCTGAGGAACAAAAAATTGTTTTGTTTTACGGCTTCAGGGCTAAAACTGAGTGGATTTCCTTAGTATGCCTGCTCACTGAAACTGGAAACCTGGTGGTTTGATTTCTGTGACTATTCTGAAAAAATATGTACATACATATTTTTTAAAATTAAAGATTGTCTTGTTTCACAGTTAAGTTTGATTAGTGGCATCTAGCATGAGGAACTCTGATTGTGGTTAGATGTGGCCTGCTAGAGTCTAGTGCAGGGCACTAGTCCCAAACAGTAGCTTCCTGTGAATTTTTTAAAAAAATATTTATTTATTTTTAGTTATAGTTGGACACAATACCTTTATTTATTTATTTTATGTGGTGCTGAGGCTCAAACCCAGGGCCTTGCATATGCTAGGCAATCACTCTACTGCTGAGCCACAACCCCAGCCCTCTTCTGTGAATTTTATTTAACACATGCCTGCTTAGGGCATAGAGTGAGCAGCTGTTTGGGAGAGTAGTAGAAAAGATGGGTTAGATTAGGGAGAGAATTTTGTAAAGTGTGGACTTGGGAACATATTTTCTAGGTAGTTTGTAGAGGAATGGCAAAGATCTGCTACAGATGTGTTAGATGTGGAATTTTTAGAACTAGAGGAGTTTATAAAGGTTATCATTTTATCTTTGCCTTTTAGTCTGTCTGTCTCATCCTGAGTTTTATATTTTAGATTTTGATCTTTTGCTACTGATGTAGTGAAACAGAAACAATAAAACCAAGGTATCTTAAAACTCGGACTGTTGTGCCAGGCTTTTCTGCTTTTCTGTTGTAGTGGATACCTTAATCATTTGAGATTTAATTTCCTCAGCTCTATAATGGACTTATTATCATATACCTAACTCAGGATTTCTATGACAGTTGAATATAACATTTGAAGGCTTTTAATTTTTTAGATCCATAAAATCATTCCTGGAAAAAAAGAACATTTTGCTATGTAATAAAGCTCTTAAACAGGAATGAATGTGAAGGTATAGGAATTGAAGTGTATTATCATTCTCATCTCCCCTGCCTCTCATGGATAGGTGGGAAGATTTTGCTGCTTTCTTTAAATGGGATCTCTTTTCTGGCTTTAGGCTTTGTGTCTCACTGTTCATTTTGATTCAGGAGGTAAAATCAGGTCACAGGGGACTCAGTCAAGTAGGGGAAAGAAAACTTTAAGGTATGTAACTAAATACAATGTTATATACATAGTGATGTTTCATAAAATAATTAGTTGGACTTTGGTAATTCATAAAAGATTATTGCTGCTTGGAGGAAATAGGAAGGCTTTGTGAAGAAGGTGAAAATGATGAGAGTTGGAAGAAGGGTACAATGACATTCTGGAATTGATAAGGTATTTGCTTCAGGGAAGGGGATAGAATGAATAAAGGCACAGAGGAAGAAAAGCCTGTGATGAAAAATAATTGATATTTTTGTAATATGCATGACTGACTCAGAGTAATAAGAAATAGAGCAGGAAGGTAGGATGGGACTGGATTATTGAGGGCCTCGATTGGTGTGCTGAGGAATTTTGGATTTTGCGGTTTTTGTTAAATGTCATGACCAGTAAGCATTCATACACTTATGAAGTACCCTGTAAAATTTGTGTGGGAAATTATACTTCAGTGCAAATTCAGCACAATTATACTTCACTATAAGGAGTAAACTTGGACAAGTGAGTTTTTTATTCATATTTCAAAAGTTCATGAGTATCTTGTATTTTTAAAATGAAGAAAGGTATTTTGATTCTTTTCGTTTGTACAGTAGTATTACTTTCTATTAATCACTCTGCAGATTAATAAAAATGTATACTTTTTTCACAGCTTGATTAAATTGATGCATCTTAATATTCACATTAGAAGTTTTTAACCAATGAGATACTTCAAGAATAAAGATGTTTATGCTAAAACTTCATGGCATACTGGTGGTTTTTTTTTTTTTTTTTTTTTTTTTTTTGTGGTGCTGGGGATTGAACCCAAGACTTTGTGCATGCAAGACAAACATTCTACCAACTAAGCTACATCCCCAGCCCCCATTTTTTTTTTAAAGAAAAATTTATATGAGTTTCAGTCTTAATACTGGACCCTTGTGAAAAATCCCACCACCATGCCCAGTATTATTTCTGATTGGCATGGGTCATCAATACTTGGTAACAGTTCTCAAATAAGCCTTACCTACTATTGAAACTTTAATAGGAATGACTTTTAGTTCTCTTGTAAAATTTAGAATGCCAATTCAAGTGATAAATAGTTAATGGTTTTTTAGGTATGTGATTTAAATCAAAATAATGGTTTTCATTGATTTTTTTTTTGGTGAATATTTGATATAAGAAAAATAGTTCAGATCAATAATTTAAATAAAGGTCTTATATACTTGACATCTCCAGAAATTGTTCAGATTCCAAGTTGGATAAAAGATTTATTGTTACTTTACTAATATTTTGATTTTTGCCAATTCTATGTGTTGTAATAACCCTGTTTCCTGAAATAGACAGTTTCCATTTATGCACTTATAAAACTTTGTATACATAACATCCATGTTCAGAAACTGCTAACTTTGGTTAGTTTTTACTTAAAATTGTAATGGCATATCATCCACCAAATTTACTGCAGATTGATTATAATTATCCTAAAAGTTTAAGGTTTAGAGATCTTGGCAACCTTACCAGAGAGGGCTTTAGACATTGAGTAAGCCTTCTTCAGCATGTTTTCTGTAGCTAATGAAGACTACATTTGTTGAAACCCTGTGTTTGTTGAATCAGTTCATTGGACTCACCACTGAAAGCAGCCCACAGTGAGGTTAGAGCGTGGTAATCCTCCTTAAATGAGGCTGAAGGGGAGTTGGCATGGTGATTTGTTAGTTGTATGTGGAGCTTTGCTGGCTTCCACACAGTGTAGTGTTAAAGATCTCGTGATTTCATCCTAACTAAGTTATCTCGGTTACCTTATTTATTTGTCAAGGAAAGCACTATCTGTTGTTTTCATTTTCTTTGTTATGTCAACACACACACACACACACACACACACACACACACACACCTTTTTTCCACACAAGGAGAACTTATGGTTGATTCCCTTAAGGAAATGGTCTGATGCTGCCTCACCCCCACCATTTTCCTTGCCTTTGAAAATGTATTGCTATCTCATTTTATTGAATCCTAAAAAGTGTAAAAATAAAACTTTAAGAAATAATGAAATATTGTAATATTTGCCTTATACTTAAAAATGTCATTTCACTTAATGGGTGTTTTGCTTGTGTTTACAAAATTGACTTAGAAGTATCAGTTCCAAAGTAGGTTTGTTTATAAATATTAGAAATGAATAATTCAGGAATTTATAGGAGAAAGATAGAAGATAGAAAGATAGAAATTTAAAATTTGGTATTTTAAAATCAAACATAATACTCCATGATGCTTAATCATTTTACTTTGAGATCTCTCTCCCTCCCTCCCTCCCTCCCTCCCTCCCTCTCTCTCTCTCTCTCTCTCTTTCTCTCTCTCTCTCCCCCCTCCCCTCCCCTCCCCCTCCCTCCCTCTCCCTCCCCTCCCCCTCCCCCTCTCCCTCCCCCTCCCCTCCCCCTCTCCCTCCCTCCCCCTCCCCTCCCCCTCTCTTCCCTCCCCCTCTCCCTCTCCCACATTCCTAGACCCCTTTTTATGTTTTAGTTTGAGACAGGGTTTTGCAAAGTTGCTAAGGGCCTCCCTAAATTGCTGAGGCTGGCCTTGAACTTTTGATCCTCCTAAACTGGTGAGATTACAGTCATGGACCACCATGCCTGGCTACTTTGGTATATTTTGTAATAGCAATTTCATACCTTAAGTCAGTTTTGCAAATTGATATTACAGAATTTGCCTTCTAAAACATAGCTTAAGTCTGATGTTGAAGTATCACTAAACTAAAGAAATATAACAGTACTATTTGCCCACAACATGATTTGTGCAAAAAACTCAAGACATTTTAGCACATGTCTAATCTGTAGAGTGGCTTTAACAACTATGAATTTATTTCCCAATATTTTAAATCCAAGCAAAGAGCTGTTATGAACTTTATTGGTCCTAGACTTCCTGTTGTTTCTGATCCTTTTAAAATTTTAAATCAGCTTTTCTTTCAATAGATTTTAATCAGATTTTTTCCCTTCAAATTTGTAAACTTGAGGAAATACATGCAAAAATACATTTGTTCCTTAATTTGATGAACATTCACTATTTATTGCTTGCTTGCCCAGTGTCAAGGGAGTGTGTTTAATGCATCATCTTCAAGAACTGAAGTAACTTAAAATGCAAGTGAAGTGTTAAACATGCTTACTTTTGTGTAGTGTGTGGAGAGGGGCATATGAGCAGGGTGATCAGAGTGTTGTGAAGGTTACTGTGTGAACTTTGGGGTGGGAGGAGAAAACAGTGACTGGGATTTTGGGATGGATAGGGTAAATATGTGGTATGTGTTGGAATCCATTGGTTTCCAAATTGTGTTTTGTGGGTCATATGCTTTTGCATATGTTTTATGTTGGAAATATTGCAGTAGAGAATAAGAAATTTACAGTGTCACAGAAAGAAAGAATAATTTGCTGGAGCAGTATTCTTGGAAGTGAATGGGAAAAAGTGTCAAGTGAGGGGATGACCTTAGATAAGAGCAAGGACATACCATCTTTAGGACAAGGGGGAAGGCAGAGTCTATGTGCACAGGTGCAGGGAGGGGGTAGATATGGAATGCTGAATTTTCCTTTCAATGGTTTTTGTCTTTGAAAAAAGAAGCAAGGTCATCATTCGAGAGTAGAGATAGAGGAAGAGGTGTCAGAGGTTTGTGGAGAGTGCAGTAGAAATGGATTAGTCCTATAGGAGAGTGGTTAAAGTGAATGGTCCAGGAAAATGTGATTTGTGGTTATGAATTTAAGGCCAGTTTGCTTGGGTTTGTGTTTTGTCGTTGCCTCTGTCCATGTCTCCCCTCTTGCACCCCCATTATTTTCTGCTGCCCAGACTCAGGCACAGAGTGGGGAGTTGGATTTAACTAGTGTTTTTAGTGTATTTATTATACTTCAAAATGAAAGGGCCAACAGAGATGGGAATGAGCATGGGAGTGAGCTTAATGACTGGTAGTGGAATTCAGGTTGGGAGGAAGCATGAAGTGAAGAGAGTGAAAACCCATGAGGAGTTTTTCAGTTCCCCAAAGTTCACTGTGGTGATAGGGGTATGCAACATAATTTTAGGTCTTAGCATTGAAGGTGGAATTTGTTTAAACTAAAAGCCAAAGAAATTTTTGTTATGAAATTCTTTTAGTGCTCCAATTTAAAAGAAATATAATCTTAAAAAGTACAATTTTAAGATATTTCCCATTTTGTTCTAAGTTACAAACATTATAGTTGAACTTTGTTCATAAAGAAATGATTGCTTTATAGTGTAATTTGTGATAATACCAGAGAGTGTTTTGTAATCTGGTTAAGTTGCCAGTATCAGGTTCCCCTTGGCTGAGGAAATTTAGGTGTGGTTGAAGTACTGTGTTTGTAAACAGAAGACCAAATGATTGAATAAGAATAGTTTTTTTTTTTTAACTATATATATATATAAAAGTTGGATTGGGGGCTGGAGTTGTAGCTCAGTGGTAGAACACTTGCCTTGCATGTGTGAGGCCCTGGGTTTTATCCTTAGCATCATATTAAAAATAAGTAAATAAAAATAAAACTATTGTGTCCATCTACAACTTTAAAAAAAAGTTGGATTGGCAGCTTTTTTAAAATTTTATTTTATTTTATTTTAAATGAGGGCATTTTTAAAGAAATTTTTTATTTTTATTTTCTTTTTATGTGGCGCTGAGGATCGAACCCAGGGCCTCACATGTACGAGGCAAGTGCTCAGTCACTGAGCCACAATCCCAGCCCCAGCTTTTTTTTTTTTTTTTTAAAGTAAGATTATAAATGATGTGCTGATAAGATTTCAAGGGGAATGTTTGTTATTTAAGAGAGAACCCATTTTCAGTTTATTGTGAAATTTCTTCCACATAAAAACAGTGTAATTATATAGTAAGGAAGAACTGTTTCAACTTTGTTTAGCCCTGTAGAATTGACTAGTACTTTAGATATCTTAAGATATATATTATTTAAAATTCCATTGAACCTATTCAATTAAGGTAACTACCTTATTTGCACATAGATTGATCTAATAGCGAGAAATGAGAATTGCTGGATCTGTGTTCTTTTGCATGTGTAGGGAATGAGGTCTAGTGCATATGTAGAGGAGCTTGATTTAGATAGGAGCATTGATATTTTATCTGTACCACAGTTTCTTAATCCTGATACTATTGATGATGGAGCAGGAGAGTTCTTTGTGGAGCTATCCTGTACAGTGTAGGATGGCCAGCAGCATCCCTGACTCCTGCCACTAGATACCAGTCGTATACACTCCCATTCCTCTCCTCTACCCTCTAGGTCTTGCCAATGAAAAATGTCTCCATAGTTTGCCAGGTGATGCCTAGCGGTCAGGATTGTCCAGGTTGAGTACAGTGATGTATGGTAATAATGAGAGACTCAGGTCTGGCTTCAGAAGCTGGTATTTGGGTTCGTGGGGAGTTGGCAATTTGAAGAAATTATTTTCCACTTAATTTTCTTAGTTAATTTGGAAAAGAGATCACCAGAGAATGAGGAATAGGCAGGCAAGTGAATGTTTCTTTAGTTTTGGTAAGGATAAGGTTTTATCCTTAGCATTGTTTGGTATTAGTTGAGACTGTGAAACATTGCCGCTTTATAAATTTATACTGTTTGGTAAAGGGCCCCTGCTCCTTTATAGTACTTCACCCTGACTAGGACGTTGTTATCTTCAAAGACTTACTCAACAAATAACATCACTCTCCTTAGGTCCAGTTATCTTATTTAAGAGCAAAAACATGTTCTCATTCTTTTAGACTTAACTTTGGACACATCTAGTCATTGTTCTTCCTAGAAAATGATTCCCCATTTCCTTGTATTAAATCTTACTTTCTTGGCGTTGGGTCCCTTCTTTCTTGACTTCCAGTGCACAGGTAGCATAGTAACACTCCTATGTTGAAAACTACACCAGACTTGTGGTTCTGCAACCAAGGTAGTGAGGCCAATCCTTTTAATTGGTCCTGTTAGCTCATTCAGTTGCAACAATTTAGAATGAAAAAAGCTACAAGTGAGTCCATCATTAGAATTGTAGAGAAACTCAAAAGAAATTCACATCCATGAGACTGGATACCATTTGTCATTGGAATATTTTATAACCATTTCAGATGGTTAGTTACACTTTTTAATAGATATGGCCACAATTCAGAATATAGCTGGCTTTAGCTGAAACTACTAATTATCTCAGTGGAGAATTGCCATATACAGTTACCATTGTACTTTATGACTTTTCCTTGATCTCTTTGGTTTCCTCTCCCTTTTCTCATTTATTTCTTTCCTTTCTTTTCATATTCTTTCTATTTGGGGAGGGGAGAGGTACTGGGGTTGAACTAGGGGCACTTTACCACTAAGCTATATTCCCAGTACTTTTTAATTTTTTTGAGATAGGAGCTCACTGAGTTGCCCAGGCTGATCTAGATCTTGTTAATCCTCTTGCCTCAACTTCCCAAGTTGCTGGCATTACAGGTGTGCACCACCATGCCTAGCTCTCTTGTTGCATTTTAAAAATAAGCTGTTCTGTGCTTATGTACCTGAATGTTCCCATTACCTGATCATTGTTTGACATGTCATAATGCTTACCCATTTTTTATTGTATGCACAATTTCACTGAGTTTATGTATAGCCAGGATCAGTTTCTCTATTTAAATTCCATATTGTAGCATGAGTTAGGGGAAAAATTACTCTTTAGTATTTGACACCAATATATTATCTTTTTAAAAAATTGTATGCATACACACAGATAAATTTTAGATTTATATATCTTCTATTGGAACTGGAAGAACTTTGACTAGGCTTAAGAAGCAGAACCATAGTTACTCAGTGCCTTTCCAGTTTGAATAACTGTTTTGCTTTCAGTATCCCTGCCCCCCGTTTTTTGTTTTATGGATTTTGTATTTGTGTATATATTTTAAAATGCACTTTCTAAGGAGAAATTTAGAATACACTTTTCACAATGGTAGTTGGAGCACCCTGATTCATGGCACAGGAACTCATTCTGATACAGATTGATTTGCTAATAGCAAAATAATATAGTCTCTAGTAAATTCATGATGAATTTGGAGCCCACTTAACAAAAAGATGAGTTAAATTAATTTCCTATTTCAAGCTATCTTCCAAACCCTTAAGCAATTAAAATATTTTAGGTTTGAATATTCAATTTGATTTAGTAAGAAATCTGAATTCCTACTATGTGCTGGGTACTCTGAGTTGATTAGGACACTCTCCTTTGTCAGGAGGCTAGTGGAAGGAAAATAAGGCAGGAAACTATTTTTTTTATTGTAACATGAGGACAAGGTTAGTTGTAAAAACAGTATACCTGTATCACAGGACTAAAGTATTTATTTTGCTAATAAAAAAGATACGCTCACATTTTCCCATTTATTAGGTATTTTTTTTGACATCGGTAGGGAAATTGGTAGTTTTCATTTTAAATGACTAATAGTTTTTCATAGTTGCATATTTGAAGTTAGCTCTAAATCTGACTTGACTTTTCAGAATTACTAGTACATAACTGTGCAACTCAGTCTTAAAGAAGAATTTTCTTCTGCAAGCCATTTAGACTCTAGTTTCTCTTAAATATGCAAAAGCTGGATTGTTTGTGAAACTGTATAAACATAGTTTTCTGTAAATCTTTCAGGTGGTAAAATGTACTGTTAACAGTCTTTGGTTGAGTACCAAAGAGTACAGTAATAGTGGACCATCATCGATATAACACCAATATATGAAACTAACTGAAAAATTTACAACCTAATTAAAGGTTCTGTCTTGAAACTCCAATGAAGATATAATGAGGATTTAAGATTGGTGTTAGTACATATTTTTCCTGATACCGACTTCTTTCTGAATATAATAGGGAATTCTTTTGATGTATTATTTTTTTCTCATGAGACAGATTTACCTTTTTGCACAATTTTTTTTAATAACAGAAAATTATGCAGGGAGATAGTTGGTAGTAAAATAGACCTCTTAAAAGTAGTAAGAATAATTGGGCATGGTGTTGAGTGCCTATAATCCAGAGAATTGGGAGGCTGAGGCTGGAGGATTGCAAGTTTGAGACCAACCCCAGTAACTTGGTGAGACCTTCAGCAATTTAGGAAGATCTCATTTCAAAATAAAAAATAAAAGGTAGGGGACATGTATCTCAGTGGTTAAGCTCCTTGGTTTCAATCCCCAATTCTCCTTCCCCTATACTCCCACCCCCCTGCCAAAAATGCAAGAATGGTTTGGTTAAGTATTCAGTAAATAATGCCATCGTAAAATGCAATTTAACAATTATGCTAAGTATCATCATAATTTGAGAAACTTCCATGTGAAGTGACCAAGTTTAAAGCAGAATAATATTTCTAGGTCCACCTAGGGACACGAGAGATCAAGATTTACATTTGGATGATATAGATGGATAATTAAAAATGGGCATAAATTACATAAAGATTTGTGTTTACCTGAGAGTATTTGAGCTGATAGTGATGACAGCCTTAGTGTGAGCCAGCCACTGTTTTACATTGGAGCTTTAAATCCCATGGTGTTTAATGTGTGTTATGTGACGACAGAATGACTTATCAGTGTAAAGGATGGCCTGCTGGGATTCCCGTTTTACAGGTGAGAAGACAGGAGCACCAAAAGCTTAAGGAATTTGAGCTGAGTTGGCACAGGTTAAGTGACAGAGCTGGGATTGCATTCCAGATAGTCTGGTGCCCTTTCATCCTCTACTTTCCTCTTGTTACAGACAGTGAGTGCTTCCAGTTTTTATTGTTCTGGTTTCTTCCCTTTCCTGCACTTATTCTCCTTGGGGTTTTCACTAGATTCTTCCATCCCTATAGTTTATCTGGTTGCCTTTCTGAGGTTGAGATAACAGCTCTATGTGAACTAGTTCCGTTCTTCTGTTTCTAGTACTGTGCTGGACTCCTCCATTAGGAAGAGTTCATCAGAACCTTAGACTTGGATGATTTTATTAGTTGTATGCATTTATTAGCAGCCCTCCTTCAGTGTTTCCCTGCAGTGCTGCATGTTTCTTGCCAAGTCTTAATGGTAAAATTTCTCAGTGACTTACCCATATTCAAATCTCTGGAATGATTTTCTATCTTTCCTTTATTTGTACTTTTAGTCACTGAAGTTCTGCCACTTATACTTCCCTATCTAATGTAGTATATTGCTCTATTTCCTTTTCATTACTTTTCTAGGTCCTCATCAAGGACTTCCTCATTTGTCTCTGTTTTATGTCTCTGTCTCTGATTTGCATCTTCCAGGTAGCCTTAATAGCCATGTTTTTTAAAAGTTATGGTCTTAAAATTTTTTGGGTTTATTGTTCCCTGCTAACATATAGAAGAAGTTCAAGCTCCTTAGCATACTGTATATTTTCTTTTTTTTTTTTTTTAATTTAGATACGTCAATATCTTTCTGTTGTTTAGTTCTGTTTCAAATATCCTTTTCAGAATTAATTTCCTTGAGATTTTATTGTTTGGTGTGTGTGTTTCCCTTGCAGAATGATTCTGCTTTTATTAAAAATTTCATATAATTGAGTACCCAGGAAACATTCGTTAATTTTACTGAAATAATTGAAAATATTTAATCATGAGTCACATCCTGTTTGACATATCTTAACACTGTGTGTGTGTGTGTGTGTGTGCGTGTGCGCATGCGCATGTGTGTGTGTGTGTGTGTGTTTGGGGCATACAGTTTTGGTAGCAAACAGATTGACTCTTTAGAGTCTTCTATTCTTTTTTATTTTCTGGCAGATGCAATAGGTAGCATTTTTCTCTGTGAAAATATTTGTGTATTTTCACATGTGTAAGTTTTCACTTGCTCTTGCTCTTGTTGATAGACTTTCATATTCGCTTTGAAAACTAGTAGAAATAGTCTGATGTGGTGGCGCATGCCTGTCATCCCAGTTATTTGAGAGGCTGGGCCAGGAGGATTGCAAGTTTAACGCCAGTCTCTACAACTTAGCAAGACTCTGTCTCAAAATAATAATTAACAACAACAAAAAAGGGCTGGGATCTAGATCAGTGGTAGAGTACCCCTGGTTTCTATTCCCAGTACAAAAACAATAGCAAAAAGAGAAAAAAGAACTCTAGTTGCTAAATCTGAAATTTGTTCAGATAGGCATCGACAACGAGTAACAGCCAGTTCTTATTGAGATGACTATATTAAACCAAACCTAGATTGGAGGGACTGACATAGTCATGATTAGACCCATCTGTTAGTAGCAAAACTGATGACTTTATGTTACTTTGAGTCATACCCTTTGGTCTCCCCAACCTCCAGTAAAGAAATAATGAGTTTGTAAATACTGTTTCTGGAGTTCTCTTAGAGCTCTAGCTTTACATAGAAAAGGAACAACTTTAATAAAATTTAAATGAATTGATGTCTTTACCTGTTCCTTTTGCTGGAGTTTATGTTTTAGAATAACCATCCACTCTTGGTCATTTAAGGAGAATTTCTTTTAATTTATTCACCTTAACTATCAAAAAGTGACCTTCCATCTTCTATTATGTAATGGGTTTTTCTTTTGGTGGTACTGGGTTTGAAGCCAGGGCTGTGCAGTGCTGGGCTGTACCTGAGCTGACTTCCCAGTCCTGTAATAACTTCTTCCTAATGCAAGAATGGTTTTTTCTCTGCTGGCATTTTCTCTGCTTAACCACTAAGAAACCTTCATTTCTTTAGATGGTTGGCTTTTACATTTGTATTGTGTAGTGCTTCTGTTAACCTCTGCTTACAATTTGGAGTTATGTTTCCAAGTTTAATTTTATTTATTTGTACACACACACACACACACACACACACACACACACACACACACACGTTTGCATTGGTTTATCCTGGCCTTCCTAGTCTTTCTGTTTCTCTCATGGTGAACAGTGACTGTTCACTCGGTTGATCCTTTATGTGGATAGCGCTTTTCCCTCCTTTTTCCATGTGGTTAAGGCGATGTGTGTGGTGATGGGTTTTCTTAATTTTAGTGAAGTGGAAATGAAAATAGAATTAGTTGTATGTGTAATATTTGTCAATCACCTTTGTAAGGGAATAAGGAAATAAGCTTAATAAGAAGACTATGAAATAGGACCATATGATTCTTTTTCATTATAGTATATATTTTTATTATACTTTATTTAGAATACCTGATCTGCATAGAGTAATACCATGTTAAAGTAGAATAATTTTACTAAAATAACAAGTCCTTTCTATATTCTTGTGTTTGTTGTAGGATCACTGCAACATAATTCTTGAGTTTGCCTCTCTGGGGTGGTTTTATTGATACACGTGATGGGTACATTTGAAGAACATTTAGAGTGCTGACCTGGCCATGTTATTTAGCTACTGAGGTTTTTATTTTAAGGTCTTAGTCATTTTTAAAAAGCAAAAGAAAGGAATTTTTGACTGAAAAAATTTTACTCTTGAAACTGTGTTTCTTTTTCCCATGGGCAATAGTTTTTTGTTTTTTTTTTTTTTTTAAGTTGAAGATGTAGAATCAACAATTTAGCAGGCCTTTTAAAAAGTGCTCCTAGTGTGTCATGCAACTTGTCCAAAGGTGGGCAAGCTGTGTCTGATCTTACTTATTTCACAGTCTGTGGAAAATCAGAATAGTCCTTGGATTTTGTTTTACATGGGCTGGAAGGAAGGATAATATGGCTGTGGGAATGCTTACTCCCTGGAAGACACTCTTATGAGAGGATGGGAACTAATGAAAATTGAGGAATTTATTTTGTGCCAGTTTATGAGGCATTTTCATATGCATGATCTTAGTTATTAGTCACAGTAATGCTGTGATTTATGCAGTTTTCTGAATCTCCTGAAATTCCAGCAAATTGACAAATTCAAAGTGATGGCTTAAGCTGACTTTAAATTTGTTCTGTCTTGGTTTTAAGTGTTAAAAACATAGGACTTTAGACCTTGTTGACCTCAGAGTTTTCCAGTACAAGCTGATGCTTGGAGGTAGATGCTTTTAGCATTTCAGGTAAGTAAATAAAGGGGAGTAAAAAGAGGCCTAAATTCTGTAAAATCTAACCATTTATAGGAAACGGGAAATTTGTCATTTATAAAGCATGAAACCCAGAAAAGGCTGTCCTTTCAGATATATGGGATGAGTGTATGGCCGAAAGGATCTTTGTGGCAGGGCCATAACGCAATAGCAGTTTGCCATGACCTTTCTCAATGTGGTGGGCAGGAGGGAAATCACAGGCCAATACAGCTGGCAACATGTGATTCTTTCATTTTCAAAAAAAGAACTGTTGGGTTCTTTTCTCAAGTCACTGCCTAGATATAAGCAGTTAAACAGACTCAAGTTCTGAGAAGCACAGCATGTGTGTTAGGGGCACTTACACCTAAGTGGATCTAGATTGCATTGTTTGACCCAGAAGGGAGCACCACAGTATTCTGTTAGGTCGCTGGCTTTAACTGTGTTTTTTTCATATTCAGCATTTACTGATTTAGAAACAACATCAGCAACAGCAGTAGTCTTTGATAATGAGAAAGAAAGGATATTTATACAATCTTCACAAAGTTGATTAAAAAATTAAAAAGCCTAGAGGGTCAGCCAGTATCTATATGGTAGAACCAAGTGTCCAAAAGATTGTCTTTATTCCACATATCTACTAATGGGACAAATGTAATAGGAATAAATATGAAGCCCTGCCTTAAGATTAAAAAAAATAGATTGGTAGATATTGAGAGGGGAGAGGGGAGGGCTTGGCTGTACTGGAACTGAAAAAGAGCTGGATATTTTGGTGTAATAAAGTTAGTGTGGTGTCTAGGCTGACTTTCAGAAGCCTTGCGCCCAGATTAGGATAATTAACATTTTTCACTGTTCTCTACCTTCACCAGAGATGTGTGAAGGTAGAGATAGAATTTCACCGAGTTGCCCAGGCTGGTCTTGAACTTAGGGATCATCCTGCTTCAGCCTCCCAACAACCTGGGCAATGCATTTTTAGAAAGCTCAAGAACTGCAAACACTGAAGCTATTACCCAGTGGGTAGCTGGATGGGGCTAAATGTGGACATCATGCTGTACTGGTAATGGCTCGAACAACTGGGTATATTTAGTCTAGAGAGAAAAAGAAAAATAATATGTTGGATTTTTGGAGATCTACAAAATGATCTCCACTGTAGGCAGAACTTATGTTATTCCACAAGAAGTGTATGTACATTACAGGGGTAATGTATTTAATTCTACATAAGGCTTTTTAGACATTTTATAAATCCATTACATTTCCAAATAAGGAGCCCCATCTCTAGAGCTAAAAGCAATCTCTGAGATTAGAGTCACATGACTGCTCCAGGCAACACTTTCCAGTGGGCAAGTTTAAAATTTTTTTTTGTCTTGACACACCTTAGATCAAAAGTTTTCAAAAGTGTGGTCTATAATCCACCATAAAATGGGGGGTGGGAATGAGTCCTGTAGACCCTTTCAGGTGGGCTCAGTGAAGTAAAAAAATCTGTTATCAGGACTTAATTCATCCTTTCCTCTGTATTAACATTTGAACTGATGGTAAAAAGCCAAGGTGAGTGATCAGTGACTTAGGATCAAGGCAGAGGCTATTTCATTTTTCAGAAAACCAAACCTTAACTTTTACTCATGTTTTTGATGAAAGAGTAAAAATTACTGATTTTGTAAAATCTTGATCCTTCCATACATGGCCTTTCATTATGCTGTGAGAGAAAATGGCAAGTAAAGCACTTCTGCCACGTAAGATGGTTGTCTCAAGGGAAAGTCTCTGTGTGGTTACTTGAGTGATGTGCTGAACTGTCCACTTTTTGGGGGGTGAAATAGCATTTGTACTTGAGAATAAGTGATGAACGATAGTTATTGAGACTAAGGTATTTGGCAGATACGTCCTCCAGAGTGGGCAGAGTGAGCTTGTTAAAGAAAACTGTGACAGTGTCTCTCCAGTGTTTGTCTTTCTGGTGTCTAGAACCTATTTATTTATTTATTTATTTATGGTACTGGAAATCAAACCTGGAGCACTCTACTACTGAGCTGATTCTTAGCCCCTTTTTATTTTGAGATAGGATTTTACTGAGTTGCCCAGGCTGGTCTTGAACTTAGGGATCCTCTTACTTCAGCCTCCCAACATCCTGGGCATATGGGTGTGTGCCACTGTGCCTGGTCTGTGTTGTCCAATTTTAATGCTTTTGACAAACTCATTTTAAATTCTTAAAAAAAAAAAAAAAGTCACCCAGAGTCCCATTGTCATAGAATTGATGTAGTATTGTAAAAGTTGTGTAGAATACTTACGTGTTATTTATGTTTGTCCACTTTGATTGACTTCACTAGACATCTTAGTTCTGTCACACTTTGGAGATTCCTTTAGTCTTTTGTCTTTTGAGTTTATGGCTTTTATTTCTTAGAGGGTTTTTGTTTTCTCTAACCTTGTGTTTAACATATGAGGGATTTCCATTTTGGATCATCTTCTTTCAACAAATATTTGAGAGCTGTGTTAGATGTCTAGCAATTCCCCCCCCCCCCCTGCCCCCGCCTTTCTCAAACAGCCATTGTTGAAATTATTTGAACAGAGAACTATCTTTTCAGGGATGTTTTTTTTAAAAAAAAAAAAAGCTTTTCTAGTTTGTATCTTACAATGGATCACCCCTGCGTTCTACCTAAGAGCATAAGAGTTTATGATATGGGAAAACTTCCAAGAAGTATCTGGCAGAATCAAATGATTTTACTTTTAGAATTGTTGGATTTTGCAGGCTTATTGGTCATTCAAATTGAAGATAGTCACATTCAGTTTTCTCGGCCTACTTTCTGATTGGAGCCTTGGGAGTAAGTAGGCAAGAAACCTGTTAGTTTCTCAGCACAAAGATTTGTGCCATTTGTTAGTTCATTCAGTTAGAAAAACATTTTTTAAGCATGATGCTACTCTAAGGAGTTAAAAGAGCGATGTTGCTTCTATTTAGTACTTATTCATTCCCATGGTTAATATGGTCAAATCTTTATGACGTTTATGGTTTTATACTCATAAAATTTCTTAATTTGGAGCCTCAAGATTGCATTCACATATTGTTTGTTTTATATTTCCACCAGTAGAGTGAGCACAGGTTTAGGTAGGTTCAGTAGACAATGGTGATAGAATTGGTACATGGTACCAATTGGTACAGCTTAGATGATCTATCAGTTATGAAAATTGCATGTGATGAGTTATGATAAAGTTTTAAAATTATTTATATAAGTTTTTCTTTAAAAAATCAACATTTTATCTTGAATATTTAAAATGTGAAAAGTGCTATATAGAAATGTCTTCCTTTCAATAAACATTATTAAATAAATTTATTTGTTAATTCACATAGATTTTTATAAACTATAGTTCATCAGTTCCTGGAACAAAAGACAACATTATAGATATTAACATGATCCATATATAGAAAAAAAAAAAAAGGAAATGTTAGCAGTGAAGCAATAATGATAAAGTGAAGAAAATAGAAATTGAAACCAGCAAAGACTGCACTGGAATATCCACATGGCAGTAGCACAGTCTTTTTCAGCATAGTTAAGTTTAAATGGTTACCATTTGATATTGTACCTTTAGGTCTTTCTATGATAATAATGTCCTAATGGGGCACACATAATGAGGCCTGAGTGATCTCCCTACAAAATAAATTACTTTTAAGTGATGACTCTTATTTAAACATGATTTTTAAAAAAAGTGTAAATATTATGAGAAAAATTAAAACTCCAAATATGTAAGTCAGCATAACTCTAAAAGGCAAAATGAATGTTATACAATATCTGTTGGCTTTTGATTGTGAATTTTTAAAAAATATTTTTAAAGTCGTTGATTTTATTTATTTATTAATTATTTATTGTGCTAAGAAACGAACCCAGTGCCTCACACATGCCAGGCAAGTGCTATATTGCTGAGCTCCAGCCCCAGCCCATGTTTTTTTTTTCAACAATAAGATTATATATATATATCCTTAATAGACAGCATCTAATATATTGACCCTTGTGCTCAAATTCTTTTTGACCCGGCAGTTGTTTAAAGTGTCTTTGTGAGAGGGATTCTTTCCATATGTAAAAACAATATCAACCATTTCTTGCTAGCAATTCCATGCCCTAGTATCTTTCTCATTTTTATTCTAAAAATAAATTAAAATACACTCTTGACTATAAAATATTATTCATTTCAAGGAGTTTCTTTATTTTCTGAATTTTGTCTTCAGTCCATTTCTTTATAAACTCATCTTTAAACTTTTGTGTCTTTGAGTCTGGTTTTTCAAGGTTCAAGTCTGGAATAGAATCTTATTTCGTGATATAAACTTATTGGTCATGTACGAAGAATTTAATCTTTATGCATCAAGTCAAAGGATGAAAAATTTGATCACTAAAGAGCTTTTTTCACATGTTTCCAATTCAGCGAAAAATAAGGAATATTTTGCAGGATTGTAGCTGTAAAACACCATAATAGATTTTCCTACTGTATGATGTATACGAATTTTAGTAAGCCCTTATTCACTCATTCTTTAATCAAATATTAAGTCTTCAATTTGTGCCAATCACTGCACTTAGCCCTATAATATATATAAAATATAGTTGTGAATGAAAACAAACTTGGTTTGTGCAATTATTGAATTTAGGTTATTGATAGGGCAAAGACAGACAATAAAATCATACAAATAAAAAAATAGCAACTAAGTACACATGCAAGTCGTATAGTGCTATGTAAACAGAGATATAACATAAGAGGAGGTCAGGGAAGTAGTTTATTTGAGGAAGTGCTGTACCTACTGATACTGTGTGTGTGTGTGTGTGTGTGTGTGTGTGTTTGTGTGTGTGTGTCTGTCTGTCTGTCTGTCTGGAAATTAAACCAAGGACTCACTCATCTAAATATATTCTTCACTGAGCTCCAGATCCAGACCTGAACTGAGATTCGGAAAATAGAATAAACTTAAATCAAATGAAGAGAAGACTAACAACATTGACAGAAAGGAGGGTAGTCCGTGACTGCTGTAGATCTATCTCAGGATGTCTCATGGAAGCTTTGGTGGAATATTTGGAAGTGTGGTATCAGGTGAGCTTGATCTGGGGAGAGATAAGGGTAGATCAGGCAGAGTCATGCTGCAGATAGGTTTCTAGTCCATAATAAATATTTAAAGATTTGGGTCTTTATCTTACGAACAAGGAGAGTCTATTTTACATATTTTAATCAGGAGCCGTGCAGAAGTGATTGGATGGGGTTGATATAAGAATGGTATGTATTTGGTACAATGGTACCAATGGAATGTATCTGGCATTGTACCATGTGTTCAAGTTAGGCAAAAGTGGGTATAACCAAAAGTAGACATAGGCATTCTGGTTAGAAAGCTCTTCCAGTGCGCCAAAGAGATCATGAGGCCATTTTCATTGTCTTATGTCCTCATTCTTGTGAAGATCCTTGGACAGGGTCTCAATCCTTTCTTGAGGATGGATTCTAGCATGGTTTCATGTCAGGAGTCTGAAGCTTGTTTCTTCCAAAGGTTTACTGTAACATTAGTTCAGAGGATTGGATTTCTTTGGATGATTAATACTGACTCATAATCTAAAAGCAGGTATATGAAGGTTAATATTCTTAACTCTGTATTGTGATATGCTTTTGGAAGACTGATTAAAAAAATGTATATGAAATTAACATGATCCTTAATTTTCTATAGCTGCACTTTGTGCTACTTATTACTTTGTCAATGAAAACTTCTGACATGAACAAATGACTAAAAGTAAATATAATTTGAAATATTTGTTAATGCCGAGTAGTTCTTGATGTGCATATTAGGTATAGCTTATCTTTCAGATGTTTAAAATTAATTCTATACTTCGGCTTAAATTCTGCTGCTTCTTAATCATTGTAACTAACAATACCCTTAAAAATGCAGTTTATGATAAGCAAAGTAATCTTGGTCAGCATTTATTTATCAGCAGTCTATGATCCTATGTGTATTTGGCATTTATCTGTACTGAAGCTATAGCAGAAAACTAGTGCCCTCTTTGGCCAGTGTGACTGAGTGTGAGAGATGATGCCTGCAGCCTTTAGCTGAATAGCCACCTGTTTAGATTGTCTGTTCTTAAATGTAGCAGTTCATGTCACATCACTCAAAAGCAGCCTTTGTAGCTGTAGCGGACTCTGCTTTGGTTCAGTAAACAAACAAACGTGTTTCTTTTTCATATTTGATCGCTCTTATTCCTAAATTTCCTTTTGTTGTTGACATTTTCCGCTTTCCCTTTTCTTTTTTGGTACTGTGTATTGGACCCAGGGGGTACTTATCCACTGAGTCCCATCCTCAGCCCTTTTAATTTTTTATTTTAAAACAGGGTCTCACTAAGTTGCTGAGGCTGTCTTTGAACCATCATTCCTACCTCAGCTTCCTGAGCCACTGGGATTATAGGTGTGCACCACCATAGCCACCCTTTGTGTGTAGGATTTTGGTTGAGGAAAATGAATCCATTATGGGCAAGTGAATGATCTGAGTTGTTAAATACATAGTTATGCCTCTCTCTGAAATATAAAAGTAAAACTTTGTGGCAGGGGATTATTCAGTTTATTTATTTTTTTTGATGCACACTTTCACATAGTGCTGATGGGAAAAGAATGAAGTGGATATGATCAGAGATTACGAACTGGAGGAGCAGGAATTAAGTGCCTGGGGGTTAGCAAGTCCAAAGTATTTGTACCCAGTCATAGCTCATGAATCTGATAGTACCTGTTTCTTTTTAAATATGTAAGAATTCTGAGCTGGGCACCATGGCGCATGCCTGTAATCCCAGCAGCCCTTGGCGAGGCTAAGGCAGGAGAATCGTGAGTTCAAAGCCAGCCTCAGCAACGGTGAGGTGCTAAGCAACTCAGTGAGACCCTGTCTCTAAATAAAAGACGAAATAGGATGATGATGTGGCTCAGTGGTTGAGTGCTCCTGAGTTCAATCCCTGGTACCCTCTACCCCACACCTCAAAGAATTTCTGATGTCTATTTTGATAAATTTACAAAGTTCAACTCTTGTCATTGCACTTTTTCTCCTATGAAAAGCATTTTCATTTTTTCTTCTTTCATTATACCATGTCTTAACTGAATGAAAAAATATTTTATTATTTGGATGTTATAGGATTAATTAATATTGTTAGTGTGGAATTTGATTTCCCTAATCTAGTCAAGACTTAGTAGTTTGAAGGTATTACTGGAAGATCAGTTTATACTAGGGAAGAATGTATTTCATAAAAATTTTAAGAATACAGTGTTGGGTTCCATAGCACACGTCTGTAATACCAGAGGCTCAGGAGGCTGAGGTAGGAGAATCATGAGTTTAAAGCCAGCCTCAGCAATGGTGAGGTGCTAAACAACTCAGAGAGACCCTGTCTCTACATAAAATACAAATAGGGCTGGGGATGTGACTCGGTGATCGAGTGCCCCTGAGTTCAATCCCAGTACCCCCACCTCCCAATTTTAAGAATACAGTATGAGTTTAATACATATAAAAGCAAAAATTGTCCTCAGTGTACTTTCCTATTTAGAAGACCTTTTGTAAATACTTCTTTCTATATTCTTTAAAATTACTCACTTTATAAACAGTTCAGTTATTTGTGAATTTTTATTATGTGAAGAGAGATAAGTAATGAGTCGTAGATTTTATGGCTTTTTTAATTCATAAAGATGATATTATAATTAGCTAATTGATTTATAAATACATGCTTTTAGTATCTTCTGTTACATGTAAGCCTATTTTTATTTTTGTTTTTGCAAGCATACTAGACAGTTTTGTTTATATTCAGTTACTATTTGAGAAGAAACAGTTTGTTAAGCAAAGGTAAACTTCAGTCTTGGTATTGTCCTGCAAGTCACAAAAAATACTGAAATACTGTATTTTGCAGTTGAAAAAAAAAATAAGTCTGGATTCAGTAAGACTGTTCTGACCAGTTGAACTTGACCTTTTATCAATTATAATGTTGAGATATACAGTTAAGGAGGGAAAATAGTTGGGGGGAGGGGGGACACCTGGTCCTAAAGTACAATTTATAAAGAATTGCATATAAAAATTAAGTTCATCAAAGTGTGCTTGAGGTATAGCCTAGTGGTAGAGCATTGCTTAGCATGTGCAAGGCCCTGGTTTCAACCCTCAGCACCAGTGGCGTGGGAATCATCAAATTTTATTATTTCTGTAATTAATGAGAAGATACATGAAATTTTATTGCTTCTAAAACAATCTTAGAGTTACTATCTAGTACTGATGCAGTTCTTTTCAGATCATTGATTAAATAATATCTAGGTCAAGTTGAAGACATGACAATATTGAAAAATTCAAAATATATTTGGGCCTGAAAGACATTGAGCATGAAATGGCCCTTACTCGCAATAGGAAATTCATAGATGGAGTTTACATAAATAACCATGCAGCCTTACCCATACGCAACCCTTTAGTATTAATTTACACCTGTGTGGATACTCTTGCGTCAAAAGACAAAATTACAACAAATTTTAATTATAGATGTAATTGGCTTTTATTCATGATTCATGAATTGGGGCGGCCTCCATTCTACAAAATAGAATGAGAACTCCCAATTGGCAGCCGCAGACCAGTGTGCTTTTTTTAGGTGGGAACAAGGAAACAGAACAGAAGGAAAAAAGCTGTTGGGTTGGTATCAGGTTACTTGAGGTTACTTTTTTTTGATAAGGGTCAAAGAAGAGGAGATTTCTTGTTCTGACTCAGATTGGAATCTCTTGTTTTCAGAAAAGACAGGTCTGTTTGTGATCCTCTGCTCCCTTAAAGGTTGTTTGATTTTGTGGCATTTAGTACGAGTGACTCCATTTTGTTTAACACTTGAAAGATTGTTTTTCTTTTCATATGAGCCACTCACAAGAACATAGTCATTGACTGAGAACAGTAGGTTAGAATATGGTATGGAGAGGAAGGGAGAGACAGCATATGGATAAATAGTGAAGAAGCTTGTTGAGGGAAAGGACTAGGAAAAAATAAGTGGATTCACTCAGGTTATTTATAACATAAGTATAATGAGGCCATTTAATATTCAAGCTGCATCTCTTGGTTTGTTAGTTTAGATATGGTTTTTCTGGGAAGGCTTTCCTGGCCCTCCAGTTTGAGCAGGTGCCCTGACCATTGTTTGGCATCTTATGCTTAACCCACAATGACTTTGCCTGTTTATGTTGTTGTTGGTTGAATCTAGCTCCCCTGTAGATGGTAAGCTTCTTTTGAGGGAGGGGTTTTGTATTACTCATCTTTTAATCCTCAGGGTCCAACAGTTAGTAGGCCCTCAGTTGAATTTAATTGCTTTATTTAGTTTCCAGATATTTTTGGGAGCAGCTATGTGGGATTATTTAAATGTAAATCAGAAGATTTGGGGGTTAGTACTGGGAATTTCCTGAGAATTGTATCAAACTCCAAGATTTTCAAACTGTGTTCTACCAAGACCTTATATGCTCCCAGAACTGCTTCAGGAGTTGACACTACAAGTAGAAAGTCTTTATCCACTTTTATCCATTTTATATTAGAGGCCATATTGTAGCCAACATGCTGCTAAAAAGTTTGTGAAATGAAGGTCTGTTCTCTTTCTGTAGATGGGAGCTGGTATCCAAAGGGCCTAAATGACTTGTTCCCTTTCACACAACCAAGTAGAAAGAGAAGCAGATCCAGCTTCTCCTTGCTTTACTTTGCACTGTTTCCTGCCAGGCCACGCAGTGCAAGGCCAGAACAATTGCAGTGCTCTCCAGCTTGTTTTGATGAGAATTTATCACTATTGTGATGTTTCTGGCCCACACAAATGGTTTCATTTTGACCTATTTTTTCATTCTATAGCATTAAACTGTATGTTGATAAAAAGAATAACAGTAAAAAAAAAAAAAAAAAAGCTTGGGGCTTAAAAGGTAGTTACTATTTTTTAAAGATTTATTTGGGCCTTCTAAATTCCTTTTGAAATTTCTGTCTATTTGTAATGGAACTTGACCTGACAATGTGTTGGTGATTTGAATCATAGGGTTATTGGAAAACTCAGCTATAAACATGGCATAATTATTTCTGAGTTTATATTATATTTGTTCTTGTGCAACTAATACATTAATGTTCATGGAAAGGAAATCACAGAATCTGCATAACTGATTCCATGTGGCCAGAGGCAGGCAGTGGGTCCTTAAATGGGACAGAGATGAAATTTTAATGAAATGTACAGTATTTGTCAGGGCCACATCAACTCTTTATTTTTTCACACTGTTGCTTTGAAATAAAGAACAGGATGTGGTGCATTTGTAATTCTTTCCTTGTGAGAATCATTGTAAAGTTGAAGATTTAATTTAGAAAGCAAGAGAAGATGCTATTTTGAAATTAAATATAGATGCTGCTAAGATGATCTATAAACTTCATTCACAAAGTATCACCTTTCTAAGACATTTGAATGAATACACTTTATGTTCTTTTAATATTAGATCCTTTCCACAGATGTCATCTCATAAAACAAAGATATCAATGTTGACAGTTTAGTGCTTAAAATTTCCATAATTCAATTAAATTATAAGTTGTAAGTATATAGGAATGTGAACTTTAAAGTGATAAGAAATTAATATGGTTTTTAAAAAAAGATTATGTGCTCATCTTCCTAAGTCTTAATTATATATAAAAGTAATGAGAGGAAATTGTATTTTGGTGTTATTTAGGCCATAGTGGATTTAAGATGGAACTCAAATCCATCCTGCAGCTTTTTCTGTCCATTTGGTTAAAATGTATTATGGCATTCTCTGGGCAGACAGCCAGGTCTAAAATAAGCACTTCTATTGAAACAGTTTTTGTGATGTCTATATAAACTCTGAGATTGGGATCTTTATTTGTTGAACATAATAATCTTAGGGTCTCTACTGTGGTATTTGGTGACACAGAAGAGAGAATTTATTTGTTTATTTTATTTTAATAAGTCTCTAAATATAGTATGTTGCCCTTTTTTTTATAACTTAGAAAAAGCTCAATACAGAAAACCTTCTCGTAGAAAATTATTAAAGTTGGTGATTTTTTGAAACTGATGTTGTTGTTGTTGAACAATGATAGAATCCAGTGTGATTTTTTTTTTCCCCCTAAAGAATAAGATGTTAAGAACTTGTTTGTTGAAGTGAACCATTTCTTTTGAAATTTCTGGGTTTGTTACAAAATAGAAAAATACTTAAATACAAATTAATCACTCTCCAGCTATATGATGTTATGTCGCCTTAATATGCCTCAGTATCCTCATCTGTACATATGGTATCTATCTTTACAGGGTTATAGAATTATTGAATAAAATAATGTTTTTAGAGTGATATAGTACATTCTAGGGTTTGTTAATTTTTATTAACATTATCAGAATGCTAGCCATTGAGCATTACTTTTGATTCCTCATCTACTGACATCATTTTATCCCTAATTTATGTTTGACCTGTTGTTGGTGTTTGGTGTTACTTCTTATTTGCAAATCATGAATCTTTTTGTGAATGGATCCTCATACATTATTTCTCTTTTCCTTTCAGGTTGTCATATCATGTAACACCAAAGTTCATATCATGTAACACCAAAGCTGATTTATGCCTGTTGCTCCTTCAGATATACACATATGCCCCTTTCCTCTCACCAAAAAAAGTGGGACCATGCTGAAATGAGCTCCAAATTTAAATAGTTGCATTTCTTGAACAGCACAGTTTCTTGGGTACTCATTCTGAAGAACTAATCTCCAGTCAGAATTCTACTAGTTAGTTAATACTTGCAATATTAAATTCCAAATGTTCAGGTGTTAGTGCTTCCATCCCCTGGGCCTTCATCTTCCCCTTTGTTTCATGTTTTGGTTGGCATGGGTTTTGAGATAAGTTCTTGCTTTGAGAGTATGTAGAATAATAGATGACATCATCTCTTTTCTGGATTTCTTCCTTGAGTTTTGCTTTATCAGTATCTTGCTTGGTTCTGGATCCCTACAGCTTGCATCCCTAGGCTCTTCATTCCCTTTATCCCTTACTATTTAACTTAATTATCGTTTACTCTGGACTGTCTTTTCATCAGTGAGCTCTGAAAACCAACATTCTGCCTCTCTCATCTCCATCCCATGTATAATACCCAGATGTCTCTTTCCTTCTACTCCCTTGGTGCAGAGTACTTGCCTCACACTGACTTTGTGCCAAGGGCTAAGACTTGACATTTTATCTTTTAGAACATGATGGGTGTCTCACCTTTTTCTTTGGAAGCACATTTTGAAATTTGATGAGAATAAAAGGTTAATTTTGGGGGAACCACAAATGTACTGTAGTAATCTGCACTGTAGGGTTAGTATTGCGGGGCAACATTGGTTTATTCATCTTTGTGGGAGTTGATATCCTGCTTTAACCTATGTTTGCATGCTAATTTTAACAGTGGCACTAGGAAGCATGTACTCTTGCTCTCAAGGAGTTCAGGTATGTTAACAAAAGCAGAATTAGATAAAACATTTCCAAAAGCAAAGAATTGTATACTCCTGATAGACTTGATTATGGGATAAAGCACAGGTCCTTCAGGAGTTCAAGAAATAGGGAGAAAATAAGGGTTGGAGTGCTGAAGGATTCATATCACTGTCCTTTTTCTCAAATATATAGTAGGCACTGTTGAAGTTGTTGAAGTGTTGAAGTTGTGTCTGTGAAGAGAGACATGGTCCCTGTCCTCAGATAGCTTATCTTTGGGAATAAATTTAGTAAAGTCCGTAATTACTAGTGTAGTGAGTATTATGAAAGGCATAACACTGGTGCTTAATAAAGGGAAGAAAGTGGAGGTATGCCGAAGTATATGAAGGTAAGGATGAAGAAAAGCTTTATTTGATTTATGTTTTGGTGGCAAGTACTAAGGCTTTGCAATCTGAATTTTTAAGGATATAGCTTGACTACTATAATAGAAGCCCTAAGCCAGTAGAACTTAAATAAGATTAAAAAAAAAAAGTGTCTGTATGTGTCTTTGTGTTTTTCTCAATAGAGATATCCGACAGCCCAGTTTTCCTGTAGTGGTTTCAAGGTGTCAGGGATTCAGGGTCTTCCTGTCTCGCTGCTCTTCCATCCTGTGCTGTGGTACTGCAGCTGTGTTGTAGGTTCCCTTTGCAGTGAAAGGAAAAGGAGAGGCTAGTTGAGGGCATATTGCTTCTATTTGTGCCCTATTAGAATTTAGGCACAATGGCTCCCTCTGCCTCTGGGGAGAAGGCTGGTAATTCAGTACCTGCTGGTCTTATATTCTCTGGAAGGGAACACTTGAGATAAAATATGAATCATAATTTCAAAAATCTAAGCTTAAATGCTCTGGGACTGGGGAAACAGCTCAATGGTAGAGCACTTGTTTAATATACATAAGGCCCTGGATTGATCCTCAGTACCTCCAGAATATAAATACAAACACCTCCCACCCCACCCTACCCCACCCCACCCCACTCTTAGCTTAAGCATTTCCTCTTAAATTTCATTTAATTATTTGACTTGGATGCTTTGATATTTAGAAACCTGGCTTGCAGTTTGTAGCATCCTTTTCTTAAATGGGCACTGATGTTTGACTTTGGAATGAACTCTACTTTCTTCATTTTAGATAACTGAACTTCATTTTGGGCTATTAAAAGTTTTTTTTCCCTTCCCCCTGAGGTATTGAAGACTTAACAGTTATACTATGCTGCCTTTGACTCCAAATTCCTTTATTACTTAATTTGGAGTTAAAAATGGCATCTTGATGGGTGTGTTCATATCTTTTATATATTATAGATATAAATGTTTCAAAGAAAAGTTACAAATTATAATTTATTTTTGCTAGAAACATTCATCATATAGTTGGAGATGTATTTAGGTCTCATTGCAAAAGTTAAAAAAAAAATGAACTGGAGCCTTAACATTGTCAATAACAATGCAAAGTAAAATAATGTCACATTTTTGGAAAATAAAATCACAATACTTGAAAAAAAATGAGGAAATTCTTTCTGAAAAATAAAAGTTTTAAGAAAAATCATTCTAGAGTGAATTGTTTTAGACATATGGAAATGTGTACAAATTATTTTAAATAATAAACTAATTTAAATATAAATTTACATATATGGTTATGGAAATGGTATTTTATTTACTCTTCCCCACCTTAGTGTTCTAATCATCAAAATAGGTACTGGTCCTATAATTCATGTCTTTAGTGATTTTCATTAATATGAAAGAATGGTTGCTTAGAGCCTGCACTTGTTGGCTCTCCATATTTATGGGTTCATATTCAGGGATTCAGCCATATGCAGTTTAGAAGTATAAAAAAATTGTATATGTACAGATTTTGTTCCCTTGTCTTTATTCCCTATAACTGTTACAGTTGATTACATAACATTTACATTGTACTAGGTAATATATGTAATCTAGAAATGATTTAGAGAGTATAGGAGGATGTATGCGGGCTATATGAAAATACTGTGTTATTTTATAAAGAGGACTTGAGCATCCTTGGACTTTAATATCCATTCTGAGGAATATCTGTATTTAGGTTTTGTGTTTTGAAGGAAAAAAACTTTCATGAGTAGAAGCTGCAAAGAATACTTCATATACCAAAAGTTCAAAGTTGTTTTAAAAAAATCTGGAGTTTAGGTGCGTGTGAAGCAGACACTTGTTTTAAGACATCATGTGGTAAAATTTTATTCCAGCAATAAAACTAGCATTGCCCATTTTGTTCTTTCAGGCTGGGATCAAAAAATGTTTTGGGGCTGGGGATGTGGCTCAAGTGGTAGCGCGCTCACCTGGCATGCGTGCGGCCTGGGTTCGATCCTCAGCACCACATACAAACAAAGATGTTGTGTCCGCTGAAAACTAAAAAATTAAAAAAAAAAATGTTCTGATTCAGTGCAGTGAGCCTTTTTTGAGCAAATATGAAATGCACATTCTGTGACTGAATTGTGTTTATGTTTGTTTTAGCAAATCTCTTAACCCCTTTCCATTAAATCTAATTAAAGGAAATGGGATTTTGAACTATTCAGAACTCCCCAAAAGACATTTTTACCCCAAAATATTATTTATGAAAATTTGATTACTTATTTTCTGCGGTTGGAAAAAGTAAAAAGTTAAGGGTATGTGTCTTTTATGCAGTTTTGATACTTTACTTAATATTTTTACCAAGTTACTAGCATGTCTCTCAAGCACTGCTGCCACAAAGTTTACGTTCTTAAGAATATTAATGCTAAAAAATGATCTGGGATCCTCTGAGAACTGTTAGAGTCATTCTGAACAGAAAGGTTTCTGTGTAAGGTGAATTTGAACTCTCAACACATGGGAAATATTTTACATGACACTATTTAAAAAAAGTAGAAATTTTCTTTCTTAAAAACAACTGTTATAGTTTTTTATTGGTTGGCAGGATGTCAAATCTGATTTATCATTATCAATGCCACTAATTTGCTTTGGTAATAATGGAGTCATAGCTCCAGGCTTATTGCAGGTGTGAGGATCCATTGGAGAGAGGCTGTATAATTCAGTCATTAACAGCTTGGGCTTTGGAGTCAGTCTGGCTTACAGTCCTCTCTCTCCTGGGCACTAGCTGTATGACTTTTGCTTTGTCAAACCACTACATTTCATTTTCTTCATTTTCCAAGTGGGGAATTAGAGTCACAATACTACATTGAGTGTGAGGATTATGTGAGTTAACATGGAAATCACTTAGCACAGCACTTAGTTGATAGAAAATTTCAATAAGTATAAGCTGTTGTTAATGGTATCCTCTCTGTTTCTGCCATAGCTACAAGAACAATGCTCTGACAGCTGTGATTTTTGTTGTTTTTATCTACTATTCAGTATTTCTTTTTCTCATTGACAGTGACTGACATACATACATACATACCTATACATACATATATATATACATACATATATATATATACACACATATATATGTGTGTGTGTATATATGTGTGTGTGTGTATATATATATACATATATACACATATACATGTATATATGTATGTATTAGGACCTTCTTTATTTAATGAAAGGGTTATTTGTTGCTTCTTTTTATTTGAATGTTGACAACTTGTGGATGAGAAGAACCTGTAAGTCCATAGCACAATACAAGTAAACCTTCATTGTGCTTATGGGAAAATATATCCCAAGCAGAGAAGGAAGTATGAAACCAGATACACTCCTTGTTCATTAAATTAGAAGGATTTTCTGTTTGTTTACAAAATATTCTACATTAAAGGGAAGGGGTTAATATAGAAGCAGAAATGTATGTGACTTTTGTCTAGACTCTCTTTCAAGAGAAATTATTTGCTTTAGTGGCGTCATTTCTTCTAGAATGGATGTAGCTTGCTTTTTTTTTTGGTTCCAGGAATTGAAACCAGGGGTTCCTAACCACTGAGCCACATCTCCAGCCCTTTTTTATTTTGAGACAGAGTTTTGCTAAGTTGCTTAGGGCCTCACTAAGTTGCTGAGATTGAATTTGAACTTGTGATCCTCCTGCCTCAGCCTCATGAGCTGCTAGGATTATAGGCATGTGCTACTGCGCCTGCTGTAACCTGCTTTTGATCTTCAAGGTTATACAACTTTTACCTTTAAGACTTTATTGAATATGGTGATAGTGGATTTTTGTTGTTAATGACATATAGGATTATTGGTATTTCAGAAATTGCTTTCCATTGTCTTCTCTGTAGTTCTTTGTTTTACTGTTGGTGGTGGTGGGGGATGTGACTACCTATTAGTACTTGGTACCTGTGGTACTCTGGCTTCCTTTTTCTTGTTCTATGTTGCAACTTTTTAACTATCATGATACTCTCTGGGAAAATGCTAGATTATAGAAGGGCAAGTAATTTTTCTTCCAGGTAAGCCCTCACCCTTCCAGTAAGCTCTGGGTATAGAAGAAAGTAAGACTGTTTAATCATTCTATCTTCCAGCAGCAGCAGTATTAATAATACCAGCTAACATTTATCATGTAATTATTATATGTTATGTCACTTTCCTAATTATGTTACATACTAATTTAATCTTTAAAAACTCTGTGAGCCTTGTATTATTGTTAGCATTTAACAAATGAAGAACAAGACTTGGAGAAGTCTAGTAATTTGCCTGTGCCTACATAGTCCATATCCTAGTTATGACTGAAGTAGAAGTCTCACGGACCCAAAATTTATTTTCATTTTTTTCAACTTCTATTTATGAAAAATTTCAAATATATGAAAAACTGTGTAGGTATTATAGTGGACACTCCACATACGTTTTACCTACACTTAATAGTTAACAATACTTTGCTATGTTTTCTTCATTTATTTTTTCTTGCAAGTTTTAAAGCAAGTTGCAGTGTGCATCTTTGAAAAAAAAAGTATGTCAATTTCATATTTCATGCTGAAATAAGGTCATTTTCTTGCTCACCATACTATGGTGCTCACACATTTAATTTAGTTATTTTTTACTAAGTTTGTTTGCAGATTTTGAACAACCCTTCCCTTCTCTGTTTTTCCAATTTCATTGGGTTTTTGAAAGACTAAATACTGTCACTTCAGATTCTTGCCCATGATGTCCTTCTGCTTTGAGGGACCGGTACAGGGAGGTGGTAAGCAGAGCTGAGTGTGAAAGCCCTAGGTGCTGTATGAAATATACCAAACTGTAGTTTACATTTTTCAGTGGTAGGCATGTACTTTAAATTGGGGGAGGGCGACTTCCTGAAGACTAAATTTGACACTATAATTACCTATCTCCATGCAAAGCAAAAAACCAAATAATATCTTATTATCTCTTGTTAGCAGGATATGAAACATTGCTGCTGTTAAAAGCTTGTTTAGAAATGGAAACAATAATATAATTCTGCTATACAATAATTATGTTAATAATTTCAGACTTTGCAAAAATTACTTTATATTCTTCTTTTATTCAGTAGGGAGTTACTGAGAATTTGCTCTTATTATTATTATTTTTTACAACTTTTGGGGACACTTCATATTGTGATTCTGTCCACAGGGAATTTTTGATCCAGTGCGATAGAGAACCTGCATGAAACAATTTTCACTTAGGGTGGAGCTTGCGCGTATATGGCCAGTGTTGGTAGTTAAGGAGCCAGGATGAAATGGGTATTTGAAAGTTTAAATAGGTAGGATTTGGCTTCAGAAGTTGTTGGCATTTGGGTACCTTGAAAAAACTGAAAAAGATAGACATAAGTATAAAAATGAGAAACAATTGAAAATAGTAGAGTGTTACT
The DNA here is from genome assembly GCF_048772815.1 of Callospermophilus lateralis. NCBI lineage: Eukaryota > Metazoa > Chordata > Mammalia > Rodentia > Sciuridae > Callospermophilus > Callospermophilus lateralis. Next base: position 154,190,050 of record NC_135305.1, on the reverse strand, counting down.
GAGTTTGAATACTTTTAAATATAGGAAATGTACTTCCACTTTACCTTTTGCTTCCTGACACCCCCTGCCCCCTGCCCGCCCCCCCCCCCCCATTGACTTTTGTCCTTGGAAATATTAATAAGTGAGCATTACATTGGTGTGTATGGTTCCCGTAGTCTGTATAGGCAGGTGATTATTATTTTACTTTTTGAAAATGACAGTTAAATCTGATTTTCCAAAACTTGCTGTAGATTTATTCCTGCAGTTAGGTCAGTTGTAATGTGACTTCTTGTTGCTCTTTCTCAGCCACTCCATAGCATTCATCATAGCCACATTTTTTCCTTAAAGGCCATACATAATATAGTTGGCATTGTTTTATTTCAAAATCAATGTAACAAAGAAGTTCCATTATATACGTTTATTGTTAAATTTCAGTCTTAACCCCTTGCTAATGGAATTTCTTCATGATACCTTTTAAAATACTTTTTCATTGAGGAAGCAATTTAAAGATAGGATGTGAAGAAGCGCTTTTCACTTAAGGCATTTAACAGTTCTGACATTTCTGTAGTAACTTAAGACATCTTTGATCTTGTAACCAATTATATATGAAAATTGACTTCTTTATGAAGACCTCTTAAACATTTCTTTTCAGTAACATAATGTTATAATTAAATACACTCCCCCACGTGATTTTTGGTTGCTGCAACCTAGTTAAAATGAAATTTAAATATGGGCCTAATTTATCCTCTAACTTTAGTTTTCTCTTGATAACAAGGTGATGTGGTAGACCTGTGGGGCAGTAGGATAGAGAGGGAACAACATGGAATGATATTAATAACCACTATGTGTTGGCTTCCTATTATGTGCCTATTTGAGTGCAAGGTGCTTTATATACCTTAGATCTAATTGTCAGAACAGCTGGTAGGGAAACTCTGTAGATTGCATTTATAAAAGAAGAAACTTAGCTTGAGAGAATTAAACGGCTAGCCTAAGACCATACACAGACAGGAAGACACAGATTTGCTTTTCGAATCTAGATTTACCTAATTCCAATGATTATATCTTTTCATAATTCTAAAGGGCCCATCAATAAAAACACATTTTCACTATTTTCTGGCTTAGAGTCCTGCAAACAAATATTGATAGAGGTTAGGAAATGCCTTGTATAAAGCAGCAGACGATTCTGAGCAGGAGTTAGAGGCGCTTGTGTAGGAACAGCTGGTGAAATCAACTGGAGAACGGAGTTGCGATTGAAGTGCAGTGGGAGGCAGACCAGAATGGAAGCCCAGATCTGTTTATGGGAGGTTTGCAATGCCAGACTGGGAAATTAAAGGCTTTCTTGTTTCATTTTTTTTTTAACAGAAATTTGGCTTACTAATTTTGACAAGGTCTAGATGTTAACTAGAAGGAAAGGTAGAGATGACTTCTTTTTCTTCCTTCTTGGATTTGCTTTCCAAACTTTGTTATAATAAAATTTAAGTGTGTTGGCATGCTGACTCTACTGTAAGGGAAGGTAGATGCTAGCCTTAGGCTGACAGAAGAGGACTAGACACTTTGTGGCTTGTTGCATGTTGTATGAAGTTAATGTCCAGTGACACAGCCTGCATGGTCAGCCAGAAAAGAGATTTGGCTTAGGGCCATATTGGTATCACAGCGATTTCAACGTCAGCTCTGATTCCAATTAAGTTTCTACAGAGATTCTTGCAGTTAGAGCCATTCTTTTGACAGCTAAATCTCCATGTGTGCATTTTAAAAGATGTACATACTTGAATTTTTTTGTATTTGATGCAATTCAAGGCAAACAGAGTTCATTTATTTTACTACCATAGCCAGTAAAATTAAAAAATGTAATTATCAGAGACCAAATTCAAAGCAATGTCATTTTCTTTCTGTCTTCCTCTCCTTCAGCCTCTTCTTTCCCTCCTCCTAACCCTTTTTTCCTTGAACATTTATTTTATCATTGACCTGGCCAATATGATTGCTAGCCAACTCCAGACACAATGGGGACATAAACAAGAAGCCTTCCGTTTCCCATGCACTCATCTCTAGCCATATCATTCTCAGTGCCTAACATTATTTTCTTGGTGCCTTTATTCCTGTTGTTTATTCTGCTCAGAGTTACCTATATTCCTCATCTCTCCTCAAGTTCTCATTTTCTTATTCTAAACACCATTTACCTTTCAGGGTCTGACTTCATATTGTCGGGGCATTTGGCATTTAGATAAATTGTACTAAATGTCTAGCACAAATACCAAATATCATTTTTTAAGTTTCTTGCTTGTTAAGTCACAAACTGGCTTTTTGAATATAGCCTGGGTTGCTCTTTATAAAGCCAGTCCTCTTCATCAAATGAGAATTAAAAAATATGTGTAGCATACTTCATGGATGGGTGATGAGGTGAATGAATCAAATATATTTTCTGACTATATGAAACATAAAATTATAGGGTTTTTGGAGGATATATTTAACAATAAGGCATGTTTGCTGAACATTAGGTAGTTCTTTCTGATAAGCCTATAATTTAGTGTACATAGGTAACTATATGACAAGATGTGAGAAGATCTTTAATATAAATGTGCTCAAGAATGCCTTTAGTCAGGAAAGAGTGGAGGAGGTCAGTCCTCTTGTAGGGGAGGGATATGGGTAAATTTTTATAGAAAACATGGTGTTAGTAGCCTCTACTGATGGAGTAGGACAGCCTATTCCAGGTGCAACATGTGGCGCATGAGCAAAGGTCTGAATATAGGATGTGTTCAAAGCATCTCAAATGGTGGGTCGTTAGTGGGAAGAAACAGGCAGAGAAAACTGAACAAATAGGTGTGTGTGTGGGGGATGTATAGTTCTAAGATCATTAAACAATTTTTAGACAGTGAAAAATTTAAAACATGATCAGAAATGTAAGCTAACTTGAGAAGTGGTGAGAAGAATAGCTCAAAGGCAGTACTGAGGGACAAATCTACATGGGAAGCTGAAGACAGAAGTTTTAAAGTATAGATATTGATTGGTTAGACGAATAAGGTCTCCATTTCCCTGCTGAAAGGCAAGTCTTGCTTTCTCCTAAGGTGACCTAAACCTGAGTACTAACCCTTCTTTTAACTTTTCTCTTCCCCAAAATAACAAAAACAAAACAAATACTTTTATTTATTTTTTTCAGATGCAAACAAGCTAACAGGTTTTCAGTATAGACTATTGGAACTTTTAACATCATTTCCTTGATGATTTTTTCTTAGGTGGTTATTATATAAATCATTTCTTTGTCATTGACATAAAAGTTTTTCAGACTTTATTTTCTCTTTATTTTTGAGCCACTTGCATTAATTAGCTGGTGTCATTTTGTAGAATAAAATTATAATCCACTAGCATCAGTTATATAATAATAATTATAAGTCACTAGCATCAGTCATACAAATAATTTTAACGTGGTTTTGTGCAATTTCATACAGATATATATAGTATTTGCTCTTTTTAAGAACCAAAATATAATTGTAACCGGATAGGGTTCGTAGTTATTTGCACACTGAGAAATTCTAGAAGTACTTGGATTCTATTAAAACTTTCTTCTTCTGAACCTTCATATGAGTGTGTGTGTGTGTGTGTGTGTGTGTGTGTGTGTGTATGTATGAATGAATGTTTCCAGCTGCTTGGGGGAAAGATCCATCTTTTGGCGGTATGTTTAATAATTTAATATTTTCATATTCTATTACTATGATAATTTCTTAGATGAAGGAATCATCTTTATTGTGTATTTTTATGACTACAAAATTATAACACATGCTCACTGTATAATAATATTTGAATAGAGCCAGAATGAATGTTGTAAAAAGTGTAAGTCCCCTATTGTTCCTTCTGTAAGGTAACAAATTCCAATTTGGTATATTAAGTATAGGTTCTTTTAAAGCCTAGAAATAAATATTTAGCATTCCCATATCATGCTATCACGATTTCTGTAGCAGAGTTGTTAATGCGAGGTTGCCTTCTTCAGGTTGCCTTAAAGCCAAAGACTTATTTGTCTTAGATACATAATTATAGGTTTGGATATATTTCACTATACATTTTACAATAGTTGATTTTTGGCAAAGATAATAGAAACAGTTAAACAATTGTTTTACTTCTTAGTGCTACTGATAAAAATTACTCATGATATGAAGAATCTGATAAGTTAATACCATCTGGTTATTTTTTAAGTTTCAAACTCAGCATTATACCTATGCATGAAGAATGTGAGATTCTTAGATTGTTGCTAAATCTGAGTATAGTGAGATCAAGTGCTATTTGTTCAGTATGTGAAATGATAAATGATATCAGTGTTTCAGATTGTGGCTATTTTAAAAATTCGCAATGGGAAAAGCAAAGAGACTGGATAAGTTTAATGTTGGCTATGTTTTCTTAGTTTTAGCTTAGCTATAGTACTTTGGATTAGGAACTCTCATGAGCACTGAGTTTGCACAGTAAAAATCTGTTGAATATTCGTTAAATGAATATATAGTCATTCCTTGGTATCTGCAAGGTATTGGTTCCAGAATACCCTGTAGATACCAGAACCTGAAGATGCTCAAGACCCTTGTTTAAATTTTTGTAGTGTTTGCATAGAACCTTTGCTCATCCTCCTAAGTATTTTAAATCATTTCAAATTATTATAGTACCTTCTATAATGTAAATGCTAAATAGTTGCTATACTGTATTATTTAGGAAATAATGATAAGAAAGAAAATTTTGTATAAGGTTTCCCTAGTATTTTCAATCTGTGGTTGTTTGAATGCTTGGATGCAGAGATGTGTCTTCTCTGAGGCCATAGGTCCCAGGCTATAATTATCATTCTTAGGTCTGCAATAGTACCTTCTTGAATACACTAGCCCCAGCATAAATATTTGAATCATAGTTGTTTTAATAGACAAATATTAATATTTTTGTCTTTATTAGACCTACCCACTCTTCTTGATTTGAGCCTATTTAGAGAATTTTGTCAATTTATTTATTTATTGCATGCCAGTTTTTTCTTTTATGAGTATGTGTGAAAGATTTTTATTTGTTCTAATTAGTTGAACATGATAATAGAATGTATTTTGACATATTATACATAGATGGAGTATAACTTCTCATTCTTCTGATTGTACATAATATAGAATTACATTGGTTGTGTAATCATGTATGCACATAGGATAGTAATGTCCTATTCATTCTACTGTCTTTGCTATTTCCATTCCCCTCCCTTCCCTGTGTTCCCCTTTGCCTAATCCAAAGTAATTCTGTTCTTCCTTAGTCCCCCTCCCTGCCCGTTTATTGTGAATTATAGAGGAAACATTGGCCTTTGGTGTTTTGGGGGTTGGCTTATTCACTGAGCATGATATTCTCCAGTTCTATTCCTTTACCCGCAAATACCATTATTTTGTTCTTTATGGCTGAGTAATATTCTGCTGTGTGTATATACATCACCTTTTCTTTATCCATTCATCTGTTGAAGGGCATCTAGGTTGGTTCCATAGTTTACCTATTGTGAATTGAGCTGCCATAAGTATTGATGTGGCTGCTTCACTGTAGTATGCTGATTTTAAGTCTTTTGGGTATAAACCAAGGAGTGGGATAACTGGGTCAAATGGTTGTTCCATTCCAAGTTTCCTGAGGAATCTCCATACTGCTTTCCACTATGGTTGCACCAATTTTTCAGCCCCACAGCAATGTATGAATGTACCTTTTCCCCCACATCCTCACCAAAATCTGTTGTTGCTTGTATTCTTGATAGTTGCCATTCTGATGGAGTGAGATAAAATCTTGGCTAATTTTGATTTGTATTTCTCTAATTGCTAGAGATGGTGAGCATTTTTTCATATATTTGTTGATTGATTGTATTTCTTCTTCTGTGAAGTGTCTGTTCAGTTCCTTAGCCCCTTTATTGATTGGGTGTTGTTAAGTTTTTTGAGTTATTTATATATCCTGGGGATTCATGCTCTATCTGAGGTGCTTGTGGTCAAGATTTTTCTTCCATTCCGTAGGCTCTCTCTTCACGTTCTTGTTTCCTTTGCTGTGAAGAAACTTTTTAGTTTGATTGCATCTCATTAATTGGTCCTTGATTTTATTTCTTTTGCTTTAGGGGTCTATATTAGTAAGAAAGTCAGTTCCTGAGCCAACATTATGTAGATTTTGGCCTGCATTCTTTTCTATTAGGTGCAGGTTCTCTGTTCTAATGCCTAAATTCTTGATCTACTTCAAGTTGAGTTTTGTGCAGGGTTGGGGAGAGAGGTTTAATTTCATTTTGCTACATATGGATTTCCAGTTTCCCAGCACCATTTGTTGAAGAGGCTATCTTTTCTCCAATGTATGTTTTTGGTGCTTTTGTCTAGTAGTATGAGATAGCTGTATTTATGTGGGGTTGTCTCTGTGTCTTCTATTATGTACCATTGATCTGCTTGTCTGTTTAAGTGCCAATACCCTTCCGTTTTTGTTAGCTGTGGCTCTGTAGTATAATTTAAGGTCTGGTACTGTGATGCCTCCTGCTTCACTTTTCTTGCTAAGGATTGCTTTGGCTATTCTGGGTCTCTTATTTTTCCAAATTAATTTCATGACTGCCTTTTCTATTTCTATGAAGAATGTCATTGGGATTTTAATAGGAATTGCCTTAAATCTGTGTAGCACTTTTGGTAGTATGGTCATTTTGACAATGTTAATTCTGCCTATCCAAGAGCACGGAAGATCTTTCCATCTTCTAAGGTCTTCTTCATTTTCTTCAGTGTTCTGTAGTTTTCATCGTAGAGGTCTTTCACCTCTTTTGTTAGATTGATTCTCAAATATTTTATTTATTTGTTTGTCTGCTTGCTTATTTATTTATTTATTTATTTATTTATTTATTTATTTATTTATTTATGGCTATTGTGAATGGGATAGTTTTCCTAATTTCTCTTTCAGCAGATTTATCACTGATGTATAGGAACACATTTGATATATGGGTGTTAATTTTATATCCTGTGCTAGCCAATTAACCTTGTCAGAAATAGGAAGGAATTAGATTTTTCTTGTTTGATTTATTTATGTATTACAGAGAATATGGAACATGCTGCTAAAACATGCCACTTCATTTGCAATTTTTAATTTATTTATTATTTTATTTATTTTTTGTGGTGACCTCAGTAAGCTTAGACTTACAAAGTATGCAGAACTATTATATGCCTTTGCCTTTGACAGCCATATAATAGCAGCAAGAGAGAGCATAGAATCTTAGGACTGGGAGAGACCTTTAAAGATGAGGTAGGCCAAACATCCACTTCTCTGACTCAGTTCTAGAGAATCTGTTCTAGACTGTTTTCAGCCTGTGATGAGAACATCTTTGCATGCACACTTAGGAGTCCCTTTCTTGAATATATAATGAGGCCAGGGATGGTGGTGCATACCTGTAATCTCATTGACTTGGGCATCTGAGGCAAGAGGATCTTGAGTTTGAAGCCAGCTGAGTGAGGCCCCATCTCTAAATAAAGTTTTTTTTTTTTTTTTTTTTTTTAAAGGACTGGGGATATGACTCAGTGGTTAGGTGCCTCTGGGTTTAATCACTGGTACCAAAAAAAAAAAAAAAAAAAAAAAAAGGAATATATAGTGAGGTACCTGGAGGTTAAGTATTAGGATTTCTTGTTAAAGGTTTCCATCTACCATTTAGAGCTGTTTTTGATTTGGTGGATGTTAGCATTGTAGCATTGCTTTGTCAAACCATAGATGTAGAAAACTAAATTCTCCATTCACTCCAAAAGCAACTTGTCTTTCAGAATTTTAATTATCACATTTGGTGGTAGGGCAGATACTGATTTGTTGATCTGAAGGAGATGATGTTGCTAAGCCAGTTTTATTTAAATGGCCATAGGAAGAAAATAGGATCATGTTATAAAGTTAGTGTACTAGCTACCAAGTCTTGTACTCAATGCTATTTTGGTAGATGCTTAGATATACGTAATTACGTTAGTAAGTGGTATGGGATGAAGTAAGTGGAGCAGTCACAGCGTAGAAATACTACAGTAATGCCATGAAGTATAACTGGCAGTGGTGTAGCATAGACATTTGATTGTTTGATAGGAAATTATCAAATCCCTTAGATGTGTCAACACACAGCAGTTAGAGAGAGGGTGCTTCATATTGCTTAATGCCTGTCAAGCTCAGTGCACAGACTACTTGTGTTTAGGGAAAACATAACCCATAAACATTTATGTAACATCTGTCTCTGCCAGAGACACTGTTTTAAGAGCCTTTACTTATTATCTAAGTTAATCCTTGAAAGTGTCTCATATAATATTTGGAGCTTCAGAGGACATACAGTAGTCCTCTTTTCTCTGTGGTTTCGCTTTCAGATACTTTGGCCAGCCACAGTCTGAAAATATTAAATGCAAAAAATTCAGAAGTAAACAATACATATATCTTAAATTATATACTGTTCTGAGTAGTGTGACAAAATCTCATGCCACCCTGCTTCATCCTGCCCATCCCTTTGTCCATCATATCCACACTGTATGTACCACCTGCCCATGATTTGCTTAGCAGCCATCTCATTTGTTATATTGACTGTTCAGGTATCAAAGTGCTTGTGTTTAAGTAGCCCTTGTTTTGCTTAACAGTGACCCCAAAGGTGTTGTAATTGTTCTGTTGCATATGAATTCATAGTAAAAAACATAGTAGATGAGCTATTAATTATATTAGCCAAATCAATTACCTATTGACATGGAGAATTTATATTGAGAATACTCTGAACAAAAATTCCTTTTTTTAATATATGCTCTTTGGTTCCAGGAATCTTTATATGAAGAAATAGATTTGGCACAAAGATCAGCAGTCTAAATTTGATGTTGGAATCACCCAGAATTTCAGAAAGGGAATCTGAAGTCATTTTCTGGTTTGGACTTTGTCAGGAGATAGGGGAAATTTGAGGACTATTTGGTCACTAACTTTCCCTCTCACCTAAATGAGGATGTGGCCTTCCTTGGTGATCATTGCCGTTGGTGTAGGAATCAGGACGCTTATTGTCAGACATTTCTTTAAACGCAATTATATGGATTAATGGTGTTAGTATGTCTGAATTGGGAATGAATCCTTCAGGGAAATAGAATAGCAAGAGTTTTTCAGCACAGTCAGGATTCTTCTCATTGTATGGATCCCTGAAGCAAAGGAAAAGCCAAGCAAACGGGTGCTGTACATTGTGTGTTCTGTGGCTCTGTGTAGCCACCTGGCTTCTGTTCATTTCTGTATCATTGACTCAATAATTGGGGATTTAAAGGAGGTGTATGTATATAGTCTCTGAGCCAATATATGACCTATTTTTATAAAGGTGTAAATCAGTTTGATTTTTATCCTACTTAGATATTATCTTTGTATACTCATTTTACATGCTTTAGGATTTGTAACTTTAATATACCACTTAAGAATGTGCACAACTCAGGAGGGCCCAGCTCTCTAGAGACATGAATACCTAAAAAAGTACTTTTGCTTATTCTTCTTTTCTTGTCTTGCCCTAAAGTTTCTCTGCTTATTTTCATAGCAATATGGAAAGTATGATGGTTCTGTATCAGTTTAGGCCACAGAAATCAATTAACGCCCAATTTATTAAAAACTTTTTAGAAGGGAGTCCCAGAAAACGATGGCCACAAGTCACCTACAAGAGACAGTTGATAAGACAGTATCAGCTGCTATAACAAGACTCTGGGAACCTACCTGATGAACTTATTGTTGTTTTTGTAGGAAAACACATGTTGAATTCCAAATCAGTGACTTAAAAATGAAATTTTGTAGAGTAACCCATTCATAGTCAGCATCTTTCTAAGTACACTTTAAAAAAGCAAGGAGAAGCCTAAATTTTTTTTTGTGTGTGTGATTCTGGTAATCATTATTTCATTTTTATTCATTTGTGACTAAAAATTATTTTGTATTTCATTTGTTATATGCAAAAATATAGCATGATATAGAATATAGAATTTCTTTCTGTATACATTGAGGTGGCAGTGTAGCACATAGCCTCATTCAGTTTGACATCAAAGGTAGGGAGAAAATTTTTGAACATTTGTTAAACTCTACATTTTTCATGCATTTACCTCTCCACTTTTACCCCAAAGATGAAACAAAAAAAACCAAGAATCTTTTTCAAGGAATTCTGTAGCTTTTTCTTTGGAATATGTACAAGTATACTATGAGAAAAAAATTCTCTCACCACATACTACAATTAAGAAGTGACAGTGATGGTTTTCTCACATATGTGTTTAGTTTAAATGCTTTCTGAGTCATTTTTTAGTAACTATAATACTAATTATCCTGTCAAAAGACTTGTGAAAATTTTAGAGGTGTACTTTATTTTGAAAACTTCTCGAGATTCTTTAGTATCCATCTCTTGCCTGAGTGCTTATTTTCCAGTATGTAAACAGTCAAGAAAATAGACTAAATTTGGGCATTTTATAATCAGTGTTTAGCTACTGATGTAGTTAAGAATTAAGCAATCAACACCGATTATAGAGTTGTTTGGCTGAGAACAAACCTGTAATTCTTTCCTTTTCTGAAGCCAACAGAGCTTGAACCCCCAGAAGCCTGCCAATACATAAGATAAAAGATAACAGGCAATTTTGAATTCACCTGAGTGCAAGAAAAGCTTGTTTGCTTATAATTCTAATAGGACACTGTGAAAATAGTTCTTATCTTTAAAACAGAATATTCCAGTGTATTATGTTGGTCACTTTAATATTTTTGATTTAAATTAACATAGCTTTAAAATGTATGTATTATAAAGTGTTACTTTGTTTTTATATACACATATATGAATTGTTCATATTAAAGTACTAAGTATATCTGTTTGAAGAGGAATCATTTTCTCATACATATTTGAGTGTCCCTGTTTACCGGACACTGGTTGAGGCACTAGGAATAAGCAAAAAGGAAAACAGACCGAATCTTGTTTTTTTTTTTTGGATTTTAAGCTCCAATAGGGGAGATAGTAAAGAAGTAAACCCTTGAAAGACAAAGTTTTTCAGAGGCTGATTAGTGACATGGAGAAAAAAATGGAGCAATTAAGGAGAATGGTTGTTATTTTAAATGTGGGAGTAGCCAGTAAACCAGTAGCCTGGTTTAAGCCCAGGCCTGAAGAGACATGGGGCTGGTTTAATTAGTTAAAAGACCATTTCAGAAAGAGAAAATGCAAAGGATATTAGGTGGAGAGTGATCTGATGAAGGGCTAGTGTTACTGGAGTGGAATAAGCAAGGGGAAGAGTAGTGGAGGTGAAGTTGGGGTAGTGTGCCTGGGGGACTGTTCATGAAGGGTGTTGAAGAGCACAGTATAACCTTTCTCTGAGGTGGGAAGCCATTGTTCTGAGAACCCTGTTCTGAGCATAGGAACGAGGTGAGCTAACTTAACTGTTTTAAAGAATCCCTCTAGTTACCACTTGGACATAGATGGGCTCGGGAGGGTCCCTACTGAAGCAGGGAGAATAGACACAAGGCCATCATAATGATTCAGGTGAATGATAGGGGTGCCTTCCCCCAGGGTGCATTATGGTGAGGATGTGAAAAGTAGTTATATTCCAGATATCATTCTGAAGGAGGAGCTGGTGACTCAAATGTAGAATGTGAATGAATAAAGATGAAGTGAAAATTTAGACAAATTTGATCATTGATATTATTCATTCATTGATATTATTCAGTTTTTAAATAGAAGACAAAACAAGTTTGAAAAGTCTGGGTACAAAGAAATAATTTTATTTGTGTGTTTTGCTCTTGCATCTTTGTATATTGTATATGTGGAGCTTTTTGTGTAGCCCTGTTTATGAGTCAGATTTCTATATGTTAAAAAAAAAAAATCAGTTGCAGGATTATAATACAGTGTGTTGCTGCCACCTAATGTTTATAGCCTTTCATTTAAGTAATTACAATAACTAGTTATACATAGCTTTAATTTTGGTTTGAATACAGAATTTAACAGATTAATTGAGGTTTATTTGATTGTGTTCACATTAGGTTCCTGGTATGGATATTTAATATAATAATTGAATTGTCTAAAAATAAGATTGTAGATCGAAGATTAATTTTACTGGCATTTTGATCTCTGTGTTAAGTTCAGTTAAACAAATATTTATTTGTTGTAGCCTGTCCTTTATTTGTTCTCATGATTATTATGTAGAGAACAGATTTAAAACAACAATACATAGTAAACGATAATGAAATAATTAGCAGTTGAAGGAAACAGGGTAATCCACGTGGGTGTCCTTGTAGACAAGGGAATTTATAATCTTAACAAAGTAGATAAACATTTAAAAGGTAATTAAAGTGTGATGACTGTATCACTTCAGGTACTTTTTCTGATGAATAGGAAAGACGTCTGTTAGAAACATGTTGTAGCGCATGATGCTAAAGCTTGTGATACTTTCAGTCAGTGCTCAGTTTGGTTCTGTGTTGCTTCGTGAGAGATAATTTAGCTTTAGCAATGACCAGTTACTATTGAAAGTTGGTTTTAGACCAGTTTTAGTAACTGTCTACGTTTCTGGGTCCTTTTTGTGATTAGAATTTAATGTGATGATTTGCTTTCTCAAACATATCCCTTTCCAGGTACCTGTTATATTACACCTCAAAGAGCAATATTTCCTGAGAGATTAAAAATAATTTACATCAGTCAACCTTTCCTTCTTCTTCCCCCTCCCCTCCCTTCCCCCTCCCCTCCCCTTCTTTTTCTTTTCTCCCTTTCTCTTTTTCTTTCTTTTCAAACTTACTCATTTGTTAATATACAACCGGAGCCCTTAACTTGCTGCCAGAAAAAACAGGAATGCCAATACTGAATCCTAATGGATTTTACAGATATTCATTGAATGTTTAATGTGTCCCAGGTGTGGTCTGGGCTCTGGGATACAGCATTCAAACAAGTAAGAAAATCTTGGCTTCATTAAACTTGCATGCTTATAGGGGATTGGGTAAGGAGATAGACAAGGAGCACACATAAATATACACTCTGTTGGATGGTGGTAGATGCTGTGGAGGAAAATAAAGCAGGCTGGCGAGAACAGGGCATGCTAGGAAAGGGCAAAGAGTATATTTTTGCTCACTTGGTGCAGATTTTCCTTTTCATGATAATTTTGTTTCTAGTGAAAAACGAAGTATACTTAAATTTGTTTTAGTTCTGTTTGCTTTTTAAAAGTATAATTTAATTCACATCTACATATTTATTTAGCAAATGGTTAGAACATACTCTTAAGCATATTACCTTTTTCTGGATACTATGAACTAAAAAAGACAGAAGATGTGTTCTTTACCCTTATAGAGTTTAAAATGAGAATGAGAAAATATTTTTTAAAAGAACATTTAATGGTAACCAGGAGAGTCATTCCTCTTAAAAAAAAGAAAAAAAGAAAAAAGAAACCTGAGATGTTAGGTAACAAACTATTTTCTGGGACCTCAAGTGGAATTATAATACTGATCTCTGAAAGGCTGTATTTTCTCTAGAGATTTTGATACCCTTTTTGGAAAAAAGAATCTGCATTATGATGCATTATTTCCTGCTGAGTATAATGTGGCAAACCTACCAAGTTTTTAATCAGTCATTATGGAATCAGCTTGTGATTTCTTTTAGTACATGCAATCAGGAAGATGTAAGATACTATATATAGTTTTTATTTTTTTTCCAATTTGGGATGTTGTCACAGTTAAGAGAAATACACTCTGATGTGCTTGATACAGTGTTTTCATAATGAAAGCTCAGTGTCTCATCTACAGCCATCCCTATATGACCTCTTTTTGTTACAAAAAGGTGCTAATCATTGTAGATTTAGAGAATCCAGAAATATGTCTGAACAATGTTATGGTTTTGTAGTGTCCATCATTAGCCAAATCTGTTAAGCTCTTTGAACTTCATCAGTTACTGGTAAAATAGGCACTTAAAGTTGATTCGATTTGAAAACATTTTCTTTTCTTTGTAAATACTAAATAAAAACATCCTAAGTAAGAGATTTTAGTTACCTTAAAATATGTTGAACTCCATTGACTTAGAATCATGGTAAAATAAAGAAAGAAACACTACAGAACAAAACATTCATACCTTTCACTGCCACTTTGTAACCTTTACCTGAAAATTTTTGGTAGATCACAATATGGCAGATGTTTTTGGAGGAATTATGATTTGACCAAGGTCAGAGATGTTAATTGAGCCTCCCCAGATTTGTCCTGATGGCCACAAACAAATGCCTGTGGGAAGTCATCAGCTTAACTCACCACCCACTCATAAAACTCTACAGCTAGAAAATAAGCAGCAAAAGGACTATAACTTTGTGAGCATTCTAGCTTGGCCTTTGCTTTTTCTTGAGTCTTGAGAGGGAATTACAGGGACCACCCAAGAGGTCTTTGGTTCTTTCACTTTCTTTGTAGCCTTCTACTCTATCCTGTACTCCAAAATCTATAAAAAATTCTGGTATGTAAAAAGTTCTTGAAAACCATTGAAATTGTATTTTTTCCCTAAGGTTAGGCTGTAATTACCTAGAGATTACATTTTATTAAATTTATATTATGAAATAATTAGACTTTTCTGGATTTTAGCAAATATGGAATTTAACCAATAACTTTCATTTCTGTCATTAAGAAGGTATAATATCCAGTATTTATCGAACGCTTACTGTTTTCAAGGTACAACACTATATTTTTTTAGACAAGGGAGACCCATATAAGTTATTCATATTTTCAGAATACTACAATCCAAATGAAGGCTAATCAGCACTGAGTACAGTCTATTTCTTAGTCTTCAGAGTATATAAGAACATGTTTGGGGAGATTGTGTTATAGTTAAAGCTTTGTCCCAGGGTTTCATAAACTGACTTCCAGACCACTCACGTATAATTGAATCAAGCCTTTATTGAAGCACACCGGTGGTGGCTGACCAGAACATAAAGCTGTTCCCCTGATCAGCCCCGAACAATTGCAAGGGCACTCCTTATAAGCCTGAAAACTGCAAAAGGGATGTTCAGGGGATCTAGCCAATGCAAGCAAACCAGGTTACAGAAGCAGGACAGTGCAGTCAAGTGGAGGGAAGCCTAACCAATCACAGTTAGCCCAGTCACCCCATTAGGTAGTTCCCATTAGGTAGTTCCGTGTTCTTAAAGGTTTCTATAGCAAAAGGAAAAGAACATCTTGCTCCAGTCATGACTCTTCTACTTGGCATGGTTGTTTTACAGGATGAAGTCATAAAACAAAATGGAGTCACATTTGCTCCTACTATCACAATTGTAACTGAATTTTCAGGCCCATCTCCCTGGGTAGTTTTTCTTTTTCTTTTTTTTAATTAGTACATCATAGTTATCCATGATAGTTGGGTTCATTTTGATATATTCATAAATATGTGACAGTTTTTTCCTTTTAATCTGCAGTTCTATCTCCTTTCCTCCCTCCTCCTTTTCCTTGATCCTTTTTCTTTATTTTGTTGGTCATTCATTCATTCATTTTTAGTTGGTGCATTATAATTAAAATAAAATTGGAATGCAATGCAATATATTCATACATACATTTAACATAATTTGGTCGACGTTTCTCCCTAGTTCTTTCCCTTTGCCTTCCATCTCTGTGACCACTTGTCCTGCTTCTGCTTTACTGCTTTCCCTTCTATTTCACCAAGATCCCCCTTTATATCGTTCTTTTTTTTCTCTCTTGAGTTTCTATGTATGAGAGAAAGCATTGGACCCTTGACTTTCTCTGAGCCTGGCATATTTCACTTAATGTGATATTCTCTTCCCTGAGGTTTTAATGTCACTTGAGGTTCCTGTGAATACCTAGCTTTCATATACCGTGTGATTTTAATGTGAGTTGTCAAAGGCCCATACTCTTTTTTTTTTTTTTTTGAGAGAGAGAGAGAGAATGAATTTTTTAATATTTATTTTTTAGTTTTTGGCGGACATAACATCTTTGTTTGTATGTGGTGCTGAGGATCGAACCCGGGCCACATGCATGCCAGGCTAGCGCGCTACCGCTTGAGCCACATCCCCAGCCCAGGCCCATACTCTTGATTAACACTCAAGTCACAAAACAGACCAGAGTTTCCCAGTTCTAGCTCATTCATTTGTTACCTTTGTGGCCTTGAGGAAAATACATAATTTCTATTACCTCTATTTTCTTTTCTTAAAGTGAAGGTTACATTTATCTGCTTTGCAAGACTGTTATGGAGAGTGAATTTTACGATTGGAACATAAATATCCCTAAGTAAATGATAGCTGTTAACCATTGTTGTCCTTATGTTTATCACAGCACCACCACTGGTACCATAATCATCTCATCATCATGCATCTTAGCGACACTGCAGAGGCCAAAATAGCTAACATAGGCAGTATGTATAAGAGTGGTGTGGACAATATCCGAGCATTCAGAGATGCTTAAAATTTTTTAGTTTGGGCTGGAATGGTTTGCAATGTCCATAGAGGAAAATGGTGCTTGAATTAGATTTTGCAGAGTGAAAAGGATTTAGCCAAGTAAAGACAAAGTTGGAAGGAGAAAACTATTTCTTAAAATACAGAGTTATTTCAAAATGACTTTAATTATTGAATTTTTTAGTGATGATTTTCCTCAATTGTCTTCTTCTAACTTAAATAATTGGAATGGGTCACCATATTTTAAGTTTATTCAGGAAGATCAAAAGTTTATAAAAAATGTGCATTTAATGTGTTACATAATATTGTAATGGGCACTAATTTCTATTCACTGTTAATAGTGAAAACACTATTGTATCTTTAGAGGCTGAAAACCACTAATTTAAAATGAATGCTATGTGTTTATAGCTATTATATAATTATAAAACAAGAAATTATGTTATGGGTTAAATATAATCAAAGTTATTTAACTGATAAAAATATAGATTAGCAACAATAATATGCCATCTGATATTTAGTTGAATGTAAGTTTCTGCTTCCAGTAGGGATTTAGTGCTGTTTCCCTAGAAACAGATCTGTTTAAATTTGGTCACCTTGTTCTATGGTGGATGGGATGGCGACTCAATTCTTTTCACTATTTCTTCTTGTTTAAATTGCTATAAGACTTTAGCACAGCATACTGTTCCTTCATGTAGCCCTCATGAGTGTGAATGTCCCCATCCCTGCCCCAGCGTCTGTGTTCTTTTCTCATTAGACTTTCAGTGGGAACCACACTTGTAAGCACAGGCACTGGAAGTGTGTGGTGGTATTTACTTATGAGCAGTCATTCTAATGAACTCAAATGAACATTTATTTTAAAAGATTATTTAATTTTGTGGAAATACAAAAAAAAAAAATGTTTTGTGGAGGGCTTATGGACTTTCTGCTGCTTCAATTAATTGGAGAAACACTTATTTTTGTGGTTGATCCTAAAGAATCATAGCACATTTAGTTCAGTTTCCTCATTTAACATTAAAAAAAAAAACACAACAGCAAAAGGAATCTTTTGAAAAACTTAGAGCAATACAGTGACTTTTTTATACTGAAAATAATTTCTGAGTGACTCTAAGGTTTATGTATCTATCTGTACATAAAATCCAACCTTTGTGCATCAATTGACTTGTCTCCTACCACCGAGTTTCTCTGTGCTTTAGGAAACTGCACTTGGTATTCTCCCTTTTTGGACAGTCTTTTCCTTGCACCCTCAGGAACCTGCTTTTGATAGAATTACATCTTAGAATCAGTGCTAACTCTGTTAGTAATTTTCCCTTACCACTTTTTCCCATAGTCCATTGCTGTATAACAAACCACCCTAAACTTAGTGGTGTAAAACCATAGCCATTTATTATGGTAACAGTTTCTTTAGGTCAGGAATGTGGAAAAGGTGTAGTGGATATGTTTTTTCTCTCTATAATGATGATTGAGACCTCAGCTGGGAAAACTAGGACACTTGAGTGGCTGGTGCTAATGTCATCTTGAGTCCTCTTATATGTCTGACTCATGTAAGGCCTGGGATGAGCTAGGACTGTTAATCACAGTCCCTGCAAGTAGCCTTTCCATGTAGTTTGTGGCCTTCCTTTCAGAGTAGTCAGACTTCCAGAGAAAGATGTGGAAACTGCATGGCCTTTAAAACCTTGCCTTAGAGATTACATGATGTCATTCTCACTTTACTCCTTGTTTGAAGCAATCATAAGCCATCCTGTTTTTAAGGGAAGAAGATGCAGGGCCTGCCTCTCAATAGGAAGAGTGGCAAAGAATTTGGGGTCCTGTTTTAAAACTGCTGTATCATCTAAAATAGCATTCCAATCCTTCTCCCATTGTTCTTCTATTCTGTAGACTTGATAGCATTTATGGATTGGAATATTTTTGTATAAATGAAATTGTTATTGTTTATTTTCCTCTTTCAACTAAAATGTAAGTTTTGTGGAAAGCCTGCTTCTTTTGTTCACTGCTTAATTTTTAGTCCCTAGAGTAAACCCTATACATTATGGGCACTCAGCTACTTATTGAGCAAATATGTGACTTAAAAGCCACACAAGCCCGTTTGTGTCAGAGGTAGCAAGTATCCTACTAAACTCTATTTTATCATAATATTTCTCATAAAAATTTCCCACATTAAATATATAATGTTGCAAATTATAAATTTAGTATATATTTCACTGAATCACTATCTTTAATTACAATCTGTTTAGTAGTGAAATCATGTACCTTTAAAATTCAGTTATTCTGCTGTCAATATACTACTTCTACCCTAATGATTTGTCACCCAGCAATTATCATCTCAGATTATGTTATTGCAAAAATTAGTGTGAAGTATTATAATGGTTTTGTTTTCATGAATGAAGTACTGAATCTACTCCGAGACACAGGCTGCCCTGGATGTAGGTTATCTAATATGGAAACTCACTGGCAAAAATAAAAGCTTTTTTTATTATGTCCAAGAACATTTTGGGTCAGAACTGCAGATGAGACACAGCAGGAATCAGTAGTTAACAGCAAACCACTAGACATTCTGGAATACCAAGATCCTGCAGCTGGAATCTGACCTCCTCTGGAGGTGTCTTTACTTCTATAGCTCTTACTTTATGCTGGCTGTTGGCTGGATGTCATCTGAGACAATTGCACAGAACAATCACACTGGCTGCTCCATTTGGTCTAGGTTTCCTTACAGCATGATGGCAGGATTCCCAAGGATGAGCCTCTCTAAGAGGTGGGTCTTGCAACCTAGGTGTCCCTCAGTAGATGAATGGATAAAGAAAATGTGGTGTATACACTTAATGTAATATTATTCAGCTTTAAAGAAGAGTAAGATTATGGAATTTGCCAGTAAATGGTTGGAGTTGGAGAGTATAATACTAAGGGAAATAAGCCAATCCCACAAAATCAAAGGCCTAATTGTTTCTCTAATATGCAGATGCTAATTCACAATAAGGCGGGGGTGGGGGGGTGAGGGTGGGGTGGGTACTAGGGAAGAATAGCATTATGTTAGGTTAGGTAGAGGGAAATGATGGGAGTGAAGGGGAAGGAATGTGGTGACAGGAAAGATAGTAGAATGAAAGAGACATTATGTATATATGCGACTGCATGACCAATATGATTCTGCAACATGTATACTCAGAAAAATGAGAAATTATATTCCATCTATGTATGATATATTAAAAGTGCATAAATGCATTCTACTGTCATGTATAACTAATTAAAACAAATAAAAAAGTAAAAAAAAATAGGCAGATTGTGGAAAGTTTTTTTTTTTTTTTTTTTTTTTTTAATAAAGCTTTAGACTCAGAGTCTTGCATAGTGTCACTTTGGTTGTATTTTATTTGATGAGGCAATCGCAGAGTCACCCAGATTCAGGAGTTGGGACATAGATCCTACCACCTTTAAGGAGAGTGATAATGTCATACTGTAAGAAAGGGTATATGGGATGGGATATATTGTGATAGCTGACTTTGGAAAATATTGTGTTTCAAACTAGATGAACTAATTGTTGCCTTGTGGGCTTGTCTTGTCTGTATCCAGAGGGCTCAGATCAGTCACTGTTGGTCCCATAGCCTGTCTAAGACAGTTTTGGAGCAGATCAGGAGTTGTAGCACCACTTTAGCCTGTAGTCATGCTGTATCTCACTCTCTCCTCCATGCATAAGCCATTCTTAGATTGTTAATATTTGTACTGTGATTTTAATTGAGTCCTTGCCTTAGGAGTCTGATAGGCAAGAGTGGGAAGTTCATTACTGGATATTTTTCGGCAGTGTTTCATTCCTGGGACAAAGTGCTGTGTTTTATGGATGTGCCTCAAAAATTTGAAAATATAGGCTGCTCACCTACTGAAAAAGAGACAGAAGTCTAGAAAGGAAAAGACAAACTGTGGAGTCCACCAGAAATCGTTATGGTTTTGTTTGGTACTGCTTGGGGCTTCTTTTATTTGCAGGGGTGGGGATTGTGCGCCTTCATTCATGTTCCTTTTATCTAATTATGATCCTTTTTAAAAATTCTTACATTATCAGTGTAAATCAAGCTTCCTTAGGGTTTTCAAGCTTTTCTAGTTTTAGTTTTCCCTAACAAAAGAATTGAAACCATGCAGCAAGTCATGTTGAGTGCATTT
Organism: Callospermophilus lateralis; assembly: GCF_048772815.1. Lineage (NCBI taxonomy): Eukaryota > Metazoa > Chordata > Mammalia > Rodentia > Sciuridae > Callospermophilus > Callospermophilus lateralis. Next base: position 154,169,594 of record NC_135305.1, on the reverse strand, counting down.
CTTCCAGTTAGTCTTATTTCCCCCACTTTCTTTTCACTTTGTAGCTCAGGATTGGCAAATAGTGAAATTGCAAACAAAGCAGGCTGAAAGAAATGAGGAGAAACCACATTTCCCTGTGCAAATAGCATATTTAGTTTGATTACGTATAATCAAATTTACTACAAATGCTAATATTGTGTGATATCCTAAAACAAGATTTTTTAAAGAGATTTTTGTGCTTTAGAATTTGAGAGTGGCATTATATTAGAGTTGCTGAAAAAATGACAAACTAATACTCTCACCAATAACATGAGTAAATTTGGCAGGTTCTAGAGATGTCCCCAAAAGTAGCATTTCTCTACTTAATTAGGTACTTTCTAAAATGTGATTGAATTCTCTCCTTCCTCCCCTCCATCAACCTCTCCCTATATGCATAGAAGTGAAGATCCTTTTTGAACCAGAACCTGAAACCTAGAGAGTTTTATTTCTAAGGATCTGCTAAAGTGGACAATTCTCTAAATTAGTGCCTAGCATAAAGCATTTTAATCTGATGAGGATTTGTAATGAAAGTGTCATCAATATCAATTGTATATGATGTTGTGGCAGAGCAGTGATTTTTTTTCTTGTTTGGCAAAGAGTTAAGCTTATTTCCTATTCTGTTAGTGGAAGTTAATTTTCCAATTCTCTATGCAACCTGGACCTTTTCCCACTGAATCCTTTAGATACATCCCCCTCCCCGTTTTTCTTAGTAATATGTACTTACCTGGTACATACAGTATATATTATGTTTGATTATTTTAGGTATAATTTCCAAAAATATACTCTCCTTTCCTAATAATCTGTCTCTACTCTCTAAAAATTAGAATTGAAAGAATGGGAACTTTAGACTGTCTTCTCCAGTGGTTTTTGAGCTGGGTGATTTTTGTCCCCCAGGGAATATTAGGCAATGCCTGGAAACATTTTTTGGTTGTTACAGTGGTGGGTATGATGCTATTGGTATTTAACGGGTAGAGTGCAGAGATATTTGTAAACATTCTATATTTTATAAGACATGCCCCTCTTACATACAGGTATTTGATTCTAACTTTCAGAATTACCTAGGTCATGAAAGTTGAAAACTAAGCCCATAATGACTACTTTTAAAATATGCATGCATTTCATTAATAAACTTAGTCATGGAAATCTAAAAAGACCTTAATATATTTTTCATGTGTTTTCAAGTAGAAAATGCCACTTTAAATAGGAAATATATTTGTTCTTGCATTATTTTCCTTGGTAGTTTGCCCAAATTTAAGTTTTTTTAAAAATGGTTTAGCTACTTGTAGAAAGCTTATATATTGTACAATAAACCACACATATTTAACATCTACAGCTCGTCAAAGAACTGCATGTAGCTACTTACAGAGTGCTAGCTAGCATTGCTTGCATTGTCTGTTATAGGACTTCTGTAGTCACTAAATTATCAGTCCCCATACAGTACATCACAGGAAGTTGGCAGATACAATGATCCATCTGTTATCACACCCATCAAGTGCATTGGCTCAGAGGGAAAAGGCTGCAGATTGGAGCTCAGTGTGTGAGAGAAGTAGTAAGATTCCAAGATGCTTATCATTCTTTCCAGAAAGTCCTTTCTGGCCTTCTGACAAACTTGACTTGCTCATTTCTAAAATGGCCTTTCAGTTTATGATATAATCATCTTTACATTAATATTTTCAGAAAAATTAGGCATGTTATCAAAAGTCCTTGCTACCCCCACCCCTTTTCTTTTTCTTTCTGAAAATGAGTTTTCAAGGTATCAACACCCCTCTCCCTCCCTGAAAAATTCTTGGTCAGATTGTTGTAGAAAATGAGCAGTGGAAAATTGAAACTGCACAATCTGGAGAGTTTTATTTTTAAAATAGTAGTTCTTAACCTGAACTAAAGTAAAAAGCAAGTATAAAGCGCTTTTATGTTGTTATTCAAGTGTGACCAAGTTCTTTTTTTTTTCCCCTTAAATTCATACAAGTATGATCACTCACAGAGGAAGGAGATTGTGATTTTTCTAGTTAATGAGAAAGATTTAGTTAGTTTCTTATGAGTTTAAGAAACTTGTTTCTTGCCTGAAAAATCATAGGAAACCAAGGTTCCTTACAGAAGTCTCAGCTTTTTAGACAAAAATGTTGATGCTACACTTAATGGTGCTTTGAACTTTTGGTGACTGCCCTGGAAGTAAATAGGGTATGTACCCATCTTTCCTATCTTGTGAATAGTCTTATTTATACAGTTTCTTCCTTGGCGAGGCATGATGTCTGGTTTGGGTAGGCAAAAATTCACTTCCAAATTGTTGTCTGTATATTGTTTGTATGTCTTTGACTTAAGTTCACCTTCAAAAGGGCAAAATGGTTAGAAAAAAATTAGAACAGAGTATGACTAATTGAAACTTAGAAAGGGCTTTGCCTTTTCCAGACTGGAAGATATAAAATGAATATGAATAGTGAATAGCTGTCCCATTCACTTAAAGGAGCCATTATATTTGACTTTCTTGTCTTTTCACCTTATCTTTAAGTAGCTTTGATAAAAATGGGATTTTTAGTCATCTGTTCCAAAGTATAATATATGGATTATCCTCAAGTAGAAATATAAATCCTTTAAATATTGTCTGCCATATTGAGAGTTTATAATTGATTCCCATGTCTGTTACACTTGTTTAAAAACCAATAAATTTAGCTTTAAAAGTTTTTGAGAAAGGGTCACAAAAATTTGGAGTACATGAATAAACCAGAGAATAATTATATTGAAGCTGATTTCTCAGGAAGAAAATCATGTAACATTTTAAAAACTTCTACTGTAGAAATGATTCTACAGTATTTTCCTATGAAATTATTTTGCATTCATATAAGATTTTCTTGTTACATTCTCCCCAAGGGAAAGTAAAAGCTTCCTTGGCTTTTGTGGATGTGATTTCTGATAAATATAAAGGGACTTTAGGTTTAGTAGACCTAATAGAATGGAACAAGTAATACATATATTCTATTATTTACATGGAGTTATATCAATATATAACATGAATTTAATACATACTTTAATATCAGTCTGTAATTGTGTACCTTTATTTCATTATTTAAAATATGATGAACATGATCAATAGGACATTGTAAATTTATAGTGATAAAGAAACCTCATTAATATTGGCCTAAAGAATTGATAATTACTGTCATTTAATGCACAGGAAAAAGGATGAAAAGTAATGATTTTATTTCCAAAGGTTCCTTACTGGGATAGAAGTTTTATAATTTAAAATTGTCTGATTTAAACATACTATGAGGGGCTCAATTCATAACAGTAACTATTTTAAATGATAGTTCATTGTTATTATTGCATTCTGTTTAATATATTTTCTTGATTCATTAATATTTTTCATTAACCATTCTAGTCTTGCTAATTGATAAGGTTTCAATAAAATCTTCTTTTCTCATTTTTCATATTCTTTTTACTATAGAAATGTTTTCATGCTATAATCATGACTATTTTGTTTTTCTGAAACTAATATAAAACCACAGCTCAAAAAATGTGCGGAAATTTCATTAAATAATCATCAGGGAAAAAAGTTAAGCCTTTTATAGATAAGTGTTTGTTTTCCATTTTGTATAGTTTTAAAAATTCTTAGACTTGTATTGTACTTTGCTACCACATGATGTATAATTCCCTGCCTCAGAGGTTCAGTAATAGGGGCTGGAGGTGTAGCTCAGTGGTAGAGTGAGAGATTAGCATGCCTGAGGTCCTGAGATCAATCACCAGTGAATCCAGTGAATGTGTGTATACACACACACACACACACACACACACACAAAGTTGTGTAATATTAAACTGTCTTTTGGTGATTAAATTGCATTTTGAGTGTTTCTGTCAGGGTCAGAACATTTTTTTTGTGTGTGGAAGGTTCTGTGCACAGAGGATTGAACTTGGTCTGTGTACATGCAGTGCTGAAATTCTGTGTGGGTGAGGAGACAGGTAATAAATAAATAAATGAATAAATACCTCTTTTAGTTATATGCTGCAAAGCAGTTGATAAGAAAGTTAGTGACTGGAGAAGTCCACCTTAAACAAGGGGGGATAGGTAGGGAAAGCCAAGTCTCTTGAAAGAAGCTGACCTCCTAATGACCCTGGCTAACTTTGGGGGAGAAATAGAAGGCTAGTGCTGAACAAACTGGTAAAATATGGGAGATGGAAGAAGTAGATGGCGGTGAACTTAGGTGAGGCAGTGAGGGCCAAGGTAAGGAGCATCAGAAGGATGCCAAGATATGATTGAAGTTTTGAGAAGATTGCTTTGATTCATGGAGCAGGACCTTAGGGTAACTTAAGTGAAAGCAGGGGCACTGCACAATTTTAAAATCTCTTCTTCTTGATGAAGCTGGGTTGTAAAAGAAACTGAACAATTGTCTGTTCTTTATAGAGTTTTAATATAAATTCTGTCCAGGCAACTTCTGTTCCATGTTTACTGCATTTCTTGTTTAGATTATTTTCTTTATTTGAATTGCAAAGTCATTCTGAGAGGATAATGTTGCCTTGAATACATGCATAGTTTATTTAGAGTATTGTTTTACGGACCTATATACAGGTACTTAAATTTAAATTTTATTATGAAAAGTTTGGGTGAAAGTTTTTAGCAATCATAATTTTTTTCATTCCATTATATATTATTTGAACATGTATCTTCAAAGTTCAATCATGGTGTTTATATATAGTTGAATTTCAACTCATTCTGTTTTTTGTTTGTTTGTTTTTGAAGCACAATTTAAAAAGTTTTTAAATAGTTATAACAAACAGAAAATTGTGTATGAAACTAGATGGTTAAAAAACAAACATCTGGTGTAGTTCCCAAGAACTATTAGGACATTGTAAATTTATAGTGATAAAGAAACCTCATTCATAATGGCCTAATAGCCCCCCAGTTTCCCAAATACTCCATCATCACCAAACACTCTCTCCTTTCCCCTTAAGGTAAGTGCTAATTAAAATAGCTTTCAAATGTCATACTTTATAATAGCTGGGTTTTGAACTGTGGAAAAGAAGAATTTATATATTCAAACACAGTTGACAAAGAATTTTGTATATATTTGCTGGGTGTGATAGTACATTGCTGTAATCCCAGCAGCTTGAGGGGTTGAGACAGGAGGATCGCAAGTTCAGAGCCACCCTCAGCAACTAAAAGGCGCCAAGCAACTCAGTGAGAGCCTGTCTCTAAATAAAATACAAAATAGGGCTGGGGATGTGGCTCAGTGGTGGAGTGCCCCTGAGTTCAATCCCACCTCCACGCCCCCACCTCCACGCGCCCCAAAAAAGAAAGAATTTAAAAGGTAATTTTTGTTAATTATTTGGAAATTATATTTTTCCTTTGTGAAAATCTATTTTCAACGGTGGTTAGATTCTAAAGCTAACCTAACAAAAGCTGATCTGAACTGAAATGCTTAACTTTAGTTTTGGTTTGTGTTCTGGTTTTGTGGTGAGTAGTGGATTGGCTAGGATATAACTCTGTCAACATTAGAAATCCTCAGAATCCATCCTGGAAAGCACCTTGTTAGAATCATGCAGTTTGAGAGCTGGAAAGACTGTCAGAGAAAGGAGACATAACTGTGAAGAAAACAGCAGAGTCAGTGAAGTGTCAGTGCTGCTGGTGTCCCAGACTTTTTAGTTTTCTGGTTCTATTGACTCCTTTGATTTTTTTTTTCCAACCCCCTATTGGTTTGCAGATTCTCTCCTCTTTACAAATTCTCTGTATGTACCTTTTCAAATTCTCTCTAGAACTTCATAATTTATAATGGATAAAACTGCAACTGCCAGGACTCTTCCATAGGTCTTTGGTACTCCAAGGATCGACAAGAGAAAACCACTGCCCCATGTGTTATAGACCTATTCAGTCCTGCTCTGTCTAAAGTTACTGGTCACCCTGCTCTCCAATGAGAATGCCATTTTGGCCAGTTTTAGAGAGAACCCAGGACTGAACTCATTCACACCACAGTGTAAACAACTGATCATTATTTCCTGAAGTATTTGCAGTTCTTATATTGAATTGTGTTAATGCAAAGGAATATTGTATTGTCCATATGCCTACATGAAGTAAAAATATTGGCAATGTTGAAGTATTTAGGTCATTTACACTTTTTTTTTTGGCCTATGATTGGAAATTTCTTAGTTTGTTAAATTTTGGATAAAGAGGGCTGCTGGGCTTGTGGCTCAGTGGTAGAGTGCTCGCCTAGCATGTGTGAGGCACTGGGTTCCATCCTCAGCACCACATTAAAAAAAAAAATAATAAAGGTATTGTGGAAAAAAATTTTTGGATTAAAAAATGGATAAATATAACCTTTTCCTGGATATGTTTCAGCTTAAGGTTTTGAGAAATTTTTGTTGCTTTCTGATAGGTTGTTTTGCATTAAACAACATAAATTAATTTTGAAGACTTGGGTGCTGTGGTTCAGATATGTTTTGACTGTTGGAAGCCTGGTCTTCAGTGTGGTGATGTTAAGAGGCAGTGGGACTTAGAAGAGGTGGGGCCGAGTGGGAAGTCTTCAGGTCATTTGAGGCATTGCCCTCAGAAGGGTTTAGAGTACTTCTTTTGAAACCCTGCTTAGGTCTTGCAAGGAAGTTATAGACTGGTTGCTCCGGGATTTCTCTGGTTTCTTGTCTTGCTATGTGATCTCTCCCTCCCTCACACACTCATATGATGCCATCAGCTGTGATGCAATGAAGTCTGTGGTCTTACCAGAAGTGGCACCATGTTGTCTAGAATTTATGCCTCTAAAACTGTGAACTAAAGAAACATCTTTCTTTATAAAAAGGCTTTATATTTTATTATGGTAATGGAAAATTGATTTATTCAAGGGGAGAATTATACACTTTTGTTTTAAAGAATAAACAATAATAATAATTTGGTTCTACAAACTCAGATTAATGTAATGGAAATTCATATGGGGACTAAACAGTCATTTATTAAATAAAGTAAGATGGTCACTAAAATTTTTAAGTTAAAACTGTGTTATATGATTTTGTTGATAGATTTTTAAGAGAAGACAAGGAAACCTTGTAAAATTAACTTTATAAGATTTGGGGGAGTCTTCTTTTCATAAGGGAAATTTAGATAACTTTAAAAATTTCTTTTTAGTTATATTACATGACAGTAGAATGTTTTGACATATCATACATACATGTAGTATAACCAATCATTCTTGTTGTTGCACATGATGAGGAGTTACAGTGTATTCTTTTTTTTTTTGGAATATTTATTTCTTGTAGTTGCACACAACACCTTTGTTTTTATTTATTTATTTTTATGTAGTGCTGAGGATTGAACCCAGGGCCTCGCACGTGAGCGCTCTGCCGCTGAGCCACAACCCCAGCCCCAGTGGTCATGTGTTCTTATATGAACATAGGACAGTTATGCCAGATTTATTCTACTCTTTCCCATTCCTATCCCCCCTCCCTTTCTTGAGAGAGTCTTGATTTAATACAATGCAGTACAAAAGACCAAAATAAGAAAATGAGTAAACCCCATTACTGATGAATTAAACGTTGTATAAACCGTGTCCTCTGTGATTCCAGATGATAAGCATACTTAAATTTGTGTAATTCTAATATGCCGTAGCACACATTTGACTTCTCTTTAACATACATTGTGTTTAAATCTACATTAGAGTTTAGTGGTCAATTTGTAGACCCCTTAGAGGATAAATTGCAAATATTTTAGTTTCTAATCTCATTGTGGTATCACGGGTCAAAAAACTCCTAAGACCAAACTAATTAAAATTGCTCAAGAATTTTGGAGCCCTGTAAAAATGTGTCATCTCTACATAAGCTTTTAAAAATTTATTGTATTTCAGTGCTTAGTCGTGCTGAGAATTGAACCCCGATCTTCAAGCATGCTAGGCAAATGCTTTACCACTGAGCTGCATTCCTAGCTTTATGCAATCATTTGTTAAAAAGCTATTTTGGGTTTCAAAGTTTTGTGAATAGTCCTTTATTATTTGCTTATTTTTGTTCCTTTAAAGTTTTAACAAAATTTTACATGTGCAGATTGTTTCATTAGTTTCACAGCATGTTCTTAGTATAAAATGAAGTAGTATTATAGTATAAGTTCAGGAATGAAACTAACCATTTTTAAATAATTGTTTAATTAGATGAGACTGAGTGCATTCAGGATGGCATGGTCATAAACAAAAAATTGATTAATTATACAGACTCTGCTAACCTTCACAATAAACTTCACAGTGTTTTAGTTTAATTATAATCTTTCAGCTCCTGGCAAGTACTTTATTACTCAACTGCCAAACTCTTAACCAAACTACAACCTGTCAACACACATGCATAAACCCACAAAAGATTGCAATTTGTGAGTGTGTGAAGAGTGAGTCAACTTTATAAGAATCCTAAATAAAAAGGACTTTGCATATTGTCAGTATAATGTCAACTTATGACATTTTTTTAGTTTAAATTAGGGTTTATATATTAAGAATTCTGTCTTTTGCCAGGTGCAGTGATCAATGGGCATTAGGTGAAATGATAATTATTCTACATTCCAGTTTTTAATAAAAAGTTCATTTTAGATAACCATGTTAAAAGATAGCAGATTTTCTTAGAGTAGCATTTTATATAAAGGAAATAAAATTATTTTGTGGTGAAACTAGATAACAAAAAGCAAAGAGAAATTATTTTGTAAAAGTAAGATTATAAAAAAGAGGGATTAATATAGCAGTTGAATTTTGCAGTTCTGTGGTGAAAGAAGTGAAGGTAGATCAATAATAATTTGTTAAAATGACAAAATATTTGTCACTTTTGCCTCCAAAGAATTAAATATACAGAGTGTGCTTGCTTAATAATGGTCTCATCTATTTGCCATAGGCTGTCCAGCTGAAGTACAAGCCAGAGTATCCATGAGGGCTCAAGGAGATGGCACAGAGAATGTTCTAAAGAAACCTTTGTGTACCAAGTCTTCACAGTAGTTAGTCCCCCCCCCCCCCACCCCCCTCTTGGGTTTTCTCTCTCTCTCTCTCTCTCTCTCTCTCTCACTCTCTCTCTCTCACACACACACACACACACACACACACACACACCCACCCTTGTTCTCTGTCTCTATGTCTTGGCAGATGTTATTTTTGTTACATTTGCTACTTTAACCTGTCAGTTAAAAAATAATTACTATGTCAGTGTGGCTGGCGGCTCATATAGGAAAAATATGCTGTCTCTTAATCAAAGGTGATTACAGTTTTTTCCTGTCTATAAATGTGCTTGTTGTGTAACGAGAATGCATTAGTCTCAGCCTGATGTACGAAATGAAAGGCAGCAAGAAGCAGCACCATTGTTATCTCTCCAGGCGTGTCTAATGAATCGTGTTTCCATGTTCCCTCGGTCACGCCGTAGAGTGCCCTCAGCCAGGGCTAAGCCTCCTGTAAAATGCTCTTTAAGATTATTGTGGCAAGAACAGAAATGCTGGATGAGTGGGGGTTGGGGAGAGAATGCCAAGGAGACAGCTGCATTTCAAACAGTTACAGCTGCAAGGATTACTCACTGTAATAGCAGTGACAGACAACTGTTTGAGCTTTAGTGTAAAAGGCAATTTGGGGACTTGTCCTGTCAGAATTTTAGTAGCAAGTTGGTGTGTGTGTGTGTGTGTGTGTGTGCGCGCGCGCGCGTGTGTGTGTGTTTTCAAATTAGGTTGTGCCTGAAGAATGGAAGAAAATAGTTTTAATTTTTGCTGTTTAGTTGTGGCAATGCTTAAATCAATAATTGAGTAATTTTGATTAAAATCATTGTCCTGGGGGCTGGGGATGTGGCTCAAGAGGTAGCGCGCTCGCCTGGCATGCGTGCGGCCCGGGTTCGAGCCTCAGCACCACATACAAACAAAGATGTTGCGTCCGCCGATAACTAAAATAAAATAAATATTAAAAAAAATAATAAAATCATTGTCCTGGAGGAAGTTTATAAAATGTTTATTTGTACTGTTGATGGATTGAAATGTAAATGCTCTGAGTCATATGTATGGTTTTTCTTCTCAAAATTTAATTTTATCTCATGACAATTCCTGTCCCTAACAATGTTGAACTTATTTGTAAATTCTGAGCCCTATTTAAGAAATTATTTCAGAAATGTATGCTTATAAAAATAATGCAAGCTCATTGAAGAAAGTTTGGGAAATACACGTAGAGGTCAAGAAGCAAACAGTCATTATTCTAGCAACCGAAGATAACCATCAATTTTGGTGATTGTCCTTGCAGACCCTTATTTGCTCATGCATTTTTTTTTTTTTTTTTTTTTAGAGAGAGTGAGAGAGGAGAGAGAGAGAGAGAGAGAGAGAGAGAGAGAGAGAGAGAGAGAGAGAGAATTTTAATTTTATTTTTTAGTTATCGGCGGATACAACATCTTTGTTTTGTATGTGGTGCTGAGGATCGAACTCGGGCCGCACGCATGCCAGGCGAACGCGCTACCGCTTGAGCCACATACTCAGCCCCTGCTCATGCATTTTTGAGTATATGAAATCAGAGCATCTTGGGCTGGGGATATGACTCAAGCGGTAGTGCGCTCGCCTGGCATGCGTGTGGCCCGGGTTCGATCCTCAGCACCACATACAAACAAAGATGTTGTGTCCACCAAAAACTGAAAAATAAATATTGAAATTCTCTCTCTCTCTCCCCCTCAAAAAAGGTATTGTGTCCACCTAAAACTAAAAAATAAGTATTAAAAAAAAGAAATCAGAGCATCTTAATTGTTTTAAAATATACAATAGTAATAATTATTTACAAATTTTTGAAAAAGTCAGTAGCAGCTTTTGTGCAGGGGTTTCTTTTTCAGTGTGTAGCTATTAAAGCTATCTTGAAGCTTCTTTAGCAATTGTCTTTTGAAGGTCTTGTGCAGTTTATCTAGAAATTTAGTGTTAAGATTTCCTTCAGTTTAAAGTTTACTGGCTGTACATGGAGTCCTGTGATCCATTGAAATGCTAACTTGGGTCATGTCTCAGTGCTACAATGCTGTGTGGAAACCATCATTAAAACTCTGGTTATCCTGCAAGTGGCAGAGGAACCATGCTGCTAGAGGTTCCTTAGGAAGACATTATCCAGTTAAAATTTCGAATTATAACTGTGCCTGTCTTTTACTGTTATCAATATTTGTAGTAATTTAAAATTGAAATAGGTCAAAACAAATAGTGTGTTTTGATATGTCTTCTATCCCTGATTCTTTTTTTCTTGATATTTACTTGATTGATGAATTGACATTAGAAAGTTAAAATCCATTTGTAACATGCTAGAAATGGATGCCAAATATTCTACACCCATCAGCAATTTATGAAATTAGAGCTCTAAGTGGGTGGAATTTGAATAAATTCATTTAATCATTAATGACTTCAAATATAGACTTTACGAGACAATCAATGGCAGCATAACTGTGATCAATCAGTGGTATTGTATGTAATTGAATTTTTTCAGGTATAATGCTATCTTTCAGAACTAACATATCATCATACTACTTTGTTTCTGAATTTCTTGGTAAGTCAACTTATAAGAAATTTAAAAAATAAGATATTTCAAAAATTCTCTTTAAGTATATTATTTGATGTAGTCTATAAAATTAAATGGAGTAATGTTTTTTTTTTTTAATATTTCATGTTTGGACACAATGCCTTTATTTTTTATTTTTATGCGTTGCTGAGGATCGAACCCAGTGCCCCACACATGCTAGGCAAGTGCTCTACCACTGAGCCATAACCCCAGCCCCGGAGTAATGTTTTCTTATTGTAACGTTTGCTTGTTGTAGTTCTTAGGAAGTAGATAACAATAGAAAAGTTTGTATATTTTTATATGTTGAAAATAGAGATTGAAAACAAAGGCAGTAGGCAAATTACAAACCCTCAGAGCCGTTACCTTTGTCATTAAAAATCTAAGTGGGAAACAGTCTCCTTGTTTCATATGCCTTGCTTTAATTTATTTGTATTTTGGGAGTTTGGAGTATAATTTGATTTTCAGTAATTTTAATGGCTGAATAAAGGAGTGCCATCCCTGAAAGCACCCCTCCCCCCTCAATATTTGCAATGGCCAGTGTGGTTGCTGAACTCAATGTTCTGGATAATAGGTTTCATTAGTTTTGATGCCTGAGGTAAAAAAAGCAGTAGGTGGGAGTAAGAAGTGTTTTTGATGTCTAGACTGTTCATTTCAGCTGTTGCTGCAATATGATACATTAAAAGGAAATATGTATCATAGCTCAGAGGAAATATGTATTCTTTGAAAGTAATTCTACTTTTAAACTGTGTAAGGCAGAGTGACCTGAATTCTAAAAGCATGAGCTTGAATTTCTTCAAGGTTTCACAATCTTTATGCTCCTCCCTACTGTATTCCATTTGCCCTCCTCCCATTTTTTCCCCTTCAAATAAAGTATGTCAATTTTGCTGTGGAATTGGCAGGGATATCTTTCCAAGATCTCTGCTGGGAAACACAAAAGCATTGAAGTATATGCTGCCTTGATATATTGCCATATTGCCCCACCCCCATCCTCACCCCAAACCTTATATATGATTTTTCTTTTAAAGAAGCTCATTAATTTCATAAGGAGCAATATTTTGCAGAATGGAAAGAAGTTATGTTATAAATTTGTTAGAATTTTGAAACAGTATTTGGGCCCTAAGTAGCAGTTATTGCTGTTTTTTGGTTATAAAACACTCTCTTCTGCTAAAAACATTTTAAAAGTACTTTTATAGTTTACAGTAAGGATTACTGTATTTACAAAGGTTGAATAATAGCAATTTAGACAGATTTTGATTATAGCCTTTATAATTTAAGTGAGATAAGTTTAGTGCCAAAATAGTATTTCTTTGTGCATAGGCAGCTATAAAAAATACTGCTCATTTTTTATTCTCAATTTTGCTATAATAGATAAAATAACAGTAGAAGAAGGTTTTAATTTAGGAATTCTTTGTTTTGGTTGACTCCACCACTAATTTATTGTACATACATATTAGTTGTCTTGGTTCCTTTTCTTCTGAGACCAAAGGAGTTTTTAGAAAAACTCTTTCATTATAACCAAATCGATTTATATAAATGTAATATACAGAAGTAATTGTCTTGCTTCTTCATGTTCTTAAAAAAACTAATAAAAGTTTGAGAACTTGAAATATAGATTTATGTGCGTGCGCGCGCGCGCACACACACACACACATTTTAAATATAGCCCAGGAAGATTGTAGATTTCATGAAGGTAGAGGTTAGTACTCCCAGGTCTTCTTATAGACTTTGACATTTGGTTTTGTTCTCAGTCCATTTTGAAAAAGGCAGCGGGGGTGAGGGTGGTAAGTGTTCAAGGCATACCATCTCATTTATGAAAACTTAAATTAGTCTAAGTATTCCAGCTACCCACTCCCCCCAAAAGAAGATATTCCCAAATAATCTGAATATCAAGTAGATGAAGTGTTGCCTTAAATTTAATTTTGTCTCTGAGGTATCTCAGATAATCAATTAAGAAAGCCAAAATGTAGTGGTTTTGTCTGATTGTATCATGGAGTTCTATGAATAGATTGCAGAAACAATTTCCATTATGTTTAGCCTTTAAGAAAGTCATGCAACTATTTAGAAAATATTAAGTTACAAATTTTGAACCAAAAGGAAATTTAACTTTCCTGTTGAAGATTGCCTTTCTAGCTACTGCTAATAATAGAAGGGGGTGTGAATTGTTCAAAAAATTTGAATCCGGTCTGTACTACTAATTGTCTTAACTGGATATAGTATAAGGAGATTTTAGATTGAAGCTAATTTTGGTAAAATCTGAAAGGTATGTGTACATAGTATCAGGTCAGCTTGACACATGTTTATGAAGATCTGAAAAGCTTAGTCAATGCAACTGTGAAAACCTCCTTTTCCCCCATGAGGAGTTCAATTAATGGAAGAGTATTTATTACTTTACAAAGTACATATAGATCTTTTGATCCTTTTTTGATCCTTGCTGACAATAGCCAAGTATGATTTCCAATTCTTAAACTTACTAGTTATGTAACTTTGGACAAGTTTCTTAAGGATTTTAAGCATTAATTTTCTCATTCATAAAACTGAGATCAGGATAACCTGTATGGGTCAGATTACTTAGTTGCAAACCAAGAAAAGGAGCTGATTAAAAAAAATATGTTAGGTGTTTGTAGAACAATTTCCCATACTTAGGATCATCAGTACTACAGAATGGCTTGATAAGAAAACTATTGTCGCCTACTATCAAATAGTAGATACTACAGGTTCTCTGCTACTTTAGCATAAGAAACTTGATCTTACAGCCTTTGTTTCTAGTGCTGACAGGAAAATCTCTCCATTATACCCTTTGTATCTTGGATCTAGAATCAAGTGTGAACCAAGAGTATCTAGTGGGGTTTAGAATGTTTACCCTTGTTCACACCATAAGAAAAAATGAAAAAGAGGCAATCCTTAGGGATAATCATAATTGACACCAGTAAGAACTTCCACTGGTATAATAAGCATGTGGGCTGTTCCAAGCTGTGCATAAGGAAGAATTCTGACATAGGTGGCTGAAGTAAACACTAAATATCCTTTACTATATCTTATAGTGTTGTGATGAGTAATCTCCTTACCTCTCTATGTATGTATAGTGTTTGGCTCAAATCTTGAAATGAAATATTAAAAATGTTTTTATGAGTAGAAAACTAACTTTGACTATTATCTTATTGTCATTAAAAATAAGACTTTTTGGGGCTGGGAGAGCACTTGCCTAGCATGTGTGAGACACTGGGCTTGATCCTTAGCACCACATATAAAACAAACAAACAAACAAATACATAAGATGAAGATATTGTGTCCATCTACAACTAAAAATATTTAAAAAAATAAAGACTTTTTTATGTTCAGGTTCAGGAGCTGTTCTGCAAAGTATCCAAAGTAGTTTTTGCCTCACAATGGTTTTTACATACCTGCATTAGCTCTTTGAGAGCATTATTAGTTGTCATCCTGCTGCTTGAGGCATAATAGTTAGGAACTGGTGGTTGGTTAATGTTGCTTCTCTTATTAGATTCCAAACATGCCATTGTGGATTTAACTTAATTTGGAATTTTAGAGATACACTGAAATATACATTGCCTTCATTTTCTGGAAATTCTGAACAAGAAGTAGATAAGAAATGAAGGATGATCTGATTTTTACTCATTTTGACAAACCCATTTAATATTGACAGTAAATTAAAAGGATAAGCAAATTAACACATTATCCTTTCATTCATAGCTGGAAAATACAGTGTGTGGGGGAGTGGCTGGTCTTTTAGTATAGTTACTGACTTATCTAAATGCTGTCCTATGAGAAATCCAAACACTGCAGACTTGTGAGATTATCTGTACTGATTTATGTTTTAAATTTTGATGATCTTCACTATAAGTACAATAAGAACAAATCTATCAACACCCTAATTTCCTGAATCACTTTGGTATCACTTTCCATCCCTGGAAACTGTTGAGGATTTTTAATGCCTTAGGTTTGCCATTGCCAGAAAGTTGTGTGAAGAGTCATAAACCATGTAGATTTTGAGTATTCCATCTTTTTACTTAGCATAATGAGCTTCACCCCCAGTTTTGCATGTGTTAGACGTTCTAGTTCTGTGTAGTATCCCGTTGTATGGCTGTTCTACTTTTTGTCCTTTCTTGATTGAGGTACACTTGGATAGTTTACAGTTCTTAGTAACTGTGGATAATACTACTATATTTTACTGGACTATGTGTATGTAAGAGTATATAAAGATATAACAAATAAATCCCTCAGTTTCTCTTTCATGACACAGAGGACTTCTGTGACCTAATACAGATTTCCTCTGCCCACCCCACCATGCAAACAGTCAGTTCTGCTGTAGATACTAGCTGAATGTCCTCTAATTAATTGCAATTCTGACACTATTTACCTTGAGGATAACATCAGATCCCAGAGATTGAGGGCTTAGTCCCAGATAACTGTTCTCCATTTCAAATGTCAGTCAGAATTCCCAGACTCTAGAACTTCTGACCATTTGCCCATAAATCAGAGTTTCCTACAACTCTTCTTAGTCTCCGTTAATTTGCTAGAGCAGCCCACAGAACTCAGGGAAACATTTCATTTACATTTTCTGACTTATTATAAAGAGTAATATAAAAGATGTAGAAGAAAGCCAGATGGAAGACATGCTTAGTGTAGGCACATGGGAAGAGGCGTGAAGCTTTCATACCTTTTCTATGTCATCACCCTCCAGTATCTTCTGCATACTAAGCTATCTGGAAGCTCTCAGAACTCAGTCCCCCCCCCCTTTTTTTTTTGCTAATGTCATTATGTAGGTAGGCACGATTGATTTAATAATTTGCTATTAGTTTATCAACCTTTAGCCATTCTCCCCAGACTTGGGGGGTGTTGATGGGAGGGAGTAGGAACAAAAGTTCCAACCCTCTAAACACATGGTTGGTCCCCTAGGCAACCAGACCATGCTGAGGGAGGCCCTCCAGTCATCAGTAATTTCATAGTCATTAATTTTAGTCATTAGTATAAAAGATAGTGTTATCATTCTGTAGATTCCAGGAATTTTAGGAACTATATGTCAAGAAATGAGACAAAGACCAAATACTTATTTCACAGTATCACGGAGGGATCTTGTTGGGCTATGACTAGTTAATTTCATAAAATGTTGCCAAAGTCAACTTTTCCAAAGTGGCTGCTGTTTCTGCATTTGCAACAGCAGTACATGACAGTACCAGTTTGTTTTAGTCAGCTTTGCATCACTGTGACCAAAAGACCTGACAGGAACAGTTTAGAGAAGGAATGGTTTATTTTGGCTCATAGTTACAGAGGTTCAGTCCATGGTCATCTGACACCATAGCTCTGAGCCCTCAGTGACACCTCATATCTAAATCATACATAATTACTCTAACTTTGTATGCTCACCAGCACTTAGTAATGTCATTTTTTCTGTTAAGCCATTATAGTGTTGCTATCTCATTGTGATTTTAATTTTCATTTCATTAAAGGGATTAATGACCCTTTGAGCATCTTTTTTATTAATTGTTTGCCATTCAGTATTTTTCCATTGAAGTATCTGTTTAA
This sequence comes from Callospermophilus lateralis, assembly GCF_048772815.1. Lineage (NCBI taxonomy): Eukaryota > Metazoa > Chordata > Mammalia > Rodentia > Sciuridae > Callospermophilus > Callospermophilus lateralis. Next base: position 154,152,552 of record NC_135305.1, on the reverse strand, counting down.
TTTTTTTCCCATTTAGAAATTGGGTCTCTTCCCCACTTAGTGTTAAGTTTTGGGATTTATTCCCTCTTCCCTCCCTCCCTCCCTCCCTTCCCCTCTCCCTCCCTCCCTCCCTCCCTTCCCCTCTCCTCCCTCTCCTTCTCTCTCTCTCTCTTTCCCTCTTTCTTCCTTCCTCCTTCCCTTCCTTCCTTCCTTTCTAAAACAACATATTCTGAATATAAATCCTTATTGGATAATATGACTTGTCAAAATCTGTGATTTGATCCCATTGGTAGATCTTTCCAGTAGCTTCACCCAATTTTTCCATATGATCCGAAGAGCTGAAGTTTTTCATTTTGATTAAACTCCATTTATCTTTTTTTTTTTTTTTTTTTAAATTTAATGGATTATGCTGTTTTTGGTACTGGGGATTTAACCTAGGGTTGCTTAACCACTGAGTCACATCCCCAGCCCTTTTTATTTTCTATTTTGAGACAGGATCCCCTTATGTTGTTTAGGGGTTTGCTGGTTTGCTAAGTTTCTGAGGCTGGTCTTGAACTTGGGATACTTCTGCCTCAGCCTCCCAAGTTGCTGGTATTACAGGGGTGCGCCACTGTGCCTCACTTGAAATACGCTTTTGCTGACTAACCTAAGATATCAAAACTTTTCTCCTATGCTTCATTTTAGAGGTTTTAGTTTTAGGCTTTGCATCCCTATTGATATATTTTGAATTAATTTACTCTATATAGTTTGAAGTTTTGTTTTATTTTGATTTTGACACATAGTAATATGCATTCCTTCTAGCACCATTTGTTGAGAAGACAACATGGCACTTTTGGTGGGGGTGGGGGATCATATGTTTGTCATTCCATGCCTGGACTCTTCTGCTGTGTTGAACTTATGTCCTGCACTTCTGTCCTTTCTCTACTACCACTCTGTCTTGTCTGTTCTAGCTTCACAGTAAGTCTGGAAATCAGGTGGTAGGAGTCCTCCAAATGCATTTTTCTTCATTGCTTTCATTTTTTGAGTTCTTTTTCATATAAATATGTAACTCAACTACTCTATTCCTATAAAACATCCTGCAGGGATTTTGATTGAAATTGAGTTGAGTATATAGATTGGTTTGGAAAGAATCATCATCTTAACAATATAGATTTTTTCCAGTTCATGATCAATTTAATTTTTAATTATTAATGTGTTTTTTAAAATTTTTTTGTCAGTATTATAATTTCTAGCCTATAAATTTTACACATAATTTATAAGATTCATACCCAAGTATTCCATGCTACTGTAAATGATACTTCCACAGAATTTCAGTTTCTAACTATGTGGTATTTAATAATAAACATTCCAGTATATAGAAATATATATAGTACATTCCAGTATATAGAAATATGATGTTTTTTTTTTTTTTTTTTTTTTTTTTTTTGCCTTTTATTTTGTGGTTTAGCTTGATACCTTTAGTTCTAGTTGATTTTTTTGTTTGGTTGGTTCTTTAGGAATATCTGATGAACAGTTGTATCTTGTGAAATAGGGCAGCAGTTTTATTTCTTCCATTCCAATTTATATGCCTGGTATTTCTTTCTTTTCCTGTTATTGTACTGAATGAGACCTCAATTGAATGTGAGGATTTCCCAACAGGATTGGTGAGAACAGACGTCCTTACCTTAATTATGTCTTTTGCCATTAAGTATGATGTTAGTTGTAGGATTTTTGGTAATGACATTTTAAGGATTCTTTTTAGAAGAAAAAATTCTAAGATATTTCGAAATTATTATTATTATTATTATTTATGCTTTTTAAATTTTTATGTGGTGCTGAGGATCGAACCCGGGTCCCGCCCATGCTAGGTGAGTGCTCTACCGCTGAGCCACAATCCCAGCCCCTTTCAAAATTATTGAAATCAGGATAAAATCATATTTGTATATGGGAAATTGTGTTGGACTTTTTAAGTGTTCTACGTTGCGGTGCTGGACAGGGGTAACAGCATTTCATTTAACAAAGTCTTGAGGACCATTTGAGGGCAAAATAAAGAGTATGGCTACTATCTGAGAACTTTTTTTTGGAGGAGAGGATATCCTCTGATAAATTTAAGGTATAGCACCACCATAACACTTGCAAAATGAGCGGAGGCTAGCTGGCTCACTGCCTTTACCCCTGCTACTGAGGAAGCGGAGGCAAGAGGATCCTAGGTTCAGGACTAGCTTGGATAACTTAGAGAATTATAAAATAAAAAAAGGTTGGGGGTGTAGTTCAGTATCACAAGGCAGCCAGCACCTCACCAGGGTAATTCTTCCTGCATAGGAGGGGATAAGCCACCTGAGGAAAATTAAATTCTGAAGTAATTAGTGAAGAAATAAAGAGACAAAATCAGAATTAGTTTTAAGGGAGCATCTGATTGGTTCTTTCAGTCCTGGTAGGAACTGGAACAGAACAGTTAAAAAATGGCTCTGGTCATTTTTTTTTGGGGGGGGGTACATCAAAGGCAGGGATAAGGTTTCAGGGGTGGAGTCTTGCTTCATGATGTCTTGCATTCAACAGGTTAATGGGCATCTTGGAAAACCACACCCATCTCTGGGTTTCTGTTTGGCTAGGTGGCTGCAGCAGGTCACCCCATCTCCAGTGCTGTGAGGGACCTTTTTGGCAGAGCTGAATAGAAACTCACATGTATCTGGGTAGTCTTAACCAGGATTGCCGCTGGAAGTTCCCGGTTTCCGTATTTTCCTATTCACTGGCTTTGGTGCCAGTTTGGTCCATACATAGTCCACAGATGGCTCTCCACTGTTCAGTGGTAAAATACTTGCCTAGTATGCTTGAGGCGTTGGCTTTGATCATCAGATTTGCAAAAGGCCTAAAACAAACAAATTTATAAAATGTTAAATATCATGACGAAATAATTAGATGCAAATACAATATATCCTATAAGACAGCTAGCATGGTTTCTTTAACCAGCCTATGAAACCATTTTTTTTTCTTTTCATGGAGATGTACTGTTCCATATTAAAGGAGACTTAAAATACAATTGGTAGACCTTGTTCAGATTCTGATTTGCTGCATATCAAAGTATGTAGGAGTGGAATTTGCTTAAAGAATAGTTATGAGTGACATGACATTTTAGTCAACACATTGATCCTATAAGATTATAATGGCCGAAAAATTTCTGTTGCTTAGTGAGTGACATCATATTCAGCGTAGCGCTGTGCAGTGCCTTACCTGTAGTGATGCTGATGTAAACAAACATGCTGTCTTGCCAATTGTATAGAAGTATACATTTATTATCATGATTGAGTATTATGTAATACTCAATCATGATAATAAATGTAATACTCAATCATGATAATAAATGACTGTGTTACTGGTTTTCTATATAGGTTGAACATACCTTATCTGAAAGACCAGATGTGTTTCAGATTTCACTGCTTTTCAGATTTTGGAACATTTGTATAGACTTTATCCTGTGAGCATCACTCATATGGAAATCTGAAATGCACCAAAGTTTTAAACTTTTTGAGTGTTGAGAGTTTCTAATTATAGAGCATTTTAGATTTTTGAGCTAGGGATGCTCAGACTGCACTAATTTTTGTAATTTTAGAGTGCACTCCTATTTATTTAAAAATAAAATTTATTGTAAAATGCAGTGCCATGGTACACTGGTAGTAGCCACATTCATCTTCTGTTTACTGTGCCTTTTGATTGCATCAAGGGCCACATGAAGTGACTGACCATACCATTTTGTTTGTAAGCACATTCTATGCTGTTCACACAATGACAAAATCCCCCTAATGATGTATTTCTCAGAAAGTTTCCTATTGTTAACTTATACATGACTATATCAGGACAAAAAGGGAAAGAAAACAAAGTAGAATATTTAATGAAGGAGATAACATAATGTTATCTTCATATAAATGAAGCAGATAACATAATGTTGATAACTTTTGGTTAGAAATATTTTGAACTTGTTACTCTATTTTTAAGTATGTTTGAAGGTTATAATTATAAAAAGTTTTTTAATATTTTTTAGTTATTGGACACAATACCTTTATTTTTTAAAACATTTATTTATATGTGGTGCTGAGGATTGAACCCAGGGCCTTGCACATGCTAGGCAAGTGCTCTACTGCTGAGCCACAATCCCAGCCCTTATAAAAAGTTTTTAAAAGGTGTGCTAATTGGTATCACAAACCGGGAAGACAATCCTGCAAGTAAGAGCAGGAAACATTTTTCACAAATGCTATACCAACACCATTTATGGTACAATGGACTGTTTTTAGAAAAACACTGATATCAGTAATTGATTTGAAGAGTGATTTAGAAGAGTTGGACTTAGGACTATTAAGTGTTAGGAATTTTCAATTAATTTATTTTGCTAACATCTGTTTATGTTCACAATAATGATAAATAATGAACACATCTCAATTAGTCTTAAGGAGTGCTTATAAAAATTGTGTGATAGAGATATTTATTTGTTACCTTCCCTTTCTCTCGGTGATTTATAAAATGATAGTTAAAAGCTGATGGTACCCTTAGAGCCAGTGAAACATATTAAGAATGAAAAGCAATTAAAAATGGGGTATTCTTTTTACTGTGAATGTGAGTTCTCTTTCCAACCCTGGAAAGTTCCTCTAGAAGGGAAATGTGGGAGAATAGGGATTCACGATACCTTTGACTGTCCCTTGTTAGCAGGAATGCTCGTCTGTTTACTATACATTTTTCCCCATTTTTTAAAAAAGCTACAAATAACAATAGTTTGACAAAACAGGATTTGGGAATCTTCAATAAGTCATCATCAGCCACACAGAATTTTTTTTTTAAATTCACATACCAAGGAAAAGTATTGGACTAGTTTTAAAATTAAAAAAAAAAGTCTTACACATAAAAGGCATGAATGTAAATACATTTTTTAAAAATGCTATGTGTTTAGAAAATGTGGGGATATCTGTTGGTGTGGCAGAAAGCATTAAAATGCACTATGGATTCAATGTATGTTTTGATTCTCTGATCAGAATTTTCTCAAGTGAATAATTTTGTTAAGATAAAAATAAAAGGGAAAAGAAACTTTCTTTTGCAAATGTTTCCATCTTATCAATTTTTTGGTGACTTGAACTAATGTAATTTAAAAAGGAAATTATAGTTTCCTGGGGCATTTTCTGTCTGTTTATATACTTATGAAAGGAAAGAATTTTAAGAATACATGGGACATTGTTTGTCTTGAAATTTTTTGGTATTATTTGTGGCTCAATATTCTAACGTTTCAAAGCCAAATATGATATTTCCCAAAATGTAAAATATTCACAAAATTATGGATTTAGAAAGTAAATTTGATGTTATTTGGAAGGTTTAGTTTAATTCCTGACAGTCTCCCTAAAATCATACCTTTAAAATCCTATCCAGAAATTATCTACCTTAAAGAAATTTGTGTAATTCTGACACTATAAGAAATTATTTCAAAATGGGAGTTTATAATCCACTTGAATCTAATGTATGAAATATGATATGTCAAGAGATTTGTAATATTTTGAACAACCAATAAAAAACAATTGTTTAAAAAAAGAAATTATTTCTTCTTTATTTACTCTTTGAAAATATGTATTATAATCTTGGTATGAATTTGTGGCATTCTTGTTATCTTGTAAGAGAACATTAATAAATTAGTCTTTGTGGCACTATTTGATGGAAAGTTAATTTCAGAATTTCAAGATAATTTTAAACTAATTGGAAGCAGGTTGCAAAGACCTTTATGGAAGGAGAATTGCATCATGCTTCATGTTTCAAAGACTTTAATAAAAAATAAGTATTTTTTTATTTTGAGAAGTATTTGACTTTTTTTCTCTGTTCCAGTGTAAGATTAAGTCATTTAAATTAACTCATTAACTTTGCTTTAAAAAAGGTTTTAAAAGTTTCTTTATTTTATTTGGATGTCCTTTTTACTGTTTTTCCCCCCCCTTCTCTTTTTGTTTTTTAGTTGTGGAAGAAGGACTCTGGGAAAATGGCCTTTCCTATGAATGTAGGACGCTGCTCTTCAAAGCGATCCACAATCTCTTAGAAAGGTAAGAAAGGGAACAGGATGACAGTTGTTTTGAAGCACTCAAGTATATTGCTAAATCTCAGGATTTATATATACAGTGATTTTATTATTAGTGTAAAAATTAAAATATGCCTGGCTGGGCTTGGTGTCATGTTATCTATAATCCCAGCTTCTTGGGAGGCTGAGGCAGGAGAATCACAAGTTTGAGGCCAGCATGGGCAACTTAGAAAGGCCCTGTCTCAAAACAAAAATGAAAAAGGATTGGAGATATAGCTTAATACCTAATACTAAATTTTAAAAAGAAAAGGGAAGGAAAAAAAGAAGGAAGGGAATATTTCAGGAATAGTACAAGAAATAACTCCTATGACTTCTTTCTCCTCCATATTGTTTCTTGTTTTTTGTTTTTAAAATGAACCATGAACCACGAGTAGCCTCAACATCATTATTCTTTTCTCCCTTGAGTATTTAGGTGTATATTTCTTAAGGATAAGGGTTTCCTTTCACATAAGCACAGTATAATTATGAAAGGAGATTTAACATTGATTAAATGTCATTATTTAATCTGTAGCTTAATTCAGATGTTGTCAGTTGTCCCAGTTATGTCCTTACAGCTTAGCTCCTTGAGACTCATCCCATGATAATACATCATTTAGATTTCATGTCTCTAAATACAGAAGTTTGTCTTTCTTTAGCATATGTTGGCTCCTCAATTGAAGATAGATTTCTCATGATAGATTCAGCTTATGCTTTTTAGTAGGAATTCCGTAGAAGTGGCTGTGAGTTCTATGTACTGTGTCTTGGCAGGAGGCATATAATGTGATTAATGATGTTATCATTTTTGATCACTTCATTGAAGTGATGTTCTCTCAGATTTCTTCACAGATAATGTTTTGTTAACTGTGATCTTTCTCTGTTATGTCTTTCCTTTATGTAATTTTTGACCAGATACAATGAGAGTGTGTAATTACCCCCTTTGTCGTCAAAATGTGACCTGTATGCTGAGCATGGTGGCACACATATGTAATCCCAGCTAATTGGGAGGCTGAGACAATAGTAGGACCGCAAGTTTAAGGCAAGTCCGGGCAACTTAGAGAGACCCTGTCTCAAAATTTAAACAAAAAGGGGTGGGGAGAGGAGATTGAGTAGGTACCCACGTGTAAGTGTAAGGCTATGTATTCAACCCCCAGTACTGCAAAACCAAACCAAACCAAACCAAAACAAAACATAACAACAACCATAAACAAAACCCAAATCTACTTGTTTTAGTCTCTATTTGTAGACCTGGCCTAAATCGATAATTAGCAGTATGGCGCTAATGTTAAATGCCACCATTATTTCTGTTTTTCTTAGTTGGTAATGTCATAAGGGAGAGGTTTTCGTGTTCTTCCATTCTGTTTTCTCTCTCTGAATATTGTATAAATTTGGGTTCATGGACTGCTATTTTATTCAATGGATTATCATTCATTACTACCCTCATTTATTTTGATACTTTCAGATTTGGCTAGGGAAACCCCCTTTGATATATTCTTGTCGTTGTTTGAACACCTCCTTACTTGAAACATTCCCTCCCTCCCTCCCTCCCTCCCTTCCTTCCTTCCTTCCTTCCTTCCTTCCTTCCTTCCTCTTTCTTTCTCTTTCTTTCTCTTTCTTTTGCTGGGGATTGAACCCAGGGCCTTGCGTATGCAAGGCAAGCACTTACCATCTGAGCTATATACCCTGCCCCTTACTTGAAATATTTTCACTTCTCTTCCTGAATCTATGGATAGGATAGTACTTGTAGGTCATCAAAGCTGAAAGGATAGTCTACTACTAGAGTTTCATAGCCAAGCTGTCAGCTAAGATGATATCATTACAGTATCACTGTTTCAGATATTTTAACTGTAGAACATCCCTTCCCTCCAAATTTCTTGATTTTTTTCATTCTGAATTAGTTTTGGTCCCAATCCTGTAATTTGGAGTAGACGTAGAGATTATCTGTTGCTAAGGTGTTGTATACTCATAGAAGTGTTGATTTTGTTTAACCATTGAGTACTCTTAAATATTCTGAATTTTTTCAGTTCTCTTCCCCTACTGCAAAATACAACAGAACAAAATTACATACAGATTCCCTTGAGGAAAATGTGGAAAATTTGTTGTTTCTGTAATGCTGTGTTAGAATGAGTCTTTTTTGTTTTTGTTTTTTAAACTGGTTTAGTAATTAATGTACGTTTAAGCATATTTTTAAAATATAGAATTTCTAAGGAATGTGGAACAAAGTATATAGTTTTTAATATTGTAGTGTGTAATATTAAAATTGGAAAGGAATGGTTTATTCCTTTCAAAAAATATTAATGAATTTGTGGTTGAATTTTTAGTCTTGTAGTTTGAATCGTAGCTAATTCTTTTTCTTTGTTGAGAGAAAATTAGAAGAGCCCAAAAGCAGAGAAGGGAAAAAAATGAGCATAATTCATTTATTCTGGGCTCACGAATTCAGAATTATGATGAAAACTAAAGTCCAGGTCAAGTTAAATTATTACTTTTGAGAAAATTAATTGTAACACACAGTAAAATTTGGGAAAGATCTAAAGATGTTTGGGTTAGAAATTGGTTTGATTTTAGGATGCTTTACTTAGACAGTTACCCTGACCTCAGTTAGTCTTGTTAAAATCCTGTAAAGTATGGGTCACTGAAGAGTTTTTTTGAATGTATATAATATATCCAACTTGTGCGTGACATGTTTTAAATGTCAATAATTTTTAATTTTTCCCATAAATTTATTTTGCATAATTCAGTTTGTATTCATTAATTAAAATAGTCCCAGAATGGTTTATTTGAATTCTATTTGAATTACAAGAGTTAATTTTGAGACCAATGGAATTACCTTTTCTTTTAGAAAACAATTAATAATCAAGCTTCCCTACAAGTTTATATGCATAATCTGGGATTCTTTTGAAAAATTTTGCTAATCCTTTTGTCCTGTAAAATGATATTCTTCTCTTCATTTAATTTAAACGATGTATTTAGTTTATGAATGAAAGTTACCCCATTCATGAAACTGGAAAGCATTTTAAATGGTTGTTGTCAGCTTTCTTTATTCATTGTCAACAGAAACTGGAAAGATTAATATATACTTGCCCTTTTTATTTTTCTTGAGTTTAGAACATTTGCTATAACGTCCTCACCTGTTTACAACCTAAATTAACACAGGTATAGTTTGCTACCCTTTTCTTGGAAATTTTCTGTTATGCCTAAGTACTATTCAGGTAATGTTGACTTGCTTCTCCATGTGGACGTTGTGAGGTTCTGGCATGGAAAGCAGAATTGAGGTTATTGAACAGATTATCCAGGGCAGCATCACTTGTAGAAGTGTGTGCTTCTGGAACAATTTTTTCTTCAGTTTACACAGTAACAAAGCTTGTACAGCAATTTATTTTTTTAAGTGCAAGAATATGTTTAATTAAAAGAATTTCATATATTACCCTGAGAAACTTTAGATCACAGCTGTGGGGGAGTCATATAAATTGATCTTCTTTACATAAAAGGCTTTGATTGCTAATGTGTACAGAATGATGTGCTTCAGTGAAGGATTAAAATAATTACTCTAGAAACTTAAGGTAACAAAAACCTCTACACAGAATAAATCATTTCATTTTTTTGTTACCATTGGTGCTGAGATAATACTGTATTGACACCGTGTAAAATATTTTACATTCTAAGGTACAATAATGTCACAATTTCATCTTTTATTTACTCTTTTTTTCATTTCTAACTTTTCACTATTTGCCTATAATATGTTACGGATATTTAGATCATCTAATACCCCCCACCCCACCCCCCAAAAAAACAAGTTAAAAAACTCCACTGCTACTCAAGAGCATTTTCCATAAAGGTATCATACAGAAGACAGTGTTTTTGGTGGTATGTTATATATCTGTCTAGGGGCACATATTTATAGAAATCCCTTTTTTTTTTGTTGCTTTCAGAGACAGGAGATATTCTGAATTTCAGCTCTACCACTTAACTATGTGATAAGCTTACCCATGTTTATTTACCTATAAAATGGTGAAAGGTTGTTTGGTTCAGTACAGTTCTCTCATCATAAGAGCTCAATAAATGGGTAGCTGCTATTATAGCTAATAGAAGTACAGTGAAATATCAACTCTTTGCAGAGTTGGAGACAACATTTAAAAGTTAGTCTATTCAACCAACCAATTCTGGGATTGCATTCTGTAATATCCTTTTTACTTGGTCATTCCTTCTTTGAACACTTCTGGTTATGTGAACACAGCTTTACATCTTCAGGGAGTACTCAGGGTTACAAAGTCCTTTTTTTTTTGTACTGAGTAGAAATCTGTCTTCCTACAACTTTTGTTTCTTTATCTTAGTATTCTCCTTTGGGGTCATACATAACTCATGCAATTCAACTTCTCTGTGGTTACCTGTTTGATAGCAAACTTAAGTTTTTTTCCTTTCCTTTTTTACAGTTCATAGCATATGATTTTGATTCCCTATCTCTCCTTGCAAGCCTTACACATATGCCTCTATTTGATTCCATTTTCTCCAATATGATTGCCACTGTTCTACTTTAAAGTGTCATAAATGTTTCATAAATTATTGCTTTGGCCTTCTTCATCAGTCCAGGCTAGGTTCAGTTATGCTGCATGAACAGAAGACCTGGTAAAAGGATCCATTGATTTTAGGGTGTTTTACTTAGTTACCCTGACCTCAGTAAGACTTCTTAAAATCCTGGAAATATGGGACTATAGTTGACTATATAATACTATTCCACATCCTCTTGCTAATGGGGCAACCATTGTCTACAGACTTGCAGAGCTCCTTGGTAGAGAGCAGAGAGCAAAGTCACATGGTCAAGCTCAATGTCAGTGAGACAGGGAGAGAAATCATATGTTTGGGAAAAAGATAAATCTGCCATACCTAAATTGAGGTAATCTGAACTCCAGATGGCTGCCAGGTATGTCACTGAAACAGATCGTTCTAGAATATAATCATAGATGTATTTATATACTCTTTTCAAACCTTCAAGCTCACATTGGCTCCTTTGGTATTCTCTTAGTTAGAATTCCACAATCTGAGAGTGGTTAGATGTTCTATATTTTGTAGTCTTGGATTATCATGCTATTTTCTGGTTCTTTGGGGGAAAGTAAGTGTGCGTATGATTTTCTTCATGATTGATTATCTCTTTCTGGCATAATTCCTAGAATAATAAAATAGTTTTTACTTATATGGAATCTCTGCTCATTCAACTCCCCCACATCTTTCTCTTCTTCCCCTATATGCTATTAATGTACTAGTTCAAATTATTCTTTATCAGCTTTTAAAATTCTTTATCAGTTTTTTAATTTAGTAAAATTTAGAAATTTTGTTTTGTATTCATAATAATCTTTTCAAGGTTGTGCTGTATTTTAAGGTTAGGTTATTAATGGAAAAGTACTTTGTGACTAGAGTATGGAAAACAAAAATTTGCAATTGTTTTTCAGGAGTTTCTTCATTTGGCATTTTTAATGCCTACTACTCTTAAGTTGTCACAGTTGATCCAAGCTTTCACAATTTATCATGTCCTTGTTACTTGTCTCATGACAATGAAGAAAACCATGGATTAATTGAAAAACTTCTGAAAAAGCCAGAAAATGTGTGCATTTCAAAAAACCAATTTTTTGAACATTGTTTCAGTGATTTGACTGTATGTGGTACTAATGAAAATCTTGTTTTTAAAATAGCTTTGTAGAAATACCTAAAATGTCTGGCAAAATGCTGTCAAACTGGCACTGTGTGTGTTAGGATACTTTAATTTTCATTTTCTTGAAGATTTTTAGAATAAAATAAATGAGCTAATTTTTATGGAAAGAAATTTGTTTGCTCTAAAATTTGAATCAGAGTTTTGTACACAGTAGAAGATTAGGCGAGGCTTTTGAAGCTGCTGTGCTCTGTCATGTCCATGCTTCTGCAGGGAGACTTTCATCTGGGGTACTGGACACATGTGAGACACATGTCCTCTTCTAAGTAGTCCACTGGTGCTGCCAGCATATTCACTCCATGGTAGTTTATAACTCAGTTAAAAAAATTGCCTTTGTCCCAGCGCTTCTTGGTTTGCCAAGAGTTGGTGTTTTTAAATTTTATTGGGAAACACAGTAAAAACAATGGGTCGAAAATTGGAATTATAATTATGACAATAATAATGTTGTATTCATAGATTTCTAGTTCTCGGTGTATTATGTTATTGTGATCTGACAGAGATGGTCATCAAAGGGCGAGCAAGTACTGTCCTTAGGAGATGGTAGATTAGAGATTTCAGAATAAGAAGTATATTCATAGATTAATAAGTATATGAGGGTAGGTATGTATATGGTTGAAGGAATGGTGATATGACATGATTGAAGGTCCTTGACATAATGTGATAATAGGGGCAAGAAATGAGTAATCAGTATATTGCCATTTTATTGAAATGGCATAATAAGCAGTTTTTTTTTTTAACAGCAGAAGGAAAATGAGTCCTTAGAACTAAGAAGAAAGTACAAAAATTATAGATACACATGATTGGAAACAGATCTAGTTGTAAATGTCTAGAAAGAAATCTCAATGTAAGCAATCATTATACTTAATATTTTTAGAGCAGGGCATGGATTAAAACTCAAAAATAATGAAGTTTTGTTGTTGGAGAATGGGATTAGATACTTAAATTTTGAAACTAGATAAGAGAGATACAGCTCTTTGGGAATTTGAGGTGAGGCTACATCTGTAAAAGAGCTTACCCTTATAGGGATGTTAGGAGGGGAGCAATTGAGGCTGTGTGGCTGCAACAGGTGTTATCTACTAGGGCAGAGTGGAAGCCCAGGGTAATGAATATCTAGGGTTTAGTTAGAAAAACTTTCTTCTGCCCCTGGGTCATAGGAGTTAGATTTTATTCTGTTAGAATTTGGGAACATTGCTGTTTCAATGAAGGGGACTTCTCTGCATGTATGTTTGATAAAAATTTGAGTGGTGAGATAATAGAGGGAATTTTGATAAGATTGGAGTAGGGTGTTTTGGCATACAGTTACATAAAATTTATTGTATGTGAGCAACTCTGTAATTCAATGATGACATTAAGATGCAATTTGGTTGAGGGTATCATAGGGAAACACTGTACTTGGATTTTTCTAATCAGTGAAATTAATTATATACATGTGTACATAATTTGAGTGGCACAGAAGCAGCCAGAGCTGGTAGTGACCTTCCTTCTATACCTCCATAATGTCCCACCTGGGAAATGGCTTGCTGAGGGGCTTAGGCTTTGGGCATGCTATAGCGCTTGTAATCTTACATCATGTCTGCCTGTGGCTTTGGGATTGGAGATTGTGGCTTGCCAATTTTGGAGTCAGGTTGCACTTTGTAGTTAATTATTCAGAGCCATATGGCATGACACAGAAACATTAGGTACAGACACAGACACACACATGCAACCTGATTTCATTTTTATTTTTCAGCAGCTGTTTCTTTTCTTTTTGAAACAGTGATTTTTTTTGGTGGGGGGATGGGGAGAGGTGGCAGAAGATTGGGAATAAGAATAGCTTTTTAGTATTAGGTGCTTAAAGGACTTTTTATAATCTGGCATCACATAATGATCTTATAAGAATACTGAAGCTTTACAGAATTAAATCATATCTTAATAGTAAAGCAGTTTTAAAAATGTGGATCACAATGACTTAGCACTATTTGTGATGTTGACTTGAAATAATTTGTGGCAGATGGAGTGTGTCTGCTAGGTTAATTTGTTTGTGAAATAAAGTAGAAATTTTGATCCTCAAATATAAGAAAATAAAGATTGATAGAGTATAAAGAAGGGAACATTATATTTCTGGTGTAATTTTTAGACTTTAGAATTGTCTCAAGAGATTTGCTTAACTGTATTCTTCAAATGTAATTAAGGCATTTGGGCACTTGTGCTAGTTTTCTTCAACATGCTAGTTTTCTTCATGTTGTGTGATTCCCTGTATTTTAAGTATCTTCTGTGATTTTAGTTTGCAGTGTGAAGTGATAGGCTATAAAGAATAAGATAGGTAGATATTTTCCTCCCTCAAAATATAGAGTGTGAGAATACATACACACAAGAAAATTCAAATACTATGAGGCTACCCATATTAGTGGTTATAAGCAAAAAGAACAACAATATTATTTTATGAATAGGAAAATAATCTAATTTCATTTCTCAAATATTTATTGAGCATCACTGTAGAGTAGAACATAAGGTATATTATATCATAGGCATTTAAATATGAGCCATAGAAATTAATTGTTACAATTGAGTAGTGCAAAGGTGATTTGTAGAGTTAAGAGGATGTGCCTGCTTGATTTGAGATAGGGCAAAGATGGTTGATATTTAAATTAGAGGAGGAGAGAGAGAATGGCACAATAAAAGATTTCAGGCCAAAGCAGAGTAAGTAGGCATCAGTAGTAGTATTTAATATGGAAATTCTTATTCTAGAATCTACTTCATAGAGTTTTTACCTGCCCTGTGAATTGAGCGTTTTGCTCTTTTGTGCATTTTTTCTATGCATAGTTCTCAGTAGTTCTCATTAGTATTTTTTTTTTTAAACTGCATATCTATGACCCAAAAATGATTGAGAAAGGAGGACTTAGTACCTCAGTATAGTCTTGCTATTGAGTCAGCATACTGTCATCACTCAGCCAGGTGGTAGAACTCTCCTTAACAAAGACAAGCCTCCTCTTCTCCAGGTAGTATTGACTAATCTTGGAGGGGCCAAATTTGAATATCCTCCTTCTTGCACCAATACATACAAAATAGAGTCAAAACACGCCTTTATTCAATGCAATTCTATGTTCTCAATGTTTTTCTTTCACTGTGTTGGAAACCACTTATCACATAGATAACTGATTAGCAATTGAAAAATCACATGTCATTATTCTTCTCTTTTGGAATCAGATGGTTCAGATTAAAGGATCGGTAGTTTCCATTCTATTCTGTATATTAGTGATAATAACCTTTTGTTGACATTGCCTGACAAAGAAATATGATCTGTAGTGGGAACTCCAGGAGATACATTCACACAGAGTTACTCTCAGATAGCAGTCATTAGCCTTTTGCAATTTGCTTTTGTCCTTGAATGGTCTTGGCTGTGTGCTGCTCCCCCACATTCCAGACTCTGCTTTTTCCTAGAATAAGTCAGTGAATAGAATTTGTGACTTTTATTACACAGAAGGGCAAGGATTTTGAAATACACTTTTATACATTGTCCTTTAGTCACAGATATCTTGTTGTTTTTTTTTCTTTCATATTCTATAAAGCCTTGGATTTTCTAACTAAACTCTGTAAATTTCACATTGTCTTTGTTACTTACTAAATAATTCTTTTGAATTTTGACCTTCAAGGCATTTATGAGAGAGTGATTTTTTTTTTAAAGATGTTATTTACTAGGTGAAGATATGTCACTAGAAGACTGTTTAGTGTTTGATGGGATTCCGTACCTGTAACACAGCCTGTTGCTTTCATTAAAAGCATTATTGATTTTAAGGTCTACCTTCAATTTAGCAGCAGTTTTTGGAGAATAAAGAAACACTTTCACATTAATTCAGTGGTAAGATATATCTGGATTTAAGAAATGAGGAAAGAATGAAGAAAATGGTAATAGTTAAATTTCGTGTTTCTGTGATCAGACATACCTGGGCTTAATGGCATTTCTCCTATTGATAATATGTGTGACCTTGGTTAGGTGTTTAGCTTTTTCACTTATACTATTACACGAATTAAATGAGACACGGTGCCTGGTGATCAACATGTGTAGTTGTGATAGTAGCAGTTTTTTCAAGTGATTATTGATAGTATTATTGATGGAAGAAACCTGATATCAAACTTGGGATTTTTCACTGGAAATATTTATTTATATACAGCCTATCTAAAATAAATATGTCTTTCGGCTAGGGAATAAACTGTGGAGGCATGTTTTCAGTTTTGCTTCTTGTGTACTTTCACCTTTGGTGAAAATCGGTATCTATTTAGCTGAGGATGTGTGCTGTATTTTGTATTCTAAATTTAATAAAGTCATATAATTTTTAACATTAAAAAGTATGCTTCTTTAATTTCGTAACTTAGGAAGTCAGATTAGGTTATTTTTAAAATGAATTTCTCCATTAAGAATAAGAAAATTGTTATAGAAATTAGTTTTCGGTATAAAACCAGTTGATGCCAGTGACATTTTGATTTCACAGTGTTTCATATTCATTCTGCCCAAAGGGATTTACATTGTGGCCAGTAAAAACTATTGCCATTTACTAACCCATTTAACTTGCAATGAGTAGGGTGAGGGCTGGAATTCTTTCTTTTGTCCGTGATATTGTAGAAATTACAGAGACAAAAGTGAAGTACAGAATTGCCTGAATATTGAATAAAGAATTGCTATATAGCTCTTTACCCGGTAGCATATAGAAGAATTATATGCAACAATCTTGACACTTTTTCTTACAAAATATATTTCATTGAATGGTATTAAGGAGATTACTGTATTTCATCAGTTCAAAAAATTTTATATTTTTTAAAATTTGGGATGCTCTTTACAATCAATGACATCTCATAATTGGCCAGATGGTAGTTATGATACAGTTTTCATTTGCCTGCACATGGGTGAACTTGGTCATAACTGTCTGTGTTGTTGTTGAAGCATTATTGGTATTTCTGTGGTTAGGGCTTAGTTTCCACTTAATGTTTCAGAAAGAATACTCTACAATTTGACATTGAAACACAACTAACATGGCATGGAAACAGAAGTGGGTAGCAGTTTAGATATGAGTAAAATGAATACTAAAGTATTTTACTATGCCTTCTAAGGAAAATACTTAAGTAGATGAAGCTATGTCGTCCCCCCCCCCTTTCTAGAGTCTTGCCTAAAGGATTACCTTTCAGAAGCCAACCCCAAACCAGAAAATCAAACCACACCACAACTAAAACAAAAACCCAGCATTAAAACTTGCAAGATGAGTGACCATGGCTCAGATGAATATCTCTGAGGCATCTTAAGAAATGCTGTATTTCTGACATCCTTCATGACACAAGAATTGAATTCACTGCAGAAGTGTGATTCAATTTGAAGTAATTCTAAAGTGTAAGAAGGTTTGGGAATACTTCAGCCAGTTTATATTGCTTATTTTCTCCCATGGGCATAAAAAATCCATGTGCAAAATCAGGGAGTTCTTTCAGTAAGTGTAATGTAAAACTTTTAAGTAACAAGAATACTTTGACAGTCTAATTGGAGATGTTTTATTTTTATTGGTGTTTTTAATCTGGGATTATGGATTCATTGATTTGCTAATTTGTTATTGAATCTATAAAAGTAATTATCCATGGATTTATTGTAGGTGCCTAATGGACAAGAACTTCGTTAGGATTGGGAAGTGGTTTGTTCGACCCTATGAAAAGGACGAAAAGCCAGTCAACAAAAGGTGAGTCTTTTTGGAGTGCTCTTGGCTTTTCACTTTCTTCTGTTTGACCGCAACTGTCTTTGGGGACAAATTGGGTGAGGAGATAAGCTTATTTATTTATTTTCTAATAATGGTTTAGATATACTTAGATTCCTGGATGAGATATTATCTTCTAATAATTGCTTAGATATACTTAGATTCCTGGATGAGACAATATTATTGTTGTTGGATATGAAAAATTGGAGTAGAAAGGTAATTGTCATTATACTCTTGTCTAAACCATTTATTTATTACATGATCTGCAATTTAGGCATTCTCTTTTGTTATTTTCATTATCATTCCTCAATCTTTCTTCCTTGAAGTGTTGTATGGCATAACTTTAAAAATAGTCAAGAGAGCTAGCTGTGGTAGCGCATGCCTGTAATCCTAGCAACTCGCGAGACTGAGACTGAGATTGCAAGTTCAAGACCAGCCTCAGAAGCTTAGCAGGACCCTAAACAACTTAGTGAGAATCTGTATCAAAAAATAAAAAGGGCTGGGGATGTAGCTCAGTGACAAAATGTCCCTGGGTTTAATCCCCAGTACAAATAAAACAAAACAAAAATCATCACATGAATTAAAACAGTGGAAATTGTATAGTATTGATTGATACTCCTTGGCGCCTGTAAAAACTAGACTATGAATTACTCCTCTAAGCAATCCTAAACATTTAGCCAGCATTTATGATATATATAGACTTAAATCAGTACTTGACACTAATGAATAACTATGGAATTTTAGATCATTCAAACCAGAATCAGAAAACAAAGCCCTCAAAAGTTTGCTGTTTACCTTACCTACCTCTGACCATAGCAGAGACTTTGTAGGAATCTTAGGTGGATGATGATTATTTTTGAAGAGAAGGGTGCACCTATCTCTGTTCTGCTGTCAGTGGACTTGCCCAAGGGGCCTAGCTGCTGGCTACAGATTAGAGCTCTTTTCTGTTTGGAGAATTTCAGCAACTCACTTCCTTTTAGGAAACATTACTGTCTTAACATTATTAGTTCCTACTGGGGATATAATTAGTAACTTTCACCTGAATCTGTCCATTTTAACACTTTAATGAAGTGATTGTGGAATCTCTTCATTAACCAAATCTCATTTATAAAAACTTCTTTTTATATTGGATAAATGAGCACTGGTAGTTTTCTTTGCTAAATCACCATGAACTTCTTTGAAATATTTCCCTTTTTTTAAGTACACTTAATATCTTTAGTATTTACAAAAGAAAACTTAAGCAGAACTTAGTTTATATGCATCACATTACACCTAAAAAAGGATAAAAGTGCTTTTAGAAAGGTATGAGTATGTACAAGTGTGATTATATTTACAGATACTTTGACAGAATGGACTTTTTCATTTATATATATTTATTTGACCTAACTAGTGAATGTGTTTTGTGATTTTTTTAGTTTTAATCTTAACATTTTCCTTTAATTTATAGAGGACTTAGATTTTCTATATGATTAAGGTTTTGGCTTTTATGTTTATTATACTAAATGGTTAAATGTATATGTGTTTATACACACACACACACACACACACATATTTAAAGCCCAGTGATCTTATCTACTCTTCTTAGTGTGCTTCCCCTTGGTTAGCATGGATTCTTACATCTCGATTAACTGAGCTAGTCACAAAATTTTTGGTTATCAGATGTAGGTGTTCATGTGATTATTTGGTGACACTGGATATTGAAATGTAGAGATCAAAGGAGTAACAATTATGATATTAATAGCAAAAATAACATTAATAGTCAAAAGTCACTATCAGTTTATTTGATATAGAGTTTGTATATTTTTACATTTAATTTAGATTCCAAAAATCATCGTAACTTTAGCAAGCCAGATGTAAATATTGCATGCACTGTGTTGGATGTTTGATTTGCTATAACTTGGAGGCTACAGATGTCTGAGCAATGTCATTGAATTAGTTTTAGATCTTATAGCCATGATTGTGGACTTTTTTTTTTAATTCAGAAATGTTAATGATTCTGAAACAATATTTCAGGAGAATTATTAAGCCAAAGATGAAGTTTATGAGTTGGCATTTGCTATATAAAAACAAACAAACAGCATTAGGTGTGAGGACTTTTTCTCCTCCAGATTGTTTTGTATGAATAGAGTGATGGTAGAAAAGGGCATTTGGAATTTAGAAGATATTTTGGTTCATATTTTGGAAGTTTGATTTCAGATAAGTTGTTTAGTTTCTCTGAGTGGAACTTTTTGTGTTTTTGTTTTTTTTCCTTCTGATATTGAGTTGAAAAATAGTTATTACCATCTTATGTAGTTATTGTGACGATCAAATGAGACATTTCATGTAATAGTTTATAATTTAGTTGAGAAAACATAGAAGTGAATTTTCTTATATTTGTCTTTTATGTATCAGTTTAGTGACCAGTGGGGAAGAGAAATTTGTTGTCCAGTACTAAACAAATCATTTGTATAGATAAGTATTTTAGAACAGTTTTTATTTGATGCCATTATATAGATAAAAGGAATAAGTTTAATAAATAATATCTCACGTAAATAAAGAATATAATTTGCGCGCGCACACACACACACACACACACACGTGTATGTGTGTATGTGTATCAGGGTTGAACCTAGGGCCGCTTAACCACAGAGCCACATCCCTAGGCCCCTTTTAAATTTTGAGACAGAATCTTACTAAGTTGCTTAGAGCTTGGTAAGTTTCTCAGGCTGGCTATGAACTTGTGATCCTCCTGCCTTAGCCTCCGAGTTGCTAGAATTACAGATGTGTGCAACCATGCCCAGCCAGATATTTTTATTCAGTAGATTAAAATGTGATTTATCTTCAAACCATATTTGAACCGTGGATATGGCTTGGCATTAAATTGTGTGATTAGCCTGCCCAAGACCCATGGTTCAATCTTCAGCGCCCTACCTTATCCTCCAAAAGATTTATCATATTGCTTATTGTAGGTAACTTAAGTAATTCTAAGAGTGTTGGCAAATACATAATTTTTTTGGGGGGGGTATTGGGGACTAAACCCAGGGGCACTTAACCACTGGCATCCCCCACCCCCTTTAAAAAATATTTTATTAGAGACAGGGCCTCACTAAATTGCTGAGGCTGGCTTCGACCTTGTGAGCCCCTTACCTCAGTACCCCAAGCCACTGTGCCAGGCTGGCAAATATATTTTTTTAATGAGTTCTACCAGTAAGATTAATAACATAATTTCTTGTACTGTATTTGCTCTTCATGTTGATACTAAACAAAATTATTTATTTGTAGACTCTAAAAGATTTCTTAATGTTATATATAAGATGATGTTGGGGATAATTCTTAAAAATATACATATTATATATTAAATATGTATGCATGTATATATTTGGCCGACTAGACTGAAAAGGATAATAGAAATTTATTTAATGTTTCTCTATATTGAGATCTTTTGTTGTTTATACCATTGATTTGAAAGTTGATAATGAAAATTTTGGTTTTGTCTTAAAGAGTTGTGACAACTAAAATCAAACATAAAATTTCTGGTGTATAAAGTGTTTGTTGAACTAAAAAAAAAAAAAAGCCCTTTGTCCAACATATGATTACAAATAAAGTAATAAAAAACCATTATTTTACTTTAAAAAGAAATCATTGATCATGGAATTTCTTTTGAGTGGAAAAGTGTGTTTCCTAATTTACTGTAGCTTTGTCCACATTTTATTATTGCAGAATTTGAAATCTATATACCTTGGTCTTAAAAGCCATTTTAATGAAACATTTTGATTCCCTGCCCCCCTTCCTCATTAAGTTTGGTTCTTTGACCTTTTCTCATTATCAGATGTACAGAAGCTATGTTAACACAAATACCAGCTTGCTGGGCTGTTAATTGAATTAATTTGCCATTACTTCTTACGGGTGATCTCACCCTCTTCTTGGAAGATATTCCAAAATTCTCACATATTTTCAGATAGTCTCATTACTTTTGTATGTGCCAGTGGCAGGGAGCACACATTAAAAGTATATTATTTTGATTTAAATTTAAAAATTTTAAATGTTTTTAAAAATTTTAACAGTCTATACTGTCTAACATACATATTCAGAAAATATGTGAACTTTTTAGGTTTAATAGTATAGATTTTGATATTAAATCTATCTTAGACCAGAAATATTTTGATACAGGAGAATATTTTTTAGTATTTTAAAATTGTCCAATACTTTTTCTCCCCTCCCCTTTCTTTCTACTTACACTTTGCTTAGTCCTTTTTTTTTCCTCCCCAAACCATGTTCCAGCTGAGTCTTCTGTGTTCTTTCCTTCTAGACACCCTCAAAGGAGAAGGTAGGGAAGGGATTCCTTGTCTAGCAAGGGAGCAGATAAGTCACCTCAAGGTGAAAGGTAAAGGGAGTCTCTTCGTAATGTCCAGAAAATTAAGACCAGAAGCTATATTTATTTCAGTTTTCTTCACAAATTCACTTTGCATATGTGATACCTTTTGTCATATATCTATTAAAAGGCCTAGCTCTGGGGAATCCCATAAAGGATTATTAATTTAGGCTTATCTAATTCTGCATAGTAGTTTAATAGCTTTTGTGTGGTAGATCTCTAAAATATGTTGTCATTTTCTGATGGTTTATCTGATGAAATTAGATTCTGTTGAAATTAAAAGGCAGCGTATATACTGCCAATCAGATATGTTTGAGAATCATGTGAAAAGAGGGATGAGATTATAGTGTTGGAGAATATCAATGTTTACAGACTAGATCAAGGAAGAAGAATATGTAGACTGAAGGGTCAACTAGAAATAAAAACCAGGGGAGACTGGTGTCCACAAAACCATGAAATTAGAAAGTTTAAAGACTAACTATCTGTCTGCCATATAAACCATGTGAAGCACTTACCAAAAAAGGACTATTACATTTGGCATTCATGGAGTCAGGATGACCATAAAGATGAGCACCTCTGGTGGCTGTCCAAATTCAGATTGCTGAGGAGGGAGTTTTAAATGGAATGGAAATGAAGACACTGAACGCAGAGTTCTTGCCATATTTATTACAAATACCTGCAAACTCAAATATTTATTACAGAAAGAGTGGAGACAAACATTTAATGAAAGCTTATGATAAAACTACATAATAATAGAAAAGTATCTTCCATATACCAGATATTCTGCTGTGTACTTTCACAAGTAAGCATTAAAGAGAGAATGTTAACTTGAAAGACCAGTTCACTCAGAGATGATGACCATCAACTATATACTTTTCGGGCAGCCTTTTTAGTTATTTTCCCCCCTTTTCTGAAAATCCTAAAAGAAATTATAATTATTAGGTTTTAGCTTTCATTTGTCCTATTGGTGGTCTAAAAGTGTACATATATATCATTCATTGATTTTTTTGTTGTTGTTTTAAAGTAAAATGTGTTTAAATATAAATGTCTTTTAAGAAGGATTTGAAATACTTTACATCAAGAAATACAACTTTTTTTAGCTGTACTGGAGAGATTGAGAGAATACCATTGTTGTCCTTCATTTTAAAATTCCTGCTGGAGGATTGAAACTAAGCTGAAAACAAATGTCTCTTTGTTCACTAGACCATCCACCCAGAAATAGGGATGATCTTCCATTAACTATTTGACCTGTGGGACTTACTAAAACCCCCTGGACTTTAGTTTTAGCATTTATTATTTCTAAAATGTCTTTACTATTCAGATTCTTTGATTCTATGAAAATTATAAAGTCTAGGCACCACCTCTATATGTCCTCCCACCTCCCACTAAAACCATGTGCCTTCATTGTGCTTGGGTTTGCTGTAAGCAAAAGTAATTCCTTTATCTACCAATGAAAGGAATTTCTTTTTAATTTTTTTTTTTTAGTTGTTGATAGACCTTTATTTTATTCATACGTGGTGCTGAGAATTGAAAGCAGTGCCTCACACATGCCAGACAATTGCTCTACTCCTGAACTCCAGCCCCAATGAAAGGAATTTGATACTGTTCTTCCTGAGGGTGTGCAAGGTATAAAAGAACATTTCTGGAGAGGAAGGATTATGTTAATATCAGTAATGATGTTTCTAATTGCATTAGGAAGAGAACTGGAAAATTTAGTGGCAGTTGAAGTTTTCTCTACTTTTATAACATAACTATCTGTTTTACTTTTGCATAGATGCTTCTTAGCTGAAGGCCATTTCATGTGTTGAGTAAAGTAGTCAATTGAAGGATCAGGGTGTGAATGAATGGAGGTTGTGTTAGCTAACTTTTCAGCACTGTGACCAAAATACCATACAAAAATACCTTAGAGAAGGAAAAGTATATTTGGTTCATGGTTTCAGAGGTCTTAGTCCATAGTCACTGACTTTATTTCTCTGGGCCTGAGGTGGGGGAGAGTGTCCTGGCGGAAGGGCATGATGGACTGAAACTCTACTCATGGCAGCTGGGAAACAGAGTGTGGGTGGCCAGAGATAAAATATACATCCCTAAAGCACAACCCCTTCCCGCTCATGACCTACTTCCTCCAGGCACAGGGTACTTGCCTACAGTTGTCACACAAGCATAATAGTCCTTCTAAATCATCAAATTGTTAATGGATTAATGCACTGATTAGGTTAAAGTTCTCATAATCTAATCCTTATGAGATCTCTTATTCCTGCATTAATACAGAATCTTCTGGGGGTACACCTCATATCCAAATGATAACAGAAGTCAAATAAACTTTTGGTATTCTGAAGGAAGCAGCACTGTTGAGTTTATTCATATTACATTCTTTTTTATATCATTATTTATTCATTTATTTTTTACATGGTGCTGAGGATTGAACCCAGTGCCTCACATGTGTGAGGCAAGTGCTCTACCACTGAGCCCTAGTCACAGCCCCATATCGCATTCTTTTTAAAGTTGTTGTGCATAGTAAGTTTCTCTAAGGACTTGGGATCCTTCTGCATCAGCCTCCCAATACTACAATATCCTATAACTACTAGGATATTGTAGTATATCAACTGTATCATTCTCACAGATGAATGAAATTATTCCGGAAATTAGCTGCATTTTAAAATGAATGCGTATACCTTTCCTATTTTGTAAATGTATCCACAGTGCATTCTGCTGAAGTATATTTGCTTTAAGAAAAAGTATAAAAATAGCTAGGCCCTATGATTTATGCCTGTGACTCACAAGGATGAGGCAGGAGGATTGTAAATTCAAGGCCAGCCTCAGCAACTTAGTGAGACCCTGTCTCAAAATAAAAAATAAAAAGGACTGGAGATTTAGTTCAGTAGTAAAGCACTCCTGGGTTAAATCCCCACCCCCTTCCCCCACCAAAAAAGTGCATTAAAAAGTATATATTCCTTTAAAGTTGGTTGCACTTCTGATTTCTCATAATATTTCAGTGACATTGGGAGAATTTTTATGGCAGTAGAATATGACTGACATGTCTGAGGAATGGGACTGCTGCTATTTTAATAATATTTGTATTTTTTCACTTACACATTTGTGTGTTTCTTTTCTTTCTTTCTTTCTTTCTTTCTTTCTTTCTCTCTTTCTTTCTTTCTTTTTTTTTTTTTTAACGAGAGAGAGAGTTTTAAAAAATATTTATTTTTTAGTTTTCAGCGGATACAACATCTTTGTTTGTATGTGGTGCTGAGGATTGAACCTGGGCCGCACGCATGCCAGGCGAGCACGCTACCACTTGAGCCACATCCCCAGCCCTGTGTATTTATTTTCAAAGTGAGAATTCAAAGTTTGTTAGTGATGGAGAAGGGAAAATTTTCTTGATTTTTAAAGTTGGAATATTTTGCCCACGATTATCAATTAGTTTTTCAATATGATTAAAAACGTGAGAATCTTGAGATGATAGTTATAATTTTCTATTATAGGCTACCATATATCTCTGCTACCTATATTATTCATTCTAAAAGTTATAATAGTATTATGATGCATTTTAAAAGTGAATTATTAGGGGCTGGGGTTGTGGCTCAGAGGTAGAGTGCTCGCCTAGCACACGTGAGGCACTGGGTTCAAACTTCAGCATCACATAAAAATGAAATAAAGATGCTGTGTCCACCTACAACTAAAAACAAGTGAATTATTAGTTTTCTAATATCAAATACACATTAGAAGGTATTGTCCTTTTTTTTTTTTTTTTAACTGGAGATTGAACCTTGGCACTTAACCACTGACCTAAGTCCTTAGCCCATTTTATTTTTTATTTTGAGTCAGGATCTCACTAAATTACTTTGGGTCTTGCTGAGTTACTGAGGCTTGCCTCAAACTTGGGATCCTCCTGCATTAGCCTCCCAAATTGCTGGGATTACAATTGTGAGACACCATGCCTGGCTATACATAGTAATATTTAGTTCTGTAATTTCCAGGATTTTTATCATTTTAATTTCTATAAGTTTGATTTCCTATATATTCACTATACATATTTTCCTTTCTGTACTTAAGCATAGTTACCATAATTGTTTTTATGTTGGCTACGAAGTTAAAATACTTGTATTATCTCCATTTGTTGACTTTCCTCTTCAGTATGTTTTAAATTTTCCTGTTTCTTTATTTATGTGTTGAATAATTTTGATTATGGAAATTAGTAGTGTAATTGAGATTATATTTCTCTGGAATGTGTTGGCTTAATTTTTTTTTAAACCAGGCAATTAACTGACTGGACTCAAACTCCATATATATTAGGCTTAAATGCAAAGGTATTCTAATACTAAACTATATTGCCAGGTTTTTTATTTTGAGACAGGGTCTTGCTAAGTTACTGAGGCTGACCTTGAACTTGTGATCATGCTGCCTCAATCACTAGAGTCACTGGGATTACAGGTGTGGGCCACCATGCCCAGCCCAAACTCTTATCTAGCCTGTCGGTGGGTAGCACCTGAAATCTCTTTGCTTCTTTTAGCTTAGTGTTTTCCAACTTCGGTATCCTTGACACATGAAATCAGTGAGTGATTTTTGTAGGGTGGACAGCATCTGTGCCTTCTATTTACTCCAAGACTAGTTACACCTTCCTCTCTTAGTCATGACAACCTAGAATATCTCCAGATATTGCCATATGTTCCTTGGGAGGCCAAAATGCCCCTGGTTGATAACCACAGCTTTAGCCCTAGCTGGGCTGTGAGAGCTTGCTCCCTGCACATAATTTAGGAAATCAGCCAGAGTTTTGGACAAAGTTTATGTCTCTGATTCTCCTTGTTCCAGGATTTCCTTTCTCATATTCAGCAGCCGTGATCTTTGAACTTAGTCCTGTAGTTCTTTAGACCAGTAAAACTCAGAGGATTTCTGTCAGTTTTAGCCATCGAAACCAGTTCAGTGGCCCTCATGCTAAAAAGCTGTTTAAAAAAAAGAGTAGGAGGATTAGGGGGACATGGATGGGACACTATAACATTTACCCAAGGTTTTGCTAGGTTTCTGCCTATGCTTAGTAATTCAAATTTTAGCAGATTTAAATTTTTTCTTCAAAATCTATAGTTTTTTTTGGGGGGGGCGGGGGAGGCAGGATATGTTGATCTGGAAGGAGCTACTTTGTCACTACTAAAAGTTGAACCTGGTGATATTTTAAGACATAAACTTCACATTGCTTGTTACTATTCTATTAGTTATGCTTCACTTGCATTTACATTGTTTGTCTATTAAAATAGAATGGTTTGGCCTCTGGGGCTAAATCACTTTGTGCCTGGAGACCTTCACATTATTTTACTTTACTGATAAAGAAACGACAACTGTTTTCTCAGTAATTCCAATATTTTTGTGACATGGATTTTTTCTAACTTATTAATAGCTTTTGTGTTTTATTCTGTTTTAAAAGATGTTAGTGTTTATAGACTCATTCTCAAAATCTGTAAAGATTAGTCATCTTTTTAAAAATGTGTATAATCAAACTATTATTTTCCAAGTTCACATTTATAAAAAGCCTTTTCCTGAGGTACTCTTTTAGCTCTATGCAGATGTTCCTAAACAATCTTTTCATTAATGTCTTTTAGGGAATGCAGTAGGATGAGAAAAGAAACAGGTAAATAAGAGAAAGGAAGATCCAGGCAGTGACCATACAGGCTGAAAGGCAAATGATGGGATGTGGGGGAATGGAAGAGACTCAGGCAGGGTTGCCTGTGTGATCTGGGGTGCTGTTAACAGCTAAATGGAGTCTCCTTTGGACTGTGTGACTGAGCTTCATAGAATGTTTTGATGGTGGCATCTGAGTAACAAGTTGGCAGTAGTGGAGTGCATTATAGATTAGAGTTAGATGCCAGGACATTTCTTTTTCCCTTTAGACAAGAATGTTAATTTCTGATAACATTAATAGTGCACTTGAGATTGTTGCTTTTGGTTGATTTTACATGATTTTCCACCCAATGTTTTTCCTTCACCAGCTGAAAAGAATGAAATTAAAAATGTTATGAAAAAGATTACTTAAATAAATTCTATTCAGGGCTGGGGCTGGGGGTATAGTTCAGTAGTGGAGCGCTTGCCTAGCGTGTGCAATGTCCTGGGTTCAGTCCCCAATACTGCAAAAACAAATAAATCAGTTCCATTCAACTTAAAATTACTGAGCCTAGGTTTGCTTTTTTTTTTTAGTGAAAAGGGGAGGTTAAGATTGAATAAGGTGTCTAGCACAGAACCTTATGTGGTTATTGTTTAATGTTTGCTTTTGAGGCATTAATACTGAAAGTGGCAATAGTAATATCTAGAAAAAATTGTAAACAAAGCTCTTTTGTGATTCTTATAATAATTTCTTATATAAGAGGAAGCTTGCTATTAAAATATTTGTGAATCACTATTTATATACATAATTTGCATTAGATGAAGTATGTATTTCTGTTATGATTCCAAATAAATGACAATGTAATAAATTTATTGTGTATTGATTTTAACCCTAAAATATTAACATAAGCTAGTTTCTATTTCTAAATATTTGAAATCACCTTCTTGTGTGAATTTTGAAATATGGTATTTGCTAGTACTGTAAATCGGTTGCCAATCTTTGATGTCATCAGGAAAAAAATTTGAGTATGTAATGTATATTATGACAATTTATCTTATTTATTTATTTAGAGTGTTAAAAGACATTATGAAAATAAAGCTTTTGTGGGGTTCTTGGAAATTATTACATTTAACTCTGAGAACTTAGTAGAAGAGTGTGGCTACCATACTTTATTATTTTATTAATAGTTGTGTAGAGTTGAAATATAAAAGCTTAATATTTTTGGCTAAAATACATAGAAAGCTGTGGCTATGAAGAATCTGACTTGTCTGCTCTGACTTTGCAAACTTCTGCCTGTCTGCTGACTTGAGTTCCTTGTGTTTCTCATCACATTCCCCTCCTGTGCACTTCTGTTAAGCTGCCTTGGTGAGACACCCTCCGGCACAAGAATGCACTGTGCTGGCAGTTGAGTTTAGGTGTGTCTGAACTTTCTCTGGCATTCCTGCTTTCAAGCTGGAGCAGCCCTTCATAGTCTCTACTCATGTTTTCCTTGCTCATGTTCATTCTGTTCCACCCTTCCTGTCTTCCCTGGCAAGTTAACTTTTATCTCTTCTTGGAACTGCTTCCCTGGGGAAACTTTTCAAATGATTTCCTCTGAAATTTTACCTCTAAATCTATCAATGGCCTATTTTTACTTCCCATCCTTCGTATGTACCTGTGTTTTAGTTCTCTCTTCAATTTGTGGAAGATAAGATTTTAGTGTTCTTCCTCCTTTCCCTATTCCTACATTATGCCTAAATTGAATCTTTAAAACAGAATAATTTTTATTTTGATGTCCAAAATTCATCATTATTTTTGTTTTTATCTGCTCAACATTTGCTATGATTCCCATCTCAAAGGATACTGAAAGTTTGGTTGAATTGAATGAAACATACTTTACCTTTATAAATTTCATTACGATAAAAAAAATGGAAAATTAGGTCTGAAAAGTCATCTAGCATCAAACAAAATATTGAGTAATGTTATTAAAACCAAAAGTCTCTTCACCATTCTCATCTTGATGTTAAAATGATCTTTAAAACATCACATTCAAATGGGTTTATATTTGCCTGGATTTTTATCGGTATTATTTATTATTGAGTGGCTTGTTCAAGTTTGAGCAGTTGGACTCTTTATGATGCTTATTTAGTTCAAGTATTCTTTAATAGAAAGCATCTGTGACAATAGGGTTAACCCTGTTATTACTGAACCATGAATTGCAATTCTGCTAGTAGAAATAGAAGTAGCACATTTTGAAATATTTACATGCATCATATAAAGAAGGGATTCTTCCCCAGAGGGAACATTGTTGGGCAGTATTTGAAGGATTATTATGTGCTCCTCAAATTGAGCAGTAACGTTTATATAATATTATCCAATACTGAGACTGTTAGAACACAAAGGAATTTCTTAGTATGTGTAATTGAAGACAGTTGACTAAATAGTTCTGTTGTATTTGATAATGGTTCACCTATTTGAAATAAATAATTTTGTTTTGCTAATATTATGTGCTTAAGTAAGTAATATTTCTGGGCCTTAATTTCACTACACATGCTACTAGAATTCCTTAGTGAAAAAACATGACAGTGTGATATTCCTTAACACTAGTGTAAAAATAGGAAAGTACTTTTACCTTATCAACCCTGCAGCTTTCCACTTAGCCACTCTCTAAAAACCCATAGAATTGACTTGAACCATAATTGTCACTTAAGTATTAAATTGAATTTGTACTGTCTTGCATTATTTCTTGAACATTTCAAGCATGTTTTATAGGTTCATGAAGGTAAATTACCAAAGAACATAACTTTAATAGTGGCAGGGCTCTCATTTATCCTCAGCTCTTAGAAACACATGGTTCTAAAAATACTTGGTAAAAATGTCATGAAATATTAAGAACATTTCAACCCAAAGGATTCTTCATTTGAAGCACAGCATTGTCTGTATGTTTTAACATGGGTTGGCTTGTGAAGTACAATGCAGGGCATGTTCTCTAGATGCTATGGAACCAAGATTACTGGAGTTGTGCTGTGAAAGTCGTGTGAAAGTCATGCTTGTTTGAATTTCAGAGATCTTCTGAGTGTATCATGGAGAATCTTTCGGTTGGAACATTGTCACCTTGTACATCTGATTTCCTTTAACTAAGAAGGAATGCATTACCATCTGGAACTCCTTTGAACAAGTCAGATATTTTCAAACATAGCTTTTTGCTGAGGGGCCACGTTGAAGCAGAGGCTAGAGTGAAACCAGATATGGTGAGACAAATAAATAGGGCCCAAGTGTTCTTATTCACACTGTAAATATTCAGAATTATAAATCTTGAGCTCAGGAATAAGGACTTCTTGTGCATATGACTTTTTAGGAAAGTGATGCACATTAGCATTCTTACAAGCATACTCCCAAATTTACCAACCAATAAGAGACTACTCAAGAAGCAAATGTTGTACATTTAGAACTTTCTTACACCACCAATTCTGATTATGCTCTTAGGGTACAGGCTCTCACTCTTCTGCTCACCATAGTTTGTATGTTTGTTTATTTTCTTTTTCTCCTGTGCTTTTCTTTCTCAAAACCCAGAGTAAGAGTGATGATAAAGGTGTCGCTGATGAAGTCCAATTTGCAACTGTTGTTTTAAGATTGAATGAGTTAATGTGAGTGAACAGCTAGACAAATCTTTTATTACCTGTTTCATAAAGCTCTCCTAGGTTCGGTTAGCACTTGACTTGTTATTCACTATTTCAAGAATTATACCTATCAACTTTTAAAAATTTAATTATATGTAGCTTCTAATGTAATTTGTTATTCCTCTTAGATCATTTGATATTGCTAATACACAGTCAAGTATATTAACCATTTAACTCGAATGATAGAACTTCCTTAAAATTAACTTTCTTAAGATCAAGTATTTCCATTGGTTCAAATTTTGGTCTTAGATCAGATCTTTTAACTGTTAGGATTCATTACAAGTATAGTTTATTTTTGATAATTCCCTTGTTAGAGGGAGTCCTAGATGGTATTGAGCCAAGTATCTTGTGTGTAAGTTGGATAGCTACTCTGGGTAATGAAGGGAAGGAGTAGTTCAGGGGCAAAGTTATCCACACAGGAGTAGATTTAGCAACCAGGGTTATCCAATGAGAAAAGAAACAAATTCATTTAAAAATTTTTATTTATTTAGATAGGCATCATCCAACACATCTAAAGATGCTTTTGACTCACTTTCCCATTTCTAGGGGTGCCAAAAAAAAGTGAAGGATTTTTCTGTTCTGTTTTCTTCTTAAGCACATCTATCATTTCTGTAGTTTGATGTGAAAAGAATGATTTAAATAAGCATGTTTGACAGGGAGTAGAAAGTGTTAGAATATGTCCATTTGTTCTTTAGCACTCTGTATAATGAGTAATATTAAGAATTTTTCTTGGAGGAAATTTACTTCCTAATCACTTTTTCAGTTGTTTAAGTTATAATCAATAGTGCTTGCTTTGAAGATTGTGTTTATAAGTCATCTCCAGCATTAAAAAAGTGTTTATTTTCTGAGTACAAAAAAAAATTTACTAAAAACTAGAAAATGTAGAATACCACCATAGAATTATGACACATTTTGATGATATTCTAACATATAGGTATACCTATTTTTTTAACACAGAGATACATAGTCTTTTTTGAAACATTATGTGTTTTTATGCATACCTTGCTCTCGAATACTTGGCTATTAGTGAAATCCTTAAAATTTGGTTTTTAAAAATAGGGTATTTCTTGCTTGAACTGGATAAGGACAACTTCAGCATACTACAGTCCAATTTACTGAAAGGTAAAATTGGGATTCTAATGTAAATATCAAATGAGCAAAATGTCAAACATTTTAAAAACTCGTTGATTAGTAAGGGAACAGGTATGATGCTAGAAGAAGTTAAAAGAGCATTTCAATTATTTTCTTTATAGAGAATTTATAGTTAGGCACAAAACTGGTTAATATTTTCAGGACTAGTAACCATTATTGGCCTCTCTTTTTGTGAGGACAGAAACTATTTGTACTGGACAAAAATTTACAAGTTAATACATAATGTCACTAAATCTGAGACTTTTAGAGTCATAAAGTATGAGTTGGGCAAAGTCCATTTCCCTAAAACAGAAGTTCCTAAGCTGTTGGTTCATGGAACACTTAGTGTCCTCCCTCCCAACTCCCCAGTGTTCTCCTAGACCAAAAGAAATACCTAATAGTTTGACTTACTACGTAATGAGGTCCAAACAACTCAGTGAGTATTTACATACCAACAACTTAGCAGTTGAGCAAATAATGCATATATATTGAAATAGTACAATTTATTTAAAAATAGCCACAGTTGCTTAATAGGACCTACATGCCCCTTGAACACTTTGCAGCTTCTCAAAATCGTAGAATCATATTGAACATCACTACCCTCAATTTTTGTCCTTGTTGATTTTACTTTGTATTGCCTTCACCATTGAGAAACCAGTTTCACAGAGATTTTCACAGTCTGATGAAACTGAACTTCCTTGAGCTAATAATTTGCATGTTCCCTGACAGATGTTGCTCTGTTTCATTCAAAAATTTAAAATATCCCATAACACCTCTGTGAATATGCTGCAATGTTCTGGGGTGCATTGGTACATAATTTGGGAATCTGTGTGCTAGATAATCCTTGGATGGGCCTTTCTTTGTGTCTTGTGGACTGGACATGCTGTTTTCTTTTTGCCTTATTTCATTCTTTTGAATCAAAGTATCTTTAATAAGCACCCTTGGGATCGTCTATTTAGATTTGTCAGATTTCTGTCCATAAACTGCCTGCCACTGGTGGTGGTGTCACTGATTGTCTTGGTATGTGCCCTGGTCTGTCTAAACCTTGCCAAGCATACAGGGAGGTTCAGTCCCCTGGGCCTGACTCTTCCGGTTGGTCTGTTGATCCTTCCCCTATGTGCACTCAAACTATAGTATAGCATCTTTCTCGAACTTTTTTTGATCTCAGAACTCCTATAAACATTATTTAGGGCCCCAGGAGCTTTTGTTTATGTGAGTTCTATTTATAAATATGTTACTGTAAAAAATTAAAACAGAAAAGGGAAAATATTTACGACTTTAAAATAACACTATATGTTAAACTATTTTTTTTTAATGAAAAAAGTACTTTCTAAAACAAATATTTAGTGAGAAGAGTGGCACTGTTTTTGGCAAATATCTTTAATGTCTGGCTTAAAGGAAAACAGCTGTATTGTAGACTGTTATGACATCACATGTCATATAGCCTCTGGAAATCTCTATTGTATAGTATACTTGGAAAAAAATTAAAGTGAAAAAGATAAATAATGTCTAAATGTTATTCTTGAATAGTTTTGACCAGCTGTCTATTTAGTGTAGCTTTATATTCTTAAGCTTAGAAAATTTTAGTGTGAATGGGGTTTGTTTACATTTTAATCATGGGAAGGGTTGGGTCAGTTTTTTTGTGAAGGGTCAGATAATAAACATCTTCAGCTTTGTAAAGAATGTGGTCTCTGTCAAAGTCAGTTGCTCGGCAATGTACTGCAAAAGCAGCCATCCCTTATGTATAAGCAAATGAGTATGGGTTGTACCAATAAAGTTTTATCTTAAAAGAATTAGTGCAGGGAGAAAAAAATCTTAGAGTAGTTTTGATTTGCATTTCCCCAAATACTAGTGATGATAAATATTTTTTTATATATTTGTTGATTGACTGTATACCATCTTCTGAGAAGTGTCTGTTCAGGTCCTTGGCCCATTTATTGATTGGGTTATTTGTTGTTGTGGCGTTTAGCTTTTTGAGTTCTTTATATACCCTAGATATTAGTGCTCTTGCTGATGTACAAGTGGTAAAAATTTGCTCCAAAGATGTAGGCTTCTCTATTTACCTCAAAGATTGTTTCTTTTGCCCAGAAGAAACTTTTTAGTTTGAATCCATCCCATTTATTGATTCTTGATTTAAATTCTTGTGCTATAGAAGTCTTATTTAGGAAGTTGGGGCCTAATCCCACGTGATGGAGATTAGGACCTACTTTTTCTTCTATTAGACACAAGGTCTCAACAATAAGTGTTGACGAGGATGTGGGGAAAACGGTACACTCATGCACTGCTGATGGGACTGCAAATTGGTATAGCTAATATGGAAAGCAGTATGGAGATTCCTTGGAAAATTGGGAATGAAACCACCATTTGACCCAGCTAACCCTCTCCTGGGTCTGTACCCAAAGGATTTAAAAATAGCACACTTTACAGGGACACAGCCACATCAATGTTTATTGTAGCATAATTCACAATAGTTACAAACTGTGGAACCAACCTAGATGCCCTTTAGTAAATGATGGATTAAAAAAATGGCATATATACGCAATGGGATATTATTCAGCAATAAAAGAGAATAAAATCATGTCATTTGCAGGTAAATGGATGGAGTTGGAGGAGATACTGCTAAGTGAAGTCAATCCCCCCAAAACAAATGCTGAATGTTTTCTCTGATATAAGAAGGCTGATTCATAGTGGAATAGGGAGGGGGGAGCATGGGAGGAATAGAAGAACTCTAGACAGGGCAAAGGGATGGGAGAGAAGGGAAGGGACATGGGGTTATAAATGATGGTGGAGAGTGATGAGCATCATTATCCATAAGTACATGAACATAAGTACATGTATGAAGACACGAATTGGTGTGAATATACTTTGTATACAACCGGGGTGGGGTGGGGGCAGAGAAAAGCTTTTGGGTATCAGGGAAAAAAGAAAGAGTACAGGGAGCTGGGATTGTGGCTCAGTGGTAGAGTGCTTACCTAGCATGTGTGAGGCAGGGCTTCAGTTCTCATTACCACATTTAAATAAATAAAATGAAGGTCCATCAACAATTTAAAAAATATTTAAAAAACCTTAGAAATATGTGCAGGGTGGAATTGCCTTTGGGGCTATAGTTTGCTGTCCTCTGCTTTCAAGAGGGGAGTTGGTGTCCTGGCAGGTTCATTAGTTAGTCTACAGAGTGGAGAAGAGTATATTCAAATTCATTTTCTTTCCAGTTTTACAATTGCTGTTTTTTCAGTTTTTCATGCTGCTTTCACTCATAAGGATCATAATTGTAAATTTAATATAGAATTGAGTATTGATTAAAAATGAATTATTAAAATAATTTATCTCACTATCAAGTTATATAGAGGGTACCATTTAGACTATCCTAGATTGCCCAAGAGATGATTCAGTTTTGAGTCTTATTCATAGTAGATCATATTCTGAAGAGAGCATTTTTGTTCTCTTATTAATTCACTAAAATGTATGCAAATGAAATTGTTTTCCTTTTAATAGTAAGGCTAATTAATACTTTTACCCTATTGAAATTATTATTTGGAATGGAATATAGATATGATATCAAGTTTAAATGGCACAAAATGGTGAAAAAGTCTTTTCTATATTTACTGCCTGTCACCCAGTTTTTCTCCTATTGTTAAACCCCATTGCCTGTTTCTTTTTATTCTTCCAGAGGTCAGTCTGCATATATGCAAATGTTTATGTATATCTCTTTTTTATACAGATAGTATATCAAATGGTGCACAAACTCTGTTCATTGTTCCTTTGCTTTATTTTATTTAATTGTGAAGTTTATTTAATTAGAACTTCACAATTTAATAAAATAAAGCAATGGAACAATATCAACAGTTGGAAAGCAAGAGAGTCTTTATGTTCACTTTGAACACTGTTTCTACCTCATTTACTACTTTCAGAATTTATTTGCATCATTATCTGTCCATGAGTTGCTTTTCTAAGAGCAGTTAGGAAAAAAATCTTTCTTTGGCTTTTAGTGGGCATGAATAAAATAACTTTACAAAACCCTGCCAAGGAACATAGTATTATTAGGAAGATAAGTCATAAATGCTTGAAGCAATTAGAGGTAAGACACCATATATAATTCTTCTCTTGGTCTGTAAAATAATAACTAAAGCTGAAAACAGAGGTATTGATATGAACTCTACTGAAGAGGAAAGATTCATGGAGTAGAAGTGGCTTTTGACAATCTCTGGTTTGAATGGCTTGGGGTAGAATCATGAAGGTGGAAGACAGCAGTAGCAAAGGCACACATCATTGTGGTGTCTCCAGGAAACACTTGACTGACAGAGAAGAACGTCCATGCTTAGTAGCATTGAAGATAGGAAGAGGTTGCTCTGATGGTAGAACTCCTTGAGTGATCCAAAATTCATTTATGTCAATTTCTGTTCTGCCTGTGGGTGGAAAATATATAAAAGATGGTGACTTCTTTGCAGGGTTTGTATATAACTGAAACTACATGCTTACACTAAGAAATGCATGTAGACTGTCTAGATGTTCATTTATAATGTGTAGTTCAGCTGCTAGTGAATTTTGCTTTGCAGGTACTATACTATCTTATGCCACAATGATATATTGTGGATGTTTTTGTTTAGATACTATGAATGAATATGGGCAAAGAATATATTCTTTGGAAATCCAAAGCATGAAGCATCAACATAGTAGGTTCCGAAGTATAATAAAGTTCTGAAAAATTAGAGCTAAGGATGATTGTTATAGTTCATGATACTAGAAACTTTATTATTTTTGTAATGACTGAAAAATTAGATAGTTATGATTTAGAATTAAGAATTGCAAAATTCCAGAGCCACGACTAAACAGGGTCTTGAAAATTAAATAACTTCAAATGCTTTAAAAATACAAATCCAAAAAACTTAGAAAAATCAAGCCATCTTTTGAGCATCCAGTTCATACTTGTTACTGTATTAAGTTATTTATGGATAACTTTTCTTGGTTGTTCTTAACTCCTTGCTTCTGCAGACTTTATTAACATGGCCTCTTTTTAGTCAGTGCATTGTTGTCTTATTTTGATCCCTGCCAAACATTTTAGCATTGTTAGTCTGTAGTTTTCTATTTTCATTATTTATCTTTTGTGAATTGTGGGGGCGTATCTCATACTAATGCATTTGAGAAGCACCTAAGCACTATTATGGCATTAAGATATATTCTTTGGGATGCTCTCTGGTGCCATTATCGCTTCTCTGTATAGGTTTAATCAGTCTTCATGGACCTTAAACTTAAAGGAAAGGTACCAACAGAAAGGAAGTCTTGTTTCCTGACGCCCTCACACAGTAAAGGTTTAGATGTACTGAAAGACAAATTGAAATGGTAGAATAAAAAGCAGCAAAGTTAGAGATGTTTCATAGCATAGCTTTACTTTGGAAGAAAGAGAACCAGTATTTGTCAGTACTAGCATTTCTTGAGATACTGTGCTAAGTGCTTTACAAAAATTACTTTTAGTCTTTATTACATACCTGTACTTTTATGTTATTTTCTTTGGTTTTGAAAGTGAGGAAATGGAGTCCTAAAGAATTACCAAACAGATCTAGAAAGTGTTGGAGCTAAGAGTGCATTTTCAAGGGGGATGGGCAGGATCTTTATGCAAACTTCTTGTAGAGTACTTTGTGTCTCATTTATTCCCCCAACAGCCCTGTGGAATTAGTGGTAGTAGTACTGATATTCCTAATTCTAATTAGGGGAATTGAGATATAGAAGATAGGTAACTTTTCCAAGGTTACACTGCTACTAAGGGGCAGCTAGAGCAATCTGGGGTTCATAGATCCTTAGTATTAGCAAACAATTACTATCTTTCTCTTGAAAATGAAAAAGGTAAAAATGTAAAGGCTTAATGCTAATTACTGTGAAGTAATTAAAGAAAAAAAAATAGTGGTGGTTCACTTTTCTAGCCTCTGTGCTAGAAAAGTCTAACTGCAAACAATGGAATAACTATTTGTGAAGACCAGACACAAAGACTGCAGAGATAGCAGCATTCAAGACTTTGAAGGAGAGTCCTAATCCTGCTTTTCTTTTATGAACCTTGCTTGCACAATAAAGCTCCAAGCAGTGTATTTAAATGCATATTTAGGAGGGAGAAAGAGGTTCCTATCCCTGCAACATTCTCTCAATTAATAGGCTGTGGGTTGCACACTTGCCCTGAGGGGCTAAGCTGATGCTGCTCAGTCAAGGACTCCCTTGTGGTAGTCACATGGTTTCTGTCTTCCACTAGAGCTGTCAAACTGGAAATCTGTAGTGTAGTCAAGTATCTCCAATCAATCTGAATCCTCCAGTCAAAAGGACCAAGAATAGGGTGTGGGGAGGTGAGGCTTTCTGTTTGTCCCCAGAAGGTTTGCCTAAAAATTTAGTGACTGAAGCTTAATTGTATGATAAAATATATCATTTGCTTTGGAAGACAGATTGATTTATTAATAGCATTTAGTGAAACTTAGAATTACAGAGGAAAAAATGTTATTCCACTTTCATTCATTTTATCCATTCCACATGAGGTATGTGTATCCTTTAAAAAACCCCCAATTTGGGCACATTTTAAATGCTAAAGAAGACTTTAAGTTTTAATATTTAATAATATGTTTTATTTAAAAGATGTGAATTGGGGACAAAACCTAATAGAAAAATGTATTAGTAATAAATTATGCAAAAGCTGCTTTGATAACCACATGACCTTGTTATCAGTTACATAAAGCAGGGAAGAAAAGTGCAGTTACACACATCTTACTTTCCTGTGTTATAGGATGGGCTTTAAATTGAAAAGAATGTTTTCATGTATTAAAATCTATCATTAGGGAGATCAGTAATGGAATTGTATTTACAGAAAGAAAGAATGACTCATTAATCAATTAAAAACAAGACAGTGTAAATTATATGATTTAGAAGATTAAGAATTTTACACTTTACAGACATATTTAAAGGAAGGCATTCTGATAAAACAGTTTAGGTTTGTATCTGAACATTATTTATTTACCTTTCTCAGTAATAGATTTTGGGCTTTTACCATTTTATCTTTTAGTCTTTATTCCCTTTTCTTTAGCAAATCAAACATTTCCAGAACTCTGATTTGTTAGTTATTTTCATAATAGGGAAATTAACTTGCACTCTTTTACGTTTGTTTAGTTCCTGCTGTTCTTCCAGTGTCTGATGAATGTACTGGATGATTGAAGGAGGGAATAGTAACCTAAGATAAGTTAATTTAAAAGTGAATCCAGTGGGACAGTGACCAGTGAGCAGTCACATTATTTTTATAAGTGAAAATGTTGGATCTCAGATCTACACTTCCCAAGGTCACAGACATAGACAGAACCAGACTAGAAATCATTTCTTTTTTCTAGTTGATTGTACTTTCTGTCACACTACAGTGCCTCCTATGATTTAAGTGCTTGTACATTTTTTTAAATTGGGGTTTTAAAAAAAGTACAAAGGTAATAATTGTCAATGAAAAAATTAGGTAGTTTAGAAGGCAGTAAGGTGAAAAACTAAAGTCCACTTCTTTACTTGCTGCTTCCCCTTGTTCCATTCACCAGGGATGTTCACTGTGAATGGTCTCATGTATTCTTTCAGAAGCTTTTACTGCTATATCTGCACACTAGCAATTTTACGTATAATTTGCCATTAAAATAAGCAAAGTTAACCATTTTTCATTTTAATCCAAAGTCTCTGTCACCAAATGTAGGCTTTCAAACTATACAATGTTATTTTTGAATAGATGATTCTAATTTTTTATTATTGCACTTGGAGGGACCCATGAGGTAAGATAGCCCCTTTACTTTATAAATGAGAAGTTAAGCGATTTACATAAACCTCTGCACTATTTAATTTTTCTGAGTGGTTCTAATGCTTAGATTTCTGTTCTTCCCACTAATCCTTATTGCTGCTCAGCTCTTTTATAGGCTTGATAGTAAAGTATGAATCATAAACAGAAATGTTTCATATGTATACCAAAGAAATCTCTACAGAATCTAATCCTTGAACGAATACCTAGCATATAACAGGTGTTTGAATATTTAGATTGAAATCATTTAAAATAATTCTTCATTTTTATTATACTTTATTAAGAAAGCAAGACAGTTGGACCAGATCATTTTTAAGGACTTTTCTCAGAATAAATGTCTGTTACTTTAACTTCATGCTATCACCAGAGAATCTGACAATCGAGCTGTTTATGTTTGAGAAGCTGTTATTCCAGAGCTAGTCCTGATGCCATTTCCCAGCTGGTGTACCTGAGTGTACTTACATATCGTGTTGTTTGGTGCACCCTAGTTCCAGGTTTCCTATTAATTCTTTTCCTCCCATTATTTGTTCATATTTGTTGTTGTTATTATTTGTGGTGCTGCAGCTTGAACCCACTCTAGGCAAGCACTCTACCATTGAGTTACATCCCCACTCCACTGGTTCAAATTAAAAGGAAAAATGTATAAATGTGAAAAGTAGCATAATGGAGCCAGGATTGGTTAGGCAACATTCAATATGAATAAAAACCTAATCTCTGACATTTCAAATCAAATCATAATTCCTGTTGTTGTACTTTGAGCTTATTTGTAAGCCTGTAGTTGTTCCTATACTAGGGTGGTATGGCTGGAAATGGGGAATGGTACAGAAAGGGAATTTTGGTTGTGGTGTTGATGGTGGTGTAGTGTGAAGAGGATAGAGAATATATTGCCCTTGTAAAATAATATTTACTGGCCCAGACTGGGTGTGAATTCACCCATCACCTCGACATAAAATATTATGTAACATGCCAGTCAGCCATGGGTATACAGACATATATAAAGTTTATGGGAACTCCAAGGTTTTATAAAATTTATCTACAGATTCCTGCTTTGTTTCATCACTATTCATGATTTGATGAAAATATTCCTTGGATTTATCACTGTAATTTAAAGCAGTGCATAAAAGGTCCTTAATAAGAGTATCTGCAGAGTGACAAGCCAGCTTAGTCTTCAAATAGCAAATCAAGAAACTTGCTTGGAAAACTATTTGAGTGTATAATAATAACCATTGCTTGATTTAGTTAACATTAAATTATGTAAGATGATCAAATCAAATAAGATACTGGAAATGCTTTTTTTTTTAAGTTTATTTTTTAGTTGGACACAATATCTTTATTTCATTTATTTATTTATTTATTTTTATGTGGTGCTAAGGTCAAACCCAGGGTCTCGCACATATTAGCCGAATACTCTGCTGCTGAGCTACAACCCCAGCCCAAGAAGCTGGAAATGTTTGTAAGTTAAATTGCCTAAGGTGTAAGGAGCCATTTCTCCTAAACTATTTAGAATACTGAATTACTATAATATTGGAATACTTTTATTAATCTGATTAATGATAAGACAGATTCAAAATGATAATAAAAGATAATTATGAGGATCATTTTAAACATTAAGTATTAACTGCTACTAGTTTAGAAAAGTAGAAGATACAGAAATAGTCTTTTCCTATAAATTAGAGTTAAATAAAATAATATCAAAACAGCCTTGAGGTTTATTGGTTAAAAATCCAGAAAAATTTCATAACTATCAGTGTTTGCCATTAGAATGATATTAAAAGAGAGGGAGAGGGCACTGCTTACTTGACTACTTTGTGTAACTATTTTCTTTGCCTTTTATTTGTTAATATCAGGCTTGAGTTTTGATGTTTTCCTTTCTGGGACAATTAATGTTGATATACTGAAAGTATAGATGCCTTATTGACTAGATAGTCATCTAAATAGTATTGCTTCTGCCTGAAAGTTTGTTTTCATAGAACACTGTATTTAGAAAAACAAAGTTACCTTCTGGTTCAGTTTGTTAGACTCACTGGAATTAAGCTAAAACATGTTATGCTTGGGTGATACTTATTGAATTATTTGTCTTTGTATACTCTGGACGAGAATGAATTTTAATTACAGGTTTGTCAATCATTAGTTATCTGTTTCTAAATCATATGAGCCTTACTTTATTAAAATGTTTTAAGTTTTTTTTTTAAAGTTGTAGATGGACACAATACCCTCATTTTATTTGTTTGTTTGTTTATTTATTTATTTTTAAGTAATGCCAGGGATTGAACCCAGTGCCCCACGCATGCGAGGCAAACATTCTACCACTGAGCCACAGCCCCGTTCCTGTTTTAAGTTTTTTTTTTAAATTTTAAATATTTTTTTAGTTGTAGTTGGACATAATACCTTTATTGTTATTTGTTTTTATTTTTATGTGGTGCAGAGGATCGAACCCAGCGCCTCGCATGTGCTAGGCAAGTGTTCTACCGCTGAGCCACAACCTCAGCCCCTGTTTTAAGTTGTTTTTAAACACATTTTAGTGAGTTAAAGTCAGTCAGTCTTGCCTTCCAACTGAACTTAGTTTGCATAAGGCATAAGAAATGGAGGAAAGCGTTCATTCTTTAAAAACAATTTTAAATGGAGTTAATGTGTCTCAACTCCAATTGCTGTTATAGAGATTCTTCTGGCCTTGTGTTGTTGGCTGTGTGTTGTTGACAGTGCTTTATTGCCCTGTTCGTATTGTCAGCTGTCAAACACGTCTGAGGCTGATTACAGCAGGCCTAGACAACTTTCCAGAGCCAGATTAACAAAGCTCCCATCCCCTGAACCTCATGCTTCATAAAAGCCAGTGTATTTGTTATTGGTCTTTCTGCATTATCTTTCTAACTCCTCAGATAACCTAAAGTAACTTAACAGATGAAATAAATTATAATGAATGATCTTTTTGTTGCTATTTATTAACTTGTTGTGTTCAGAGCATTTGCTAGAAACTTTATATACAATTCAGTTCCCCATTTTAATCCTGTAAATTAGGAACTGTTGCCTTCATTTTATACATGACAGTACTGAAATGTTCAGTGTTCTAGATGACAGTGGCGTAGATAGTTACACTACAAATCTAAGTTGTTGAGAATCTTAAATATGTACCCTTTACTGTTACATTACTCTAATAAATAACTCTCTGGGGGAGGTACTTTTGGAGAAATATTTATTTCCTTCTTGCCAAGTTCATCATAGATTATGTTTCTGTGTTGTGTAATAAATGTAACACTGGAGATAAGGCATCCATTTACTCATTGAGTAGCCTTCACTAGATCTAATATCTATTACTGTTTGCCTTCTTTCATATTATATTTTGATTGAGGATCTCCA
The DNA here is from genome assembly GCF_048772815.1 of Callospermophilus lateralis. NCBI lineage: Eukaryota > Metazoa > Chordata > Mammalia > Rodentia > Sciuridae > Callospermophilus > Callospermophilus lateralis. The sequence goes on along the minus strand of NC_135305.1, from coordinate 154,109,232 downwards.
GACTGTTGTGCAAAAGACAGTCTCTGATGGTACAAGGAGGAAATGTTGCTGTGTCTCTTTTTTTCTTTTCCTTTAAAATTCCAACTTTGTGTATGTTTTGTAGCATACATAACACATTGGTGTTAGTTAGCACACTTCATTGACTAGAAGATGTATCCCCTCTACACCCAACATATTTATTACATAGACTATTTGTTTTATTTTAGTAGTTAATAAAATTACATTGTGTCTAGAATTGCAATTTCTTAGATTCAACTATATATCGAATTACATGCGAAAGACTAGAAAAATTAGTACACAAATACTGGGGTTGTGTGCTTATTTTATTTTTTTAACTGATCAATCAAAATGTTGTTTTTTTTGTTTTTTGTTTTTCTTTTTGCTTTGCTTTTTTTTTTTTTTTTTCTTTTTGCAATTTTTATCTCTCCTGGTTACAACTCTGGTCTCCCACCTTAAATTCCCAGGTGTACACTTGCAGATCTAAGTGCTGTGGTATATCTTAGGGCATAACACTGTGGACTAGACTAGAATTGTTGGGGCAATTAAGTTCACACCTGATGATCTATAGGGATTTTGTGGAGCGCTATGTTGCCATACTCATTTTATATTGTGCAGGTTTCATTTGGCCTTTAACTTACTGATTGGACTGATTGGGGACGGGGGCCATCCTCTGTAGTAGTTTGATCTTGTTTATCCTCTAAGTTCTCCTGAATTAATATTATTAGGCCATTAACCATTTGAACATGGGTAGATGCTCATCTTCACACTATAATATTTTCTTTCTCATTTCCTCCTTATCTCTCGTTGATGATTGCTGATTATGTATAATTTTGTTTCTGATGTCAAGAATTCATTTTGCCTCTACAATTACCTCTATTAACATTAATTATTTTCTCATTATTTTTGTTAACATTGATAATATATCTCTCTCTAAAAATTTGCACTGCTTTTGTATTTGTTGAACACGATAGGGTCCAAACACACACACACACACACACACACACACACACACACACTCTCTCTCTCTCTCTCTCTCTCTCTCTCTCTCTCTCTCTGTCTCTCTCTCTCTGTCTCTCTCTCTCTCTCTCTCTCTCTCTCTCTCTCTCCACATGATAGGGTCAGTTCTTTTACTAAAACTCCCTAAGGTTAAAGTAAGCATGACCCTGGCCTGTCTTAGATGGTGAGGTTGCAGCCACAGGAGTGACTTCTGAAACAGTGCACGCCCTCTGTTGGCATCTGGCAGAGTTGCCATTCTTTTGCTCTAGAGGTTTTTCTTTTTCATTACAAAAATTTGAGTTGAAAATTCACAAATGGGGGTTTCTGGTATTTTGTTAACAAATTAGAGCAATAGGATTTTATAAGGAGATTCTTTATTTAATTAAAAATAATGTTGTACCTGATTTGTTCATGACCTTCGTGTTATAGTCTCTCAGTAGAAACTGTTTTCTTTTTTTCCCCATTTCTGTTTTCCAAGAGTCACATGCATTTACTGTAGCCGCCCCTCTTAGTCTTACTTATTTACCAAGGAATGGAAATGTGTATGTGTAACTGAATCTGACTAGGGGCAGATTTCACAAATGTGTATACACTCTTCTCTTCTCTTCTCTTCTCTTCTCTTCTCTTCTCTTCTCTTCTCTTCTCTTCTCTTCTCTTCTCTTCTCTGAAGAGCATATACACATTTACATGTGCATTTACACTTGCATTCAACAGAATTTTGTGCTTGTGTAGCAGCTTCTCACACATGGGAGAGAGCTCTGCTTGAGCAGAAAAACTACGACTGATGCACTGTTTTCTTTCCTGCATTTGTCCTGTGCTGCAGTGGAGCAGCTGTCATTGTTTTGCACAGTTCTGTTTTTCCTCCAAAACTGCCTGTGGCAATTTGTACTCATACTTTATTACCCAAGGGTTTTGTGAGCAATAAAATAATGTATCTGACTACTTAATGGCCTAATGTGATTCCCTTTTCAGAGGAGCAGCAAAGTAGAAGACTCCTTTCACTTTTCCTCTTCGCTGACCATGCAATATTAGGCCTGTTGGGACATGTTTTTTGATGTGCTGCCAGAATGCAAGGAGATTCTACTGTATTGCAATTGTGTCTTTTTTGGATTCTTACAAACTGGTTATAAGGAAAGCTCAGCTATGGTTAGAAATAATATTAAATGTTCTACATGTAATCTTACTCTATGGGGAAATTTATTAATGTAGTATCTTATATTTAACATAAATTTTGAACTGTATTTTCAGGTCATTGTAAAAAATCAATATGACATTGTGATGGTGAAAGTTAAGTAGTAAATGCTTCTTTCTTGCCACCCATGTTTATATTTAGTAATATATAAGCATATTAAGAGGCTACTGTATATTAATATTATTAATATATTTTAAGACTCTTCCATATGTATAGATACACCTTTTTTTTTAAAGTATTGGGGATTGAATCCAAGATGTTACACATTCTATAAGCAAGTGTTTTACCACTGAGGTACACCTCCAGCCCCCAAAAGTATTCTCCAGGAGCCTGTTATAGCTACACATTGTGTTAGATGCTAGCGGCATAGCAGTGGATGGGATTGATGTGGCCCCTGCCCTCATACATTTCTAGCTGACGAGCACTCTGTAGTGTGGAGATTGCCACATATTAGTGGGAAGAGTCAAAGTGCTGTACCAGTGTCAGGTGGAAGAGCTGTAAGGATAGGAATCTGTTCTTTTGGCAGCTTAATATTATAGAAGTCTCAGTTGCTTTGTTGTGTGTTTAAGCTGGCTTCCTTGCCTGCCTTCCCCAGAGCAGTCCTCTGGTAGACATGCTGAGTATTAATGAGACCCTGGGAACGCCCTTCCCAGTCTGAGGCATCAGCTAAGCTGTCGCTGGAGCCTCTTGCTTTCCCTTTCATGCTTCCTTCCTGGTGATACTGGAATTCCAAATTGTTTAGGAACAAAGAAGCTTATTTCTCTTTCCATGAGAAATAAGTCCCACTGTTTATGTTCTTGTGTTAGTAGTATAGTACTACCACAGTAAATGGCATCAAGTATATAGCAGAATTGTAAAACCGCATATTTTGGCAACACCTCCCCTCCCCCCCCCCCCCCCCCCGAAGGTGGTAGTGGTAAAAGGTTTTGCCTGATTAGTCTTGGGTCTAGTGATAACTGTTTATCTAGGTCCATGAGAGTTAGTTTTGAAGGTACATGAATCTAAATTATTTATATTCAGAGGAATCAGTGGTTTAGATAACCCCAAGTAGTGCCTAACTAAAATGACTTTTCTTTTCTTCTTTGCTCAAGCCATGGGTATAGGTACTCAGTATCTGTTATTTATGTACAAAAGTCATCTCTGTGCTCCTTTTTTAAGGCCAACACAGACCTTGGACTCATGGGTGGGACCAGGTAGACAGAAATGCTCTAAATTGGGGCCGGGGGAATGACAGAGAGAAGTGCTCCAAGTTCATACAGGGCTAAGATTGTTCAGGGCCATAGCCTCTGAGAACAGTCTTGAGTTTACTTTGATAAATAAAGTAGACTAAAGGGGGAAGGAGCCAGTATTTTGAAAGAGGGTAGCAAAACCACCAACATATCTACTCTTATATGGAACATTCCGCATGCAGATTTGATGGGACTAGATAGAGAAAGCAGCCTTCAGATAGGGGCATGAGAGTTCCGGGATTCCATGCAGTGTGCAGATCTGTGAGGCCATTGGAGTGAAAATAGCCTTCACTCTAGCTGGAGCCTCTCTGGAAGGAAGGTAGTATTGCTCAGAATAATTTGAAAAACAATGGAAGAGAGTTGATTTTGTTACTTTCTAATTTGGATTTTGAAGTGGACTTTTCTTTCTAATATACTCAGGTAAATTGTTAGATTTAAAACCCATTCCTGGGGCTGGAGTTGTAACTCAGTGGTAGAGCACTTGCTTAGCAGGTGAGGGGGCCCTGGGTTCTGATCCTCAGCACCACATAAAAATAAATAAATTAATTAAAGGTATTGTGTCCAACTACAACTAAAAAATAAATATTAAAAACAATTCCTGGCTGGGGTTGTAGTTCCATGGTAGAGGGCTTGCCTAGGATATGTGAGACACCAGGTTCGATTCTCAGCACCACATACAAATAAATAAAAGTCTATTGACAACTAAAAATACTAAAAACAAAAACAAAAACAAACAAACAACAACAACAACAACAAAACAAACCCCAAAACAAAACAAAACAAAAACAACAACCCATTCCTAAACTCATATGAGGAAATTTGGGATATGTCTTGTTGAACAGATGATCTCATTCTGATTTGTAGCAAAGCTGTAACTAATTTTAATATGTCCTGAACATGTTTACTTATTTTATCTAATTTTATTTTTATGTCTCTGTGAGGTAGGCATTATTATCTCTATTTTATAGCATTGAAAACTGAAATACAGAAGGGCTGGGCATGTAGCTCAGTGGTCGAACATTTTGCCTGGTATGTGCAAGGCCCTAGGTTCCGTCCCCAGCACCACTAAAGTAAATAAAGTAAGAAAGAAGGGTGGGGGGAACCTTAGAATACAGAGAGGTTAATTGACGTAAGTGTCTAATGATGGATAAGATGTAAACTCGGGTCTTCCTGATTACATAGCTTTCCAACATTGCCTTTATTAGTACAGAGTAATTGGGAATTTATTGTATAGCCTAAAGTTAAAATAAAAATGTTAGAAGACATTTTAAAATAAATGATGACAACAACAATAACAAAAAGCATCTGGGTTAATATCCTAATGTGGACTAATTTATAAGACAGAATTTAAAAGCCAGAACAGTTAGTGAAAGTTCAGATTTGCAAATAAATGAGGCTTAAGACTTGAAAAAAAGTTAAATCTTGGTTCTTCTAAGTTGCTTTAAAATTGCTTAGAATTTTATAAATTAAACACGAAGAGGCAATCTATAGTCTTACTAAATTAATTTCTTGAGACCCATGTAGAAGATTTGGGTTCATGTTCAGCATTCTTATGGATGCGAATTGAGGCTCCGAGATTCTAGGAAAAGGCAGGAGGCAGAGAATAAAAGGAGAGACGAATGCCTGTAATGCCACGGGATGAAATTCCAGTTCTCTTTTAAAGGTGATGCCAGGTTTTGTGTCATAATTTTCTTCTCACCTCTTTGCTTTCATTTATCTAAAGTGAATAAAATAATTCTGCAAAAGTCAAAGCTCCATAAAGCAAGTGTATGTGTGGGGAGAGAAAGAATGGCTGAATTTAGGGTTCCCTTTTCTCAGTGCAATCTAACAATATTATTATATGGTCAAATTATTAAATTTTTGGTGTCCATACTATAGCTTTTATATATTTTTACTAGTACATTATAATGATACTTTATATTAGATTCCATTTTGTATATATAGAACATTTTCTTTATCCATTCATTGGTTGAAGGGCACCTAGTTATGGGGGGGGGCGGGTAAAAAAACCCTAAAATATCACTGGAATTGGGGAGGAGGAATATGGTAATATAGTACTGTTTGAGAATAAAACTGCTAAATATGGAAGTTCATAAAGCACTCTCCACTCTATTATGCTGTCACTGATTTGCAGTTGGTTAGAATATTTATGATCCAACTTTGTCTACTGAATAGTGTTTTCTTTTTAGGAACTTAAAAACAAATGCTTTATTTTATTTATTTATTTTAATGTGGTACTGAGGATCGAACTTATTGCCTCTGAGCTACAACCCAACACTCTTTAGGCACTTTTATTAAGATCAGATACTTATCTCTGAAAGAAAGGTTTTCCATTGCATCATTTGAGATCTTCACAATAATATTTTGGGGGGTCACATAGATGGCCATTTATTTTCCATTGTAGATAAAAATGACAAAGCAAAAAAGTCTGGTTGCCAGTTTGTGCTATAGTGTAACCTTTTTTTAAAAAAAAAATTGTTTTAATTAGTTAGACATGGCAGTAGAATGCATTTATGTACTTTGATATATCATACATAGATGGGCTATAATTTCTCATTTTTCCTGAGTGTACATGTTGCAGAATCATATTGGTGATGCAGTCACATACATACATACATACATACATACATACATACATACATACAGTAATAATGTCTGTTTCATTCTACTATCTTTTCTAACCCCACATTCCCTCCCCTTCCCTCTCATCACTTTCCTCTACCTATTCTAAGGTAGCACTGTTCTGCCCTAGTGTCCCCTGCCTTATTGTGATTTAGCATTCGTATATTAGAGAAAACATTTGGCCTTTGGTTTTGTGGGATTGGCTTATTTCGCTTAGCATGATATTCTCCAACTCCAACCATTTACTGGCAAATGCCATAATTTTACTATTATTTAAAGCTGAGTAATATTCCATTGAGTATATATATTCCACATTTTCTTTATCCATTCATCTATTGACGGACACCTAGGTTGGTTCCATAGTCTAGCTATTGTGAATTGAGCTGCTATAAACCTTGATGTGGCTGCATCACTGTAGTATGCTGATTTTAAGTCCTTTGGTATAAACCAAGGAGTGGGATAGCTGGGTCAAATGGTGATTCCATTCCCAATTTTCTGAGTAATCTCCATACTGCTTTCCATAGTGATTGCACCAGTTTGTATTCTCACCAGCACGTAAGAGTGTACCTTTTCCCCCACATCCTTGCCAACATTTATTGTTGCCTTATTCTTGATGATTGCCATTCTGACAGGAGTGAGATGAAATCTTAGAGTAGTTTTGATTTGCATTTCTCTAATTGCTAGAGATGTTAAACACTTTTTCATATATTTGTTGATCAACTGTATTTCTTCTGTGAAGTCTCTGTTCAATTCCTTAGCCTATTTATTGATTGGGTTATTTTTTATTTTAATTTTTTTAGTGTTAAGTTTTTTGAGTTCTTTATATATCCTAGAGATTAATGGTTTATTGGAGGTGCACGTGATAAAGATTTTCTCCCAATCTGTTGACTCTCTTCTCACTTTATCAATTGTTTCCTTTGCTGAGAAGAAGCTTTTTAATTTGAATCCATCCCATTTATTAATTCTTAATTTCACTTCTTACACTGTAGGAGTCTTCTTAAGGAAGTCAGATCCTAGTCGGACGGACGTGGTGAATATAATAATTTTTTTGAGAATAAAACTGCTAAATATGGAAGCGGGAAAATAGATCACCTGGAGATACAACGTGATTGGGGCTTCATTTTTCTATTAGGTACAGGGTTTCTGTTCTAGTGCCCAATTCTTTGATCCACTTTGAGTTGATTTTTGTGCAGGTGAGAGAGGTTTGATTTCATTTTGCTACATATAGATTTCCAGTTTTGCCAGCACCATTTGTTGAATAGACTCTCTTTTCTCCAGTGAATGTTTTTGGCACCTTTGTCTAGTATGATATAACCATGTTTATGTGGGTTTGTCTATGTGTCCTCTATTCTGTACCATTGGTCTACAAGTCTATTTTGGTGCCAATACCATGCTATTTTTATTACTGTAGGTCTGTAATATAGTTTAAAGTCTGGTATTGTGGTGTCTCCTGCTTCACTTTTCTTGCTAAGGATTTTTTTTTTTTTAAAAGCTATTCTGGGTCTCTTAGTTTTCCAAATAAATTTCATGATTACTTTTTCTATTTCTATGAAGAATGTCAATGTGTAAATTTTTTAAATACTTTGGACAACCCAGCATTTATTTTAATTCTTATACATAAATAGACTTACTTGTTACAAACTCACCAATATAGTAATCATAGTCTTATACTCCAGAATGTATTTAGGGAAAATAATATTTTTTAGTTTTATAAGTTTAACACTTTTAGATTGAGATAAACAAATGAAGGTTCCTTTTCTTTTTGTCCATAAGTGGGAAAGTAGATCAGCTGAAGATATGGGTGTATCAAATGGAATGGCAGTTTGTTTTATTCCCCCCCCCCCCCCCCCCGGCTGGGGATTGAACCCAGGGGCTCATGCATGCTAGGCAAGTGTTTACTGTTAAAGTATACCCCCCTTGACCTGGAACAGCAAATGTTAACACTCTGATTTTCAGTCTGATGCATTCCATTTAGAACTTGTTAAATAAGAAATAATTGACACTCTGCAGATAGGTTTACTAGAATATTCCTTTTCTTGGTCAGGAACAAAATATCTTTCATGTCTTTTGGTTGGCTGTGGTTGAATCCTTCTTGTAATTTACAAGATTAAAACTTGTTGCATTATATTATTATGTGCCTTTAAACAAACAAGTAGGAGGAGTAGATGAATTTTTATTATTAGAATTATGGACTGAATTATAAAGCTATAACAGTATATAAGATATTGTATCCTTACATTTTAATGAACTGAATCCTATTTAAAAATATACTAGATAGCTCAATGATTTAAAATAAGCATGTCAAGTTTACTTTTCTAACTACTAGAACTTAAAACAAAATCCTAATCCTCTTTCCTACATTTAGGTATTTTAAAAACCAAGTTTTTTTTTTGTTTTGTTTTGTTTTTTAAATCCAGGCACACTTTTGACCTCTGAGAATCACCTTTATTAGTTAAAGTAAATGGTTATATTTTGCTAAGTGATGTAAAAGTATTAAAATGGACCTGAAGGCTATTTTCATGTGTAAACTATTTCTGAGACCATAATAAAGACCGGATAGCCTAGCATTATCCAGTAGAAGAGGAGTCACATTTTATATACTAAATACCACAACTTCATTTATCAAACCACTGTCTAGAAAGTCCTTCCTGGAATCCGTGTGCTGATGACAGAATGTTGTGGTATCAGTTGGTCAGGTGGTGCCCAACTGTGGCTGTCGTGTGGATACTGAACCAGCTCTGTAGCACTACCCCTGAATGACAAGGTAGGTAGTGCTTTATAGAGTTTCAATTCTGGAGATTGGTCATCTCTGCTCAAGTTCCCTGCTGTTGTCTTTGTCATTCTTGTATATTTTTATGTTGAATATGCCTCTGCTATTCTAGGAGGGTTATCAATTATGATTTCTTTGGATTTCCTGTTTGCCCACAGGGCTTATTTTATGGCATGGCATGTTTCAGCAACTTGGAATAATCTACTACTACCATTCCTTCAGGTGTTAGGCAACTTCATTCTCTGTTAAATGATTCTATTGCCTTTCTTTAGGGGTTTTGTTGCTCATCACTTTTGATTTTGACTTTGTTTTACACAGTTACATATTTTAAATTTGGGGAGGGAAAAAGACAATTTTTTTATTCCTTTACCAGAACTATTTTTGCTGTTTTTATCAGTTCTGGAGAAAATATAGTAAACAAGGAGGCATAAGTCACTGCAGTATACAGATTTAGTAAATCCATTGAATTAGAAAGACAAATTGGAGAGGTCTGTTAAGTTTTAAAGAAAGAAGTAAAGATCACGAATCAAAGCAAAAATTTATCTTTTAACTCTAGTAATTTATTTCTTTAGGATCATTAAGAATAATTTGAATTAGTGCCCAGGATAGTAATTTCTGTTCTATAATTGTGTACTCATTCAAGATAAAATTAAAAAATAATTTCTTAAAGCATCTTAGTGAATCTTACCTGGTGTTGATTTTCATATATTCATCTCATTGCTTTTTGAAGAATTCAAAGGAAGCAAATGTAGATGGATTTTGAGTTTCTCATCACCAGCATTAGTAGAAGCTGATTCTTACATCTAATGGTGACTTAATTAAGGTCCTCCAAATGTAGGAAGACAATATAAAGAAACTTTATAAATCAATGAAGAAACTTTATTTGTAAATCAGGAAATGTATGCACTATTAGGTGTCAAAAATTTATTTAGTCACGTGGTGTATTAAAACCAGTATATAGTTCTGCCCTTGTTGGAATCCTCACAGCTATGAAGCTATGCTTGCTTACCCATTTTCATGCCTTTTTTTTTTTTTAATTGACCCTAGAAAACCTTTAAAATGTAGCTTCTTTCCCTCTAGATTCAGTTCCTTTGGACTTGTATCTCATATTCAGAATGCTACCACTATATCGTCATGGTTGTTAGCATCGCCATTGCCATCATAACCCAGTGTACTTGGTGCTGAGTTTTCATATGTGTTAATAGATTTAAACCAAACAATAATTTCTGCTCAAAATCTAAATGTATTCCATTGTACTAATTTTATAGCTTAGGGTAAAAAGCAAGTCATTTTTATAAGGACTTATCTTTCATTGGTGAAATAGCCAGATCTCAAATTTGGATATGATTCTAACACCTTGTTTATAATTGCTATATTCTGTTGCTTCTTATACTCTTCAGTGTGTTGTTGACATTGTGGTCAGAGTCCTAATCTGATAAACTTACTTTTGGGCTGTAAGCAACTCACTTAATTGCCCATAAAAATCTTTGTTTTTAATCCTTTGTCACTTATTTACTATGATAGTCTCCTTGTGGAGTACATTATTGTCACCTCAGGTATTTAATGAGGCTTTATTAAAGTTAGTAAATTAGTGCATTTTGGAGTGGTCATGGCATTCAAAAGCTATGCCAGCTATAAAAGGTATTAGTATGTGATTCTTTCATTGGACAGGTCACCTGGAAACATTGTTAAAATACTGTTCTTCAGGGAAGGTGGTGGTTGCCATCTCAAGAGCTACTTTCATGAACATAATTCAGCTCCTCAGACATTATTTACAAATTTACATGTTAAGGTGCTTATTCTTTTAGTGTCACATATTTCATTTACCCTATTAGCAGTGGATTTTCTGACATACCTAATCGTATTGAAATCATTTTTAAAAAATATCTATTTATTTATTTATTTTTTAGTTCTCCGCGGACACAACATCTTTGTTTGTATGTGGTGCTGAGGATCGAACCCGGGCGCGCTACCGCTTGAGCCACATCCCCAGCCCCAAAATGCCGCTGTCTGGCTGGGCACAATTCAGGAGCCACTTGTCAAAAGAAACTAACTTTATTTTTAGAACCACACACGATAAACAAAACAGCTCCTCAGGAAAAAACCCTCAGAGCCCAACTGCCACCACCGGCTTCCCACAAGCCACACACCCCAACAACCTCTTCCTCCCACAATCCTCCTGCTCTTGAGGCCGATTGGCTGGGTCGCATGGGCGGAGCCAAAAAAGTCCCCCAATGAGCAGCTCCGTGGTCTGAAAGGGCAGGGAAACAGCCCAATGAGCATCACCACAGAGGAGCCAATCAGCTAGATGTTGCTGGGGGCGCTGTGAGCCAATCATCAGCTGGCAGTCTGAAAGTTTGCTGGGGCCCCTTCGGCTGTGGCTCTCAACATCTCCCCCTCTCTGTTTAAACAACAAGCATGTGGCTTAGGGACCGTGCCTGCCTTAGATTATCCAATAGTACCTATGGTCCTTACCAGTTATCGGATGAGCTGACCTCAAGGCATCAGCCTCCTGTCTTAGGTTGGTATCATAGTAATTGGATCTTACCCGTCATTGACTACCAGTCCAGTATACAGCCACACCTGTGTAGAGGTCTTCGTACCAGCGGGGGGAGGGGAGTGAGGTTCTTTGCCTCACCTCTGTTGGCCCCCAAATTTTAGCTGAACGATCATGACAAACAGAAGGGAGGAAGATACACCAAGCCAGCTGACGGCTCCTTTTGGAAAAATTGTACCACCGATGACACCATCAGCATAAATACCCCAACACTACCAGAAGTTGCTGCACCAACAGATAGTTCACAATGCATACAAGTGAGTTCACAATGCATATAAGTGATACATAGTCCAGGCAAGTTCTGCAAGCAGTTCAGTGATGGCTATTGCAGAAGCTGTAGATTGGTTTTATCTTTGTCTTCATGTACTGGGATGAAGATAGGAATTCTGGCAATAATGGCTAAAGAAAAATTATATAACATGATATAACATTCCAGAAGGCATTAAAAGAAAACAATTTTCTTAACAATTTACATTATCTTTAAGAGAATTATTAAATATAATGAAAAGGAAAGGTGAAAGTAAACAAACAAATCTGTTAACCTCCTTTTTTGTTCACATTTTAAAACAGTCTTCAACAGCTGTTTACCCAATTTAAATTAAACCATTTAAATCACGTGAATAAAAAAAAAATTATTTGGATTCATTTTTTCATGAGCGCTCATCATATATGACATATGGACATACATACATTCAAACACAAAACACAAGTGTGCACACATAATACATATGACACATAACATAATAGTAAAGGCCTTATAACTTTTTACAGGTGAAATCTCCATTGCAATGTTTAAAAACTCTATAGTCAAAAAATAGAACTGATCAGCAAAACATTAACCTAGGTCTGTATGAGCTCAAAAAAAAAATATGGGAAAGGGCAATAATAAAATAGATATTGAAAAAAGCATTCTGGTTCTGTTGCAGATGTAAGAATAACCAAATTGGAGTTCTGGATATCACATCTTCTTTTTGGTCTGTAGAAATCGCTTTAGTTAATCTGTCTGGAATCCAAATCAGCTGCTGTTCTCCCTGTGGAAACACATAAACAGACCCCTGATTCCAGGCAATCACTGGGTCAGGACCTTAGTTAATCTCTCTGGAATCCAAATCAGCTGCTGTTCTCCCTGTGGAAACACACAAACAGACCCCCGACTCCAGACAATTACTGGGTCAGGACCTTTCCATTGTCCTGTTAGAATATCCTTCCAAAGTACCTTGGGCTTATATACATTTTTTGGACACATATGCCTTTCCGCAGCACTAAGCCCTGATGAATCCAAATTTAAAAAGTTTAGAGTAAAAAGGGTTATTTTAAGTTTATCTTTGGGGAATATATACCCCTTCCCAATTCCTTCTTTTTGCTTTAATAAGTACATTTTAATAGTTTGATGAGCTCTTTCAACTATGCCTTGTCCCTGTGGATTGTATGGGATTCCCGTTATATGAGTAATGCCAAACGATGAGCAAAATTGTTTAAAAGAGGTAGAAGTATAACCGGGGGCATTATCTGTTTTTAACTGTTTTGGAACGCCCACAGTGGCAAAATTTTGTAAGCAATGAGCTATAACATCTTTAGTTTTTTCTCCGGCATGAAGGGAGCCCATCAAAAATCCAGAAGAAGTATCAACTGTAACATGCAAATATTTTAATTTTCCAAATTCTGGCAAGTGTGTGACGTCCATCTGCCAAATATGGTTAGGTATCAATCTTTTAGGATTGACTCCAAGATTAACTTGTGGTAAAAAGGTCACACAATTTTGACATTGTTTTATTATTTGTCTAGCTTGTTCCTTAGTTATTTTAAAATGCTTTTGTAAAGTATTAGCATTGACATGGAACTTTTTATGAAAATTTATAGCTTCTTCTAGTGTAGAGAAAATATGTATGTCATGTGTAGTTTTATCTGCTAAATCATTGCCCAAACTAAGGGCTCCAGGCAATCCTGTATGTGCCCTGATATGTCCTATAAAGAATGGATCTTTTCTGTCCCAGATTAGATTTTGTATAGTGGAAAGCAAAAAGAAAACAGTAGAGGAAGGGGAAATCCTACCAGCATCTTCAAGGGATACTATAGCATTAACTATATAATGACTATCGGAAAATAAATTAAATACAGAATTTTTAAACATCACAAAAGCCTGTAATACTGCCTTAAGCTCTACCTTTTGAGCTGATTGTTTGGGTACTAAAAATGTAAAAGTTTGATCAGGTGTAACTATTGCTGCTGTACCATTATTTGATCCATCAGTGAATATATTTGGAGCATTCCCGATAGGTGTTTTTCTTGTCATTTTTGGAAAAATTACAGGATGCGATGACCAAAAAGACAATAAAGGATTAGATGGTAAGTGGTTATCAAATGAAACATTAGATTTGCACATGATTATTGCCCAAGTATTTAACTCATTAGCTAACTCATCAATTTGATTCATAGTATATGGAGTAATAATTTTATTGGGAGAAATTCCAAACACTCCCTTTGCTGCTTTTATTCCTTTGAGTATTAATTGTCCTACAGCCTCAGGATACCTAGTAAGAATAGTGTTAGGAGAATAAGATAAATGTATCCATAATAATGGGCCATCTTGCCAAAATACTCCTGTAGGAATATTTTTTGTTGGTAGTACAATAAATAATAAAGGCAAACTTATATCAATTCTACCCAAATGCATATTTTCCATATATGTTTCAATGATTTTTAATGCCTTTCTTGCTTCAGGCGTTAACATTCGGGGTGAATTTGGATCTGATGGACCTTTTAGGATATCAAATAAAGGTTCCAACTCTCCTGTTGGTATACCTAGATAAGGCCTTATCCAATTTATGTCTCCTAATAACTTTTGAAAGTCATTAAGTGATTTGAGTTGATCTACTCGTATTTGAATTTTTGGTGGACGGACCATGGTTGAGGATAATAGAACTCCTAAATAATTAATTGGAAAATTTAATTGTACTTTATCTATTGCTATCTCTAGATTATAATTTTTTAATAAGTTTGTAAGTGTGGCATAACATTCTAGCAATGTGTTTTTAGCTTTGTGTGCTAATAATACGTCATCCATATAGTGAAATATTTGTAGTTCAGGATTTTGATTTCTAAGTGGCTGGATTGCTTTGTTAACATAAATTTGACACATCGTTGGGCTGTTAGCCATCCCTTGAGGGAGTACTTTCCATTCATATCTCTGATCAGGACCTTCATGATTCAGTGCAGGGATAGTAAATGCAAAACGTGGACTATCCTTAGGATGAATTGGAATTGAAAAAAAACAATCTTTAATATCTATAACTAAAACATACCAAGTTTTTGGCAAAGCAGACAATTGAGGAATCCCCGATTGAGCAGGTCCCATAATAACCATCTCATTATTAATGGCTCTTAAATCTTGCAATAATCTCCATTTACCAGATTTCTTTTTGATGACAAAAATGGGAGTATTATGGGGAGATATAGAAGGTTGTATATGTCCTTCTGCTAATTGTTGTTTGACCAGATCATGGGCTGCTAGTATCTTTTCTTTAGTCAGGGGCCACTGAGGAACCCATACTGGTCTTTCTGATTTCCAGGTAATTTTTATTGTCTCAGTGGCCCTTTCTGAAAATCCAACCCATGTCTGTCTGTTCCTTGATCTATTTGTATTGGTGCTGCTATACCTTGTTCTTGTTTTCCTAATCTTTTTCCTTTCCTAAAACCTTGTCTAGTCATAATAGTGGGTGCATTTTGGTTGATGTTATTTGTTAATGTCAAACCTAATTGATCTAGGACATCTCGTCCCCATAAATTTATAGGAAGATGATCCAATACATATGGCTGTATAGTTCCTTCACATCCTTCAGGATCCTTCCAATCTAATACCATTGCACTTCTATGGGGATTAGTCGCCACTCCTAGGCCTCGAAGCGTTTGAGTGGCTTGTTGTAATGGCCAATGTTTTGGCCATTCTTGACGAGAGATGATGCTAAGGTCTGCACCTGTAAAGTATGGTAAATTCGCTGCCCTCCTACCTCAAATACAGGGCATGTTAATACTTGAGATCCTGTCTCAGGATCTGAACTATCCACTGCGGGGGTTGGGGGCCTCTCAGCATATGGAAGTGGCCTTGTCAGTTGGACACTTACGTCCTCTGGTGATAGAAAGGTGTTAGTAGCAGTCTCCTGTAGAGGTGGTGCTGTTGGTTGGACACTTAAGCCCTCTGGTGATAGAAAGGTTTTAGTAGCAGTCTCCTTTTGTAACTTTCCCCCTGATGGCTTTTTCTGCTCTAAACTTTCTTTCTCTGTCTGATTAGCTCGAAAGACCTTCTCTTTTACTTGAATCTTTTCCTCTTTCTGACTAACTATTTATTTTTTAGGTTTTTTTTAAGGTGGACACAATATCTTTATTTTTATGTGGTGCTGAGAATCGAACCTAGTGCCTCACACATGCTAGGTGAGCGTGCAACCACTTGAGCCACATCCCCAGCCCCTATTGAAATTATTTTTAAATCTTTATTGAAACATAAATGTAAGATATGTTAGTACAGTATGACTGTTTAGCTCCATCCACTTACATAAAGTGGAACATATCCTGTGTCTAGTGCTCAGATCAAGAATGGAACATTGCCAACTTAATAGAATTTCCCTTTGTGCCTCTAGTGATTGCCTCCTCTCAGTACACTGCTGCAGTAACAGTGTAGATTAGTCAATTTTGCGTGTTTATGGACTTTATTTAGGTGAGGTCATATACTTTATTCTGTTCTGTGAGTTTTTTTGCTCATCATTTTACTTATAGGATTTCATTCATGTTGTATGCAGTTGCAATTTGTTCACTCTTACTGTATAATCTGTTGCATGAAAATGCAACAATTATTTTATCTATTCTGTTGATTGGTGTTTGTTTGCACTTTGTAGCTATTATAAATAATTCTTCTAAGAACATCCTTCTATGTACTTTTGATTGGATCTATACTTAGTAGTAGAATATTGAGTCATAGAGTAGTAGACACATGTTCAGCTTTAATAAATACTGCCAAGCAGCTTTCCAGAGTGGCTGTACCAACTTAGACTATTAGTAACAGAGTATGGAAGTTTTGTTATTCTTCATTCTAGTCAACTCTTTAATTGTCTATTTTATTGTAATCATTTTGGTGCCTATGAGCATTTTACTGATGGTTGTATCACTTAAAAAATGCTTTTAACTCAACCTTGGGAAACATACATCTAGATGTCTTGCTATTAATGTTTATAAGAAAGATATTCTTTTCTAATTATGCTTGAAAATGAGGGTACTATAGAGCCATGTACAAAAGAAACGTACTTAGCTGACAGCATAACCTAGAAGCATCACACTCTTGGGGCTCTAAATATGTATTCTGATGGGGTTGCTGTGGTTTCCCTGTGTGTCCTCCAAAGGCCAGTGAGGCGTGGTTGCCAACTCTTGGGAGGTGTTAGAAACTTTCTGAGATGGGGCCTGGTAGGAGGAAGTTAGGCCACTAGGTAGGGGACTTTGAAGGGATATTGGGCCCTTGGCTCCTTCCTAGCTGACTAGTCCTCCTCCACCATGTGTTCTTGTCTGTGCAGTGTGCCACCAGAGGCCCAAAGCAACTGGGCCAAGTAACTGTGGACTGGAACTTCTGAAACCCTGGGCCAAAATAAAACTTTCCCCCTCTTAAGGTTTTGTATTTCAGGTAATTATAGTAGTGCAAAGCAGACTAATGTAGGATGTGCAGGTCAAGTGGTAGCGGATACTGGAGAGCTTCCACTGATTGTTTTTTGGTTCTTTTTAGATTAAGTTTTTATTTTGAATGTGGCTTTTTTTAAAATTGAAATATTGCACACATAAAATGAAGTGAGAGGTACTTCAGATGGTATCTGGGATATAGTATTTTCTGGAGTACATTTGGATACCAGTCTAGAGTGGCAGAAAATGTAGCAGGAAATGAGGATAAAATACCTAGACCCAAGACTCTGTGTGATGTATAATGGTTGTTAAACTCTTTTAGTAGTAGAGCTGTTGATTCAAATGAAATCTTTGGCACAATTCCATTTGCACTTGAAGTAGAGTGGAGAGGCAAAGATGAGAAGCCTTCCCATGGTGGACTGTGGTGCATTGCTGGGCAACCCTGGAGCTTCATTGAATACAATTTATAAACAGCCCTTCTAATAGGAAAGAAGAGGTGAATCTGATGAAGCCCTGGGCTTGTGGACCCAAGATGAGTTTTTCATTCTCAACTCCTCCTTTGCCTCTGGGCTTGGGGAAGTCATTTAACTCCTTAAGTTTGTTTTGTCATCTCCCCTACTTCCCACACATTTTTATTGGTGCATTATAGCTGTATATAATGCTGGGTTTGTTGTTATATATTCGTACATGTACATAATATAATGATATAATTTCACCATTATCATTTCCTGTATTTCCTCTTTCCCTTCTCTCCTCCCCCCCTTCTGGTTAACATCAACTTTTTAAAAAAAATTTGTAATTAATTATACATGACAATAGAATGCATTTTGACACATCATACATAAGTGGAGTATAACTTCTCATTCTTCTGGTTGTACATGATGTAGAATCCCACCATACCAGTCATGTAGTCATATTTGCACATAGGGTAATAATGTCCAATTCATTCTACTGTGTTGTCATCTTGAATGTGAACACTAATGCATCTCTATTCAGCTTTGAGGAGGAAAAAGAGCTACAGTGGAACCAGTGTAAGGTGAAAGCCCTTTGCCAGTAGATATTGAAAATAACTAGTTTTATTATGTCATTTCAATTAACATTATAAAGTTCACTGTGTTGAGAGTGTATAATCTTTAGTCAGACAAGTTGGGTTTGAAATATGTCTCTGTCTCTTACAGGCTAGGTGACAGTGGACAGTGAGCAAATTACTTCAGTTCTCTGTCTTTGTTTCTTACTGTGTCAAAGTAAGGTTATGATTATAATGTACTCCTAACTTGGAGTTACAGTGAAAATTTAAGGATATGATATATTTAAAGCACTTGGAATAATTACCCGACATAGGAAACAGTCAGTAAATGTTAATTGCTATTAGTATTTCCTTTCCTGGAATGTTTTCCTTCATGAGCTTCAGGTTTTACCTTACTGGAATTCTAAAAAGTCCTTCAGGCTCAACTTTAGTTCTAATTCTACCACAACGTCCCTCATTTTCATAGCCAGAATAGTCTTTTCTTGAATTTTATAGAAGCCCAGACTTTCCCTTTGGCATTCATCTGTACCTCCTTTTATATTTGTCTCTATTCATATTTTATATGTTCCTCTAGTATAGTGCCTCAAAGATAGGGATTATATTTTGCTCATGTTTTTAGGTCCCTAATCATGAACATTTTCCCAAGAATGCAGAAGTTACCCAATAAAAGGGAATTTTTGCTTTTTAATGAGAAACTCTTTATTGGCATTGTATTTGTCTTGATTTCTTATACTGTGCATGACACACAAAGGTAATATTTTCTGTAAATCTTTCAGAATGACAGATATTTGCATAATAAATGTAATAATGGATTATATATTTTATTTCCTAGAAAATGTCTTGTCTTATTCAGTGCTTTTGCAGGATGCTAATGATGAGGTTTGTCTTACATTACTTATTACATTGTTTTATGGAAGTGTGCTTAACTTCCTCATTTAATCAAAATATATTAAACACTCAATTCTTCATGTATGGACTATTTTCATAAATTCTTTCTTGTTAACTTTTCATATCTGGTTATTAGTTTCTCTAATTTATCCGGTAACCTGTTCCACTGTTCCTAACTTCTGTCTCTGGGTATGTCTCAAACAAAACAAGATCAAAATGATTAATTTGACAAAATTGTGTAATGAGAACCAGAGTCCTACACATGATTAGTGATTTTTTTCTTAACTAGCTGACATTTAAGAGTGAATGATGCCAGGTGTGGTGGCTCATACCTGTAATCCCAGCTGCTTGGAAGGCTGAGGCAGGAGGATCACAAGTTCAGACCTAGCCTCAGCAACTTAGTGAGGCCCTAAGCAACTTGGCAAGACCTTGTCTCAAAATAAAAGGGCTGGAGATGTGGCTTAGTGAGTAAGCACCCTGGATTCAATCCCTGGTACCCCCCCCAAAAAAAAAAATGTGAATGATGCTTTCTGACTTTTTTTCTCACAAATCTCCTAATGGATTTTTTTTTTTTTTTTTTTTTTTTTGTGACGCCGAGGATGGAACTCGGCAAATGAAACTCTCTACCACTGAGTCACATTCCCAGCCCTCTCAAGGGATTTTGTAAAATTAATTTCTACAGCATAGTTCAGTAAAATATTAGAGCAGTTTTCCATTAGTTAATGTCATTAGGTTCTATATCCTCTAGATCCAACCAGATTCCTAAAGGCAAAATTGAATTTTCGACCTAGTAAAAGACCCACTTAAAAGAATATTTGACCTAGCCACACTTTTTTCCTAAATAAATTTCATCATCCATCTAGTCTGACCTTTTTGTTTCTCTGTCCTGTGTATCAAGTCATCTCTTTGAGCTAACAAAGAATAAGTTACTCTTGACTTTGAATTTTATTCTTTGCCCTCCTTTCCATTGTACAAATCTTTAACTACAAGAAGTTGTTTCTTTGATTGTCAGCCTTGTGAACTTCAGAAGTTTAGTTAAGCACACATATTAGACTCTGATACCAGAAAACTGCTTGGTTACCACTGCTGCTGTTAACAAAGGGCCTAGCTAGGATTTGAGTGTGACTTTTTGGCATGTGATTTCTTTTCATACACATCTCTTTAAATGCTGGAAAACTGATGTTTCATCATATTCTTTTACTTCATTTGGCTTGGTTTCTCAGGTAGCTATCCCTTTTCATATTTTTCATTGCTATAGTTTATTGCTATTTGCATGTGACTCTGTAGCCAACTTTTGCTCCTCAGCATTAAGATGTAGGCTAATTAGAATTGATTTTTTAATTATGATTTTTAAGAGACTACATAGCCTGCTTACTCCCCTTATGGGCAGAGTAAAACTGTGTTTCTAGTTTTAAAAAATTATTAAAACCAAATGCTAATGAATTGAACTCTATGATTTCATTTTAGCAAATTGTCTCTTGTTAAAATGTTATATAATATTCCTTAATATTGTAATTTTGTGGGAATTGCTAATGATGTAGACTAACCAGATAATCCATTTTGTTATGATTTGATATTTTAAAACTTTGGCTTTCTAAGCTGGGGATGTGGCTCAAGCAGGAGCATGCTCGCCTGGCATGTGCGGGGCGCTGGGTTGGATCCTCAACACCTCATAAAAGTAAAATAAAGATATTGTGTCCACCTAAAACTAAAAAAAAAAAAAAATACATAAATATTTTAAAAAATAAAACTTTGTCTTTCTAATTAATATATTTTTGTATGTATGTTTTATGCATAGTTTTGTGCAATAGGCATTTTCAAGTGTATTGTTAAGCATATGAAAAATAAGCATACCTGTAGTTTGAAGAATGTAAGTTTCTTGAATTATAAACGTAAATAAGTGATATTTGATATCTAAGAATTATGTCCTTTTAATAAAAATAAAGAATTATCATCTTCTAAGTAGGGTGTGCTTTTAATTCAGGGGAGAGGTCTAGTTAATTTTACTGCTTTTGTACTAGTCAGGTTTGGCTTCCTGCCACTGGTAATTAGAATGTCTCAGTGGTGTTCATTCTTAATTTCACATTCAATAGATAGTTCCAGTTTATAGAGTTTCAGAATTGATAGTACTATTCCATGTCATAGCATACAGATGCATCTAATTAAATTTTGGTGAAATTGTTTCAATTTTCAGGTTTTTTTTTTTTTTTTTTTTTTTTGCATCTTCCCAGTTACTTTCTATATGCATGTACTATCCCAAATTATTAGGGCACCATTATTGGGAAATCTTTGCTTTACCTTAGGCCTCAAAAGAGTTAATTCATCTCTCACAGTCGTAATTTCAGCTTCCATGGAGTTATGAATAATGATCTGGGGCTTTAAAAAGGCATCTGAAAAGACCAGTATAATGAAAAATCTTTCATACTATCAGGTTATTAAATTGAGGTTTACCACAATATTTGATCTTTTAAGAAACGTACAAATTTTTCTTAACTGCGTTCAAAGGAATGGATTTCATATAGTACATGTGTTTGCTTGTCTGACTTAAAAACAAGTCTGAAATCCTATTTGTATTTTCTATTTTATTTTATTCTATTCTGGTTAATTAAAACATACTGGATGAAAAATCACCAAATTGATTTCATGACACCGTTAAGAAAATCTTTCTGACAGTTTTAGTCCTTGGGTATTTTCATAATGAAGGTTGTTTCAGGATCTTCATTTATAGTGGCATACGAGACTTAAGTTTTCAGTTTGCCAGCCTTTCTAAATTGTTTGAATATTTTTGGTTTAATAAGATGTCTGTACATGTTATATTTTTAGGTCTGCATTTTTGTATGTTAGAACTGCTTGGTTTAAATGCGTATAAATCTCTAATAGAAAGCATTTCTTTAGAAGAATAAATTAAAGGGTTTTCAGTGATTATTATAACAAAAATCAGTAACAACAAACCCCCTTACTTATTTTTCACAACTCTGCAAATGATTTATATATCACTGTAAAAATCTATTACTATGCCAAAGTTTTAAGTGCTTTCTCTTATAAAGGGGAGGGGCTGATTATAAAGGGTAGGAGAATTGTACTGAATATTATATAAATTATGTGATACAGTGAAGAAGACTTGAATTTTGAGCTATTAATTTTGAGCTTGAAAAACCTGAATCATTTGAATTGTAAGGCTTCTTGGTTATGGGAAATATGTTCATCTAAAATGTTTTTGAGCAGTTGTCTTCACAAGAATTACTTTAAAGCTAAACCTTTTTCCACAAGAGGTAGTCTCTTATTCCTAAAAATATAGATGGTTTCAGTTGTGTCTTTGTTTTAATCCAGACCAGAATGCCACTGAAAATAATAACATTCTGTACATAAGACCTGTTAATAATGTAACTAGTTCCTTTCAGTAGAGTGCAGAAGAAAATGCTGATCTCTGTATGAAAACCAGAGGTTTTTGTTTGATGTTAAGGCAAAAGCCAAGCTGGTCATTTTCATTCTGCTAAAGTGCAAGTGTCTCATTGTAGTATACTTTCTTTGTAGTCAATAATTATGCAGGGTCTGATATTGACATTAACTGTCTCCTTGGGAACAAGATTTTAAGTCAGGACTATGCAACAATGCTAGAATATCATTGTATCTTCTCAGTTTGAAAATGCCAAAAACCAATTTTAAAAACAAAAAGTCAGTATTGGTAATGGATGTTTATGATGTATACACTACACTTCCTCCCCTCATACTAGCTATTCAAAAAAAGTCTGCCAGTAAAACATGGATAACTTAGCCCATTTTCTTGCCTTTATCCAAAACAGATGCCTGCATGCACACATGCATGCAATGTGTATACTTGTTTATGGATATTGTGTAAAACAAAAATAATTTATATAATAGTGTCTTGATGATCAACTGAGGCACATACTTATATGGTATCATAGGGTATACTTCTCAGTTCATTACCCAAACTTCCATTTGTGGGTGTTTTCTCCTACATTTTTACATTCTAGTCTAAGTTTGTGTCACTTTACTCTGAGCTGTTGTACTAATTTTCAAATATTTGGACTTTCCTCTCCTTGCACTGCACCCACCCCTTTCTTTCCTTTACTTCTCCTCACATAATCACATACAGATCTCTTAGTTATAGGCCTTCATTGTTGCAGTTTCAAATTGTACTGATTGTCTCCTAGAATATTAGGTTCCCACCCTCCTTCAGCCCACTGTATTTACAGTGTCTTCTCAGTGCTACCCCAGTGACTTTCCGTTTTCAGTTCCTATAGTGGGGACTACTACTGCCTAGTTCATTTCCCTTTGTAATTAGTAATAGTCATGATTTATTGATTTTCTTCCAAATTTTAGTTCCCAGGTTGTTCAGAGAGAATGAGATTTTTTAAGTGCAACAATAAAAGTAATGTGTACATTTGCAGCTATAACTCTTACTTGAGGATTTTCACAAAACCAAATAAAAACTAGCCTGAATGCAAACATATTCAGTAGTTGTTGTAGTGAAGCTTCCCTTACGTTTTCAACTCCAGCCAGCTTTTTCACACAATTGAAAGAGAACACAGAGGGAAGATAGTCCTGGAAACCTCCCTCTTGGCGTCTCAGCTGGAATATACAGGTTAGGCAGTAGAAGGGGAAGGGCTGGGGCAGTAATTCTGGTTCAGAGTGAGGCCTGGGATGTCAGGAGGGCCTTGCTGGAGGGAGGGAAGGAGCAGGACAGAACTGCCAGTGAAGTTCCTGGACAATTTTCTTGGAAGTTGTTTCCTAAGAGCATTGTCACAAAATTCGGTTTTTATTTCCTTATTATCCTAA
Source organism: Callospermophilus lateralis (assembly GCF_048772815.1). Lineage (NCBI taxonomy): Eukaryota > Metazoa > Chordata > Mammalia > Rodentia > Sciuridae > Callospermophilus > Callospermophilus lateralis. The sequence goes on along the minus strand of NC_135305.1, from coordinate 154,085,493 downwards.
TGTATTTCCTTTAATTTTGTGTTATTAACACTGGCATTATTTTGGCTTAAATTATATCAGCTATGAAGAACATATAAGAACTACCATATACAGCTGAGCTGTGATTATCAAATAAAGAAAACTCATAAGATTAAATGAAACCAAGTGGTGGAAGACTGAAGCAGGAGAATTATTTGTTTGAGACCAATCTGGACGGTTTGACAAGATACTGTCTCAAAAAGTAAACAAAAAATTTAAATGAAAACAATATCATTTTTCTTTTCTCAACAGTGTTCTTACATAAATCTGTAAAACAGCTAGCTTGATGTTTTTGTCTTTGCATTTTATTGTCCCTGGTAGATGCTGCTTTGGCTGGGTGGCCTAAATGGGTATTAAAGAAGGCATTTTCCTTTTCTTTCCCTTAAAAAAGTTTTTAATTACTTATACATAAGTGGAAGTAAAAAAATATTTTGCTAATTTTTCTTGCTATTAAAATTTCACTCTTAAGAAATTTCCCTTACACATTGAAGCACATGTTTATTAAAGTTTCATATTTTACTACATATATTAATTCCTAAAATGTTCAAATATGTATAAAGTCCTATTGGAGTTATGTTTTGTTAGTGTTAATTCCAGTAAACAAAGAAAATAAATATAAAGGCATTAAATATCTAGACTTTCTTTTAAGTGGCCATTCTTGCCATCATTTTAAGATATAGAATTCTTTATATCCATTTGGCTTTGGATTATGCATCACAGCATAGCTTGTTCTTAAATGAACGAATGTCCTGATACTTTTCATGATGCCACTCAGGATCTTTGTGTTTGGTCTTATTGTTTATACTGAGTATTTACAATTAACTGGTTCAACTTTTGAAAATAAAACAAAAAAAGTCTGTCCTTTGTACTAGTGATGATAAACCAGCTTGCTTTTTTGGGTGGGGGGCGGTACTAGGGATTGAACCTAGGGGCGCTTAACCACTGAGTCACATCCCCATCCCTTTTTATTTTCTGAGACAGCTTCTCACTAAGTTGCTGAGGCTGGCTCTGAACTCATGATCCTCCTGCCTCAGCCTTCCGAGTTGTTGGGTTTATAGGTCCAGCTAGTTTACCATATTTTAATGTAGACATGATATGTTAAAGGATATATAGAGAATAGGACTTCATTTTAATATTGACTTCAATATTAAATGTTTCATAAGCCCAAATTTCCCTTTTTAAGCATTAATCTCTCTCCAGATTAGGTTTTATACATCAACTTAAAATCGTCACTATTCATTTATGTAGTTTTTACTCATTTTCTACTGTGTACTTAAAATATGCCATTTTTGTTGTTTTTTGAAAGACTGATTAAAATTTTTGAACATTAATAATTTTGTAGCATTAATAATTTTTCCCCTTTTTATTTGTCATTGCTTAATGAGGGCTGATGATATAATAGTTACTCTAAATTGGATACTATTTGGTAATCATAATGATCATTATGCTATTTATTTGGAAATTTGGTGACTTGATATCAATAAAATGATGTTAAATGTGAGATTTATAGCAGAGCATTTTCCCTACCATTATTAAATATGGTATGACTCATAATTTGTGTCATACCATAGTTTTCAATATTGACTGATCATAGACAAAAGGAAAACTAGACACAAGTGCACAGGGGCTGGTAAAGGAAGAGAGAATCTACCAAATCAGGGACTATTTTGAGAAGCATCAGAGGATACTTTCCCACTCCTTGCTGCTTGCAACCTCTCTTGGCAGGACTGGAGGGCCTTGTCCAGACCAGCTTAGGTAGAAGAGAGGCCTGAGAGCAGAGTAGTTTTTGTATGTACTGAGGTTCTTTTTTATTTTCCTCAGCCGGGGGTTTGCTACTAACTAAGCTCAGGATTGGGACAGCCAGATTGAAAGAAAGGAAAGCTATATTAGTGTCGAAAGTGACTGTTGGGAGTTTTGTTTTGGTTTGCTTTTTTGGTGCTGGGGATTGAATACAGGACCTCAAACATGTTCAGTGCATGGTCTGCCATTGAGCTGCAGCCCCAGTCCCAAGTGTCAGACATTTTATGATTTTGTTTTGAAGACTGCCCTACACTGAATCCAAAAAGAACACCTAACATTTTCCTTCTTGGGATTTGTTTCTGAGAGAAATAATCAATGAAATGTAAGAGTGCATTTTATCTAAACAAGTACATACAGAAACTCCCCCTACCCCCATTTAACTGCAGAACTTTACATGTGAATTTTATAGTGATCATCTCTATCTACATGTGGCACTTCTGATCCTTTTATAGCATTTGACAGATACTTGTCAGGGGGAATCTAGCCAGGGGGTCATGGATAGATCTATGCACATTTAGTCCGGTCACCAGAAAAACAACACAAAGCTCATCCTGCTCATGATAGCTTGTTAGCTTGTGTGACTTCATATTCTAGAGATGAGATGTTGATTTTTGATGATGAGATTTGATTCACTTGTTTAATTTTGATTAGTGGCGTTCTGTTCTATTCTGAGATTAAAAAAAAAAAAAACAGACAAAAGACTTGGATTCTCTCCAAATGTGTCTTTGATGTGACACTTCTGGGGATTAGTGAGGAGTGACAGATATTTAGTGTTTTTCCACCTGATGATTATTTGTGGGTCATAGTTGTCTACCAGATTCTCACAGATTACGACAGTTAATGTGCCCAGAGAAACATCCTTCAATATGACAGTTAATCTAGTTAGGCTCTCACACCTCAGTCTTCAGATGCTGTGGATTCCTGAGAGTTAGGATCACCATCCAGCACAGCCTCTGCACTCTTCTCACTGGTATCACAGAGCTGCTCTTAACACTTGGACCATTTGATTTTTCTGTGTTGGTGTGAGGTGAACACTATGTGCTTTTTTTCCCTTAGAATTGTTCAAGCCATCAAAACTCCTGAGTCAGCGGTGCCTTTGAGTTATGCTAAGATATAGACTCCACTATTTCAGTGCTGAATCCATACAGAAACTTAATTGGTTAAAATTTTTTTTGAAAACACTTGTGGATGATTTGAAGTGCTTATGTTTGCTTTGAAATTTCCAAAGCTAAAATCATGCATTTGTAGTCTGTAGTGTGACTACTAGAATACAAAGCTGATTTATTCTCGTGGTGGTTAAGATCCAGGCATTACGAGGAGGGCCTCCTTCTCTTGCAGTTGGTCAAAGGAAGAAGTGGCATATAGTACAGTGTTGTCCTTCTCCATCACGGGAACTCTTAATGCTTTCTTGACACATTTGTTTGGAGAAAATATTCTTAAAACATGGACATCTGCTTTGCATGCCATGGTAAGAATCTTTAGACTGCACATGAATATTGCATTGAATTAACCCTTTTAATTAGCTTCAGAATTGTTCAAGGAGAAGGGCACAGCTTTGTGGCAAGGTGCCAAACACATGCCAGTTTGAATAAAATACATGCCTGTTACTTTTCCCCTTTCCCACTGTCTGAGCATCAAGTCATTATGTTTTAGGTTGGGATGAGAAAGAGGAATCTGCCAGTACTAGGGGTGTAGGGGTTGAGGAGAGTGGTTTTATTCTTAGATATATATTTTATACACAATCAAAATAAAAAGAATGTATGCACACCTTCTATGAAAAGCCAAATGAAGGGTGTACTCTTAGCTCCATTTTAATTAAGGAATTAAGGACATATACACAGATTATGTTAACCTGTTTTAAAGCATGCTGTGCTTTTTTTAAAAAGTAGACTTCCTTGATAATGCATTTCTTTTTCTATTACCAAACATGATTAATGTGCTACATAGTGTTAACTTTGCTCTTTCCCCAAAGACATCAAATGGGAAGCAGCATGTAGAAGCTAAATTATTCGGAGAGGAGTCAGTGATTGATTTAAATATAAAAGGATTAATTGGTCCCTGAACCAGACTATTAAACTGTACTGTGATCTTGACTGAAAGTGGAAGAATTACAAGTGCATTGCACAGAATAAATTAATACATTTTTCATGGCTTTAAACCTTTTTTTCTGTATTGCTTATTGTGGTTTTATGTACTGTGCTCCATTGTATGCTTAATTGATGCTGAGGGGATTCAGTGTATAATGATTAAATAGGATAGAGGGATAGAACCATCACTGAGTTTTAAGGTGGTCCAGTTCTTCCAAGATGGCTAAAAGAATATCCATGAAATGAATATTTCTATAAACTCTTACCCATCCTGACTTCAGGCACTGATGTTAAATGTTACTAAATAAGAAATTCAAAGATTGGATTCTGTGGGATTATTGTTCAAGATGGACATCAGCTAACAGTGGGTAAAGCTAGCCCTTTATCTTTGGAAGAACTGAGTTGAGGCTTTAACTCTTGAGGGTAAATGATGTAAAGATACCATATTCAGAGAAATTTTTCTTTTTTATAATTATTTCTGTTCAAACTATTTATTTTTCTCATGCCAGATACTTCAGCCAGACAGGATGCAGCTTTTTAAAGCTACCAGCCTCATCTGTCCTTTCCAGAGTGAAGAAATATGTGTTTACTGACCTTTGTTAGGTTGCTATTATGTAAATAGAATTCATGTAAATTATGCTTTTTAAATAGTAATTCTGATGGTAAAACAAGAGCAGAAAAGTTTAGCACAAGGGACTGATTTCAGAATTAATGTATTTGTAGCTTTAATAACAATATGAATTTCAGGTTTCAGAATAATGTTTTCTCTGTATCTTTACCCTGTTGCTCTCCCTATAACTTGATGGACGTTGGCTTTCAGTATTTCCTTTCTTTCTGTGTAATCAGTCCACTTGGGCTATTTTAAAACAGGTGCAGTTTGTGTGATAATCAAGGTACAGATTATTGGGATGTGAGGACTGAAGCCCTGTCAAAGATCCTCCTGTCCCTGTACTCTTAATGTGCTTGTTTCTTTCCCACACTTTTAAGGATAACAGGTATGCTGCCTTTCCTGCTAGCCAATTTTTCTTTTAAAGCCCAGTTAGAAAGTTGTCTTAATAGTGAATGAAGTCAGCTTTTCTCTAGGGTCTATATCCACTGTATTTGGCTGGTGTTCCTAAACTTCTAGCAGTATTGACCAGTGTATTTCCATATTTTGATCAATATGTAAAACTAATATTTGTTACTATCAGGGAGATTGTATACTATTCCAGCAATGATTGTAAAATACATTGCTAAGTAAAATAGGTTTTGTGGCATGGTATACTTGAATATAACTTGTGCATTAAAGACTTTATATTTTTCTCTAATTGCCTTATTTTTTGGTTAAATATGTCCACTACCTTCACTTGTCATAAAGGTTGGTTTAAAGTTCTTCTAGCTATTAATCTACCTACTTATTTTTGATGTGTTTCATTTTGCACACAGTATCCTTTTAAACTGTAGCATCCAGAATTAAACTGAACATTCCAAGATAAAGCTGGAGCAGAACAGATTTTGTAGCTCCCTTGTTCTTAATTGGTGTGTGTGTGCTCACTCAACATGCGAGTGCATGCACTAGGGATTGAACCCAGGGCACTTTACTACTGAGCTGCATCCCAAGCCCTTTTATATATTTTATTTTGAGACAGGGCCTCCATGCTAGGTTGCTGAGAATGGCCTTGAACTTGTGGTGCTTCTCCTGCCTCAGTCTCCCAAGTTGCTGGGTTTACAGGCATGTGCCACTGCTCCCAGGATAATTGGTGATTTTTAACATTTTCTGCTCCAACCTGTCTGATATATAGAGTTCTTGTTCATTAATAATAAAGACTTCCTAAACCCCAACTTTTCAGGAAAAGATGGACTTGAAAAGCAGCCTTTCATGAGGATTCTGTCTCCCTACCCCAAGCATCAGTGCTGTGACTGCTTCACATCCAGTTCATCTGGGCGTCTTAGGAGTGCCTTTGCTGCTTTTGCCCCTCTGGAGTTCCATCTTGTTACTAGTTAAAACCCCTTCTAGTTCTTCTTTGGGGTGTTCTGAAGTTATACAAGCTAGAATTGACTTTTAGGCTTATTGTCTGCATGCACTTGGGTTGAAAATTTTTCACTAGCTGGACATTGTTTCAGTTAAGTTGTTGCTTAAAATTTAATAAGTAAATCATGTTGTCTGCACTTGATACAGCTCTGTGTTGCCTTAAAATCTGCTTGCTTACAATAATAATATTTAGTTTTCATTAGGAAAAAGGTGGGGTTACCTTAATAATAGTTACAATAAAATATTTGTTCACTAGTAATGAACTTGTGTAGTTGATAATTAATGATTTACTACAAGCTTCCTTAGAAATATTATGTTACAAATCTAGTCTTTGACAAATTCCATTTGACTCTCCTTTGACTTTGTGATGATTTTAGTCAGGCCAAATTATAAGTTAGGAATCATGACACTTATTTGCTGATGATCCAAATTGATTTTTTTTCCTTTTAAATATTATTGAATTAGGAGGGCATAGTCTCTTTCTTCACCCTTTAACAAATTCATACATTGATGTTTTGTTCATTGAACTGATAGAAGCTTAGGTTGATTTCCAGTCTGAAATGAGCTTATATTAGTAGATAAAATTTTGTCAGAGTCAGACAGTGATATATCTAATGAATGACCAGGCTTATCCAGAGAAAAGCAATGACTATCACTTTTCTTCTCCACCTTTGTTAGCATTATGAAGGAAGAAAGTTGCTGTAAGTGGAAATCTCTAAATTTAATGTAAAATAGCTTGCATGATTATTTCATTTATTATTACTTACTCTTTAGGTTGTGTTGTTAATCAGATTTGTAGGTATGATTACTAATTAGAAAACCTGGTATCATTCAGATAACATTTTGATTCAAATAGTATTATATAATTTTATTATTTGTTTTCAGCCGTTTTGTTATTAAGTGAATCTTCCTCTTTAGCAACATAGTTTATAAGGAGAATATATGAATTAATTAATTAGATTTATCTAAATTAAATGAACCCCAAATGGAAGTGTGTGTTTGTGCAGTAGAGTTAAGTTTCTGTCACAAAAAACAAAGAAAAAGAAAAATGTCATCTTTTTTGGTTCTCTTTATCCGTCATTAGGAGAACTATTAGATGTGTGTCACATACTAGCTTAGTAATATACATATATGTTACATATATATGTACATATATGTAACACATATATACATATAACCTATAACATGTGTGCATGTGTGTCTACACACACACACACACACACACACACACACAAAACCTCTTCCCCACCTCTCTTGGAAGAACCTGAGGGTGGGAAGGCAGTGATTGAGATGTATGTCTTCTCTCTGAATCTGCAGTTTCATAGTCAGACCTCAGAGCTGCCATTTTTCTCTGTGATTTGCAGTACTGTCTGAGTGAATGTTTCCCTGATGTTGGTGTCTTGCCCTGACCTCTTTCCTTAATTCCACACTAATGTGTCTGACTTCCTGCCTGATGTCAACTGCTGGCATGTCCTGTCAGTTCTATTTCTATAATGTATCTTGAATCTGTGGCTCTGTTCTATGTCTCCTTCCCAATCTAAGGCACACTTGCTTCTCACATGAGCTCTCATCCTAGCTGTTCTCCCTATTTCTGCCCTTACTCCTTCACAATAAATGGCAACTAAAGTAATCCATTCAAAATAGAAATGATACCATGGTAATTGCTTTCTTTAAATCCTCTGGGGGGTCTATCAGGGTATTAAGAATAAAATTCAAGCTCTTTTGCATTGTTTAAAGACTTCTGTGATCTGGCCCCTGTTCACCTCTCTAACATCATTTCATCTGCCTCTCTCTCCTATGTATAAGTTTGAACACGGCGCCCATTCTGTTCCCCAGACACATTAAACTGTTCCCTCTACCTAGGGCCTGCCTTGGTATTTACTATTCATTTCTCTTAGATCTCACCAGAGCTGGCTTCACACTTTCACCTCCTCAAAGGAGCCTTCCTGTCTATGTGTCTTCTCTTCTTTTGTTCCCTCCACTGCCATGCCATGCTTAAACACAGAATCTTGTTTGTTTTTTTTTTAAATTTATTTTTATGAAATTATTTTCTAAATGATTTTGAACCTGTCTTTCTGCCCCAGCAGAGTGCAGGTTTTTGAGAACCAGGGCTCTGGGCCTTTCTCACTGTATTGCACTTGGTGCTTGGGCCAGTGCTTGCACGTTTGTTGAGTGAACTGAAAGTTGCTTAAGCTACTGATTCTTAATAACGAATGCCAGGAAGTTCTCTGTCAGAATCTTTCATTTCTAAAACTTTTAGAAATTAATGCTTTCAAAAAATATAAGTGTTGGTAATTTGAACCATTTGTTTTTTTTTTTTTTATAGTGATCAGATGCTGATTATATATGACTGTCATTGAATGTACACATGAGGATAGTTTGAAGAGTTTGTATTTATTGGGTATCCCTGGAGTATTTAACAGCTTTCCAGGTGCTAAATCACCTGATTTGTATTTTCTGTTTGTTCCTTTACCTAGATGCTCATGCCATCCTTATATTGAATGACTGCTGGTTCCAATATCCCACTCTTCCTGTATATTCTTTTTTTTTTTTAAAAAAATTATTTCTTCCTGTATATTCTGTCAGTTGAATTTACTTTTACTTCCTAAGAATCAAAGTAATTCTATTTAGCATTTGTATTACATATTGTAAAGTGCCCAGTGACCATTGTCTTTACATAGGCTGTAAGAAAAGCATCTTATGTTTATTTTCTGCTGGTTTTAGCCATCAGATTTATATTAGAGATAGGGGAGTTGAGATCCTGAGCAATGCTATTGATTGAAGGCTGCACAGTGTTTTGATTAAAGAAAGAGAAAGCCTAGCTTCTAGTGTAGCCCTGTGGCATGAGAAGAGTATGGAAGATAAATACTTGCTGATAACAGCATTCTACCAAATAAGTGTCAGATCCAATTTTATTTCCCCTTTGCTGGAAAACTGTGACCTCCTTTGAGTACTGGTGAGTGAGACATTTTGCAACAGTGCTGAGTATGAAAGGCTCTGCTCTCTGGCGGGCAAATGCCAAATGTTGGAAAGCCTTTAAAGAACTTGCCAAGCCACAGTGAGTGTCAGCTGCTACCTCTGAAATAGAGTTATCTCAAAAGGTAAATTTCTTTCTGGCATTGTTTTCTGTAGGCAATATTGTAAAAAATGTAACTGGGACTGTTACAGTGAATAGGGACAAGAAGTAATTTCATGATGTTGTATTTTTTCATTTATGTATCAGCTTCTGTGAAATAAATAACACTATTAATTTCTTAGAGTTCTAGGGGAGAGTGAGAATGAAAATAAATCTAATTCTTCCCTCTCTCTTTTTTTTTTTTCATGGTTCATCTCATTCTAAATGTATTTAAAGTAGTTTACATTTAATAAATGGAATGAGGTAGAAAAATCAGATGAGGAAATATGGATAGAAGGAAGAGTAAGTGTTCACATCCATCTGTGATGGAAAGTGCAGCTAGTGGGGTGTGGGGAAGCAACATGCCATGCAGACCAAGGCTCCCGGGGAGTCCCAGGACTTGTTAAATAGGCTTGCTTCTCTGCTGCTGTTTGCTTGACTATAGAGGTGAAGTCCTCCTTGTTGTTGTTTACCTGGTGAATGGTAGCATATTGGAACTCCCATCTGCTTATGCTTTCTTGGCAGGTCACTTCTGCTGGCGAGCTGGGTATGGGAATCTAGGCAGATGTCAGAGGTCTGTCCCTACATATTTTTTAAGCTGGCAAGAACTTCACTATGACTGCCACTCACACTCCCCATGGGTGTCACAATCTGTCATAATGGTTGGATGTTTTTGTTAAACATAAGCAAACATTTCATGATTTTAAGATATACTATAAAAATATATTTTGTAATTTAGGAAGATCCAACATTTTAGTTTAGCAGTAGGGTGCTATGGAGACAGGCTAGTTTGTGTTCTTAGTCAGCGACTCAGACAGATCTAGCTGACTCATTTCAGTGCCTGTGAATCCTTTATTATTATTATTTTTATTTATTTCTTACATACATGACAATAGTGGAATGCATTACATTCATAAGTATCCATTCACAGCACAATTTTTCGTAATTCTGTTTATAAAGTATATTCACAGTATACAGTGCCTAGTTTTTTTTTTTCTGTCCATTCAGCATTAGGTATTTAATTTTGTTAAGAGAATTCTGTAAAAACTTGACAATAACTTAGGCTTGAGTTAATATAAGTACCTGTTGGTAACCTGTACATAGAGCTGTATAGACTGGATCTTAGTATTCAGAGTAGATTAAATTTTTGATATTAAAAACAGAAAACATTGAAGATTATTTTGAATTTAAATATGTTCATCTTCTGTCCTGCCTCAGCAGTATTCTACTGTGGGAAAAGTCCAGACTTCAGGTCTCAGGGCTATGCTGCTACCCTGTGAAATTAAATGAACTTCCTGAAACTTTACTTTCTTCATGGATAAATAAAGAATCAGATACGTTTTCTTTTGCTTTTTCCTACTAACCTATGACCTGCTGTGATCCAGGTATGCTGCTGGCATTGTTGGTATACAAGCTTTCATTTAATCCGCCTAGTTTTTAATGAGAAAAATTAATGTGGTTCTCTATCAGTCCCTCTGTATCCCCCACCCTTTGTTTCTGTCTTTCAAATGGGGAACCCTCCCCAACACCTGCAGGAAAAAAAAAAAAAGGATGAAAGGTTTTGTTTTTTGCTTAAAAAAAAAAAAAAAAAAAATTCCAAGCATGTCTTAAAGTGAGCAATGAAAGTACGTTGGTGGTTTTGGGTTACCTAAAATAAATGTCACTTTAATCTATATATTCTTCCAGCCACACTCCTGTTGAATTTTTGAAGAGCTGTCCAGACTGTGACTAGATAATCTGGCCTAGTTCAGTAACCTCAAGGGAGACATTAATAAGATGACTTTCATAAGCCTCAAAGTTTGTGTATGTTCACTTCTGGTTTTTCAAGCACACATACACATCTCTGACTAAAATAGCCTTATGTCTATTTTGGCATCTTTAAACCTTCAAACTCTTCTAGATTTTGAATCAAGGTTACATTTGAGTCACAGCCTCTTCTCACTGTTACTTGCTTTTAGTGAGTGAGGTACCCAGGGAGGAGCATTAAGTCCTTTAGTACACTAAGGCACTGCTTTTGTATTAACACAGGCACACTGCTTCTGCTCTGGCACCACTGCAGGAATAGTGGATTGTGATCTGGAAGAACTAATGTACCATCCAAGTGCCAATTTTACTGCCAGGGAAGGGCAACAAAGAGCAATCTAATTGTGCTCATTTGTGTGTGTGTGTGTGTGTGTGTGTGTGTGTGTGTGTGTCTCTGTACACATGTGTGGATTATATATACATATGGATTATGTGTGTGTGTGTGTGTTTGTGTGTGTGTGTGTGTATATATATATATATATATATAGAGAGAGAGAGAGAGAGAGAGAGAGAGAACACTTTTGTATATGTAGGTGAAGTATTCAATGACACAATTTTGAATTTAACAATGTAATTGGTAACTTTTTCATAGGAGGGTGATTATTCATAGTACTCTAATGCTAATTCAATGGTTAGAATAAAGTACTATACTATCTTTCATTTAAAGATATGCATGAGTAACTTTCCCTGGACATTTTAATTGGCCTTTTAATCAGATTTACCTTATAATTTAATGTGAAGATACATGAAATAGTAAAAGTGTTTCAAAAAAATTTTAAATAATATAAGCAAATCTTATTATTTGGATATTATAATGCCACTCTCTTTTGAAATGGAGATAAAAGTTAAGGCCTATGGAATAAGAGAAAACAGTATACTTGTGAGCAAAGATCTACATATAGTCTTTGTGAGGGCTGCCAGAATAAACTGAATATTTTTAAGGAAAGGAAACCATAAAGTTAACATTAGAAAATATTCCCAGATGAGAATCTATAAAGAGGCAAATTGCTTCTGGCAAGAGGTTTAGTTAATGACAACTTGGAAAATCTTAAGATGATAAGTTCATAACACAGAAAGCATTTAGATAAAATTATCTAAATGCATTCTGCATTGTGACTCTGTTATCAAAACACTTTTACACCATGAAAAGAACAGGAGTTTATTAATATTCATAATACATTTTTGAAAGCACATGTAATAGTTGCATTCTGAAAACTCACTCTAAGAAGTGAAAGTATCTTTTTTTTAAAAAAATAATAGTTAGAATATTGTATGAGAATAAAATGATCTGGAATACCAGTCCTTCCTTTTTTGCATTTATGCAACTCCTTTCCCAATTACCCCAGTTGCACCCATGCCAATTAAACAGCCTTAAAAGGTGCCTTTTAATAAAATAACTGGAAATTACATACTTGCTACCTCCTATTAATAACTAGTTCTCACTTTTAAGGTATTCACTGCATTTATCAGTTGTTCTTGCTCGTCCTATCATGGAACTTTCTGAAAAAAAGGTAAACTAATTTTCAGTTTTAACTAAAACTGCATTCATCCATTTGGTGGCTGTTAAGTGCTATGTGTAGTATTCTCTGCTTGGTGCTTGCAATACAGAGGATAGTGGGATAGACATTGTTTCTTCCTTAAGGAGAGACTATCAAAATAAGTTAAATAATTGCGATTATTATAAGCCATATGAAGGAAACAAATTAGACTTATGAATTGATGTAGTAAGAGATAAAGCTGGCAGGATAAAATGGAACCAGATTTCTTTCCCTATTGTAATATAGTTTCAGTTTTACTTACTGGACCTCTGTAAGTAATAGACTTTTTTTTTTTTTTTTTTTTTTAAAGAGAGGTAGGGGAGAGAATTTTAATATTTAATTTTAATTTTTAGTTTTTGGCGGGCACAACATCTTTGTTTGTATGTGGTGCTGAGGATCGAACCCGGGCCACATGCATGCCAGGCGAGCACGCTACCACTTGAGCCACATCCCCAGCCCCAAGTAATAGACTTTCAGCTGGTTAGGACGGTAAGATAGATTATATTATATTTTATAAACTATAGGAGAACTTATCTTGCTAGCCCTCCCCTTCTCATGGATTTGAGTCATTTCTTATAGAAATGTGGCATTCTTTACATTGTATTGGGTACAGAATGATACATGATATCGCATGACAGAGAGGGCCCTGCGGAGGCTGGAGAGGGAGCTCAGAGTATACCAACCCTGGGAGCCAGGGCTTCCTGTTCACCTCCATTCCAGGATGCCCTGGAGGGTTTAGAGTTCGGCTCTGCCTAGCTACTCACTCAACTAGTAGAAGGAATTTCTCTAGTCATTGTCCTTTCATATTTGTATAACTCATGATTCCTACTTTAGAGAAATATAAATATATTATTTAAAACCCTGATGTCTATGAGGCAGGAGCCAGGAAATTTGATTACTCACAATTGATAGTGCTATATTTACCAAGGAGTTACTTTTGAAACAAAATATTTCAGTGGCCTTTTTCTTAGTTTGATTCTGAAAGAAACAGATCTTTGATGCTCAGATCAAAGATGAAATATGATAATAAAGCACCTACTGTGAAGGGGTGTAAGCATTAATAAATTTCCCTAAGTCATGTTATATTCAAATAATTTATTATTTGAAAAAAGCTTAATAAATTGCTGTATGATCACCTCTCTATCAATGGTATTTGTATAGGGCACTTGAAATGACATTCTATGAACAAAAGTAAGCCCAGGTGTGTATTAGTTGTAAAATAATTATCCCAGCATTTGGTTTGCTTTTAAAATCCTTAATATGAATGTGTTCCAATACTATCATTATGTTCTCTGATGTGATTTTTGAAAAACAAAGTTCAATTGATCTCCAACTCACAGACACATACAGACTTATACTCCTCCTCCTACCTCTTCTTCTCTCCTTCTCTTATTTCCCCCTCCCTCTCCTTTTATTTCTTTCTTCCCCTTCCTCTCCCTCTTTTCCCCTATTTCCCTTTGTTTCAGTATCTTAGAAAGAACATGATACAGAGAAAGCCTGTGTTTATAAACAAGTTTAGATCCATGGTACCTCTGAGCATGTGGTTCAGGTACCAGAAAAAGAAAGCGATGAGCTCTCTAGGGGCAAAATAAAAAAGGGAGCTGTGGGGGTGACTTTAAATTATGTGGTAAGGTTAGATAAGCCTTTCTGATGTGGTGACATTTAAGAAAAACATGCAGGAAATGATACCTAGGAAGAAGAGTTCCAGGCAGAAGAACAGCAAGCTTAAATAGTGATTGTGTCATTTTAAGGGTGGTGGAAAGCTTATTGGGCTAGAATGGAGAGAAGAACAGAGGAGAGACTAATAGGCAATTTGGTCGAAAGGTAAGTAGGACAGGGCATTGAGGCTTACTGGGTTTTTGAGTTCACAATCACTATGGTTTAATAATAAATATTAATGATACTGGTAAGTTACGTCTCTCATTTTGTTCTCCTTCAAATTATGACAGCTTTTCTTGATTGCGTTCTTTTGTATATATTTTAAAATCAGTTTATTTAACCACTTGCTGATATATTGGTAAGAATTGTGTTGACTTTATAGATCAGTTTAGGGAGAGCTCCTAGTTGTTATGATATTACTTCATATCCAAGAATATGTTGAATCTTTTAAAAGATTTTATATCTTCTATTTTATTCTTTAACAGAATATTCTGTAAATTTTTCTGTAGAAGAATAAAATGTCGTGTACTGATTTATTTTCTATGTATCTTACAGTACTTTTTGCTACTGTTAATGGGGTATATTTTTTCAATTGTTTTGTAAGTATTTTGTTTTACAGTTGCTGATTTTGCTTCTACCAACCTTATGAACTTTTAAATTATTTTTTAGTGCTGTTAGTCTGGGAATTATCTTCCTAGAGAACTTTAGAGAATTTTATTATCTATACATGTAGTGTTACTTCTTCCATCCTGATTTTTATACCACTTTTTTCTTGTTTTATTGCATTGAATTGGACATCTGAGACAGTGTTGTGTAGAAGACTAAATACCCATGTCTAGTTCCATTTTTTTTTTTAAAGAGGATCCTTCTAAAGTTTGAACAGTCAGCAAGAGAATTACTCTGTTTAAGTTAGTTCCTTTCAACTCCCAATTTCCAGAGAATCATTTTTAATAATTACTATTAATCTTTTTGAAATTTGATACTTTTTTCTTTATGTATTGAGATAAAGTTTTTGATTTTTTTTTCTCCTTCATCTGTTACTGCATGGTTGTACAATCAGATTTGCTGATGTTAATCCATCACGTCATTTGTTGAAACAATTTGAATAAGAGAATTGATCGAGTCTAGGAAGTTTGTGGAACCCTTCTTAGTTGGTGTTGAGATGGATGGATGATTATTTTTTTATTATTTTGCAATAGTAGGGATTGAGCTGAGATACATCCCCACCCTATTATAATTTTTATTTTAAGACAAGGTCTCACTAAGGACGGGGGGGCATTGGCTGCTTTAGGTGGAAGGTGAAACCAGAGAGAGGTGACAGATACAAGATTGCACAGAATTCAGTATGTTGGGAACTTACTGGGAGAAAAATGTCTAGGATGGTCACAAGTTCAGGGTATTCCTGAACTTGAGTTTGAGTCAGAGGGATGGGAACTGTATGGTCGGCAGGACAAAAATAACTTTCATTCAAGTCATAATTACCTGATTTATCTCAAGCTCGTATCAAAGAAGTCAATCAGGCACATTCCTGGCGCTCGGGGCACAAAGGTCTGGTGGTGAAGCTCCACACACTACCTGAAGTAAAGGCTTCCTTCATTCACAGTAAGCTGGGGACCTGCCTGGGAAGCCTAGTGGGGTACTCAGGCAGGCGCTACAGTCACTG
Source organism: Callospermophilus lateralis (assembly GCF_048772815.1). Lineage (NCBI taxonomy): Eukaryota > Metazoa > Chordata > Mammalia > Rodentia > Sciuridae > Callospermophilus > Callospermophilus lateralis. The sequence continues at coordinate 154,069,799 of NC_135305.1, read as the reverse complement.
CCCAGGATGGTTATAGTCAGGTCAGACTGGATTTTATTATTCTCATCCTTCTTTTTTATTTCGTTTATACTTTTTTTTGTTTCTCAACTTCTTGATTTGAATTATTAGACTTTTCCCTCAGCATTTAGGTATGTAAATTATTCTCTTAGTACTGTTTTCTTTCAGATTTTGACATGTATTACTTTGGTTTCATTTAGTTTTAAATATTTTGAGATTTCTGTTGTGATTTCCTCTGTAACCTATGATTTATTTAGGGAGTACATGTTTAGGTTTTCAAACAAAAGGATTTTATTTTAACCTATTTTTAAGCTATTGCTGTCTATCTAGAACATACTGTTTTAGAGAGTGTGTAATATATATGATATCATCATTTCTTTGAAATTTGAGACTTGTTTGGGGTCCTATTACCCATTCAATTTTAAGAGACCTTTCTTGTGTTCTTGGAAAGAGAATTGGTTCTCTGTTTATGAAAAGCCAACATATATATACATATACACACATGTATATATGTTTCTCATTCTAAACTTTTGTATTCTTAATAGCTTGCTTATTAAATTATGAGGAAAATATATTAAATATTAATTTCAAATCTATTACTTTCTTCTTAACCTTTTTAAAAAAATCTTCATATATTTTTAAGATATATGTAATACATTCATGATTGTTTAAATTTCCTGTTGAATTCCTGTTTTTTTTTTTAAATCTGAACTTAAGCTTAAAACATGTTTTATTTATTTTTATTTCTATAAACTAGTATTATTTTTGTTAGGATTCGTGTAACATATGATTTTCTACCTTTTATTTTCATTCTTTTGGATGATTTTACTGAAGCAAATGGAGGAAAGAATGAAGATTATAAGTGGAAGAGGATGAGGATGGGAGCAGCTTCACAAAGAAAAAGGAATATCTAGAACTCTGGGGGAAAAGTGAGATAGGGTTTAATTGCAAACGTGTTTGAGGTGGGAAAGAAGTTGAGTAATTACCTGAATCAGACTAGACTTGCTGAGTAAAGAGAAGAGAATCATCAGTGTTGAAAAGACCTGTGATATCTTGTCAAGAAGTGTGGCTGGCATTGGGGTTGTAGCTCAGTGGTACAGCATTTACCTAGCATGCAGGAGGCTCTGAGTTTGATCCCCAGAACTGCCACCAAAAAAAAAAAAAAAAAAAAAAAAAAGCAAGGCTCCAATTTTAGTTGGAGTGAACTTATGTTGTTTGGAATCCTGAATAATCATTTGGTACTATCATCTGTACTACCACAGTAAGGGAAGATAGTAGACTTGATGCAGAGGCTGGTTTAAATTGCGTAGTGTGTGTTTATGTTGATGAGAGGATGTATTGTATAGGAGCAAAGCAGTGTTTCTAAGGTAGAAAGTCTTGGATACACTGTGAACACTGTGCTGAGGAGGACCCAAGATCTGCCCAGCTGTGCTCTGAACTTGTTGGACCCGTTGGCTCATACTCTGCCTTTCCTCTGATCTAAAGGCTGATCTTTTGATAACCTCTAAAAGACCCTTTCAATTTTCAAATAATGAGGGTATCTGAAACAGAGTTGAGTGATTAAAAAAGGTTCAAGTTAAAGTGGGTAATTGGTGAAAAGCAGCAAGAATAGATAAGGAATTGGAAATAAAGATTTATCTTCTAACTCTAAAATACCTCTCTATATCATCATATGCCTTTAATTATACTTGTAGAGTTCCCTATTTTCACTGTTTATTAAAATCTGATCTCATTTTACCAATATAAAATATCAGTTGGTAGAAATTTAAATGAACAACTGTGTTTATACATGAACTAACTAATGGAAAGAACATTAAATTCGAAGGCTAATCCACTTGTGCCTCTAAATGTGTCATTGGATAAGCTAAACTCTTTAGCTCTATTTTTGTCTTATGTAAAGTAGGAGAAGCTAGACTTTGTATAAAACCACCTGAATTTGATTTTTAGATAGGTTTTTTAGAACAGAGAAGTATGATTGTTATCTAACTTCATTTTATCAAGATGTGACATATCTTTTAGATATTGTCTATGGACAAGAAAAAGTAAATGGGTGACAACACTCTGGTAAATTTATAACTTGGGAGTTTTCTCCCAATGTATATCACAAGGTGGTGTGATCGTTTTCACTGTTTGAAGCAATGCCATGGATAAAGATATTGATGGCTTACTGATCAGATAACCAATATGTTGGATATAGAATCAAAATCAGTGATGATCTTAGCCAAGAGCCAGGTATGACAAGCTGAAGCATCATGGGTTCCTCTAATGGGCCAGCAAGCACACTGCATGAGGACGGAGTCAGATGCTTCCTCTGATCCTCCCTCCATCGCTCTCTGTGTAACGTGGCCACACATTGAACAATACAAAAGAATATTGTAAATTATCTCTCACCTAATCATGCTCCTTCATTCCCCAAAGCAGCCCAGTGTTACTAGGCTTTTTAAAGGCTTTTTGTTCCTGGAAAAAAAAAAAAATTATGTCACTAACAAGCAAATTCCTGTGCATGTATTTTCCCCCCTTTCTCATTTTATAAAAATGAAAGTATATTATTCATATTATTTTGAATCTTGTTTTTTTTCTTTCTCTTAACAGTTTTTGTTGGGGTTTTTCCATGGTAGTATGATCATTTCCTTTTAAGTGGCTGCACAATATTACTATGTAGGGATATGCCATAGTTCAGTTAACAGGTCTTCTACTGATGGCTATTTTGGCTGTATTCAGACTATTAAGAGAGGGTTGTAATCAGAAACTGCTCAGTAGTTTTATCTGTAGCATAAATTTTTAGAAATGGTAAATTCTACTTCCTAGAATCAGTATTGTCATTTCTGTCTGACCTCTTACTGCATGTCATCACCAGGAAAAAAAAAAAAATAGAACTTAATTGCTAGAGAGGGTTTTAGTTACTTTCAAATCCAGTAATTCTGTAAGTGTAGTTCTTAGACCTGAAACAGTAGCAGCATTGCTTGAGAAATTGTTAGAAATGCCTCTCCAGCCCACATCACTCTCCATTCTCCTGAATCAGAACCTCTGGGGGCCTGGCGGTCTGTGCTAACAGTTGCTTATTACCTATAAGGAAATTATCAGAGAGATGCAGTAACTTGCCAGAAAGTATACAGTTATTGATGGCCTCTGGTACATTTGTATTATGACTTGCCATTTTTCTTTTTTCTTTTAGTTGTCTCTTTTAAACTTTTTTTACAGTTGTCAAAATTAAAAATAGGTGCTTGCATCATTCTTTGTATTTACTAGTTGATAGCTAAATGTTGGTTGAGTTTATTTTCACACACAGGTTAGCATAATAGAGAATATATTCTGTAGCTACACTCTATGTCTGGAACTCCCACCAGCTTCTTATAAATTAAGTTATTGAATACACAGGATACTGGGATAGAAACGGATGAGTCATTTCAAATCCTTGGCTAAAATTTATAGCTAAAAGATTAGCCAGTCCATAATCAGTAAAACTGTATTTTGGTTCTATTACATACTATACATGTTGAGTGTTGGAAATATTGTGTTTCTAGTGTCATTATCATAAAGGAAGAACATTTTTACTATTACTATTGTTTGATTCCTATGTACCTTTAGGTTATGTGCAAATTTTCCTCATTTGCTGAACTTGAAACTTCGAAGTATGGTGTCAAAGTTTTAAACCCCCTGCCTCTCCCCACCAATTTTAGCTACTATATTGCTTGGCGCTATACTAAATACCCATACCAAGACTGCATGTGTCCTATTGATGAAATTTCACATTATTCTAGTGAAACCAAAAAAGTCAGTATTTCAATATATGTATCAAAGAAGAATATGTATATATCACTGTGTGATAGGGTGATATTCTTATCACTTCCATTTCACATTTTCTTTAAAGCGTTATTATTTTACATTAAAAATAAAACTTAAAGATGAGTAGTACTCAGAATATACTTTATGATATATTAAAGAACTTTTAAACAGAAACAACTTCTTAGAGATGATTTTTAAAAATTGTGTTTTCCTGGCCTTGTTTAGTAATGTGATTTTGGTTTATTGGGCAAGTGCTCTTATGAGCTATTTTGAGGAATGGGGATTTGTTATGCCTGGCCGAGGGCCAAAGTTAACAAGTTTGAAGGAATGTGCTACTATAGTAGTATTGAAATTATTTTTCTCTACTAAACTCCCTTTTTTAAAAAAATCAGTTTTTAGCTCATTGTGTAGAAAACAGAAGTGGAATGCTTCAATAATTTTTTTGTGATCAGAAGTGAATTGTAAACATTAACTATAATAAAATTACCAGTTTCTTTAGATACTGATTACCTTAACAATTGTATATTAGGAAATTATATACAACAGTGTTCTTAATTTCTGTTTTTATATCAACAGTTTTAACCTTATTATAATGTTGTAAACTTGCAAATTTTATGTTATTGTTCTGTTTTACTAAAGGCCAACTGTTTTGTCATTATCCCTAGAATCAGTTAAGAGCCAGTTCAGACATCTCAGGAGTTTGCCTTTTTATCTTGTTCATCAGTCATTGTGTATAAGCCTTTTAAATTTAGTTTTCTCACATAATTTGACTTAACACAGTTTTAACTACTTTCCATGTACTAGGCATGAAAGGTAGAAAATGTTTGATTTTTCCTGATCTTTGTTTATAGTTGACATAGGAGTTAGATTTTATGCAAATCATATTGCACAGTGATCTTGGGCAGATCAGAATGCAACATATCTAAATTATCAGATTTGTCTGGCAGCTTTAGTTTAGTTTGGGAACAAGTTATTATTTTCTTATATTATCAGTACATAATCAAATGGAAATTTATGTGTTGTCCACAGTTGATAAGAGGTCAGCTTTGTGCTGGATGGCTGGTAAAGTAGAACTGTATCTCCTCTGTAGTTTCTGTTTCTAGCACCTGTTTTCTACCAAAATTTAAAGTTTAACTTCTAACTTTTTCCTTTTTTAGTGAACATTTGTCCTGTGCGTTTACATTTTTTCTTCATGGAGAAAGTAATGTATGCACAAGTGTGGAGATTGCCCAACATCAGCCAATTTATTTGATCAGTGAGGAACATATACACATGGCTCAGTCTTCACCTGCACCATTTCAAGGTAAGCAATCAGTGATGTTCCTGCTCTCTATGGTGTCCCCCCCCCCACCCCCACTGGCATGCCCACCACCAGGCCATCAAGTGGATAGCCATCTTGCCCCAGAAGGCTTTGCAGGTGAAGGTGTTATCTTAAGTGGGTATTTGAAAGGTAAGCACAGGGGTCAGTTATTGAAGAAAAAAGGAACAACTTAGTTTCACAAGTATTATTAGCTTTTTGTGGAAGCATATCATATATATAACATGGTCTTATGTGAAGTTGTAATAAAGAATATGAGGTAGAGAATTTCACAACAAAATAAATCAATAAGTATTTGAGAAATATAATCCAATGAGTATTGACAACTTTTGTAAATGAAAAGGTTTCATCTCTGTGTTTGTTAACAAAGTTACAGTAATATAATGACTTAATAAAGATTACTGTTAAACTTGGTATGTAAAATTTCAACCAAAAGTAAAATTTCTAGAGTTGATATATAGGGTATAGTTTCTTCAGTTAGTATCTTTATTATTTTCTTTAATTGTAGGGCTACACTGTTAATAAGTTTTTGGTTAATAATTTTACTTAGTTCATTCATATTTTCATTATTTCTCAGCCTGAGCACCTAGATATCCTAAAATAGCTTTATGTCCTTTTTATTGACTGAAAATTCTGAATCTTTATTTTTGTCTTTGCAATTCAGAGTTTTCTATTAGTAATAGTTTTAAAGTGTTACAATATTAGGTTCAGCCTTATAGAAAAATCTTTTGATTCAGTATTAATATATTATTACTAGAGATATCTGTTTGAAATAGGCTTATTAGATCAATATAATTTTTAAAACACTGATATTTAAACTGACTTGACTAAAATATTTTAATCACTATAGCAGCCTAAAAAGAGTATTTAGCTTTCATATTTTATTTTTTGTTTTTTACATACTATTCTGACCTAACTTGACAAATGAATCTGTTTCTTGCCCTAAAGTTAATTAAGCCTTTTAAAACAATATACATCGGAACATTGAATTCTCATTTATTCATGTCCCAATTATTATCGATAGCTCATCCACTCAAACACACATGTACTTTATCCTTCTGTAAATTGTTTTTTTAATGTATGAATTACAATAAAATTTAAAACAATCGAGTTCTCAAAATGTACACTTATAAGTTATGTAATATATGCTATTATGGATTGTCAGACTTAAATACTATGGTTTCTTGAGTATGCAGAGGATAATCTGTCTTCTTCTTATACTTTATTAGTCAAAATAAAAGAATTTATTTATTATAATAACAGAAGGAATTGCTAATCATGAGAGAAGTGACTTTTAATCTTGTAAGTGGGGAAAGATCATATTAGGAATGCCAGGTCTCTATTGACCAGTAATTTTAAATCTTTGTGGTTTGTTAATATTCAAATCATAGAAAACTTCTGAGAGACATTTTCCTGCTTAGTTCCTGTGGTGGTTGGTGTAGAAGGTGCTGCCTTATATATAATTATGCTGAACATGATTATACAAATTAATATGAAAATTTCCTAGTAGACTAATGCAAAAAATAAAAAAAATAAATAAAAGGCTCTTTATATATATTATATATAATTTATATATTACATATATAAGTTATATATTACATATATAAGTTATATATTACATACATAATTTATATTATATAATATTTACCATTAGTTTATTTATTTTTATGTGGTGCTGAGGATTGAACCCAGGGTCTCACACTTGCTAGGCGAGTGCTCTACTGCTGAGCCACAACTCCAGCCCAAGCCCCTTGATTAAGTGCTGGTTGGAGTCAGTAGTTTTATTCCATTTGGATCATTGAAGAACAGCAGAAAGACCCCAGAAGTAGGTGGTGTTTATATCTCTCATGACTAATACCCCTCTCTTGATTTATGTGACAAATCACCAGACTGTTAAGGGAAAAAAACAACAAAAAGGACATGCCAATAACTATGCTTATTTAAAAAAATAAAACTTAGGATTAAAATAATAGTAATTTTTATACCCTGAAAAGTATTTTGGGGGGGTTAAATCCCTGGGGCTAGGAACTGACTGGGTTACTCACAGTAACATGTCAACTATATTTTCATGTCTAACTCAGTGAAAATAATAGTAAGATAAAAAACTAAAGAAAATGGAAGGACTTTGAGTTCCTTATCTTGAGTTAAATAAAATTTTCATGTTTTTAAGTTGTTTCAGACCTCCAAAATAGTCATAACTAAAATTATAGTCAACATTATACTTCAAGCTCTGAATATTAAACCTTTTCTGTCATTAGAAGTTTTATTTATATATTCTTCACTGATTACCACAGATATTTAAGAAGTCTCAGTAACCACAGAGTGTTCAGTTGGTGGATTTAGGGCATTATATATTGAATAGTTTTCTTCTGTTATGGAATATTCAGTATTCACATTATATAGGTCATTATCAAATGTGTATGTGTTTTAATATGCAGATAGTTTACATATATTATGTGTTGATAGACTTGATAGTATAATATGATGCCTGATTTTCCTCAAAAATAAATAAGTTTGAGAGGCATTTAAAAATAAATACCAAAATAAGAAATCTTTAAAAGTCATACTTTAAAAGATGTTAAGAAATAAAATGCAATGTACATTAAATGGTATTGTGCTTTATCCTAAAAGTACAATGTATGCAGCATCACACATAAGCAGAATTTTTCTTCTAATGTGTAGCTTGTTCTCTTCTCCCTGCATAGTACTGGTGAGTCCATATGGCTTAAATGGCACGCTAACAGGCCAAGCATATAAAATGTCAGACCCAGCCACCCGCAAATTGATTGAGGAATGGCAATATTTCTACCCGATGGTGCTAAAAAAGAAAGAGGAATTGAAAGAGGAAGAAGAGTTAGGATATGATGATGATTTCCCCGTGGCAGTCGAAGTAATTGTTGGTAAGAGAAAATATTTTGCCCAAAGAACTTTATTCTATCTTCTTCATCTTCCTTAATTTAAAAGATAATCATTTAGGTTCATCAGGAACAATCTGTAATTTTTCCATCTTATTTTTTATTCTCCTGACACAGTGGTATGTGCCGAGTAGTTATCTTGCCTGAAGCAACCATGGTCCCTGTATTCCAAATGTTATTATCATCAGGTTGGAGTGCATGTTCAAACAGCTATTAACTTTGGAAAGAATGAAACATATCGCTTTTGTTAGCACTTCAGTTTCCCATTGAACTTTGACCCCACCCCAGGAATTGTGAATTTGACTTTCCTGTGTGAACTCTTTCTCAGGCCTCACTCTGTTCCCTTACAGGTGGTGTTCGGATGGTCTACCCTTCAGCTTTTGTTTTGATCTCTCAGAATGACATCCCAGTTCCTCAGAGTGTTGCCACTGCTGGAGGCCATATTACGGTTGGGCAGCCGGGGCTTGGTAGTGTGAAGGACCCAAGTAACTGTGGGATGCCTCTGACCCCTCCCACCTCTCCAGAGCAGGCTATCACAGGTGAGTGTGACTGAGCAGTCTCCTGGGTGGAAGAGATCCCAGAAAGACACTAGCTCCCTTGCCATGGAACACGTGAACACCACCAAGAAATTCCAGGTAGAAGAGATGGAGGTAAGAGATTCCAGGTAGAAGAGGTGGAGGTAAGAGAGTATTTAGGGATTTTACAACATGGAGAAGAAAAAACTTGAAACAGAATATTTTAAGTTTCAGGATTTTAGTTGTGTATGTATTAATTAATTGTATCTTTAACTGGATAGTTTGATTGTTGCTCCTACGTTCTGTATACACATCTATATCTTTGCCCAGATGGCCATGCTAACCAAGGACATGTCTTGGACATTTCTCTTTCTGTTATAATATTTTCTGTTGTAAAGTTAGTGTATCACCTCAGAGTTCTGACCTTTGTCCTGTCAGTTGTATGTTTCATTATTAATAAATATTAATTACATATGAAAAAATTTGACAGTTTGAAATGTCTTCCATCATTGTTTAAATTGGGAACATTTTTGCTTTCTTTGTTCAGTAGTGTATTTCTTATATTAACTTTTTTATTTTTGTAGTGACCTCATTTTAATTGGAAATTTGGTCACTAAGGAAAGTATACTTATCATACTTGAGCTGAAATAGGATTATTTATGGGCATCTAATGTGGACCATGATGGCAGGAACATCAGAGTAAATGAAGTCTTGGCTTCTAAACTGTGAAAACAAATATTCAAACACTATATATGCCTACATGGTAATTGCTGAATTTGCTACACAGTGAGCATTCAGTAAATGTCTGTGGTTAGTGAATATATTTAGGGAAAGCCCTAGAGTTTGTAATTGAATAGATATTGTCCTCTCATACATTTTTCAAGGTGAATGACTGTATTTAATTCTTATACTTATTCTGAACCTCAGTTTCCTTTTCTGTTTAAAACATGCTTTACAGGATTGTTAGAAGTATTAAGTAGGGTACATGAAAGTACTTTTAAATAATATAGAAGTATACAAATGGAAAGTTCAGAATATTTAAAGCAGTACTTAGAATTGCAGTTATTAAATTGCTTGGAAGTAATTATGCAGATACCATGTGGGAGACAGAAATGGACAACATGTAGTCTCCGCTCCCCCACCCCCTTTTAATTTATGTTTTAGTTTTTAAAGGCCCATTTGTTTGCTGAGGTGGTGGGGAAAAAATTTTGCATTTGGCCCTTTTTTCCTGCATGTTCTTCACCTGTGGGTTCGATCAGTAGCAGACTGAAAATACTCAAGCAAAAACAGTTGTGTCTGTACTGAACACATACAGGCTTTCTTCCCTTTGTCCGTATTCCCTAAACAATAATGTGTAACAATTATTTACATAGCAGTTACATTGCATTTGGCATTTTAAGTAATCTAGAAATTATTTAAGTGTGTGGGTTATGTGCAAACACTGCTTCATTTTAATATAAGGAATTGGAGCACCCATGAATTTCGGCGTGTGAATTGGGTCTAGGAAACAGTCCCATGGCTTCAGAGGAATGAGTGTACATACAGGTCTAATATAATAGAGAATTTGGATGATCCCTTGTGAAAGGATTTTGTCATCTACTATTTTATTATGGCTACTTTAAATTGAAAAAGCAAAAATACTTGTACAATCTTCTGTGATAATTATTATAGAGAAGACATTTATATAAATTCCAAAATTCTAGTATTTTGAAAAGTTTTAGTTTTATATCACAGTTTGGATTTTAATAATTGCACAACATTATTAAGTTTATCAGTTTTTTGTTTATCTGTTTGTCAGGTGTTTAGTGAAATTGTATTCAACTAGAATTGATGTGTATATGTTGCCTTGACCCGATTAGTTCAGAACTCTAAATTTCACAGTTCAAAAAGAAGAGGGTTTGTTTATGGTGGGTTTCATTGTGGGCTTCATAACTCTAAATCTTCAAATTCCTTCTCTCCCAATTTTTTTTGTATGGTATTATGGCTGGCCTTGGAGAAATAAAAGGTTCTGATACCCTTTTTGGGGGGCGGGGGTACTAGGTATTGAACTCAGGGGCACTTGGCCACTGGGCCACATTCCCAGTCCTATTTTATATTTTTATTTTTGAGAAAGGATCTCACTGAGTTGCTTAGTGCCTCGCTAAGTTGCTGAGACTGGCTTTGAACTCGTGGTCCTCCTGTTTCAGTCTCTGATATCCTTTGACTAAAATGAATTTGCCCCTTATTTTGAAGTAACAGAATGTTGAAAATATAAATTAGGACCATCAAGAAGAATCCTAGTCACTCTAACATTAAACATTGCTGTGTTTTCCTAGATACAGGACAGAATGGATTATTTTACCCCTTAAAATGGCCAAGGGTCTCCTAGATTAGCAGGGGTATAAGAGGGCCAAATAGTTGGTGAAATCATTCATGCCTTATCTGGATAGGTGCACCCACTTGCCCCTTGTGTTTGATATATGGAGGTAATTGGAGGTAACAACATTCAATGTGCAGTTACCAGCTTGTAGTACAACCTTAAGTCTATGTAAGATAGCACCCACAGTTCAGTATGGTTATTAAGTGCTACTGAAAAGCACTAACCCAGCTTTAATCAGAAGAGTCTCTGTTGCTTGTTTTCCTCTGCCTCTCCTTTTGGGGTCATAAATTACTCCCTCATGAACTGTGGGAATGTAGCTTCTTTAGCTGCTTTATAGATGTGTGGGGATGAGGACTTTGTTATCTACTTCTGTTTCTTCAGTTGCCTAGTTTGTGTAATAGGCATGAAAACCAATTATAAAATTGAAATGAATTCTATTGCACAATGAACCAAGGCAGAAAACTTTAAAGGTAGCAATGAAAGACCAAATTTGTTGTCTCCTTTAATTGATCTCACTTAATATAATGTAATATAACAGTACTTTGGGGCGGGGCGTTAATTCTTTAGAATGTAAACATTTAGGTTTGGTTTTGTTTTTAAAAGCAGAGCCAGGCCTGACCATTCAGCTGTGAGTAATGGTTGTGTTGCATTGATGCAAAGAATATTTAGTTTGTGTTATAAGATTGCATCTTTCTTTTTCAAATAGGAGTGGAGATTTTCCAGAGTGCTTAAATGGACTGTTTTGGTCAAGATGTTTTGTATCATTGTTCTCTTGAGACTAAAACCCACAATATATTTATTTAATCAAGTGAAAGTAATTAAATCATAATTTAACATTAGAAATTGACTTTACTATTTGTCTTGTATGAGGCAGAAGTAGTAAAATACTCACACAGTACTTGTATCATCAGTGGACATAGTGAAAAGAAATGGATTGTACACCAATTTTAGTTGGAAAAGTAAGTGAACTTATTAGAGCGAAACCAGTGAATTTTTAATCCTCTGACATAAAATGTCAAGACAACCCTTTTCAGTATTTTAGAACTAAACTTTCATAAATAGTGTCAGGCATGAGGACAAACAGTTCCACACACAAATTTGAAATTTGACCTTGTTAAAAGCCTGTGCTATTAAGTTCTTTCTCCTTCTCAGGCACTGTGTGCTGTTGTTACACAACCAGTTTTGCTAAATGGGCATAAAGCTCCCTCTACTGCTTTGTTCTCCCTTGAAACATTTGCTGTGTTCGGTTTTTAAAATTCAAAGCAATCAATGCACATTTACATCTTTAATATTGCAATTGTGAGCCCTTCCTTGTAAGTTATATCCAGTATGTGCCTCTGTAAGTGTATTCCCTGATGGCTTTGACTCTTGATTGAATCAGTTCCTTTAGGGAAATAGAATGTTAGAAGGGGATAAAAAAATACCCTGACACAGATTTCAGTCACAGCTACCTATGATGTTATTGCCAGGGGTAGGGACAAAGCTACAGTAAATATGATTCTCAACAATTAAAATGCGTATTTTAAATACAGTAGCAGTCTGTGCACAAGGAGACATTTTTAGAACATTCTAACACTCCAAGTTGTTTTTGTTTTCCAGGAGAGAGTGGAGTTATGCAGAGTGCTACCAGTCACCTGGGTTCCCAAGATGGGGGGATGGTAACTATGCACAGTCCAAAGAGATCGGGGAAGATTCCTCCAAAACTCCACAATCATATGGTTCATCGAGTCTGGAAGGAATGCATCCTCAACAGAACCCAGTCCAAGTATGTTTTCTGGATTATGTCTGGATTGTGATTTAGTGACCATCTCCTGTTTTGCTGCATGAAGCGGGTCAGTCACACTGTACTGTGTGGCCAAATTTGAGAGGTCATTGGGTTGTTGTTTCATCTTTTTTAAGCTTAATAGAATGAAATTCAAAATAGACATGTTAAAATCAGGATACTGATTTGATATTACCTTTTCACTTTTCATCATAAATAGCTCAGAGATCCACTCTGTCAGGACAGTAATCAGTGGGTTTGGTTTTTCTTTGTATACCAGTTTATGAATACTTTCCAATTGCAAAGGGAAATAACCCTTTTTGACAATTTACTATCATGTACTGCTTCATGTTGTAATCGACAGTACCTGAATTGAACTGAGGGGTGTATATTAGCTGTTTTACCCCTGTTTTTTGATTTGAGGAAGCTATATTCTTTTCTTCCTCTACCCAGCTTTTCTTCCCCTTTTCTTTTCCTTCCTTTATCCCTTCTTTCTTTAGAACTTTTTTTGGGGGGCGGGGAAGGGAGAATCAATTCTAAAAAGGAACTTATTGGTAATTATTTTAATGACCTCAATGATAATGACCAACAATAGCTAGTAAATACTATTCAACTTGCCAAATTTTATGTTAATCTAATCCAAGTTTCATATCTCTTTTAATGTGGGTGAGATATCCACTTTGTTGAATAATTCAAGTAAACAAATGAGTCTCGATTCTCTTGTAAAGAATGAATATGGACATTCTTGTCAATAACTGCTAACAAGTTCACTCATTTAGAAGTCAATTAAATGTTTCCTAAGTGAAAACTGTTGAGAGTTTTACATACAGATTTAAAACTGGTCTTTTGAACGTGGATTTTAGCAAATTCATACTAAATGTTTTTTTCCCAATGAATTGATTCTAGAAGATGTAGTAGATAAAATTTCAAATAATCGTAGTGGAAAATCATATCATAGAGCTTAAGAAGTGTATCTCTAGTCACTTAGAAATGATTTTTTTTTTTTTTTTTATCATCACTAACTTTACATCTCCACCAACTTTAACAGCCCTGAGCCTCCTATCACTATCAGAGACACCCAAAATGGTAGGGGAGAATGGGGAGCAAGAGAACTCCCTAGAGAGCTATCATTGAACCACTTTGTAGTATCAGCTGTACCTAAATCAGAAATTCTTATTTTCATTATGTAATAATAGAGATTTGCTACTGATAATCATCAATACGTGGGTGAAGTTTTTCTTTTCCATCTTTCACTTCACATTAATAAGTGTTAAAGCACTACCCTTAATTGCTAATAAGTATTAAAGGAGTTTTAAGAGTGATTTAAACAATCTAATTGAGTGTATGTAATTTATTGATGCTGTGAAAACATTAATTTAGAATACTATTCATACATAATTTAGGTGACTTTTTAGGTGACCTTTAAAAAAGCAAAAGCTAATAATGTCTGATATATTAATGGCTATATATATCACCTGTGTTAAAATGTGCATTAAACGTATATAGGAATATTTTCCATTCTGCTTCTAGGGCATAGAGCAGGTTCTCCCCCTCCACATGGTTGCTCCAAACTAAAATATCAGCAGGATATCACGACTGTGTGAAATGTATTCAATTCTTTTTAGCATTGCATTTTTTTCCTTAGGGTAATGAGTGTGTTATCTCAGTGTTTACACATAAGTCATATTTTGCACCGTTTTAGGAGGAGCCAAATGTCAACTCCAACTCTTGAAGAAGAGCCTGCTAACAATCCTGCTACCTGGGATTTTGTGGATCCAACCCAAAGAGTCAGCTGTTCTTGTTCCAGGTGGGTAATAAAAAGGCAAACCCTGTGGTCCAAGAGAAGGAGGCACAGTTCGTGGTTCATTTCCTGGCCTTACCTATCAATCCTCTCTGTCTTTTTGTTTTGTTTTAAATCTTCTTCCTTATTGACTAAGGAAGAAAACAGTCTTTTCTTATATGCAGGTGATACAGTTTTATTGTCAGGAATCAGAAAGAGCTTATTGGACACAATTGGCCTTGTCATCACATTGTTCCCACTAATTTCTTCTAGTGAGCTGCTTCAAAACTAAAGGCATCAGTTTGGCAAGACATTCCCTAGCAATTTAAAAATGGAAATACATATTGAAATTTTAATTAATTTTAAAATGGAGATACATATTGAAAACAGGTTGGCTTAAATTTATAGAATTTTTTAGGTAATTTTTATTAGCTTCTGTAATAAAAGAAAAGGTTGGTGTCAGTGGGAGTGTTTTAGAATGACTATGGCAGGTATTTGGTAGCACCTGCTGAAAGCTAAAATTGTTGTAGTCATAGCATTATAAGTGCCCATTCATTTAGAAGTTTGGATAGGCTCCCGAATTATTCTCTAGTAAATTTTTGCATTCCTTGTAGATTGTCCCTTGACTTACCACTTATTGTGGCAATAAAATATTTTGCCATGGATTTTCATGAGAGTTTTTAAAATTTTTAAGTGGATTTAAGTCTTATCCACCAGCTCATTTGACTGTTAGAGCACATCTTGATTTTTTTCACTTACTGAGCAATTTAAAGCAGCTCTATTTCTAAAGTACATATTTTTAAATTTGGCATTGCTAAATATTTATGAAAAGTTTAGTTAAGTATATTTAGAGTATAGCCATTAATTTCTCTAGTTTAAGTGAAAAGTTCTTAATGGGGAGATGGTCCATATGCCCCCTAAGAATGTATGTAAACCTTTTTGTGTAACTAAAATAAGGGAATGATTTGACACCTCTTCCTATTCTCCCCTGCCCTTCATGTTGATTCTCCTATTAAGCTCTGCCTTGGCAGCCAACCTCTTGTTGAAAGGTGTTGTATCAACTTAATGAAATGCATAGTTAATTTTCTAGGAAGATGTTTTTGAAGAAATTGCACATTAAGAGTCCTCTGTTAGCATGTGAGGATCTCTCTCTGGTCTTAGCATAAGTATGGTATGCTGTAGCTGAATATCTGTTTTATTTTCTATCTAGGCTGCTGTAAATTGTGTGAGAAAAAGTATTTTTCTATTAGCATTGATTTATGGACAGCTCACAACCATATTGTGGTCCACCTTTAGCAAGTACATAGAATATAAATTATAGTGTATGTAACTTCTGCCTTCATCTTATTTTTCCTGCTGTTTTTCTTAATCTAGAATTTTCACATTAAAAATAAAACCCTTTTTACTGATTTAGTTCACATTTTTAGTAGCTATACTTTGAATTATTTTGGGGATACTTATCAGCATAAATAAATAGATGGTGCTCTTCCTTTTGTGCTCTGTATTGTTGATCAGTTTCTTCACCAGATTCGAATACCTTTGGATCTTATTTTTATTCTTCTTCTTCTTCTTAAATAGATGTATGCATATCAGGGCCACCATCCCATTGACTTCCAAATATTTATTTCTAGACCTGACTTCTCATCTGTGCTCTAGTTTTGTATTCGTGGTGGTGCTATTAAGAAATATCCTTGGGGCTGGGTGCAGTGGTATATGCCTTTCATTTCAGCAGACCTCTGTGGCAAGAAGATTGAAAGCTCAAGCCCAGCCTGGGCAACTTAAAGAGATCTTGTCCCGAAATAAAAAAAATTTTAAAAAGAGGGAGAGCTGAGGGTGAAACTCAGTGGTAGAATGACCCTGTGTTTAATCTCCCGTTAACCCACTGTCCCCCACTCCCCCACTCCCCAAAAAAAGGAAGAAAGAAAAGAAACAATAGTTAAATATTCTTGGAGTTGGGGCTGTGGCTCAGTGGTAGAACACTGGCCTGGCATGAACAGGGCCCTGGATTTGGTTCCCAGATCCTTAATATTAAACATGTTGGTTTCCCACATACCAGGTCCCTTACTGCCAACATTTCACACACCCCCCCAATGCCTTTCAGCCTAGAAATTTAATCACTTGTCTATTTTTTATTTTTCATTTTCTAAATCTAGTCTGTGTGACTCCCTTTGAAATGTCTACTGTCATCCTTTCCTCATTCTTCTATTCACCATATATTTTTTGCTGCCTGGCTCTGCCTCTTGTTTCTTCCTGCCCAGTGACCACTGTGCCTTTTGACCTGATCTTCCTGCTGTCTGCTCTTGTGAGGTTTCTTTCGTACTCAGAGATTTGACAGGATAGTTTGTTATCTACAGGCACATTCCTCATTCTAACCATTTTGCAATGTAACTGAATCATTTATTACAGCTGAAAGAACCCGCTTTATAAGATTATCTGCTTTACAAAAGTACTTACTTTGAAGAGTCTGCCATAAAGTTTCTATCTGATATTAGACTACAATTGTTAAATGCTGAGAAAATCCAAATCAGAAAAAGATTGTGTAAAAGATTTTTTTAGAGCCTAGATTTTAAAATAAGTACTTCTAGAAGCTATAATGGAGGTATTTTCTGATGAGACATTCACCTGTTATGGTACTGTATCCTTATTGCTTAGTGTACACCACTGGCTGAACTATGTATAGCCTTATGCTTGGATAACCTTCTTCAAAATCAGGAATTCTGATTTTATCTTTTTAGAAAAGCAGAGACTTTGGCAAGAGTGTTTTCAGATTATCTGCTGCCGGATTACCAAACCCAAGCGGTGGAATGGTCCACTCCTCCCACTGTTTAATGGTCTTATGGAACAGGGCAGCTATCCTACTGTTCCACTAAACCATCCCATTATGCCACACAAATCCATTTTATTGCCCACTAGGGCATCATTTAGTGTGATGCAGCAGTAATTTAATGCCACCCTAGTGGCCTCAGAGAGTTACTGCTACACCACAGGAGAGCTTACATTTTTTCTCTGGGAATGATTTATACATTGGGAGGAACCCGCTGACCTGCTATATAACTTTGTTGCACAGATTAAAAATTGGCATCATCTGGGAGGTCCTTACTCAACCATTTCTCACACCCATGCTTGCCAAGAAGTTTGTTAGGATGTGAGCAGACTTGTATTCTTGCTTAGCTCGTCCATTTACATTAGTATATTGTTTTACAAACTTTTTACTTCTGTCTTATTTTAACCTGTGGCTGGTAAGATCCAAAGTTGTCATCTATTCCTTTTTTTCCTGGTTATAGTGGGCAGATAAGTTTTTTAGTTTATTTATCATATTAAATGTTCTTAGGAATGGACCCTCGTTATTTTACTTTCACACTTTACAGGGAGATTTGTTTTAATTTCATTTCCAACTTTAAACACTATAAGTCATTACACACCATTCTTAATGAGAGTTAGTGATGTTATAAAATTGAAATTGAAAATTGTTTGTTTTTTTTCTGAGCAGACAATCTTGTGACTCTAAAGATTTTAACATACTGTTAAGAGTGGATTATATGAGGCCCTCACCAAATTAAAACAATAAGGAGTTTTTTTTTTCAAATCAGCAATTTTGACGCTGTTAGAAACATGTTAACAATTTACCTTTCTTGTTAAGTCCATTTTTTACCTGCTTAGCTTATACATACTGATGCTTCACATTCTGTCAGGCTGTATTATATGTTTTTAGACATTGTAAACATAATTAAAACCTGAAAGAAGCCTTTAAACATATTAAATCTTCTAATGTGTGCATAAAAGATAACTTTGTCAAAGGCATCTCTTTTCTATGTTATACTGATGCGGTTATTTTTATCAATGTATCATTGACTTCATTTTAACTTTTATTTCAGGCATAAACTTTTAAAACGGTGTGCAGTAGGACCCAGTCGACCTCCCACAATGTCTCAACCAGGGTTCAGTGCAGGACCATCATCATCTTCATCTTTACCACCTCCTGCTTCTTCTAAGCACAAAACAACAGAAAGACAAGAAAAAGGAGACAAGTTGCAAAAGAGACCCTTGATACCTTTTCATCATCGGCCGTCTGTGGCTGAAGAGTTATGCATGGAACAGGATACACCGGGACAGAAGCTAGGGTTGGCAGGGATGGACTCCTCCTTAGAGGTGTCTAGCAGTCGGAAGTATGATAAGCAAATGGCCGTGCCTTCCAGAAATACAAGCAAGCAAATGAATCTGAATCCTATGGATTCACCTCATTCCCCTATTTCCCCTCTGCCACCAACACTCAGCCCTCAGCCACGAGGTCAGGAAACAGAAAGTTTGGACCCACCGTCTGTCCCTGTGAATCCAGCCCTCTACGGAAATGGGCTAGAACTTCAGCAATTGTCTACTTTAGATGACAGAACTGTCCTCGTAGGCCAAAGACTGCCTCTGATGGCAGAGGTCAGCGAGACAGCCTTATATTGTGGGATTAGGCCCTCAAACCCAGAGTCATCAGATAAATGGTGGCATAGTTTTCGTCTCCCAGCCAGCGATGATGCTGAGTTCAGGCCTCCAGAGCTCCAGGGTGAGAGATGTGATGCCAAAATGGAGGTGAACTCAGAGAGCACTGCACTGCAAAGGTAAGGTAACCCCTCCACCAGCCTGCCTGCTGGGCATCACAGCAGGGGTGCTCCCAGAATCAGGGTTCTCCTCATCTTTCCCCATTGAACCAGCAGGCCCCAAATTAAACTGTTCTAATTTCTGCATATTGAAAATAGTTTGTCCTTCATGAGGTTTAGCACATGTGTTGTTATTTAAACACACTGGCATGTGAAGGTCTCTGTTGCATTCTAATATACTTGGTATATGTTAATTTATTTTTGGTCTGCTGCTTGCTTATCAAAGAATTTATGTTTATGAAACTTTTTCATATTGCTGTCTTTGTATGATGACACTTTTGAGGAAGGCTTTGCATGCCCTTAGGTATGTATTATACATCTAGTGATAACATATTTAACGCTTTTGAAGCACCCATTATTCTAAATACTTTATATATTTATATTAATACATTACATTTATGTATTTATGTTACATTAATATTATCTCATTTAATCTTTACCACAGCCATATTATTATGCTAACTTTATAACTGAAAGACTAGGGTTTTGCAGAGAAAATTTGAACCTAGGTTCTCTGTCCTGAGAACTGTTTTTAAGTGCAATTCATGGAATTGGAGACAAAGACATGTTCTTGATGAAGCCTGCTAAATTTTATTTAATTGCCAATGTAATCTTGAAAAGAAAAATCACAATGTAGATGAATTTTTAGTTTTTTAAAAAGCTTTGTTGAAAATCCTCTAAAAAAAGCTTTGTTGAAAATCCTCTAAAACATAAATTCTTTTCTTTTAAAATAATCATTTTACTTTGTTTATCTTGTTCAATTTATCAATTACTTTCCCTTTTAGACTCTTAGCACAACCTAACAAACGGTTTAAAATCTGGCAAGACAAGCAGCCCCAGATGCAGTCACTCCACTTCCTTGACCCGTTGCCTCTGTCACAGCAACCTGGAGACAGTTTGGGAGAAGTCAATGACCCATATACCTTTGAAGATGGCGACATAAAATACATCTTCACAGCAAATAAGAAATGCAAACAAGGGACAGAGAAGGATTCCCTGAAAAAGAATAAGGTACCATTTACTACAGAGTGAACCTAGCACGGTGTGGTTTTCTATCTCTGTCAGTGCAACATGTGTGGGAAGACTTGAGGCAGAATGTTCGAGGTAGTCTTGCCTGATTGCTATGTCCCCATGTTCATGCTCTTGGTACTATTGTATTGAACAACGTATTGTTCCTTTTTATGTCATGGCTTACCTTTGTTTAAAAGTCAGCCGAACATAAATGAAGCTGCATATTTTCCAGGCTATAGCTTCTACAGTGCATGTTTTCTCATATGCTAATTCTTGTTGGCCTATGCTCCCTGCCTATTTCTTTTTAAATATTATTCCCAAATACCCAAAATGTAAAGAAAGAATGATTATGATAGTACCTACCATTTATTGAGCGCCTATTATGCTTACTGTGCTCAGCGCTATACCTATATATTCTCTGAACTAACATCAACACTATCCATAGACTCTGAGTATTAATTTTACTGTTTCATTGTCATACAAGTGAGTACTGGGTCTTTCTGCTGTCTGTAACCTTAAATTTTAAGACATTCTAAAATACTGGGCCATTTAAAGAAAGATTCTCGAGAGTAGAAGAGTGACAGTTGAAAGAGGCCAGTATAGTTGAGGGCAATGTTTTTTAGATTCTTTTACAAGGATCTGTGTAGATCCAGAAGACTTAATCTATAATTCAGTGTCTAAAATGTTGGTAAAGGCAGCTGTTAACACCACGGCAGGTCTGTAATCAGTTGCCACCAGTACTATTGAGGAATAAACCCCTGATTCACTCGGATTACCCCATAGGATTGAGGGGACAGTGGGGAGTTCTTGGTTCTGTTTAAATTCCAGAGCAAGGACATATCTTCTGTATCCTTTGGTTGCATAGACCATGATTTATCATACTTGTGCTCATAACAAATTCCATTCTACCCTCTAATTCTTTGTGTTCTCCCTCATATTCCACACTTTGGGTTGGTGTTCATGTGTTTTGTTTGGCTGAATTTATTATACAGTCAGAGGATGGATTTGGTACCAAGGATGTCACTACACCAGGTCATTCCACGCCGGTGCCTGATGGGAAAAATGCCATGTCTATTTTCAGTTCTGCTACTAAAACAGGTGTGTACAATGATTATTTGCCTCACTTGGATTGTTGCTAAAATAAAATGCAAGGGAGATGAGTCTCAATTTAAAATTATATTTATTGTTACAGCAATGATTTGATCTCATCTTTAATATATTTTTATAGTTTGTTTTTCAGTTCCTTTCAAAACTGATGAGCATATTTGGAAATAATTGTCTCTAAATTTAACTAAAACCATAGGGGGACAAATCACAAGCAGATCATGTTCATTGAGATCCATGTCCTTTCCTCACTTCTTCTTGCCTGATGGAGCTGCTCATTACGTTTCTTTTGCCTTCTGTCCTACAGATGTCCGGCAGGATAATGCAGCTGGCAGAGCTGGCTCCAGTAGCCTTACACAGGTGACAGATTTGGCACCTTCCCTGCATGACTTAGACAACATCTTTGATAATTCTGATGATGACGAACTTGGGGTGAGTGTATAGTATGTTCTGGGTTCTACACATAGAACAATTTCATCAAAGGAGGATTTAATGTCAGTGTTTTGTTATTTTTTTTTTGGTATTTTGATCAACTCATGTGGGAGGCTATGATTTCGGGTTCTGAAGTTTCTTCAAAAATATTTGTATGCTTTGAAAGATTCAAAAAGTTGTTAGTGTAGTAGCTAACCCTCTAGGGTTTTGTTTGTTGATCCCTGCTTTCCACTAGTGTGTTTCGAGTTGTAAATATTAAAATCTTTCACATATATTTTAGTAAATTCCTCTGAATATTATGGGACTAATAGGAAATGTATTATGTGTATTTCTTTAAATCAGATTTTTAATATAATGCCCACATACCTTTTGCTTATCATCTAATAAACTAGTGGTTAGTCTTCATTTTGAAGAATGCACACTTAAATGGTCTGTACTTTTTAGGATCTTAGTATTGTGGTAGGGAAATAAAATTTATACACGTGGAAGTCAAATTATTTAATAAAAGTCATGATTATAGTAACAGGTAAGAACTACAATTCTTTGCAGATCAGCTGAGCTAACAGTTAGGAATTTGTGTGCTTATCCTCTTAATTAGCTCTGTATGTTTGGACAAACATAAATACCCGTTATTCTGAACCCAGAGATGAGCAACATAGGCTCTCTTTTCTTAGAAGTCAGTTCATTATTTTTTCATTTATTCACTTACCAACCCTCCCATCCATTTTATATACATTTGTTAATCATGTGATGATCACTTCCTTTGTGGCAGATACTAAAGCTGATCATCACACCATAAATATGATTAAATTATCACTCTTGTACTTCAGACATTCAAACTTAAGGAGAAACAGCATATAAAGTTGCAGTATACTTAAGAGTGCAGGAACAGATCAGAATCTAAGGATGCTGAACATTCATTCAAGTACAGAATGACAGGACATTGGTGTTTAAATTAAGGCTTGAAGGTTAAGTAGAGATCAGATTTTCTAAAGTCCTCTCTAACTTTAAAATCAAAAGTGGCTAATTAACAGATATTATACACCATTAGTGTTATAAGTACTTGAAAGATTAGAAGATCATAAAGGCCTTGAAGAATGATTTGATTTGAAATCTGGAAAGGCTGAGGGCAGTTAGAAGCAGGGAGGGATGTTAATTTGAGTGTGGAATGAGCCCTGATTAAGCAGCAAGAAGGGATAGGATTGGGGGGATGAGGAAGAGCTCACTAGTCTGCTATTTCTTGGTGGCCAAAGTCTGATAGGACTTGGAAGGGTTTGGACCAGGCGTAAGGCTCTGGACTTCACACTATTGATAACATGTTCCTAGGAAAGCTGTTGGGGTGGTTGTGCACTGTAAGAAGTGCATATTGTTTTTTTACTATTTTAACGTGCAGGAAGCAAGAATCCCTATTTGTTATTTTGTTGAATTAGAACAGGAAAACCTTAATTCAGGCAGTAGTTTTGTGAAAGAAGAGAACACGGCAATGTGCAAAACTCTGGTAGAAGAAACAGCACATTTCCTATTCAGGCATTGAAGGTCCTTTTTGAACTTACCTTTTCAAAGCCAGACACTGCCTGTCATTTGTTTTAAGGATCCTGAGTACAAGGTTAGATGCTCTGGTGGTGATGGTAGGAAAAGTATGACAAGAAAAAGAATCAAAAATCAAAAAAGCAGCAAGGGAAAAAGTAAACAGTATGGATTGCCTGGTACTATTCATAGCCACCCTCCCTAGTGATTGTGAGTGTGCTCTGTGCCATTGAACTTATTTTCTGAATAAATTGTAAGTTACTATTGAGTGATATGAAGTAATGCTTAAATTTAGAGAATATAATTTTTAGTGAGTTGGACATTTTTAATTGAATTTTCATTTCTCTGAGTGTTCTGTTTAACTGATTTCTGGTCTAGCATTTAATCACATGAATAGTTTATCTTAGAATCTATTGCTACTCCATCTAACTTATAAGTAGAGGCTGATGGCCAAGTTTACATCTGAATTATCTTTGAATTTAATTTTATGTTAATAAAAGACCTTCTATTTGTAATATTTCTGTTTTTCTTTATGTGTTTTTGTTTTGTTACCAGTTTATTTGAGTTCTTAAAGATGATCTTGCCTACTAAGGGAATTGATTTTTTTTTTTTGAGTAATTCACCAAAGTATCTCTGTGTATTTAAATAATTTTATAAAGTTTGTGTGTGTTGTGTGTGTGTGTGTGTGTGTGTGTGTGAGAGAGAGAGAGAGAGAGAGAGAGAAGATGAACTCTAACTGTCAAAATAGATATCAAAGGTACATAGTTCATTGTGGTAAAAATAAAAATAATTGGAAATCATGAGGTCATCTGTTTTAGCCGCCTGCTTCCAAACAGAAGGAAATCTAGACCAGTTGCCAGTCACTGCTGAAGCTCCACCCTAATATAATCATTTTTGTCTGAGAAACAGTTTTTCTAGTGACCCGAGAGGGAAAGTTGCTGAAGGTCTGTAAACTCTACTGTGATGGCGTAATCTGCCCTTAGTAGATCCATGAGGGAGCAAAAAAAGGACTCTCAATTTTTCTTCCTCGCTAAGTTTATGACCATGTCCTGTGTTTCACAGTTCTGCTGGGATTTCTGATAGTTCACCTGGTGAATGCTTTGTAAGGAAGCATCTTTTTTTTTTGGAATCTCAGGAGGCATACTCTTCAAAATGCTGACTCTGTGTGCTCTTCTGTTTTAATAATAATCATCACCATCACCATCATTATCTCTTCTCAGGCTGTATCACCTGCACTGCGCTCATCAAAAATGCCTGCCATTGGGACGGAAGACCGACCTCTTGGGAAGGATGGAAGAGCTGCTGTTCCATACCCACCAAGTATGTGGATAAAGCCAACTGAGCTCAGGCTTGCTGCTATAAACTTCTCATAGAAAAGTTCTCAAAA